>NC_137139.1:9983002-10587322 GCF_949319135.1 Squalius cephalus
TACATGTTCTGTTAAATTAAAAAGAGAAAAAGACATGATTGTTAGCAAATGATTGTTAAAATTTTTAAAGTTATAATTTATAGACATTTTAAGAAAGAAATCATTAACCTGTTGAGAGTTGACAGTCTGTGTAGTAACTAATCTTAAAAGAAATGGTTCTATTTAGAACCAGAAATGGTTCTATCACCCGCTTCATATATGGAACTCCAAAATGGTTCTATATAGAACCACTTTAATGGGTTCCATAAAAAGAACCCCAAATGGTTCTTTGAATCCAAGTTAGATGGTTCTATATAGAACCATTTAAGGGTTCTTTATTATTAAACAAGTTAATTATTATTGAATAAGAAAATATAAACAATCCAGAAAATTCAAAATGTTTAAATTTATTCAATTGATTATACAAAAATATTAGTGTCATATTTAAAATTGCACCTCTGTATACTCTGTATTAGACAGCAAATTTCACATTTACTTGTAAAGGGGTTATATAATGGTACATAAACTTTTACAGGTTGATTGTACTGAAATGTGTGTTGGCATTGCCTGTACACAACCATCATAAAATGATAAAAATCCATCCAGTGTTTTTTTTTAAATCTTCTTATATGTTTCCTCCCATCTCAAATCAAGCTGTTCGATTTTGTGATGTCACAAAATCGACGCCCCTCCCACGATGGTTGATTGACAGCAGCGTTTCAACACAGACCCGCCCTCGCACCCTCGTGAGCGAGCTGTCAATCATAGCCCGCGCGGACCGGCGCGTTCATTGTTGGTAGCTGGAGGAACACTCACTGTCTATGAGCAGAATGGCGTCTAAGCGATTGTGGTGTTCTGTTCTTGGGTGTAATAACGAACACAGCATCATTTTGATGTTCCTAAATCCGAACCACTGAAGACGCAGTGGCTGAGTTTGTTTTTCGAAGGGAATATTCCCCACGATCAACGTCATTGCTTTCATGTTTGCACAAATCATTTCACACACCAGACTGCTTTACACACGGGGGTCAGTATAAAGCTGGTTTTGCTAAGAAGCTGCTCCTGAAAAAAGGATCAATACCAACTATTTGTGTTCCTGCTGCACCTCCAGAAGAAGAAGTGAGTGTAACGTTTTATTAACCTTTATATTAATCTTTATATTAATCTTTGAAAATCGCTTGCTGCACGCTTCACGATGAATGTGGCTAAGGTTTACACTCAGGGTACATTACGGCATGTTTTCTATGTACGACGTTCTCAATATAATTCATAATCCCACGTTTATAATGAACAACGCGTTATGGTTATTGTGTTACAAACGGTGTATGCACAGAACAGAGGGGCGGGGTGAGCAAAGCTCATTATCATTTAAAGACACATGCACTGAAACGGCGTGCTGAAAACAGAGCTGTTTTTGACCAGGTAAAATGAGTGTTTTCTTACAATACTAATGAGAATTTTTAAGTAAAGTATATTACAAACTTTTCATTTAGACCCTAAAGAATCATATTAGCTTGTACAAAAATGGCATTATATGACCCCTTTAAGATGTTTAATTACATTTAACCATTTACATTTAACCATTTAGTTTGTATTATTTCATTTAAGCATTTTCACTTTAAACATACATAAGCTGTTTATGTACTTCACTTTTACATGTATCTCTGAAATGAGGAAAAACTATTTTTTTATATTTGACAATGCAGATAAAAATCAATACATGAACAATTAAAACATCTATTAAATAGCACTACAATTTACACAAGTTGACTGTACATTTTCAGTACAGGTCTTGGTGTTCTTGTGTCATGCTCTTGTCTAAGTTTAAGCATATATTTTTGAATAAAAGTCATTGTGTGCTTAATGTCAACCGGGTATTGCACACTGAAAAGAAAATAGACTGCAAACAGGCATTCCACAGCCTGGGTCATGTCAATGTCTGCCTCTCTTATGATGTTCACATTGTCCATTATAATGCTGACGCTTTCAGCCTTGAGGGGATCAGGAGAGCCATTAAACACTATGGTTGGTGTTGGACCTTTGGGTTCCTGTAAAACAAACATTTCACCTTTTGAGTGCTTTTCACCAATTAACAGAAGTCATCAAATAGACTTACAATTACCCCATAATTTACTCACCAACAAGCCAGCCAATGTGTATGACTTTGTTTCTTCAGTTTAACACAATCTGAGATATATTTAATAATAAAAAGCTTTGTAATGTGTTTGAATGTCAACATTACTGATGACTGAAGAACATTCAACATGCTACCACGTCAGCTCCACTTTGATTACTTTGAATCTCATTGGTTCTTCGGTTCTTGTAACTGAATCGTTCATGACAACACAGATATGACAGCTAAGCATGTGACACGCAAGAACCAACAAGACTCATAATTATTGATGTGGAGCTGATGTGCCACTCCATTGGATGTTATTCCCTTATCTATACATAGTCTAATTATAGCAACCTATCTTGGCAAATTTAATCTTTTTACCTCACTAACGTACCATTTGTATGTACCATTTTGCTTTAGAAGACAAGTTACCCCCTGGAGTTGTACAGATTTCCTTTATGATTTAAATTGGGGTGCTATTCAATGACATGACAAAGCAGTGCAAACAGTACAAAGCTTATGACTAAGCAAGAGAGTGAGTAAATTATAGGGTAAATTTAATTTAAAAAAAATTGTTACACATTTGGCATAAGGGTGAGTAAACTGACTAATATTTTTATATTTGCATGAACAGTTCCTTTAATTCAAGTCAAGTGCATCAAATGTTAATGAAACTACAGAAGACTATACTTACACTATCTACACAGTAGTGGAAGCTGGCGTTTTCTTTAAATAGTGCTAAATAGTTAAAATGAGTGCAGCATTCCTAACGAGACCTACAAACAGATACAAATTATTGTATATTAGGTACAGAAATCAATTAAAGGCATAGTTTACCCAAAAATGAAAATTCTGTCATCATTAACTCACTCTTGTCATTTTAAACCTATATGGCTTTCCTTCTTCAGCATAAAACAAAAAAATATATATTTTGAAGAATGTTGGTAACCGAACAATGCTGGTACCCATTCACTTCTATTATATGGACACCAAACCAATGCAGGTCAATGCGCACCGTCGTTGTTCGGTTACCATACTTCTTCAAAATATCTTCTTCTGTGTTCTGAAGAAGAAAGTCATAAAGATTTGAAATGACAAGAGGTGAGTAAATGATGACAATTTTTATTTTGGGGTAAACTATTCCTTTAATATTTGCATTATTTTAATACGTGTTTTCACTCATACAATTTATAGGAGATACAAACTTTACATTGACAATGCAAACAATGCAACTTTACACAGGGCATGGAACAGATAGGTTGGATGGGGAAGTTTGGGGAAGTAGAGTTTTTTTTTTTTTTTGACTTCCTTCTTTTGCACTCCTGATGATGTTTGGGGCCATTTCATTCAGAGATGTTTCCATGTTCTTCGCCAAGTCTTTTCCAAACCTCATTGTCATTTCATGCAGCATCTTACTACAAAACAGTACAATTACTTCAGGTGCTTATATCCAAATTACACACTTTCAGCCAAACAAGTTCCTTAAAGTCAGTATGAACTGGAGGTTGCAACTGACTACCATATAGTGATGTTTTTCCGAGACAGAATAATAAGTTCAATAAGAAAAATAGTGGGTGTGATAAAGTAATCAAAATGACTACAGGCGTTGAATCGCATTTGATTAAAATAACACGAACTTGATTAGAAATACAGATCATATTTTCTATTCAATTTGCAATTCATTTGTTGTAAAATTTCATTAAAACATTGACATTTCTACCAGAAATGATTCTGTGTCATTATGGTTGCAATCGAGACGCGGATGAGTGAACGCCGGCGTCAGTTTCTGCGAACGCAGTAATGGGTGTCAACCAGTGTTAAATACTCCATATGTCGAGTGGTGATGAATGACATGATATTAGAGTCTTCCCGGTAGAATTTGCGCTAGAGCTCCCATTTCTACTGTAAATGACCTCATTTTTTAACAGCAGTATATATCTAAAATTAAAATAATAAAATTAGAATAATAATAAAAAAAAAAAAAACTTTATATCAAACAAAATACTTCAAATTTGGCAGATGCTTTTATCGAAAAGGGAATTGCATTGCGTTTAATCTATACATTTATCAGTATGTGTTCCCTGGGATACCCTTTTACATTGCTAACACATTGCTCTACCAAATGAGCTATAGGAATTCACAGAAATATAATTACACTGATTTTTCTTATCTGCCTGGCACAAAATGTAACAATGTTTACTCACAAGCTGTGGCACTCCAAGAAAAGGAAACTGCTCCATTACTTCAGCTGCAGTCCATAAGCTGTACTCTTTTGAAAAGAGTGCGCTTCATCCGGTTCTTGGATCGCTTTTACGCAACTCCAGGGTGATGGAATTAATGAGTTCCTGGAAACTTGTCTCATCCTCACCCATTACTTCCAGGTCCAACACAATCTGAGGTAGGAAGACAGTAAATATGAATCAAAGTCACAGAATAAAATATTTACGATTGAAACATCAATCTTAAAAAACTGATGTATCACTTAAGGAACACTAAACCAAATACCTCCTGTGAACAAGCAGAATCTTTATATGCCATTATATCCAATGGTTCTCTTCTACATTTTGCACTCTGAAATAATTGTCAGCATGTGTTTCATGTTAAGACAAATTTAATCTGCCTTCGACATCAAATTTATTGAACTGAACTTGCCTCTTGTTGTTGACTAAGTCCCTCAGAATCTGTTTGTCCAGCACACTTCCTTTTAATCCCATACTCCTCCTTCATTTGCAGGACGATCGATGAGCTAACCAAGGTAATCCTTTCTTTTTTAAATTTGTTTCTAAGGCATTCCAACAAGGTATCCTGTAGACACATTTATACTTTCTTTTTAAAATAGATTTTTTTCTGTGTGAGATTTTTTAATGAGCAATGATCTCAATATTTTCACAATATTAAAAGAACTGCAATATGTTCATACATAACCAGAGGAGCTGCCATCCTTCAAAAATGGAAAGCGGGTGATCAAACTCCCCAGAACATCTCCATACATTTTATGATTTGGGTACCTAAGAAATATAATCAAATATATTATTTCAGTACCCAACAACCAACAAGTTTAACATAAAATACATTTATTATAAAATACAATGAAATACAATACTGAACCAGGTGTGCTTAGTGATGCTGTCAAACAACACTTGAATCAGTAATGCACGGATGTGAGACTTGTCCTTCTTCTTAAAACTGCTTGCAGTTCAGGGGGAAAGACAGGCAGGCTGTATACTGCTGGCCAAGGTTGGGCAACAAATGAGCCCTCATTCTCATAGGGTTCTTGTCTGTAAACATGAATACAATGTTGAAGTCTTTTATACAGGATTTCATTTTACTTGCCACAATACAGTCTGTTTAAACTTCAAAACAATGATACATACTGAGTACAAGATATTTGAGGCACTTCAGTTTCCAGGCTGTTTGAAGAAATATAAAACATATAAATTAAGATAAGGATTTTAAGCTTGGTTAGCATGCGTTTGTTTTATATTTAACAACAATGTTTAGATAGGCACATACTGAAATGTGTCCTCCTTCCCCTGGCTATTGGTTCCAAGAATGTGCTTAACTGGCTCCACTAAATGTAGATGATCTTTGCAATATTTGAAAAGTTGATATTCTGACTGAATATAGGCAAACACACTTTCAATAAGTGTCTGATTATTTAGCAAGTTATCCAAGTCTTCCTGGTCATCTAGTCTAAATCCAGAAGTGGAATTTTATGATTTCAAAATAATTTTGTTGGAAAATTTTCAAGATGAACTCCAAGCTGGAAACAATGGTACCCTGTGTTGCTTTAGGAAGTAAATGTTTTTCTTGAAGATGTAATATAAAGAGGGCTACATGCTGTCTCAGTCCCAATAATAGGCAAGGCAAGGCAAGTTTATTTATATAGCACATTTCATACACAATGGCAATTCAAAGTGCTTTACATAGAAGAAATTAAAATAATAAAAAGAAATAAGAATAATTAAAACAGTTTAGAAAAATAAAATAGAATACAGTACAGTACAAACAGTTGGACGAACAGTGGCACAGTGCTCATTCAGTAAATGCATAGCTAAACAGATTTGTTTTGAGTCTGGATTTGAAAGTGACTACAGTAGGAGCACATTTGATCT
The DNA here is from genome assembly GCF_949319135.1 of Squalius cephalus. Taxonomy (NCBI): domain Eukaryota; kingdom Metazoa; phylum Chordata; class Actinopteri; order Cypriniformes; family Leuciscidae; genus Squalius; species Squalius cephalus. The sequence goes on from NC_137139.1 coordinate 9,989,213, forward strand.
CTTCTGGAAGCTGGTTCCAGCTGCGGCTGGCATAATAGCTAAAAGCGGACTCGCCATGCTTAGAGTGAACTCTTGGTATTTCTAGCTGATATGATCCTAATGATCTGAATGATCTGTTGGGTTTATATTCAGTGAGCATATCTGCAATATATTGAGGTACTAGGCCATTGAATGATTTATATACCAGTAATAATACTTTAAAATCAATCCTGAATCTAACTGGGAGCCAGTGTAAAGACCTGAGGACTGGTGTTATATGTTCATATTTTCTGGTTCTGCTCAGAATCCTGGCGGCAGCGTTCTGTATGAGCTGCAACTGTCTTATGGTCTTTTTGGGAAGGCCAGTGAGGAGTCCATTACAATAATCCACCCTGCTGGTGATGAAAGCATGCACAAGTTTCTCTAAGTCTTGTCTGGAAACAAAGCATCTAATTCTTGCAATATTTTTCAGATGATAGTATGCTGATTTAGTTATTGGTTTGACATGACTACTGAAACTAAGGTCTGTGTCACACCAAGATTCCTGACTTGATGTTTAGTTGTTTGACCCCTAGAGTGAAGGTATGGAAGGCACAGGAAGTCAATGGGGCTGTAATCGTTAGGCGATAGGGCTAAGTAAATCCGTGTGTCGTCTGCATAGCTGTGGTAAGCAATTTGGTTCTTTCTCATTATTTGGCTCATTGGGAGCATATACAGGTTGAACAGGAGTGGCGCAAGAATTGAGCCTTGAGGGACTCCGCATGTCATGGATGTCCACTCAGACTTATGGTCTCCTATACTCACAAAATAACCTCTCCCATCTAAGTATGACCTGAACCATTTTAGGACTATCCCAGAAAGCCCCACCCAGTTTTCCAGCCTGTCAAGAAGTATGTTATGATCGACAGTGTCAAATGCAGCACTGAGGTCGAGTAGCACCAGCACTGATAATTTGCCTGAATCAGTATTTAAGCAAATATCTTTTATTATCATTATGAGCGCTGTCTCTGTGCGGTGGTGCGGTCGGAAACCAGATTGAAAATTGTCAAAGTATCCATTCGAGCATAAGAATTTGTTCAGCTGATTGAAGACAACTTTTTCAATGATCTTGCCTATGAAAGGAAGATTTGAAATCGGCCTATAGTTGCTTAATATGGTCTTATCCAGCTTGCTCTTTTTCAAGATGGGCTTGACAACTGCAGTTTTCAGGGAGTTTGGAAAACTCCCAGAGAGAAGTGAGGCATTTACCACTTCTAGGAGATCTGCTTCTAAACTGTTTAACACACTTTTGAAAAAAGATGTGGGAAGTGTGTCAAGAGTGCAGGTTGGTGTTTTAAGGTGCTGTACGGTTTCTTCCAAAATTTTGCCATTAATTTCTTTGAAATCAGAGATAGTAACTACTTTCTCAGGTGGTCTGATCTGTCTGACCTCAGTGCAACTCAAGGATGTGCTGATCACCTTTCTGATATTATTGATTTTCTCAGAGAAGAAAGAAGCAAACTCACTGCACTTGTTTTCTGAGAGCATTTCACTGGGAATCTGGCTTGGGGGGTTTGTCAGTCTCTCTACAGTAGCAAAAAGAGAGTGTGTGTGTTGTTTAAATTGCTGTTTATAATATTTGAGAAGAAAGTCTGTCTAGCTTTGCCTAGTTCCATATTGAAAGCATGAAGGCTGTCTTTGTAGATGTTATAATGGACTACAAGTTTTGTCTTCCGCCACATGTGCTCTGCTTTTCTGCATTGTCTTTTCATATTTTGCACTGCTGTTGAGTTTCTCCAAGGTGCTTTTTGTCTGCCACTCTTCTTCCTGACTTTAACAGGAGCAATATCATCAATTACACTTTTAACTTTTTAAAAGTTTTAAAAGAATCAAGGAGAAAATCAACAGAGTCTGCAGATATGCTTGGTGTTAAGGATATAGCCTTCATAAATAGTACACTAGTGTTCTCATTTAAGCATCTCTTCTTGACAGACACAGATCTAGCTTCAGTGGCAGGAGATATCAATATATCAAAGAAAATACAGAAATGATCAGACAGTGCTACATCCTTAATAACAATCGATTAAATGTTTAGACCCTTACTGATAAGTAAATCTAGAGTGTGTCCACGATTGTGTGTGTGGGTCCATGTACATGCTGAGTCAGATCAAAAGTTTTTAAAACAGTTTTGATTTCTTTTGCCATGCTGGTCATAAAATTAGAATATCATCAAAAAGTTGATTTATTTCAAGAATTCAACTTAACAGGTGAAACTAATATACTATATAGACTCATTACATGCAAAGTGAGATATTTCAAGCCTTTATTTGTTATAATTTTGATGATTATGGCTTACAGCTTACGAAACCCACGAAATCAAAATCCCAGAAAATTAGAATATTACATGAAATCACACAGTAATTAGACAGTGATACCATGGTCATTGAACCAGGTTTTGGTTCTTTTGGCAGTGTGGGCAGGTGCAAATCCTGCTGGAAAATGAAGGAAGCATGAAGTGCTCTGAAAATGTCCTGGTAGACGGCTGCGTTGACTCTGGATTTAATAAAGCACAGTGGACCAAAGTCCTCTTTTCTGAAGAGAGCAAATTTTGCATCTCATTTGGAAACCAAGGTCCCAGAGTCTGGAGGAAGAATGGAGAGGCACACAATCCAAGATGCTTGAAGTCCAGTGTGAAGTTTCCACAGACTGTGTTGGTTTGGGGAGCCATGTCATCGGCTGGTGGTGGTCCACTGTGCTGTCCACTCAACGCAGCCGTCTACCAGGACATTTCCAGAGCACTTCATGCTTCCTTCAGCAGACAAGCTTTATGGAGATGCTGACTTCATTTTCCAGCAGGATTTGCACCTGCCCACACTACCAAAAGAACCAAAGCCTGGTTCAATGACCATGGTATCACTGTGTAATTACTATGTGATTTCATGTAATATTCTAATTTTCTGGGATTTTGATTTTGTGGGTTTCATAAGCTGTAAACCATAATCATCAAAATTATAACAAATAAAGGCTTGAAATATCTCACTTTGCATGTAATGAGTCTATATAATATATTAGTTTCACCTGTTAAGTTAAATTCTTCAAATAAATCAACTTTTTGATGATATTCTAATTTTATGACCAGTACCTGTATGTGGATGTTAAAATCTCCAGCAATGGCAAAACAGTCAAACTTTGAGGTAATTGTTGATAACAGTTCTGTAAAGTCCTGAGCAAAGGCTGGAGAGTATTTTGGAGGCCTGTAAATAATGATAAGTAAAATGCGTGGAGCACCTTTTAACACAGTACCCAGATATTCGAAAGACGGGTAATTCCCAAATGATATTTGCTTACATTGATAGATATCTTTAAAAAGAGCAGCTAGACCCCCACCTCTCTTAACAGCTCTGCAGACACTCATAAAAGTAAAGTTAGGAGGGGCTGTTTCATTGAGGACTGTTGCACTGCAGCTGTCTTCTAGCCAGGTTTAATTTAGAAACATAAAGTCCAGGTTGTTTGTGGTTATTAAGTCATTGACTAGAAGTGAGCGAATGTTTAAAAGTGCTAACTTAACAGTCTTACTTTTTGTCCCCACAGCAATCTTAGTGTGACGCATTCTACGCCTGCTGTTTCCATTCTATCACCATTAGAGGTCACCCGTTCACTATTAAGACTTTTTCACTGCACACACAGTTACAGGTTACTTTGGACTACATTTCCCATACTCCATTGCTTTGATTATTTCCACACCTGTAGTCAGTATCAGGGACTATAAATCACTGAGACATGAGCTCACTGATTGCGGAGAATTGGTTAACTATTGTGAACTTTACTGAGTGTTCATTTCTGTGTCTGCCTGCTCGTTTTGTGACCCTTTTGTTTTGGATATCTCCCTGTCTGCTGCCTGCCTCTGATACCTCTGCTTTGTCCTCCGACTCTTGAGTGTTTGCTGCCTGTCCTGATTATCTGCCTGGTTTTGTACTACGTTTTGGCACAGTCTTCACGTCTGTTTCTGCTGGTTGTGACCTTTGCCTGTTTGTTCATGACTAAGTCTCTGCCTGTTTTGAACGCATCTCGCTGATTAAAAGCTTTGCACATGGATCCGCACGCCTCTTGCATCTGTCCCTCCGTAACACTTAGTTTGACATGTAATAGGTACCAGATTAGTTGGGTTTGCTGTACGGCTATTGAAGGCCTTAGACTTTCTATCTTGTAATAGAACAGCAATAGAGAAAGATACAGGCACACTGGGGACCCAACACATATCACTGAGAGCTGGTATCTGTTGTTTTTGGTTCACCTCGAGCAGATGGAGGAGGGTGTGGGCCCTGGCATTTTGGCAGAGGCCGAAGAGCTCTCACAGAAGGGGGAGGGCGAGCTGGGCCCGCAGGCTTTGGTGGTTGAGTGGCCTGCCGTTTTTTGGTTGGTATCTGGGGGCTTGCAGCAAAAGAGTGGGATAGTTTGGTTTCAGCGTACACCAGTTCTTCCATTTTCTGTGAGAAGCACAGAAGTGGGGATGCTGGAGAGAAGGATAACGTGTCTGGTGAAAGGGGCTGTTGCTCAGGTGTTATCGGAGGCTGTAATATGCTGTCCTGGCTTCCCTGGCTGTTTTCCAGGACTTCGTCCTTGGGTGCTGAATCTTGGATGAATCCAATATGTCTGTCTGTGGTGAGCTCTGTGGGCAGGGCTCAGCTGAGATTGTGTCTGTGAGCAGAGGTTGTTGTGGCGGAGTGGTGTTATCATTGTCCTTGTGTGATATGTCAACCGCATGTCCATTTTGCTGCTGAAGTGAAGTCCCGTGGTCATTCATACTGTTTCCAGGTGTGTGTGTGTGTCGTTCAGATTGGCACACCTGCAGAAGGATGATTGAGGGAGAAGTAGATATGGTCCTTTAACACTCTTGAACCAAGTTTGTTTGGGTGATGGCCATCCCGATGAAACGGTTGTCTCTGACTCCAGAAAAGATTGAAGTTGTCAATGAAGTTTACTCCTCTTTTATTGCAGGTTTTTTGCAGCCATGTATTAAGCCCAAGCAACCGTGAAAACCTGTTTGTTCCTCTTGCTGGGAGTGGTCCACTGATGAATGTTTGAACTTTCAGTCAGTGTTTATTTAAAAAAAAAATCAAAATATTTATAAACTAGTTTTAAAGGTTGATGATGAATATTAACATTTAGCAATCCATATAAGTTTGCCCTACTGAAAATCTCAATTTTTTAACTGTTTTGCTTCCTAGAAATGCCAAAAATCCTTAGTGTAATGGGCATGCTGGGGAAATGGCTTGAAGCGAAGGAGCAGAGCCCACAGGACCAACTGGCATCACCTTCCAGCATCCACCCAGCTATTTCAGTATAGATGCAGAATATTTATCTAGAACTTTATCTGATCACTAACCATTGACCTTGTCCATTTTGTTCCCAGATAAGCCTAAAACACCCTATACAGTAGGTGGCGCCTTAATCCCACTCTCCTTCAGAGAGCTGATTTCTGCACATTCATAAGGGACCAGATTAAGTTGTTTTGTGAAACAAACTGTGCCTCCTCTCCCAACAGTTTTGTTTTATGGGGTAGGTCAAAGGCCTATCTGAGGGGACAGATAATCTCCTATACAAAACATACAATACATTAAATACCTACAAAATTGAAAGAGCTATTTTAACAACTAAACAGAAGTATTATGAATTGGGAGAGAAAGCACATAAAATCTTGTCCTGGCAACTGAAGGCAGAGGAAAACACTAGGGGCCCTATCTTGCACCCAGCGCAATTGACTTTGTACACCGATGCATGTATCATTCCTATTTTGTACCCGCGCACAGCGGACTTTTCCCTCCACAGACGCACGCCGGTAAACTAGGGAATGAACTTGCGTTCCCGGGGGCGGTACAATGAAAAGAGGAGGCGTGTTTCGGCACAAACGTTCCCTGATGCTATTTTGCAGGTTTAGAAAACAATTCCGCCAGTGACCAGGAAAAACCTAGTCCAAAGTCAGTGGCGCATTGCGCATGTTATTCATATGCTATTTTAAGGGCGCATGCTTGGCCATAATCAATGTAGCGTGTGCATAAAACGCATACACTTTGATTCTCTCATCTACACAGAAGCGGCAGTTTTCATTTTTGCAAATCATACATTATTACAAGGAAAAATATTAACACACGAGGGAAATCATTGTTGTGTCCATGAAGATGTGAAAAAATAGGCATAAATCTAGTTTACACATTTACCCAAATTATTATACTCCTGTTTAACTGTGTCACATGCCTGTCCTGTCTTGTGCTGCACATGGGTGTTTTGTTATTTTGGGCCATGTGCTCATGTCATTGTCTGATCCCTCCCACTTGTTATCTGATTATTGTTTGAGTTCCCTTTCGTGGTCACTCCGAGTTACGTCGGATGACGACGATTGGGGTTTCGCTTAGAAAGCCTCTCACCTTCGAGTATATAAAACGAGCCAATGGCAATGAAATGCCATGGGTCTGCGGAATTTGCATAGCGTATCTCCGCCCACCACAGGGGGTATAAAGGAAGTACGCTGGCAACATGCAGATATGTTTTCGCTTCGGAGCCAAGTTCAGTACTTCACTCCACAAGCCTTTTGAGTGTCATCTCAAATCTCTTCGAGACGAGCGGCTCTTCAGTGTGTTGGTGTGACGGCGCTTTCCAGCGAGATCGCATTTCCTGCTGCTGATTTGTGCAGTACTCTGCCGACAGTGAGTGTGTTTCTCCCTGGGCGTTTCAGCACTCTGCTGAGCTTTTCCACTCTCTAAAAGAGCTGCACGCGGCACGTCTTTTTCAAGACGGTTCGCCCGTGTATTTTCTGGATGTGTGTGCGTGAGTCATCTCTGCCTAACGGTCGCGAGCGCTGTTTTGCGTGTTGGGCTTAATCACGCTCGGCAGCGCTCGTTGATGAGTCATGTTTTCATTGCGGGAACATGGCCATCGCGATGTTTATAGATCAAGACTCAATGATCTCCATGTGAGTAGAGTCCCCTCTGCCACACCCCAATTTATCTCTTCCTCGAGAAGGGATACTTTGGCTGGTGGCCAGGGTGATCTGAGGGTTTGGTGTGGCACAACAACCGACGAGTCAATTCCTCGGGCCACACCCCCCTCCACATCGCAGACCATGCACTCACAGCATCACAAGGCGGGCTTGATTCCTCTGGAAATGAAGTTTCGACTGCGTTGCCTCCCACGGGAGTGCCATCGTTGCCGGGACCGATCCAGAGCTGTCAGCCATGCTTTCCCGGGCAGCTGAAAGCATCGGCTGGAGTGGCCCCGCCCTCCCCCCGAGCGCTGTAAGCTTCTCCCGGACGTGCATCAGGACGCCTGCGCTGCGCGAGACTCCACGTGACTTTCGTGGCCCGCGGGTGTCCTCCGCCTTCGCTGCTTTCGATCGCACGGCGATCATGGTCTGCATGTTCCCTGTCACTATCGTGGCACGGTCATGCAGTGCTGTGTGTCGCCTGCGCCTTCGATGCAGTGCTGTCCCGGGAGTTCTGTCGAACCGGCCGCAGTGGAACGCTAGTCCTTCCCTGGCCAACCCTGGCAGAACGCGGAAATTCTAACCACGCCCCTATGCTGGGACGCTATGCCTCCCATGCCCGGCCTGGTTTGTTCCGCCACGCACACTGCCGACCTCGCTCAGGCGACATCAGCACCTGCGTGATCCTAGGTCAGGTGATGTCCACTAGTGTGGTCCAGACATGGGCTTAGCCAGGTTGATGTGGGGGTGTCTGAGAGTTTATTTTCTAAGCTCCCCCATGTCCCGGGCTGGGCTCTTTGGCGGTGTGGCTTCGACCACCTGAAGTAGACTCGGGTCCTGCACCGATGGTCATCCATCCGTGTGGTCTCCTTAGTCTGCTTCCCGCCAATGCCCCCTCCATGCGGTTGCTCCCCTCGGGTCTTCACCGGCCCTGAGCAGGAGCAAGTCGCAGGAGGGCGGCGCTGCCCGTCTCCGCCCCTTAGACTGCCATGCCAGCCTAAGCAGCACTCTTGAGACGGGCAGCCTAGTCGGCGGTGTGGTTGAGGATTGCGCCCAACAGTCTTCGATCACTCTATAAGCAGGCGCAGGACCTTCTGTACCGACGGTCATCTGTCCGTGCGGTGTCCTTAGCCTGCTTCCCGCCGACACCACCCCTCTGCGTTCCTCCCCTCGAGCCTTCACTGGCCCACAGCAGAGGAGGTCGCAGGAGGGTGGCACCGCCTGTCTCCGCCATGCTAAGCAGCACTTCTGAGACGGGCAGCTTGGGGTTAGGGCTCAGTTCTTCTCAGGAGCTGGTAGCAGGGCCACTCCTTTCCCCGGTGGAGGGCCGGGGGGAAATTCTTGTTTCAAGAACAGATGTCCCTTCCTCCAAGCCCCAAGAGGCTGTGGATGACAGCACGCGCCGCCCACGGGCCACGCTCCTCTCATCCCCCTCTGTCGCCAGACCCCTGCCAGAGCACGCCCCCGTGGGACGCGCGCCCTCCCCTGGCCTCCTCTGGCAGGACGCGGCCGCTATGCCACCCTCGCCGGTGCCGGTCATTCCGCCTCGCTGCCCCACCGACGGTGCGTCTGTGGTTCGTATGACCCCTCTGGTGCACTTTCTGGAGGCCTGGCTAGAGCTTCCCAGACTGTCCCGCTGGGTCGCGAGAACCATCAGATTCGGCTACGCGATTCAGTTCGCGATATCTCCTCCCCGCTTCAGGGGAGTCCGATTCACTATGGTCGGTGGCAATGCCCCTGTCATGAGAGCGGAGGTCGCCACCCTACTGGCGAAGGGTGCGATCGAGATTGTCCCTCCAGCCGAGATGAAGTCCGGCTTCTACAGCCCTTACTTCATTGTACCCAAGAAGTCCGGTGGGTTACGGCCAATCCTCGACCTGCGCGTCTTGAACCGCTCCCTTTACAGGCTGCCGTTCAAGATGCTAACGGCCAAACACATCCTCCAGTGTGTGCGGCCGCAGGATTGGTTTGCAGCTATCGACCTGAAGGACGCCTACTTCCATGTCTCCATTTTACCTCGACACAGACCGTTTCTACGGTTTGCTTTCGAGGGGCAGGCATACCAGTACGCGGTTCTCCCTTTCGGGCTAGCCCTGTCTCCTCGCGTCTTCACGAAGGTCGTCGAGGCAGCCCTTGTTCCCCTCCGGGAACACGGGGTTCGCATCCTGAACTATCTCGACGACTGGCTAATCCTAGCTCACTCTCGAGACCAGGTTTGCGAACACAGGGACCTATTGCTTCAGCACCTAGTTCGTCTGGGCCTTCGGGTCAACTGGGAGAAGAGCAAACTCTGCCCCGTGCAGAGGATCTCTTTTCTCGGTATGGAGATCGACTCGGTCGCCATGTGCGCGCAGCTTACGAGCGAGCGCGCGCAGTCACTGCTGACTTGTCTTCGTCAGTTCGAGGGCAAGAGTGCGGTTCCACTGAAATTATTTCAGAGGCTCCTGGGGCATATGGCATCCGCAGCCGCAGTAACGCCGCTGGGATTGCTTCATATGAGACCGCTTCAGCTTTGGCTTCGCGATCGAGTCCCGAGGTGGGCATGGCAACACGGCACGCTCCGAGTCCCAGTGACTCCAGCCTGCCGTCAGACCTTCACCCCGTGGTCGAACCTCAATTTTCTACGGGCCGGAGTGCCCTTAGAACGAGTTTCCCGGCATGTTGTTGTTTCGACAGATGCCTCTGCCACGGGCTGGGGCGCCATGTGCTATGGTCATGCTGCCGCGGGCTCCTGGACAGGACCCCAGCGCCTTTGGCATGTCAATTGCCTCGAGTTGCTGGCTGTACGTCTCGCCCTGCACCGCTTCCGTGCGCTGCTCAGGGGCCAGCACGTACTAGTCCGATCAGACAATACCGCGACAGTAGCGTACATCAACCATCAAGGTGGTCTACGCGACAGCACCTCCCTGGCCAATTCCTCTGAGGAAGGACCTCCTTTCTCAGGGACGGGGCACCCTTTGGCACCCTCGTCCCGATCTTTGGAACCTCCACGTGTGGCTCCTGGACGGGACGAGGCAGGTTTGAGTACCCTACCACCAGCGGTGGTGGCTACCATCACTTCCGCTAGAGCAGGGGTGGGGAACGTTGATCCTGGAGGGCCATTGTCCTGCAGAGTTTAGCTCCAACCCTAATCAAACACACCTGAAGTTAATCAGTGTCTTCAGGATTACTAAAGTTACAGGCAGCTGAATGTTTTTTTCAGGGTTGGAGCTAAACTCTGCAGGACAATGGCCCTCCAGGATCAACGTTCCCCACCCCTGCGCTAGAGCATCGTCCACGAGACATGCCTATGCGTTGAAGTGGAACCTCTTCGTCAACTGGTGTTCTTCTAAACATCAAGAACCCACGAATTGCCCCATCAGTGTCGTGCTTTCCTTCCTGCAAGAAGGGTTGGAGCGAAGGCTGTCTCCCTCCACCCTGAAAGTGTATGTTGCCGCCATTGCCGCACATCACGCAGCAGTTGATGGTAAGTCTCTGGGGAAGCACGACCTGATTGTCAGGTTCCTGAGGGGAGCGAGAAGACTGAATCCTCCTCGTCCTCCCCTCGTACCCTCTTGGGACCTCTCAGTGGTTCTAACTGCCCTGCAGAGTGCTCCATTTGAGCCTTTACAATCAGCAGAGCTTAAGTTCCTGTCTATGAAGACAGCGCTCCTGGTTGCATTGGCCTCCATCAAGAGGGTAGGGGACCTGCAGGCATTTTCGGTTGACGAAGCGTGCCTGGAATTCGGGCCGGCTAACTCTCACGTGATCCTGAGACCCCGGCTTGGATACGTGCCCAAGGTTCCTACCACACCCTTTCGAGACCAGGTAGTGAACCTGCAAGCGCTGCCCTTGGAGGAGGCAGACCCAGCCTTGACACTGCTCTGTCCAGTACGCGCACTCCGTGCTTATGTAGACAGAACGCGGTGTTTCAGGACCTCAGACCAGCTCTTTGTCTGTTATGGTGGGAAGCTGAAGGGAAAGGCTCTCTCAAAGCAAAGGTTATCTCACTGGATAGTGGATACCATTGCTTTGGCATACCAGCAGCAAGGTCGTCAATGCCCCCTTGGTGTGAAAGCTCACTCCACTCGTAGTGTGGCTTCCTCTTGGGCTCTAGCGCATGGCGCCTCGCTAACAGACATTTGTAGAGCTGCAGGCTGGGCGACACCCAACACATTCGCGAGATTCTATAATCTCCGAGTAGAGCCAGTTTCTTCCCATGTACTCGCTTCAACCAGCCGGTACTAGATTCTGCTCAGGTGTCTTCGCTTGCTCGCCATTCCTCTCCACGGATGGGATACGTGCGATCGTCTTCTCAGGTGAGTCTGATAAGCTCTGAGTTCCTCCAGCACTGGTTACGTCAACGCCTGACTTATGCCAATCTGCCATAACACAGCTTTTGCGCTTGACTAGGTGCCTCCATGTGCATGGTCCCCCCTTTGGGCGACCCCCACATGTTTATTCCACTGTAAGTCTCTTTTGAGCGTGTGTCTTTCCCTTGGCAAGCCACCTTGCCACCCCTGGGGTTTAAATATTCCATCTGCGGCTGGACACCTCAGTGATACCCCATATGCATCCCTCTGGGTCATATGTGTCTCTCAAGTCCCCCCCCCCCTTAATGGTTGGGCATAATTGCATATTTCTCCTGAGATATGCTTCCCAGTGTACCTTGGTATTCCTGTGTTAAGTAGGACTCCTTCGTTCGTGCTAGTCTCACAACAGGGAGCTCAGACTTACGCAGGGCACTGGATGACAGCCGAGGTGGCGTGATTAGACTGGAACCCCAATCGTCGTCATCCGACGTAACTCGGAGTGACCACGAAAGGGAACGTCTCGGTTACGGATGTAACCCTCGTTCCCTGAGTGGGAACGGAGACGTTACGTCTTCCTGCCACTTCCGCTGTATCGCTGAAAAACGCCTGAGTTCAGTCTCGGCTCCTCAGCGAAGACATATCTGCATGTTGCCAGCGTACTTCCTTTATACCCCCTGCGGTGGGCGGAGATACGCTATGCAAATTCCGCAGACCCATGGCATTTCATTGCCATTGGCTCGTTTTATATACTCGAAGGTGAGAGGCTTTCTAAGCGAAACCCCAATCGTCGTCATCCGACGTAACGTCTCCGTTCCCACTCAGGGAACGAGGGTTACATCCGTAACCGAGACGTTCTTCCACCTGTTCCCTCCTGATTATTTTCCCTTTTTAAGTCCCCTCTTGTTTGCAGTCTGTGTCGGTTCGTTGTCGATGTTTCCCTTGTGTTATGTTCCTGACTTATGCCTGCCTCGTTTTCCCCAACGGGGAGTTTTTGTTTGTAGTTTTATTTTGTTTATTATTTAATAAATTCCTTACCTGCACTTGGATCCTCGCTTCACTTTTTGACCTATCGTGACAAACTGAAGCTAATTTGGGTGGGTTTCTCCCATCCCCAATGTCACTTCTCTGTGTTTTACGGCCCTGACGAGAACGTCGGTCTCCTCGGCTGTGAACCGCTCCTGGTGTGTGCCTGGCAAATTTGACGTTATAATTACAATCCGCCATGAAACAAGCGCGCCTGCTCTTAAAGGGAATGTGAGATGTCGCTCTGATTGCTTTATTTCACGTTACGCCCAAACCACACCTATGAATAATGAAGCTACTTCAGACCAACCCATTTTAGATTTGCGTTGGGCGCAAGAGTCATTTATCCCACCGGGTATAATAGCAACAGCGCCCAAGACCCGCCCACACAGTTACTTGCGTTTCAGATTGTTAAAATAGGGCCCTAGGAGTATTAATGCCATTCAAACTGAAGCAGGCTCTATCTCATATAACCCAAGAGAAATAAATTATACATTTAAACACTTCTATTCAAATTTGTAAAAATCAGAATTGCCCAGCGATTTGACCCATATTGACAACTTTGTCTAAAATCGAATTACAGAAAATTTGTGAAGAGGACCAAAAAAGTCGTGACTTTCCTTTTACTCTGGCAGAAATTACAAAAGCCTTAAATTCACTTCAGTCTAATAAATCCCCAGGAGAGGCTGGAGCTGTAGGCATGACGTGAACAGTCTCTCGCTCGGTGGGCATGATGTGAACAGTCTCTGGCTCGACGGGCATGACATGAACAGTCTCTGGCTCGGCGGGCATGACGTGAAGAAGCTCAGGCTTGGCAGACATGGCAGGAAGGAACTCAGGCTTGGCAGGACTGATGGATAGTTCCGGGACTCTGGATGGGCGGTCTCGGCGGGACGAGACTCTGGTTCGGCAGGCATGACGTGAAGATCAGGCTGGTCAGGCATGACATGAGGATTCCCTGGGTCTAGCTGTGCTCCGGATCAAGGCACAACGCTCTCCAGATATTGGATGATGTTCTCCCTCCAGTCTGGTGGTGTCTGGGAGGTCGATTTGATGGTTAAATGTGGACCCGATCCGTGATGGCAAGGCAGCAAAAATCCAGGGCAAATGTAAAAAAAATTTGGCTCTCCTGAGCAAGGACGATCAGTCTGACCCTATCGTCCATTTTGGACAGTCCGTTCTTCTGTCAAGGTGCGGTGCAGGCAGAAGTAGTGATGTTACATTTGAACCAAGGTGTCGGAGCTTGTGTCGAGAAAAAATGGGTGTGCCAGATGAAGCCGTGATTCGAGTCTTGTGTTGTTAACGTGAAAATCACGTGACTAATGACAAACGAGGCCTCGGTTTGTGTGGATACGTCATCGGTTCGGTCTGAGTTTCGCTTCCAGTCCAGCTTCTAACTCCACCTGGACCATGTTATTTGTTTAGCAAAAATCCCCTGCTCCCGGATCATCGGGTCCAATCAACGCAGGGGGGTGTGAGATCTGACTGTCAATCACAGGTCGTGCACACGCCACAGATCCCACTCCCCCCTTACACATGTTACAATCACATGCACACGCCTGAAGTTCTCGCAGTAACGAAGAGTGATGGCGGAAAAGATTCAGTTAACCTCAAGAGGTAGAAGGTCAAAAACAACCCAGGAAAAGAGAACACCTGTTGAAAAGAAAGAAGTAAAGAAAGAAAGCGACCGTGCCCGTAATAAAACCAGGATCAACATCGGATCGGCATTTGAAAGGTGGAGGGATTTATGTGATTTTATTGGGTTCAAGATGGATGCAGAGCTTGCAACATTTCTTCTCGACAGGTAATTGTGCTTTATCAACCATTTACTTAATTTCTTAGTAACAACACTCGTATCTTAGTAACATAACACTAAGATACATGGTGTTGATCGATGCTGATGAGACGGGCGCGTTCACAGAAAATCTGGTGCACATGCACTGACGAGCACAAACTCGATGGGAGGGTATTCGTTGATAGTGAGGGAGGGGCATGAGAGTTGTAAACATTCAAAAAATTTGGCTAAGTCCACTCTATCTTCCAGGGTTGCTGACTGCAGCTTTAATTATGTATTGGTATATAAAGACAGTTTAAACAAATTTGGGAAAAAGTTTTTTAGAAAAATCCTGCCTACCCTGCCTTTAAATACTAACACAGATGAACACTGATTAACAGAACACAGGTGATGTAGATGATGATGATGAACTAAACCCAGGTGGATACAGATGAACTGATAATGACGATGATGATACATGACATGAAGACAGGCAGACAAGTCCAATGAAAACAAACTAAACAGAACACAACTGTGACACTTAGTGGTTAATACAGTGACCGGTAGGAAACTAGCTGTGGGACAGCGATGAGACGTACAAATATGAAGCGGTGACTGTGTGGCAAGTAAAAGTGCAGCAAGTAAAAGTGCTGCATGTTGGGAATAAATAGGTTGAAAAACAGGTTTAACAGGTCAAGGGACTTGTCAAAATAAAACATAACTTTTGCAGTTCCCAAAGAATGAAACCATTCATTCTGCTTTTAGTAGATGAAATACTGAGTTTTATTAAGGATTTATTGATTTGCATATGTCAATGTACATATAAAAATAAACCACACCAAAAACACCTAAACCAGCAGCGCTAGTTTTCTAGCTGACAAATGTTGCACTCAAGGGAACAACAGACCCAGATATGTCACAGGTTTTTGCATAACACAGTCACAGTAGATATTCTCTTCAAACATGCTTATCAGAAACAAAAACTGATTATCACCATCCGCCCATGCATTTTTAGAGCTTTTTTTCAGATAAAAGCATTATTGATTTTTTTTATTTTTAGGTTAAATGTCTGCAATTATTTAAACACATTTAACTTACAGACTCCATTCAAATGTATGATTTATACTATAAAGTTCAAGTTTAAAAAAAATACAACATAGAATGTACAACATTTAAAAACAGCGATGACATCATAATATTTCGGTACATGTACATTTAGTCATGTAGCAGACGCTTTTGTCCAAAGCGACTTACAAATTAGGACTAAATTAAGCGAGTCATCGTGAAGAGGCAAAAAAAACAACGCAAGAAGTGCTCAAAATACGAAGTTCAGGCATTGTTCAGAGTAGCATAAGCCCGATAAGCGAGGGTTTAAGGGAAAAGGTTTTTTTTTTTTTTTTTAGGTTAAGTGCTCACGGAAGAGATGTGTTTTCAGCTGACTTTTGAATGTTGCCAGGGATTCTGCATTCCGGACGAGGGCGGGGAGAGCATTCCATCAGCATGGAACTGTGAATGAGAATGTTCTGGAAAGTGATTTTGTGGCTTTCTGTGATGGAACCACGAGACGTCGCTCGTTGACCGATCGTAGACTTCTGATAGGGATGTAGACTCGAAGAAGTGAGTGAAAGTAGGAGGGAGCTGAGCCTGTGATAGATCTGTAAGTAAGCGTCAATGCCTTGAACTTGATGCAAGCAGCGAGTGGTAGCCAGTGCAGAGAGATGAACAGAGGAGTGACATGGGCCCTCTTGGGCTCGTTGAAGACAAGACGAGCTGCAGCGTTCTGAATCATTTGTAGAGGTTTAGTTGCACATGATGGAAGTCCAGCCAGAAAAGCATTGCTGTAGTCAAGCCTAGAAATGACCAGGGCCTGGATGAGAAGTTGTGTTGCATGCTCAGTTAGGAAAGGCCTGATCTACATAATATGGTACATAATATTTCTTTCTGAATTATATATTTTCTCCTGCAGCCAACAGAAAACAAGACGTGGCGCTGAGAGTCATAACAAAAAATGTATTTACACTGACCCAAAACCAAAAACCTGAGCTTACATTAACATTAACACTATTAAACAGTAGAAAAATCTTTGAAGACCCTCGTTCCATTTGTCCTGAATGTTTGACTCAGCATCGCTGATCATCCAATATTCTGTATCAATATTTTTGATTTCAAGTTTTCATTCAGTATCTCGTTTTCAAAAAATCTGCTGCACTTCTTGAGATAACTGTTACCTTTACATCAGGTCAGGTCTGGAAATTATTGCTAGATGACAGAACCTGTTGTCCAGATTGCTAAGCATCTCTGGATGAAAGTCATTCTCTGGAATAGAGAGTGCATCCAGTTCGGCATTTTCCATAGCTTGTCCTTCATCCATGTAGCAGTGAGGCTCATAAACAACAAACTCCTCATCACGGGTTTGGAGAGCAAGTAGTTTCTATAGAGAAGAAGGGGGGAAGGAAAGCGCAATGAAAATGGTTGACCATCCTGTCAAACATTTGAACATGTTTCTTATGATCTAAAGCAGTGGTTCCCAACTCCAGTCTTCAGGACCCATTGCTCTGCACATTTTGTATGTCTCTCTTATCTGACACACTCAGTTCAGTTCATGGAGTCTCTCTTAACGAGCTGATGATCTGATTCAGGTGTGTTAAAGGGGTCATATAATGCCATTTTTGTACAAGCTAATATGATTCTTTAGGGTCTAAATTAAAAGTTTGTAATATACTTTAATTAAAAATTATCATTAGTATTGTAAGAAAACACTAATTTTACCTGGTCAAAAACAGCTCTGTTTTCAGCACGCCGTTTCAGTGCATGTCTCTTTAAATGATAATGAGCTTTGCTCACCCCGCCCCTCTGTTCTGTGCGTACACCGTTTGAAATAATAATGCAATAACCATAACGCGTTGTTCATTATAAACGTGGGATTATGAATTATATTGAGAACGTCATACATAGAAAACATGCTGTAATGTACCCTGAGTGTAAACCTAAGATGCATTCATCGTGAAGCGTGCAGCAAGGTTTGCAAATTTGTAAAGATTAATACAAATATTAATATAAAGGTTAATAAAACATTACACTCACTTCTTCTGGAGGTTCAGCAGGAACACGTTGCTACCGATCCGTTTTTATTCGTTTGTAAAGCTGTCTGGTGTGAAATGATTCGCGCAAACATGAATGCATGTTGATCGTGGGGAATCCCCGTGAGGGAATCCCCGCGTCAATCCTTTGGGCATATCCCTTCAAAAACAAAACTCAGCCACTGCGTCTTCAACGGTTCGGATTTAGGAACATCAAAATGACTGCTGTGTTCCTTATTACAGAACACCACAATCGCAGACGCCATTCTGCTCATAGACAGTGCTCCAGTGAGGGTATCAACAATGACGTGCGGACTATGATGACAGACAGCTCGCTCACGAGCGAGGGCGGGTCTGTGTTGAAACGCTGCTGTCAATCACCAATCGTGGGAGGGGCGTCGATTTTGTGACGTCACAAAATCGAACGGCTTGATTTCAGAGGGGGTCAAACATATAAGAAGATTTAAAAAAAAACACTGGATGGATTTTTATCATTTTATGATGGTTGTGTGCAGGCACTGCCAACACACATTTCAGTACAATCAACTTGTAAAAGTGCATGTACCATTATATGACCCCTTTAAATAAGGGAGACATACAAAATGTGCAGAGCAGCGTGTCCCGAGGACTGGAGTTGAGAACCACTGATCTAAAGGTTCTAAATGCTTCTAAATGATTAATGATAAAGAATGAGTAGATCATGTCCAATCCTCTGATTAGTAGTTTATGTTGAAAGAAGCATAAAATCACCATGTTGATGATAACAGCAAGGCTGTTGCTCACGTAAGCCGCATTGCCGTAAAAAGCACTTGATCTGATACTCGAACGCTGCTTAAAAAAACACAGATTATGATGTAATTGAGGCTGAGCTGAGCTGATGTTTGCATATGTTATTAAATATTACTGTCACTTCATTCTTACTTTGAAATTGTCTCTGTATGATCTTGTGGAACTCTAGAAAACACACACATAGCAGAAACAGTCCATCACAAAACCAATGAAATGACCAAAACATTGGAAACTTGCTGTGGTTGTAATACTCACCCTATCTATTGAGCGTATGAACATCTGGTTGGGGAAGACTAGCTGTGGAGCCTCCCGTGTTTTATGCATCACCTGGATATTTTGAAGCAAAAAGATAATTAAAAAAAAGTTACATCTCCTGTATATGATAGCAAACAGGATGCAGAATTTCGCTTGAAAGGAGTAGAAATAAAATTGAACTGCTTTTAACTATTTTTTAAATAAAACATTTAATTATTCAGCTTGAATTACTCATGAACAATTACTCATACACATAACATACAGAAACATTTCCAGAAATGTTAGATGATATTATTTATGTTTGAAATGATTTTGAAACAAAGATTATTTCCCAGAATGCTCTTTAACCCCAAAGACAAACATGAAGAGTTTTATTGTTACTCACGGTTCGTGATGTGAGCTCGTGGCTTGAATTTACATTTGTAGACAACTTAAAGCTGGTATTTACGTTAAAAGAATCTGTTTTCTGAATGCCTATACTGGAAGGAACCTTTCTGAAGACAACCTGATGATTTAAATTAAAACAATCATTCAAGGCAACAATGAATGTTTTATATAAATATGAGTTACACTTATCAATACTTTACACTTAACAATAAGGTTTGGTTAATTATTATTTGTTAATGAATTAGGTAGCATTCTGTCACGGAATAGATGATCATGAAACGAGGATACAGATGCAGAGGAAATTTATTGATGACATGCAGACAGGGTAACAAACTCAAAACTCAGAGACTCCAGGAACAAGAATCTCAGACAACGAACCAGCACCAGACTACAAACACAAGGAGGCTAAATAGGGGAACAAACAAAGGAGGGTAACGAGACAGACAGGTGGGACAAATTAACCAATAATCAGATAAGATGGGAGGGGCTAGACAATAGACACGAGCACATGGCCCAAAATAACAAAACACCCATGTGCAGCACAAGACAGGACAGGCATGTGACATTACCCCCTCCCTACGGAGCGGCTACCAGACGCTCCATAAGACCAGGGCAGGGCGGGACGGGAGGGACAGACCAGGGCGGGACAAGGGGAATGGACAGTTCAGAAGGCCAGGGAGGCACACAAAGTTCAGAAGGCCAGGGAGGCACACAAAGTTCAGAAGGCCAGGGAGGCACACAAAGTTCAGAAGGCCAGGGAGGCACACAAAGTTCAGAAGGCCAGGGAGGCACACAAAGTTCAGAAGGCCAGGGAGGCACACAAAGTTCGGGAGTCCAGGACGGAGACGACAGTCCATCGGGAGTCCAGGACGGAGACGACAGTCCATCGGGAGTCCAGGACGGAGACGACAGTCCATCGGGAGTCCAGGGCGGAGACGACAGTCCATCGGGAGTCCAGGGCGGAGACGACAGTCCATCGGGAGTCCAGGACGGAGACGACAGTCCATCGGGAGTCCAGGGCGGAGACGACAGTCCATCGGGAGTCCAGGGCGGAGACGACAGTCCATCGGGCGGCCAGGGAACTGGCACCACCGACTCAGGAACAGGGAGGCACACAAAGTTCAGAAGGCCAGGGAGGCACACAAAGTTCAGAAGGCCAGGGAGGCACACAAAGTTCAGAAGGCCAGGGAGGCACACAAAGTTCGGGAGTCCAGGACGGAGACGACAGTCCATCGGGAGTCCAGGACGGAGACGACAGTCCATCGGGAGTCCAGGACGGAGACGACAGTCCATCGGGAGTCCAGGGCGGAGACGACAGTCCATCGGGAGTCCAGGGCGGAGACGACAGTCCATCGGGAGTCCAGGACGGAGACGACAGTCCATCGGGAGTCCAGGGCGGAGACGACAGTCCATCGGGAGTCCAGGGCGGAGACGACAGTCCATCGGGCGGCCAGGGAACTGGCACCACCGACTCAGGAACAGGGAGGCACACAAAGTTCAGAAGGCCAGGGAGGCACACAAAGTTCAGAAGGCCAGGGAGGCACACAAAGTTCAGAAGGCCAGGGAGGCACACAAAGTTCAGAAGGCCAGGGAGGCACACAAAGTTCGGGAGTCCAGGACGGAGACGACAGTCCATCGGGAGTCCAGGACGGAGACGACAGTCCATCGGGAGTCCAGGACGGAGACGACAGTCCATCGGGAGTCCAGGGCGGAGACGACAGTCCATCGGGAGTCCAGGACGGAGACGACAGTCCATCGGGAGTCCAGGACGGAGACGACAGTCCATCGGGAGTCCAGGGCGGAGACGACAGTCCATCGGGAGTCCAGGGCGGAGACGACAGTCCATCGGGCGGCCAGGGAACTGGCACCACCGACTCAGGAACAGGAACTGGCACCACCGACTCAGGAACAGGAACTGGCACCACCGACTCAGGAACAGGAACTGGCACCACCGACTCAGGAACAGGAACTGGCACCACCGACTCAGGAACAGGAACTGGCACCACCGACTCAGGAACAGGAACTGGCACCACCGACTCAGGAACAGGAACTGGCACCACCGACTCAGGAACAGGAACTGGCACCACCGACTCAGGAACAGGAACTGGCACCACCGACTCAGGAACAGGAACTGGCACCACCGACTCAGGAACAGGAACTGGCACCACCGACTCAGGAACAGGAACTGGCACCACCGACTCAGGAACAGGAACTGGCACCACCGACTCAGGAACAGGAACTGGCACCACCGACTCAGGAACAGGAACTGGCACCACCGACTCAGGAACAGGAACTGGCACCACCGACTCAGGAACAGGAACTGGCACCACCGACTCAGGAACAGGAACTGGCACCACCGACTCAGGAACAGGAACTGGCACCACCGACTCAGGAACAGGAACTGGCACCACCGACTCAGGAACAGGAACTGGCACCACCGACTCAGGAACAGGAACTGGCACCACCGACTCAGGAACAGGAACTGGCACCACCGACTCAGGAACAGGAACTGGCACCACCGACTCAGGAACAGGAACTGGCACCACCGACTCAGGAACAGGAACTGGCACCACCGACTCAGGAACAGGAACTGGCACCACCGACTCAGGAACAGGAACTGGCACCACCGACTCAGGAACAGGAACTGGCACCACCGACTCAGGAACAGGAACTGGCACCACCGACTCAGGAACAGGAACTGGCACCACCGACTCAGGAACAGGAACTGGCACCACCGACTCAGGAACAGGAACTGGCACCACCGACTCAGGAACAGGAACTGGCACCACCGACTCAGGAACAGGAACTGGCACCACCGACTCAGGAACAGGAACTGGCACCACCGACTCAGGAACAGGAACTGGCACCACCGACTCAGGAACAGGAACTGGCACCACCGACTCAGGAACAGGAACTGGCACCACCGACTCAGGAACAGGAACTGGCACCACCGACTCAGGAACAGGAACTGGCACCACCGACTCAGGAACAGGAACTGGCACCACCGACTCAGGAACAGGAACTGGCACCACCGACTCAGGAACAGGAACTGGCACCACCGACTCAGGAACAGGAACTGGCACCACCGACTCAGGAACAGGAACTGGCACCACCGACTCAGGAACAGGAACTGGCACCACCGACTCAGGAACAGGAACTGGCACCACCGACTCAGGAACAGGAACTGGCACCACCGACTCAGGAACAGGAACTGGCACCACCGACTCAGGAACAGGAACTGGCACCACCGACTCAGGAACAGGAACTGGCACCACCGACTCAGGAACAGGAACTGGCACCACCGACTCAGGAACAGGAACTGGCACCACCGACTCAGGAACAGGAACTGGCACCACCGACTCAGGAACAGGAACTGGCACCACCGACTCAGGAACAGGAACTGGCACCACCGACTCAGGAACAGGAACTGGCACCACCGACTCAGGAACAGGAACTGGCACCACCGACTCAGGAACAGGAACTGGCACCACCGACTCAGGAACAGGAACTGGCACCACCGACTCAGGAACAGGAACTGGCACCACCGACTCAGGAACAGGAACTGGCACCACCGACTCAGGAACAGGAACTGGCACCACCGACTCAGGAACAGGAACTGGCACCACCGACTCAGGAACAGGAACTGGCACCACCGACTCAGGAACAGGAACTGGCACCACCGACTCAGGAACAGGAACTGGCACCACCGACTCAGGAACAGGAACTGGCACCACCGACTCAGGAACAGGAACTGGCACCACCGACTCAGGAACAGGAACTGGCACCACCGACTCAGGAACAGGAACTGGCACCACCGACTCAGGAACAGGAACTGGCACCACCGACTCAGGAACAGGAACTGGCACCACCGACTCAGGAACAGGAACTGGCACCACCGACTCAGGAACAGGAACTGGCACCACCGACTCAGGAACAGGAACTGGCACCACCGACTCAGGAACAGGAACTGGCACCACCGACTCAGGAACAGGAACTGGCACCACCGACTCAGGAACAGGAACTGGCACCACCGACTCAGGAACAGGAACTGGCACCACCGACTCAGGAACAGGAACTGGCACCACCGACTCAGGAACAGGAACTGGCACCACCGACTCAGGAACAGGAACTGGCACCACCGACTCAGGAACAGGAACTGGCACCACCGACTCAGGAACAGGAACTGGCACCACCGACTCAGGAACAGGAACTGGCACCACCGACTCAGGAACAGGAACTGGCACCACCGACTCAGGAACAGGAACTGGCACCACCGACTCAGGAACAGGAACTGGCACCACCGACTCAGGAACAGGAACTGGCACCACCGACTCAGGAACAGGAACTGGCACCACCGACTCAGGAACAGGAACTGGCACCACCGACTCAGGAACAGGAACTGGCACCACCGACTCAGGAACAGGAACTGGCACCACCGACTCAGGAACAGGAACTGGCACCACCGACTCAGGAACAGGAACTGGCACCACCGACTCAGGAACAGGAACTGGCACCACCGACTCAGGAACAGGAACTGGCACCACCGACTCAGGAACAGGAACTGGCACCACCGACTCAGGAACAGGAACTGGCACCACCGACTCAGGAACAGGAACTGGCACCACCGACTCAGGAACAGGAACTGGCACCACCGACTCAGGAACAGGAACTGGCACCACCGACTCAGGAACAGGAACTGGCACCACCGACTCAGGAACAGGAACTGGCACCACCGACTCAGGAACAGGAACTGGCACCACCGACTCAGGAACAGGAACTGGCACCACCGACTCAGGAACAGGAACTGGCACCACCGACTCAGGAACAGGAACTGGCACCACCGACTCAGGAACAGGAACTGGCACCACCGACTCAGGAACAGGAACTGGCAGGGTGGTGGGGGTGGTAGGGGGTGGTGATGGCGCAGTGGATAAGACACATGCCTTTGGTGTGAGAGACCCGGGTTCGAATCCACTGTGAGACACCAATGTGTCCCTGAGCAAGACACTTAACCCCTAGTTGCTCCAGAGGCGTGCGACCTCTGACATGTATAGCAATTGTAAATCGCTTTGGATAAAAGCGTCAGCTAAATGAATAAATGTAAATGTAAATGGCACCACCGACTCAGGAACAGGAACTGGCACCACCGACTCAGGAACAGGAACTGGCACCACCGACTCAGGCACTGGAACTGGCACCACCGACTCAGGAACAGGAACTGGCACCACCGACTCAGGAACAGGAACTGGCACCACCGACTCAGGCACTGGAACTGGCACCACCGACTCAGGCACTGGAACTGGCACTGGAACTGGAACTGGCACCACCGACTCAGGCACTGGAACTGGAACCACCGACTGGCACCACCGGAACTGGCACCACCGGAACTGGGACCACCGGAACTGGGACCACCGGACTCGGGACCACCGGAATAGGCATGGAGGAAGTCTTCCTTCTCCTCCTCCGTTTCGGGGCCACCGGAACTGGGACCACCGGAACTGTCACGGAGGGGGTTCTTCCCTCTCCTCCGTTTCGGGATCAGCGGTGAAGGCTCTCCTTTCAGCTGACTGTCGTCAGCCGTGGTCCTCTCCTCCTCCAAAGTCCTTTGAGCGCACCTGGCGAAGTATTCCAATAAGGAAATAGAAGATCCTTTCTCCTCTCCCTGAGGAAAAAATCTCACTCCGCTGTATCCACATAGTAGGCTGGTTCGTTCTGTCACGGAATAGATGATCATGAGACAAGGATACAGATGCAGAGGAAATTTATTGATGACATGCAGACAGGGTAACACACTAAAAATTCAGAGACTCCAGGAACAAGAAATTCAGACAACGAACCAGCACCAAACTACAAACACAAGGAGGCTAAATAGGGGAACAAACAAAGGAGGGTAACGAGACAGACAGGTGGGACAAATTAACCAATAATCAGATAACAAGATGGGAGGGGCTAGACAATAGACACGAGCACATGGCCCAAAATAACAAAACACCCATGTGCAGCACAAGACAGGACAGGCATGTGACACATGCACTATAAACAATAGTTTTTATAGCATTTACAAATCTATAAAGTTAATGTGGTAACATGTTATTTTACAGTGTTTCTTACACATCACGTTACTGTTATTATGTTCTTCAAATAACAAGAACCATGCATCATTTCAATCTTGTCAAAAAATGTCACATCAAGTACATGTACTTTTCAAAAGTTTTGGGTTAATTTTAAAGAAATTACTACTTTTATTCAGCAAGAACATATTAAATTGACAAAAAGTGACAAAGACCTTTACAATGTTACAAAATCTTTCTATTTCAAATAAATATTTACATTTTATTTATTAATGAAAAGAAAACATGTCTCACAATGGATTGATGTTTCTTGAGCATCAAATCAGCATATTAGAATGATTTCTGAAGGATCATGTGACACTGAAGACTGGAGTAATGATGCTGAAAATTCAGCTTTGATCACAGGAAAAAAATACATTGTAAAGTATATAACAATAGCCAAGAAAAAATACCATTAAATGAACAAATGCTGTAAAAGAACTGTTCATTATTTAATGTTATTACATAATGTTGACATATCGAACCTTGTTGTAAAGTGTTGCCTAAAACTGAATAAAATGCACCAATTCAAATATTACTGAAGGGCCGCTACTGTGGGTTGTGTGATGAAATTACCACGCAGTCTGTTCCTGGATTTTCCGTATTCGTTTTGATGAGACGACCAATGTCATCGTCCATTTCAATCTTTTTTTTTGGTGCCTTGCAGGAGATCAGAAGGACCATTAAGCACATTGCTGAAAAAAGAGAGAATTTATGTCTACCTTGGTGCAACCGTGGTTCAATTAACAGTGGAAGACCGCCAGAAATGGTTAGTCATAGTGGAAAGGTTGAGTGTTTATGTACCATAGAGAGAATCTTGCATTGATTCAGTCAGTACTGGAGCTCCAGGGTCCAGACACACAACTTCATTGTCTCCGGAAATGGATATTAGCTTGTGTTGTCTCTCCTGCACACGTCTCAGGACCGCCCAGATCGGTGGAAGAGGAGGATAAGCATATAGCAGGAGATCTGGCCACACGTGAGCTAGGGCTTGTACTTGAACTAGTACTTGATTCTGCTCAACCAAAGGGAACAATGTGTTAATGTCCTGCTAGCAAAGAGGTCCACTGACACCATCCCATATCTCTCCCAAATTGATCAACCACTGGTCTGTGGAGACACCCATCCACTGAGCTCAGGCTGCAGCGAGAATAGGGAATCTGCCACACTCTTGCTCTGACCAGGATTGTGCATTGCTCTAATTGACAGGAGGTGTCTGTCTGCAAGAAGCAACAATGCTGACGCTTGATGAGAAACACTAATGTGGTATTGTCTGTTTTCACTAGTATCTGCCTCCTGCAAATGCCTGTCTGAAAAGATGAAGGGTAAGAAATACCACCCATAACTCAAACAGATTGATACATACCCTCAGCCATGAACTAAACCTCCCCTGTATGCCACAATTCTGCCACAGTTCTCCCCATCCTGTCAGAAAAGCATCCGTGCTTTCCACTTTTCTGCATGTGGGAGGCAGCCCGATCTACACACCATGCCAGAGAAACAGCAACTGTGAACGGCTGACAATCACCTGGCTATAAACCAGCATTGAAATGGCTGCAGGTGTAACCACAGTAGATGAAAGACTGCTGAGGCAGCAGTTCAGTCACGGGAATTCGATGTAGGGTTTCTGGAAACTTGGAACCTTGCTACCACCTTTTGTTCACTGTGTGAGTTGCCCTCATTGATATTGAATCCAGGTGCATACCCAGAAAACACATTGACTGATGAAGAACAAACAGCTCTGTCTTATTAAGATTCGTCTTCAGCCCTGAGGCTACAACATGTTTTAGTAGGTGCAGTGTGTTGTTGTTGGCTGCTTGTCGATGTGTAGAATCAACAGGCTGTCCCACTGCATTGCTAACTTCCAATGCCACCTGAATACATTGTGTGATCACACATGGGGAGAGAGAAAGTCCAAAGGGAAGGACACAGTATTGGTATGTTCTGTCCTGGAATGTCTGAATGTAATCTGGATGTGCAAATATGCATTATTTAGGTTACGACGGTAAACCGGCACTCTGTGCAGCTCATCCTCCGCGCCTCGGGCTCTCGTGCCACCAGCTCGGCTAAAGGCCGAGTCCCCGACTACACCTCGGGCCTCCAGGCCCAAACCACCACCTCGTCCAGTCAGCCTGTAGCCCTCACCTCGACCCACCACTCCTTCATCGCCTCCGTGGTCCGTCTGCCCGGAAGCTCCGCTGGGCTTGCTCGACATTCCAGGTCGGCCTTCAACCTGCACCTCTTTGGCACCCCTGGACTCCTCCCTTCCTCTGACCTCCCCGTCGGCCTCCCTCACCACCTTTTCACCCCGGTCATCCGTGCCCATGTCACCGCCTCAGTCCCGCAGGTCAGCGGCTCAGTTCCCGTCTTCCGGTTCTACAGTGTCGCCTTGGACCGTCAGCTGCTTGGTTCCACCGGTTCCTCCACCTCTCACCATGGTTCCGCCTCCGCCGATCGGCTCCAGGGTTCTGTCCGCCCCCTATATGTACTCTATCCTCTCACAGTCTGAGCCACCTTGGTGCCCGTGGCCGACGCCCCCAGGGCCCCGTCCATCCCCAGCTCCACACCCTCCGTCGAAACCTCCGCCCCTTTTCTATTTTTATCAGGATTGTTCAACTTCATGCAGCTCTGCACAGACCGATCGGCGGCTGACTTGAAGCAGTGCATGCTGGTTAGATGTTTTGTCCGACTTGATACAGCGCAGATCCCACGTGACTGTGACATATACCATCAAAGTACCGCGAGAGCGAATCGAGAGTAGCCCGAGAACTCAGCCAGTGCAGCTTCTCAAGAGCGGCTGCACTGGGCTGCAGGAGGGCTGATGACGACACAGCTGTTCCACGATTGGCCGGATTCACCGCATGACAATGATCATGTAGTTGCAATGTTATATTGTGTTGTGTTTATCAAAATAAAACTGATTAAAAAACGTTGACTCCACTTCATTGATAGTAGCTATAGGCTATAGCTATACTTAGTTGAACTAAGTATTACATAATTACATTAAGTATTGAATGAAAATGTCTCTGAAACATCTGTGTATTTGGCAAATATTGCATTTATTTCACTTCAGCAGTGGTAAAGTACGCAAACACCACGTGAGCGGTCACTACGGGAACCAGAAAGTGTCCGACTTCACCTGTCCGTTTGCAGCTGCTCCCCGCCTGTACGCGGCAACTTTCGCCGATCGGTTACATCCAGCCGCAGCCGATGTCGAACACACCAATCAACTTCTGTCATCATCACGGCACGAGGATGCGCCTTTCCGAGGGGGGTCGTGATGTCACAATTATGTTCTATCATGTCTGCACCTGTTCTTGTTAGTCCCTGATTAGTTAACCTTCATTCACCTGTGAAGTTAGTTCCCTCGTTTACCCTGTGTTTATATTCTCCCCGTTCAGTTTAGTCCCTTGTCGGTTATTGTTCGTGTCTATGTTATAAACGCTGTTGCGTCCTGTTCACCTGCCTGTGTACATTAAAGCCTTGTCATATTTTGCAATCAAGCTTTGTCTGTCTGCTTCGTCAGCCAAAGCGTGACAGGTATGTCATTGATTAGAGTCACGTATGACTGGATCAACATGAGATTATCATAAGTGTACGCTAGTGCACAAACTTTTCCACTATGATTCACCATCTTTGGCGGTCTGGAACAATAAAATAAAAATGTAATTCTCAAAAACATGTCATTCAAAAACCGGTTTCAATAGGTTCCCACAGAATTTTTTGTTGTTGTTTTACCACACCTTTAATGGTTGGATTGACTTGTAAAGAAGGATGGGTTTTTAGTATTATGAAACTGTTTGCATAATCCTTCATCATCTATTAGGACTGTTAATACCATCAAAACATTGTAAATCACTGCATTACCTATGAAGATCAGAACTGTAAGAACAACGATCCAGGCTGCAGCAGGTCCCATTTGAGCCATCCGAGTCATCCTGACATGGCAGTTGTGAGCGATAGAGCAGTCACACACTGTGACCGACAGGTTTTGGATGGAGGACAATCCCTGCTGGTCTGATATTTTGATCTGGAGGAGGTGATGACCTGAATACACACTGTGTTCTTTTACAAGACTCACCGTTGTGCCTTCAAGAGAAAAAGATGTGTTAGTATTACTGCTAAAAGATACAGAAACACAACCTCAAAGAGGTGGTGGAAGAGTGCTGTCTTTCTAAGAGATCTCTGGCATTATTTGCCTAGAGTAACATAACATAACACTGTTCATAACTTATTTTTCTTCTGTGATGTGTTTTCCAGATTGAAACAGGACATTAAGTGAGGAATTGTGTAGGGTGGACTGGGATGAGTGAAGTAGAAGGTGACATTACCATGGGTTGGTTCAACTCTCCATTTGTCCTTAACATCTCCTAAAAGCTCATAGTTGAAAGGTGAACTGTATGGAGGAAGGTCCAGGTCTACAGCTGTGATAATGGCCTCTGTTGGGTCTGTATCCAGACACATGTTGACTGTGTTCACTTCCAGCATTGGTACGTTATCATTTTGATCATTCAGGTGAATAAATAGAGTTCCAGTGCCTGTCAGCGGTGGGACACCTGCCAATCGGAGACATGGGGTAAACAGAAATTAATTTGGAGTACAAAACATGATAATGCAATCCATGATCATTCATGAGTTTAGCTTTCTTCATTATGATAAGAGGACAGTTTTATTACCCTAACATTTCTGACACTGACTTTATGCCATTATCGTAAGTCTGGTTACACAAGACTAACTGGCTAGCTATTTATTTATTTTTTTATGCATTTTCCGCTAGACATATGTTAATGTTGGGCCCTGTATGATTAATTACTTAATTCAATTTAATTTGTAAATAATTTTGTAAATAAAATAACTTCTTTGTCCAGGTATACTTCAGAATATGAGAATATCTAAAATAGTTAGAAGTACACTACTCTTCAAAAGTTTGTGGTCAGTCAGATTTCTCTTAAGTATGTTATGTTCACCAAGGCTACGTTTATTCGATCAGAAATACAGTAAAAGCAGTAGCATTGTGCAATAATATTCCAATTTATCCCTGTGATGCAAAGCTGTAATTGCAGCATCATTACTCCAGTCTTCAGTGTCACATGATCCTTCAGAAATCATTCTAATATGAAACATTTCTGATTATTATCGATGTTGAAAACCGTTGTGCTGCCAAATATTTTTGTGGAAACAATGATAACCTTTTCAGGATTATTTGATGAAAAGTTCAAAAGAACAACATTTATTTGAAATAGAAATCTTTTGTAACAAAAATGTATTTACTGTCACTTTGGATCAATTGAATGCATCTTTGCTGAATAAAAGTATTAATTTCTTTAAAAACCATCATCTTACCATCATCCACAGCATATAGGGTTGCTCTATAGGTGCTGTTTATCCCAAACAGCGACTCTCTGTCCAGAATTTTATTCGTGGATACTCGTCCAGTCTTTGCATCAACAGTTATCCATCCATCAATATCTTCACCTTTAACAAATCTGAGAACCAAACAAACACCAGATGAATTCACCTGTGTTTATATGTGATCCTGTACCTCCAATAAACTACAGTGGCATTAGTTTTACACATATTATAAGCATCTCATACTTAAATGTGTTTATATGGCTTCCATCCATGTCTTTAGCAGTGAAGGTTGTGAGACTTGTTCCTGCTGCTATGTTCTCCATTATGTGAACATGTTTAACAGGGGGTATAAATACTGGAGGGTCGTTGACATCTTCAACATAAATGGTCACTGGAATGGTATTATAGAGGTTTTCAACACTCATGCCAGAGTTTTGGGGTATAACGTCGACCTCCCACTTGGCATTCTCTACTTGCTTTTTGACCTTACATGAAAAGTAAGGAAGTTCGTTCTGCACACTGATGGATAGATTTTGGTATGTTTGCTCCTCGTAGTCCATTTGCTAGGTGTTTGGAATGAGCCGAAAAATAAAGAGAGATCAGAGAAGTGTCAACATGAATGTATGCATACATATTTTCATATCTTTTTTTTAATGTCAAAATAGCTCCAATCCCAGCAGAGGCAACAATATAACGACAAGGTATTTCAGTGCAAACTGGTTCTGGCACAATCAAAACATTTTCTCTGTTTGTTTGAGCATCATAACCAGCCTAAACCAGCAACACTGACTCAACCTTTGGGCACGCTGACTTACACAATACAAACGTCAACCATATGCCTACCTTAACAACTGTTAAAATCCCATCGTTTGTATCAGGGTCTGTTTCAATTTTGAACTGCTCTTTTTTATCTCCATGGATAGTGTATTTGGCTTTCCAGGCTTCTGAACCACGGGTGTCTTTGTCTGTTACTTGCAGTCGCAGAACTTCAACCCCAGTTTCACGCTCCTTGACCTTCCCAGATCCCTGAAACACAAGTCAAATATTTGGTTGGGTTTTATAGAACAATATGCCTACCATTAAAAAGCATCAAAACTTGGAAACTTCCAGTCCAATATGAAACCTACTGTTTTGCCAGAGAACTCTGGAAGATTGTTGTTTTTGTCCAAAATATTGATTATCACTGTACTTGTACTTGATAATTGTATCTTTTCCCCTTTGTCCTTTGCTTCAACCAGGATTGTATATTTCTGAGCTTTCTGGAAAATATTAATTTAGTAGAAGATTTCTTGTGTAGGAATGGTGAAATATTTATAAAGCACAAAAAGCAATGCATATTTCATCTGAAAGGAATAACAGGTAAAGGTACAAAAGTAGCTTATTATTACCAATGAAAGAAATTAGTTTCTTACCTCATAGTTCAAACACCCATTAAAATAAATTGCCCCGAATTGCTGCTGTTGCTGATTTGCATCTTTTTGCTGCTGAATATAAAATTTAACATTATCTGGTGTTGGTGTGACAGACTTGATTGTTAAATCAAATGTTCCATTGTTTGTTCTTGAATCATCTTCATCAGATGCCAGTACTGTCATTACTGTTTTACCTAGAAAAAAAAGTGCTAGATGAATGTAAAGTAATTTCTTCACCCTCAAAGAATTTATTCAATATTTAATATTTCACCCAGTCCTTATTTATTCACCCTTATGTTGTTTCAAACCTGTATGCTGTTTTTACTGCTGTATTACAGAATCCAATCCTATCTGTTTAATAACCATGGTCATTGCACTTAGGAAATAGATCTTTACACTTTATAATAAGTATCTTTAACAATAGCTGGGCGTGAGAAACCGACAAAAATAAGTTGTTTAGGCTATTCATTAAAATCTTGCTCTCATATCTTGTAATAACTTTAATAAGTTATAATGCCTCAAATTAATTTGAACTTTGATTGTATATACAAAAAAAAATGTGTCGTGTGTAACAATTCTAATAATTTATAAATGTTTGCTTTTGTGTTGTGAGAAAATATTATACAGTGGTCTGCAACGACATTAAAAAAAAAATTGTCAAATGCCTTATGAATGAACTAATCATTTAATTTTACAATTTTATAAATAAATTAGTGAAGGGCAAACTAAACTGGGTTACCTTGAGAATGTGACTCATCCACAGTCACTTCATAGACCGACTCATGAAATTTTGGAGCGTGATCATTTACGTCCAATATTTGGATATGAACCCCGAGCCTTGTATCCACTTCATTGGTTGATTTGTCTTTTGCTTCAAATGTCAACTGAAATTGAGGCCAGCGCATGTCAATATACAAGCCTTTTTTGAAGTGTATTTACATGAATTTCAATGCTATTATGCAATGATTGATTTGTTTATTAGGGAGTACTTACTCTGAGAACTTTAATTCCTTGTTTATTTTCAAAGTCCACCTTTCCATGTACTAAAACATAACCTTCTTTATCAATACTGAGAATATCCGTTGGCTCTAATTCCACACCCTGACCTTTTAGCTGGTATCTGACTAAATAAGAGCTTTCAAGTTCAATCTGAAACACAAACAACATGCACACTTAAGTGTTCACATAATCATGCTAGTCCAGTACTTGTACACATATGTAATGTGAAAAACGCTATAAAAATGAAATGGAATTGAATGACAAAAAAAATAACTCTTTCTAACTCCGCTCACCTTGCCTAGTTTATATGGAAATGGTCCAGGGTTTTCTTCCTCAATAGTGAAAGATTCAATGATCCATGCGCGCTTCTGTCTTCCCCTGTCAGCCCACGCACACACGGTCCAGGTAAACTGAGTTAAAAAGAAGTCGTCATAAATAATGTTATGAAATTTGTTATAAAGGTCAATAAGTGAATCTCACGAATTCCGGCCATAACATGTCCTAATTTACCTATATTTTCATTACCTTCAGTGCTGGGTAGATTACTTACAAACTGTAGTCCATCACTAAATGCAAATTACATGAAATTTGTTTTTTAGTTAGTAACATAATCTATCACATTACATGCAATATAATCTGATTACTCTTAGATTACTTTGGACCTAACTCGTTTATCACATTGATTTGAGTAAAATCCTTTATCATGCTGATAAAAAAAAAAATACAAAGAGAAAGAAAAATTATTACATTTTCTGTTTTCAACAACATTAAGTGGATGAAACATTACATTATTGCAGGGTTTTCCAAACTATTTGTGAAGAAAATGCAGGGGGTTCGTAAACTGATGAAAAGTTAATAACAAATTAAATTTAAACAAATGAAAAGAAATAAAAACATTTTTAAAATTAAAACGATCAAAATAAAGCAATAACTAAAAAAAAGTATATTTTATTTTTATTTATTTATATATATATATTTTCGGTCTCTCAAAAGTCCATTTAATTATACTCGCCTGACTAGTGGCCGGTCTGTGTTTATTCTGTAAAACTGGAAGACTTTCTAAACATATATATAGGCTTTTTTGGATAGGAAAAATTAACCCTCTGGGGTCTGAGCTGTTTTCTGGGCCCTGGAGGTGTTCTGACATGCTCTGACATTTGTGGTTATTTCTGTTACTTGTGACATTTTCATGGCTAAAGTCTGATTACACTGTATTCAGCACAAACTCTGCTACAATAATATATCAGCAGCATGTATGTAAAAGTTTGTAGTTTTGAGATAATGACATTTATGCGTGGTTTGTGAAAATACAAAAATAAATTCTCACTGAAATAAGGTCATGAAACCCATACTGATTATTTCTTCACAAGACTTTTGAAAATTGTATCACGTAGCCTAGAATATTTGCTCTAAAACTATGTGAGAATCACCCTGACTGCTCATTCAGAGAAGACAATATATTGATTTAAAAATTTTACGACGTGTTTTGTGTTAGAAAGCAATATGCGAAGGGGCGGATCACCTCATTAATATGAAAGCTTTCCACACCTGAGAAAGACAAAGAACCTCCCTAATGGCCCTATTAGGAGCTTATCAGGGCCCATCATTCTGACCAACCTTGCACAAAGAATGAGGAGATTTAAAAAAGAATGGCTTTTAAAATTGTTTGGATTTATTTACAACACAACATAATCCAAAGATGCACAACAAAAAAGCACTTATTGAAGAAAGAGACCTTTGTGCCATTCCTAAAAACATTGTACATACCTTTCATTTTCTAAGGTGTTTGATTTTCACTTTACCATGTTCATGTACAGAGACATGTACTGTGAATGTTGAAGTCAGCAGGACTCAGTGGCATCTGGGCCCTGAAAAAAAAAAAAAAAAAAGTGCACATACTGATATCAAGAGAAAGGCCTGCACGATTTTGGGAATACATTTTAGATTTTTCTTGTTAAAATTGCTTTTTAAAATTCACAGAATACACACACACACTCACACAAATGTTTCCAACAATATATAATGAACACCAGGTTTGTTGTGCCTTGTAGGTATAGGCTATGCGCAGTGCTGCATAAAATAATAACAATATAGCAGCCTATATATATTTTCAAAAAGATTTCAGTAACAACTAAGCTAGAGAAAAATATATTGATTATCATGTTACTTCTAATGTTTCCATTCGTTATGATGATATGAAATGAGATAATAGTAAAAACATGAAGCCGTTTGGAGCGTTTTGCTTTTCCAAAATATGATACATTCAAACGCGATCGCGATCAAAAATATGATACATTAAAACGCGATCGCGATCAAGAATATGATACATTAAAACGCGATCGCGATCAAATATAAAACATTATGGTTAGGCCTACCATATACATATCTACGTTTGAGCAGATATCCACAAACACAGTAACAGTAAACACGGGTCTAAATATTATAATATTCACCATCTAGCAACAGTTCAACTGCAATGTGAAATTTATGCAACAATAGCAAACTAATATGTAAGAATTTCTTACCTTATCTTTCTTGTCTTCAAATATCGTTCTTCTTCTTCTGATGTAAATCCAATGTAAGCTCAGTGCCTGAGACGTGCCGTCTTTCAAACTCGACGAAAAGTGAAGAGAAGTGTTTTGTTGTTGAGGTAATGAGGGCGATCGCGTTCCATGTGGAGATTTGCATGTGAATATCTTTTGCGCGAGTGGGCGTGGCCGAATTAAAAATAATTAGGAAGCGTTTGAGAAGCTGGACATCTTGTTGGTTTTATACAAATTACTTAAACAGAGAATATTTGTTTTCGTTTTGAATCCGATCATTTAAAAGTACACACTTAAATGTTTATAAAGGTGTATGGCTCATAAATGTGTGACAAATATTCGCTGAGTTTTGTTTCAGTTTATAGACGTGCTCAAGAAAAAAAAGTTCACCGCGACGGAGAGGCAGAACGCACACACTGTTTATTTTCTTTATTTTACAAAAGCACAATGTTTTGATTTGATTGGAAGTGGACACATACAAAAGTAGAAATACCACAGATTCTTTTTTTATATTTCTTTTTTCTGTATGACCATAAATGACGGAGAAATTTAAGTTTATAGTGCTACAATGTGGAGAAAATCCAGCAAAACGCGCCGGCGCGTTTGTCGACCTCAGAGGGTTAAAAGATAAAAAGAATAATTAAGAATAATGCATTTTTAATAATTTACTGCCATTTTGTGAATATTAAGTAATCATGTAATCAATAAAAAAGTAACTAGTATTTTAAAATGCCATATAATCTAATCCTCTACAAGGATTTCAATTTTGGAATCTGATCAGGTTTTTTTTTTTTATTCAGTAAGGTGTACATTTTCAAAACTCTTAGTACAAAAATCCAAACTGATAACACTTGTAACATCTAGTCATTCTTTCATAACCTGATCCAATGCTTTCATTACGGTTATGTGGACTGAAAAGTCTATAACTGTAGTTTCAAACACAAGATTATTTAATATGTAATGAGAACATTTGGCTTAATCACCAAAAGACAACAGTATGATCTTCTTTCAGTTTAGTACTTTTAACAATCAGTTCATTCAACAGCAAACAATTCAAGATGCATGTTTCCATTCACCCTTGTTGATGCATGTTTCCATTCACCCTTGTTGCTGAAATAATTACAGTAATACAGGCTACAGTTGCCACATTAGAAAATTACACCTCATAACTTATAGTGTAAGTAAAAAGTTCTAAAAAGTTTGATAGTAATGGCTTTATGAAAGGCAGCTACTGTGAATGAAACATTTAGATGAAACAGATATTTTGTGTTGTGAAAAGGATACGTGCGGGCTCGGCAAAAGTGCTTGTGCTCACGAGAACCCTTCTGAGACCTAAAATGACAAATGGGACACTACGGTCTCGCGGACTTAAAGGACACGCGCACGTGGCAGCCATTAAGTCCACAAGACCGAAAGTGCATATGAAGTGTGCCATTTGGGACAGGGCCTTAGTTTGTCTTTCTTCAGTTATCGGTTTCCTTTATTAATTATAAAATAAAACAAACTCTGGTAATCCACATTGTAATTTCAACCTTTTGGGAATCTTTTTCATCTTCACCAGACTAGACATTATTGTTATTTTACATGTAGGAGATTCTCATTTTAGTAGTAAGTCAGTGTGATTCTTAAAAGAGGGGTGATTTCTAGCAGCTAAAAATGTGGGTTATTGCCCAAAAATGGCTTAGTTTGAAAAGGTTTAAAGGCCTCAAGAAACAAACCTTGAACTACCACATTCTTCTCCTTGAAAAGAGCCAATAACCCAAGGTTGCTTGAGGAGGATTGTTCCTGTGACTTAAGGTCGTAATGTCGTGTGAAAGTCAAAGAAACTAATTCAAATGTTTTTGTGGAGTAGAAACACTGTAATAAATTGGTGAGGATTTACTTTGCAACAATATTCACTCATAATCATACATTGTTCGCTCGTTGCCCAGAGGAGAAATGGCCCCCGATTGAGCCTGAGTTCTCCCAAGGTTTTTTTCTCCATTCTGTCACCTGATGAAGTTTTGGTTCCTTGCCACTGTTGCCTTGACTTTTGGCTTGCTTAGTTGGGGACATTTAATATTCAACGATATTACTGATCTGCCTTACTTAGGGTGGCCAATGACGCAATTTTCTTCTAGAAACAAACTTTGTTTTATTATTTTCATGTTATCAATGTGAAGCTGCTTTGATACAATCTGTATTGTAAAAAGCGCTATATAAATAAAGGTGACGACTCCAAAATTGCTAGTAAATTTCACAAATAATTACCAAGAAATGGCAAGTAACATTGAATTAAATGTGAATTTAAGTTAAGAATACTGAAATAGTATGTTCTTGTAAAACGTTCTCCAATAATCTGTTTTATTTACAACTTAGATTTTTTGTAAACTGTAGATGGTTTTAAATTTGTAATGCAGTCCCCAAATCGCTTTGACTAATTTAAATAAACATTTTGCTGAGAAGATTTTGACAAGCTTATTAAAATCATTTAATTTATTGCCATAGTCAGGGTAATTAAAATATAATTTGCACCAAAGGAGAACTTGTGAAGAGTAAATGATGTTGCATAAAGGATTCTTTAGTATGTCCAGTTGAAAGTCCCTTCATATAGTTTGGCAGGGATGTTATTTATAATAACATTTATTAATATCACTTTTTTTTGGCCAGCATTTACATTAATAAATTAAACTTTCTGTGATGTTTCCCTTTCTAACATTGCTTGAGGACATATACGCTTGCACTGCTTGACATTCCCTTAATGACATGTCAAACCTTCAAAATTAAGCTCGCCACTGGATTATATAGAATTCTATATTTAACAGATACAGCCAATGCACATTTGACTGAATTCACATATTATTGGTTTTACTAATAAGTATATTTGAGAGTACCTCAAGGCATGAACTTACAATTCAAACCACTTAAAGTGCAAGCTCATGTTCATGTGTCATGATCTCAAAGACGTTCAGGAATGAAAGACACTTTTCATCCACATCCAATAGTGGTAACATGTGTCCAAGTCAACAGAACTAATTAAATAAGCATGCTCTACCTACAGTTTTTACTATAAGACACATGACAAATAATCACATCAGCTAATCATTCGATGGAAATCAAACATTATTCAGCTCATTGTACATAAACCTGGATTTCACCTGACTTTATACAGTGTGCTAGACTTAGTTTCTGCAACATAAACACATGGCTATATCTGTAACACATCACACAGACCTTGAACTCACCAGCACTAGGAGCAAACTGACAGGAAGGGTCTTCATGCTGAAGCAGATCGTCAAGCAATCCAGTGTGAATGAGTCGGAGTTTCCTTCTTTCTCATAGAGCAATAGTGTTCACCGCTGCACATATAGCTGATGGGAGAGGGGAGGGGATATTCAAATCAGGGAGGGCAGGGACTGGCTCAGTGCCATTTTACTATCATTGATATACTATTATAGTTTTAGTTCATAATTTGAATTATTTGTGTGTGTGTTTTATATGTCTATAGTTTTATTGAGTTTTAGTTTATTTAGTTTTAGTTATTTTTGTAGGCTATTTTAACTTAAACTAAACCAAAATGAGAAATATTACTTTGGCAACTATAGCTGAAATTAAATATGTTTAAAACATTCAGCAAATATTTTATACTTTATACAATAATCAACATTTGAATTGAAAGTGACATGTGATGGCCAAGTATGGTAACCCTTATTTGGAATTTGACCTCTGCATTTAACCCATCCAAGTTAGTGCACACACATTGGGAGCAAAGTAGTGAGTAGGGAGTAGTGAACACACACCCGTTCAGCGGGCAGTCATTGAGGGTTACCTCAGTCATTTCCTGCCGGTACTGGAATCAAACCAGCAACCTTTGAATCACCAGTCCAACTCTGTAACCATTAGACCATGACTGCCCCCTGAAACACACACCATCTAAACAGAAAAGACTGAGAACTAAGGAACTAACTACTGTCCCTTAGTCAGAAAAGTATGAATAATGACTTAATTAAAAGCAAATTCGACCAAATAAAGAGATCAATTATTTGTCATACTGATTATCCAATACGGAGCCCCGCACTTGATATGTGGAAGAAAAAACAACAACACACATCGGTTACGGATCAGAAACTCCAAACAATAATGGTAGAGATGAGAAACAGGTTTATTGTAGGGCTGTCAAATGATTAATCGCATCCAAAATAAAAGTTTGTGTTTACATAATATATGTGTGTGTATGGAGTATAATTATTTTCTATATATAAATATACACACATGCATATATATTTAAGAAAAATGTGTTATTTATATATAAAATATATATATATATATATATATATATATATATATATATATATATATATATATATATATATATATATATATATATATATATATATATATATATATATATGCAAATATTTCTTAAATATATACATGCATGTGTATTTATATATAGAAAATAATTATACACCGTACACACACATATATTATGTAAAAACAAACTTTTATTTTGGATGCGATTAATCGCGATTAATCGTTTGACAGCCCTAGTTTATTGACAATATGAAGCAAATATAGCAGTAGCGGGAACCTTTAAAGGTAAATGTCTATGAGTAATGACGAACGGAGATACTGACAGTCTTTTCTGTTTAGATGGTTGAGGAGGTCATGGATGATGGAGCGGAGGATGGTGGAAGCACACGCCGGTGAGACTAGGAGACTTTGCCAAAGATGCATGGAAGGTAGGACAAGACAATAAGATGAGTCCTTACTCATATATGAGACCAGACAAAGTGCCAGAGTGAGGTGTGTGTTTATAAGTGTAGGTGGTGATGAGCAGATGGCATGCAGGTGCTGGTGATTAATACTCAGCTGATAGTGATCGTTGTGATTGAATGGTGATGGAGCCTGACCGATCCCTGACAACGTCATAGCCATAAATAGGCTTTATGCCCAGCTCCACTACTTCCTGAACTTCAGCCAGCTCCTTTGTTTCCTGTCTTCCATTATTGGACAAACTGATTAATCCAGGTGTGCCTGACCTCAGTAACAATAATCAGACACACCTGGATTAATCAGTTTGTCCAATAATGGCAGACAGGAAACAAAGGAGCTGGCTGAAGTTCAGGAAGTAGTGGAGCTGGGCATAAAGCCTATTAAGAATTCCAAGTTGATTTAAATAAATTTCAAGTTGAATCATTGCCATATTGTACTAATTCATTCCCTCATTTTAATTTTGCTTAAATTTAAAAAACAACAACAACAACAACAATAATGGACACAGTTTAATTAAATTAAAATTAGAAGAAAAATTAGTACAATGTGGCTGATTACAAATTCATAGTTCATGCTTCGTAATCCAACATCAATCTAGCAACAATTACTAAAGCAAAGCAACAATTACAAATGCCTATATTAATGTTTTACCCCTTAGTGTGGAGGTCTTAATTTCTTAATTTCACAATAAACAAAAGCTAAATTAGCTATAATATGAAAGTAGACTTTTCACTGAAGTGAAAATTTACGGAAGCCCTGAA
Source organism: Squalius cephalus (assembly GCF_949319135.1). Lineage (NCBI taxonomy): Eukaryota > Metazoa > Chordata > Actinopteri > Cypriniformes > Leuciscidae > Squalius > Squalius cephalus. The sequence goes on from NC_137139.1 coordinate 10,029,682, forward strand.
ACGCAAGGTAAGAAAAAAAAGAAAAAGAAAACTTCTCTCGTTATTTCGAGATATTAAGTTGTTATATCGACAGAATTTCTCATTATTTTGACATAAGTCGTTATTTCAACATAATATCTCGTTATTTCGAAATAAATATCTCGTTATTTCAAGATATTAAGTCATTATATCGACATAATATCTTGCTATTTCGAAATAATAAGTCGTTATTTCGACATATCTCGTTATTTTGACATAATATTAGTTATTTTGACATATTTCGTTATTTTGACATAATAACTCGTTATTTCGACATAAGTCGTTATTTCGACATAAATATCTTATTTCGTCAAAATATCTCGTTATTTCGACATTACTCGTTATTTCAACATAATAAGGGGACATTTCAATATGCATTAAGCGATTTTTCTAGACTAGTAGGCTAGTCATTCATTTAAGCAATTAGGACTTATCAATCATTGTTTATATTCAATCCTAAGTGCATGTTGGCTACAGCTTATTCTGCGCTCAAGCGCATGCATAAATCTTGCCACAAAGCACCGGCAAAAGTTGGCTAATGATGATAAATATGTCTGAAAAAATAAAGAAATTTTACTAGACTGGTAGGCTAGTCATTCATTAGGACTTATCGCACATTTATATTCAATCATTGTTTATATTCAATCCTAGGTGTATGTTGGCTACAGCCTATTCTGCGCTCAAGCGCATGCATAAATCTTGCCACAAAGCACCGGCAAAAGTTGGCTAATGATGATATGTCTGAAAAAATAACGAAGCATTTTAATTCGTAAGCTATATTTCTCATGTCTAAGAGCTTGTTTACACAAATAAAGGTAGTTGAATGATGTATTATTCTTTTCTATTTGACCAGAATAATTGGGCTCATCTGCTTTTCTGTAGGATAGTATGGTTTATTAATAAGGTGTGTACAGCATTTGATATTTATCACTGTAGTAGCCTATTAAGCCACATTGAGCTTTTTCTTTATAATAAGGGTTTTCTATGGGAGGAAAACGCTTATTCTAATGTGCAATTAAACGCAATGTTTGTATTCTGGGCTCATCTGCTAATCTGTAGGCTACACATGCTTTATTAATAAGGTGTGTACAGAATTTGATCTTTTAACATGAATGTCCATTGGGGGCTGCTGCTTCAGCTTTTTGAACGTAGAAGTATGATAAATACATGATAGGCTATACATTTTATGGTTTATAAACTAAAGGCATATTTTGTACATGACTACACATGTCCTTATAAGGCCTAGAACATTTGTCGTTTTAACGACATAACATCTCATTATTACGAGAAAAAGATGTCAGATGTTCACTCATATTATTGGAGACCTCCATTGGACTAAAAATGGAAAAGTTTTTCTTTAGCATTTTTCCTTTTTCATGTACAGACAATAATGTTGTCAAAATGATCCCCGTTCACACGGATCCACAAAAACAAATAAAAATGCTGTGTTACTCATGCCAGGCCAGTAGATTGCGATATCACTTTGTAAAGAAACACTACGTGCCTATAGACTGAACACGTCATACACATGCGCATGATGTCACTGTTTTCACAAATTCATGTTTTTGTAATTTACATGGAGACAATAGCAGTATCATTTTCAAAAAAGGCCCCCAAAATGCCCCTGTCCAGTAAATGAATGGCCAAACTGCAAAAAGTTTTCCGTTTTTGTTGGAAATGGTGTTGTGTAAACAGCCTCTTAGGTTGTTGAATATTTTTCATTTGTTCCTTTTTAAGTTGTCATAGTGACTGATTATGCCCTTGTTTGTCTCCATAGTAACCTGTGATTTTCACCTGTGTCTTGTTTATTTCCTTGTATGCCTGTGTGTATATTTTGTATATACATACTGTGGGTATGTAGCCTCAGTTTCGTTAGTCGATTCTTGGGTGGTTTTTGTTCCTGTGATTATTCTTGTGTTCTCCTGAGTGTTTATTTACTTATTCATCTTCTTCATGCGCTGCTACAACCACATTGTAACATCACCTGATTGCAGATGTTTTTGAATTGTTTTTGCTTAAGCAAAAATATTATATATTTCAAAATGTTACCTGACTAATGTGGATAAACCCACAGCACTTGAATGTGTTGTAATACATGACACAGTATTGTTGTGCTGTCAGTGGTAGAAGGAAGGGCTTCTTCAGAGGAAACCAATACTTATGCAAAATGTACATTCGGGAATTAGTGCGGTAGGTTCACACTAGAAGGAGTCGGCAGCGGTGTCGGTGGAGGCCTTGGATGTGGGCACCGGCGGGAGAGCCGCGCCTGTGACATCTGCTTTGAATGCCCGGAGTGTGGAAAGTTCCGCAACTACAGATGGATTTGGATTAACGTTGTTCCCTTTTGAGGGAACTCGCGATGCTTCAATTATGCTTTGGGAACCTTCCTGCGTGATTGCGTCTGAAGCACATGTGTCAACTAGTCCTATGGCAAGAATGAACGTCACGGGCGGGTGATGTTATGACCAGGAAAGGATAAAAGCACATCCAGATTACGACCTCGCTAGCTTCTGTGCCTCAGCAAGCGCTCTATGTCAAACTATCTGTCATATTTATTGTTGTCTGTCACGAAAATGATACAGCTTCAATCTATGTATTATGGCGTCCAAACAATCATTCAAGTTGTGTGCTTCTCTCTGCCCTCGTTATCTCATGGGTGGGGATACACACAAAGTTTGTGTGATGTGTTTGGGAGCGGAGCATGCTCTGTCAGCCTTCGAGGGGGCTGACTGTGAGCATTGTGAGAGGCTGCCGCTTCGCACGCTCCGCTCTCGCCTTTCACTCTTTGAGGAGGGTGTTCAGGTGAGCGTTCCCTGCGGTTCGGGCCGCACTGCTGCCGAGGCAGCACGTAAACTCTTATCATGGGGATCACAAATGGATCTCACGGAGGGGATTGAGATGGGCCCCGCCCTTTCTAAACCTTTACCCGTGAGATCCAGTGCTCTCTCTCCGGAGTTGGAAGCCCGTCCCGCAGTTTCTTCCACTCCGGAAGAGGCACCGGTGCTTCAGCTGTCTAGTTCTGAGGAACTAGATGTGCTGAGCATCGAAATGGGGGAAGAAGAAACGCCAGCTTCTTCCCCAGCGCATGAGGAGCTGGTGGAGCTGTTGTCTCGAGCTGTGTAAGTTATATATTGAATGGCCAGCCGAGAAACAAGGTGCCCGTCCTAAGAGCCTTTTAGATGAACGTTTCCTTACACAAAGCACAATACCTCCAGCTAGGGGACTTCCATTTTTTCCAGATCTTCACAAAGAGTTATCTAGAACATGGAATAAACCTTTTAGAGTGTTTAGCCCTCAAGTTCATGTTTTATTCTGAGATTAAAGGATTGAATGAATATGGTTATAGAACGATGCCGAAAGTAGAACAGCCACTTGCATCATATCTCTCTCCAGCATCGGCATCATCCTTGAAGTCCCCAATGCTGCCCCCTAAACCTTTAAAAACTTCTTCTATGTTAGTGGGTAAAGCATATATGGCAGCAGGTCAGGCCGGTGCATGTCTTCATACCATGGCTATATTATAAGCGTATCAGGCTGACCTGCTGAGGGACCTCGAGAATGGCGAGGGGACGGGGCCTGACATAGTTCGAGAACTGCGTCGGGCCACCGATCTGTCTCTTCGAGCCACTAAAGAGACCGCTCGTGCTATTGGGCGGTCGATGGCAGGTAATGTGGCTGTAGAGAGACATCTTTGGTTGAATTTATCAGATATCAAAGACAAAGATAAATATTTTCTGTTGGACGTCCTGCTTTCGCCTCGTGGTCTATTCGGTGAAGCAGTTAACACCGTGGTAGACAGATTTCAAGAAGCGAAAAAGCAAGCGGAGGTGTTCAAACGATACCTCCCTCGCCGTCAACAGGCCTCTGGGGCTGCTGGGCGTGAGCCGCAGCAGAAGGAGAGTGTCGCTTCTCGTGCCCCACCGCAAAAGCCATGGGGTGCGGGACGAGACTCTCAGACGAATTCTTCTAAGCAGCAGACCGATCTGAGGACCGTTCTGTTGGCGAAGAAGGGTTCGGCAAAGAAGAGGTCCTGACGCCTATGGCGTCAGACATCTGAAGGCAGCCCCCTCCGGGCTGGAGCAGTGTTCACCTCATTATACGGTGCCTGCCGCATCCCAGTGCCCTCAGGAGGCCGTTCTGCCAACCCCCCCACCGTTGGTGCCTCGGGGCCCAGTGGCTTCCAGCGAATTTCCGACTCAGTGCCCCCTCAACGCTGCGTTGGATTCGCGCCCTCTTAGGAGGATCGAAAGTCCGTCAGTTCGGTTATTTCCTGCCAGTGTGTTCCAGGTCACCGAAGTGATGGCTCCTATTATACCAAAGGCCAGCCTCAAGAGGCTGGTTCCCTTAGTAGATTATCTGTCAGAGTGGAAGACTATACCAAATATATCTCAATGGGTCCTGCACATAGTAGAAAAGGGGTACAGAATCCAGTTTGGTTCTCGTCCACCACGCTACAACGGGATGTTACTCACAGTAGTACATCCAGGCTCTGGTGATGGAACAAGAAGTGGAAGCACTCTTAGCAAAGGAAGCTATAGAGCTGGTTCCGCCGGCCAACAGAGATTCAGGGTTCTACAGCCGGTATTTCATTGTTCCAAAAAAGGATGGGGGTTGCGTCCCATTTTTTGATCTTCGTCTTCTGAATCGTTCAGTCAAGAAATTGAAGTTCAAGATGCTGATGTTGAAGCAGATTGTGACTCAAATCAGATCTGAGGACTGGTTTGTCAAAATAGATCTGAAAGATGCATACTTCCATGTCTTCATCCTTCCACAACACAGGAAGTTCCCAAGGTTCGCTTTTGGGGGCAAAGTCTACCAGTATCGGGTTCTTCCGTTTGGTCTAGCTCTATCACCCCGCACATTCATGAAATGCGTAGATGCAGCTCTAGCCCCACTCAGGCTGCAGGGCATACGTATTCTGAAATACAAAGACGACTGGCTTATCCTAGCAGTGTCGGAACTTCTGGCAGTTCGGCATCGAGATGTCGTTCTCGCGCATATGAAGAAATTGGGGTTAAGATTGAATGCCAAGAAAAGTGTACTTTCTCCAGCACAGAGGACCACCTTTCTTGGTGTCGTGTGGGATTCAGTGACAATGAGGGCCGTGCTCTTGCCTGCTCGTGTCGCTTCAATCCTCACGTTTGTAAAAGAGATAAATCTAGGCCAGTCACTCACTGTAAAGCAGTTTCAAAGACTTTTGGGTCTGGTGGCAGCCGCGTCCAACATTATTCCGTTTGGCCTGCTGTACATGAGACCCCTGCAGTGGTGGCTCAAGACCAAGGGGTTTTCTCCAAGGGGGAACCCACTCTGTATGATCAAGATAACACGGCGGTGTCTCCGTGCCTTGGTTATATGTAGGAAACCTTGGTTTCTATCCCAGGGTCCAGTGTTAGGAGCTCTTTGCCATTGAGTTTCCCTCTCGACAGATGCTTCTCTCAAGGGCTGGGGAGCGGTAATGGAAGGCCACTCAGCTCAAGGTCTGTGGAGGAATCATCATCTTTCGTGGCACATAAACTGCCAGGAGATGATGGCGGTCTTCAATGCGTTGAGACATTTCCATCCAGACCAGAGGGGCCATCACGTGCTTGTTCGCACAGACAACATGCCGGTGGTCTCCTACATAAATCATCAAGGGGGTCTGCGTTCACGTCCACTATAAAAAACTGACACACCAGATTCTCTTGTGGTCCCTAGGGAAGTTACTCTCCCTGAGAGCAATTTATATTCTGGGACATCAGAATATAGGAGCAGACATCCTGTCGAGGCAGGGGCTGAGGCCCGGGGAATGGAGGCTCCACACCGAGGTGGTGGAGCACATTTGGGGAGTGTATGGCCAGGCACAGGTGGATCTGTTCGCGTCTCAGGATACGACGCACTGTCCACTTTGGTTTTATCTCACGCATCCAGCCCCGTTAGGTCTGGATGCCATGGTACAGACGTGGCCGAGGCATGTCTATATGCTTTTCCCCCGATCGCTCTGCTCCCAGGAGTTCTGGAGAAGGTTCGCCAAGACGGAGCGAGTGTACTGCCAGTAGCTCCGTACTGGCCAAGCCAAGTTTGGTTCTCGAACCTAATATCCCTTCTAGACGGCTCTCCCCTGGACCTCCCGGTCAGGGGGGACCTTCTATCTCAAGTGAGGGGAGCAATCCTCCATCCCTGCCCAGAAACACTCAATCTGTGGGTCTGGCCTCTGAGGGGGCCCGACTCATAGACTCTGGTCTCTCAACTGAGGTTGTAGAGACCATCCTAAACTCCAGAGCTCCGTCTACGAGGAAGCTTTACGCCCTGAAATGGAGAGTTTTTTCTTCTTGGTGTATTCTACAACAATGGGATCCAGTTAACCCCCTGAGGTTCAATCGCGCCGGTGCGATAGGCTCGCTTTTTTTTTTTATCAGTTCAAAAGAGATTAATTTTGCTCTGTTGACTTTGATATTACAAACAAGTTTCATACATCAATCGATTCTGTTAAATGTGTATTATTTTTGTGTATACTCACAATAAAAACAAAGTGTTGTGCTTTTTGCCAAATAAAGAAAAATAAACACGAAGCGAGTTCTGCCTTCTCTGTGTCAGTGTAGTCCATTCTGAAACGCGTCAGAAAATGAACAATAACTCAGCGAATACTCAGTCAAACAGGCATACAGACACACAGGCATGAAGCTTGAATTCTCTTCTTTTAAATGAAGTAATTTATATAAAAAACAAATATTCTCAGTTCATGTAATCTGTAAGAAAAGAGCGAGATGTCAGTCATTCTCATCTCATCTAATTATTTTTAATGTGACTCCGCCCACGGAGAGCGTGCGCTATTCAAACGCAAATGACTGAGGCAATCCACGCAAACCTGTGAACGCCCCCATATCAGCTCGAGAAAACACAAGTTTAATCAGATCATTGTAGTCTACTTATTTACACCGTCTCGCAGTGCTGTGAGGAATAATAATAATGGAAAATGTACCTCAGAAGTGCGGGTATTTCGAGGAGCAAGGATCCGACTGAGCTGAGGAATACTGTAGTAAGTTCTCAAGTGAATCGCGTTTCTGTGTATGAATGAATGAATGAACTGCAGAGATGCGCGCTGTTTAACACAGCTCGCAAAAAGACAGTTTAAATTTAAATCGCATTTCTGTGTGTGAATGAATGATGATGTTTTAACTAACTGTATTGCTATACTGAGATGAGTAAAAATCGACTGAAATATGTTGAAATAAAATGTAGGCTATTTGTATAAGCAACGTATTAAACTGCAAATTAACATTTATATGCCCTAATATTTCATAAAAACAACGTTACAGTCAGGCGAAATATGAAAGACAACATTTTGTTGACTAGATTTGGGTACAGTTTTTACTGTAGAATATACTGCCACATCAAATAAGCTTTTGTTTAGCAATTTCTGCTCATATGTCATATATATATATATATATATACAGTGAGGAAAATAATTATTTGAACACCCTGCTATTTTGCAAGTTCTCCCACTTAGAAATCATGGAGGGGTCTGAAATTGTCATCGTAGGTGCATGTCCACTGTGAGAGACATAATCTAAAAAAAAATCCAGAAATCACAATGTATGATTTTTTAACTATTTATTTGTATGATACAGCTGCAAATAAGTATTTGAACACCTGAGAAAATCAATGTTAATATTTGGTACAGTAGCCTTTGTTTGCAATTACAGAGGTCAAACGTTTCCTGTAGTTTTTCACCAGGTTTGCACACACTGCAGGAGGGATTTTGGCCCACTCCTCCACACAGATCTTCTCTAGATCAGTCAGGTTTCTGGGCTGTCGCTGAGAAACATGGAGTTTGAGCTCCCTCCAAAGATTCTCTATTGGGTTTAGGTCTGGAGACTGGCTAGGCCACGCCAGAACCTTGATATGCTTCTTTCAGAGCAACTCCTTGATTATCCTGGCTGTGTGCTTCGGGTCATTGTCATGTTGGAAGACCCAGCCTCGAACCATCTTCAATGCTCTAACTGAGGGAAGGAGGTTGTTCCCCAAAATCTCGCAATACATGGCCCCGGTCATCCTCTCCTTAATACAGTGCAGTCGCCCTGTCCCATGTGCAGAAAAACACCCCCAAAGCATGATGCTACCACCCCCATGCTTCACAGTAGGGACGGTGTTCTTGGGATGGTACTCATCATTCTTCTTCCTCCAAACACGTTTAGTGGAATTATGACCAAAAAGTTCTATTTTGGTCTCATCTGACCACATGACTTTCTCCCATGACTCCTCTGGATCATCCAAATGGTCATTGGCAAACTTAAGACGGGCCTTGACATGTGCTGGTTTAAGCAGGGGAACCTTCCGTGCCATGCATGATTTCAAACCATGACGTCTTAGTGTATTACCAACAGTAACCTTGGAAACGGTGGTCCCAGCTATTTTCAGGTCATTGACCAGCTCCTCCCATGTAGTTCTGGGCTGATTTCTCACCTTTCTTAGGATCATTGAGACCCCACGAGGTGAGATCTTGCATGAAGCCCCAGTCCGAGGGAGATTGACAGTCATGTTTAGCTTCTTCCATTTTCTAAGGATTGCTCCAACAGTGGACCTTTTTTCACCAAGCTGCTTGGCAATTTCCCCGTAGCCCTTTCCAGCCTTGTGGAGGTGTACAATTTTGTCTCTAGTGTCTTTAGACAGCTCTTTGGTCTTGGCCATGTTAGTAGTTGGATTCTTACTGATTGTATGGGGTGGACAGGTGTCTTTATGCAGCTAACGACCTCAAACAGGTGCATCTAATTTAGGATAATAAATGGAGTGGAGGTGGACATTTTAAAGGCAGACTAACAGGTCTTTGAGGGTCAGAATTCTAGCTGATAGACAGGTGTTCAAATACACATTTGCAGCTGTATCATACAAATAAATAGTTAAAAAATCATATATTGTGATTTCTGGATTTTTTTTTTTTAGATTATGTCTCTCACAGTGGACATGCACCTACGATGACAATTTCAGACCCCTCCATGATTTCCAAGTGGGAGAACTTGCAAAATAGCAGGTTCAAATACTTATTTTTCTCACTGTATATATATATATATATATATATATATATATATATATATATATATATATATATAAAATACTACTTTTGTCAAAAATAAAGTCATCAACTAAGATGTCAGCTATTCCAATGTTGGCTATATTCAAACTAATGAATACATATGATAAAATGTAGGCCTATAATCATTTTTTTACAAAGAAAGAGTACACTTGAAATATTGTTGAAATTGTAATTATTGTTGTAATTGTAACCTTTTTAATAAAATAGCAAAACATATTTACAAGATAGATGTAAGCAAAATTTTAAATGGTCAATATAAGTCTTCTTCTAAATATATCTTTTGTCATTGCATTCATTCTTGGCTCAGTCAGTGTCACACCTGAATGAATGGCTCATTATGCAGAGTGGGTGGGACATTGTATTCTCAGGTGTAAACCACTCCTCGTTCTCGCCCCCCTCGCATATTGGCTTTCCAAGCAAAACCTGTCTTATACAATTTAAATCAATGTATTGTTTTATGGGAACGATAAAGCAAGACTATTTTCACATAATTTTGAAGCCAGAACTCGAAGCGACAACATCCATTAGTCAAAAGTCTTGTGGACACATATTTAGTATGAGTTTTGTGGTCTTATTTCAGCAACTTTCATTTTTATTTTTTTCAATAACCACGCATAAACATTATTCTCTTAAAAATACAAACATCTACATACATGTTGCTCGCATATTATGGTAGCCCTGTTTGTGCTATATAGAGTGAATTTACACCTCTGCCATTATCATGTTTATAAATAACTGAAAAAAGCACAAATGTCAGGGCATGTCAAAACATCCCAAGGGCCCCAAAAAAACCTTAGGCCTGGTTCACACCGGACGCCGAAGCGACGAGGAAGCGGCACGGAACGGAGGACGCTTCCTTTCGGCGCCCATGTTAACCTATGGTGTCGTGGCGCTCCGCGGCCGGCCCGCGCCGTGAAGCGCCAGTTTCGGCGTCTGGTCTATTTTTTGCGCGAGCCACGAGTGATCCGCGTCCATTCCGGCAGGAAGTCACACAAGGAAACACGAGATAATCCGGTCAATTGTCAAAATATAAACAATTTTCAAAAATTTAAATACCGCGAGTGACAAATGCAATCATATTTGTGTATCTAAACAGACTAGAAAGATGAAAACAAACAAAGAAAAAACACAACAAAATAGATTTAATAAATTTGAAGAGAGGATGTATATTTCAACGGTATATCTACACTACTACTGTCTACCATATTCTCTCTCTGGCTGCGTGTGTGTCTCGACAACGGATTAATAAAAGAAGTGTACAAACTTCTTGGTTACAGAAACATGGTGTATTCATTTTATGAGGTTATTTACTTACCCATGATGTAAAAAATAGCTCTGAATAAACAAAAACTGAGCAGAAGCGATTGTCGACCGCCGCGGAGAATACGCGTCTGGTGTGAACAGGCAGGCGCCGGACCGCGCGTGATTTTCCGTTCCGCGCCACTTCCGCGTCGCTTCGGCGTACGGTGTGAACCAGGCGTTAGACCCCAGAGGGTTAATTGCAGTTCAATAGTTCAATACTTGAGTTCCTGCAAGATCGTTTTGCTTCAGGGTTATTTCCTTCTACTCTGAAGGTCTATGTTGCTGTTATTGCTGCTTACCATGCCCCTGTGTGTGTGAGGGGGGGGGGGGGGGGGGTTCTATTGGAAGAGATCCTCTAATTATATGTTTCCTTCATGGCAACTTGAGGCTGAGGCCTGCAGTTCGTACCAGAATTCCAGCTTGGGATCTGGCCCTGGTCCTAGAAGGTCTATCTGTCACTCCCTTTGAGCCTCTTGAGTCCATTTCAGATCAATTTCTGACCCTCAAAACTGTTTTCCTTCAAGCCATTTCTTCTCTTAAAAGAGTTGGAGATCTCCAGGCCCTGTCATTCTTCTAGGAGTATGGCGGCCTCCAAGGCCCTTATTTCTGGGTGTCCATCCAAGAAGTTTGTGATGCAGCTGACTGCTCTTCGCCACTTACGTTTTATGACTTAGACTTGGATGCCGCGGGGTCTAGAGTTCTCATGTCGTGACAGTTTTACATGACAGGCTCTTGGCTGTATGGCGTTTGGGCATTCTCGTTCCCAAAGCGTCATTGATGCATTGCGAGTTCCCTCGAAAGGGAACGTCTCAGGTTACGACTGTAACACTAGTTCTCTGAGTAGGGAACGAGATGATGTGTCACTTTGCCATACTTCCTACATCCCTGTGATCGACTTGCTTTGGCCTTATTTGAAGCTAGCGCGGTTGTTATCCGGATGTGCTTTTATCCTTTCCAGGTCTTGACGTCACCCGCCCGTGACGTTCATTCTCGCCATAGGACTAGTTGACACGTGCTTCAGACGGAATCACGCAGGGGCGTTCCCAAAGCGTCATTGACGCATCGTCTTGTTCCCTACTCAGGGAAATAGGGTTACAAGTCATAACCTGAGACGTTCTCAAAATCTCCAAAGTGCAGTCGCATGGTGGAAAAGGCTCGCTGTCAAGGTTTTGAGAATGATACTACCAAATCAAGATCACCTGCTGTCATTTTCAGACAGAAAAATAAGGTTGGTAATGCTATGTCTGTTGTTGGCACTGGAGCTATGGGCAACATCAAAATGATCAAGACTAAACTGGTGAGTGTTTTTACCTCCAAGTTCACACCTGATTTAGATGCTTTGACTTTCTCTGGGTATCTGAAAGAAAAACTTGGGCGCAAAATTGCTTGTCAGAGGATTGATTCTTGATATAGCAGATATAGTTCATTAGTTCATTTGTCAGACGCTATTGTGAGCCGCGCAGGGAGGGAGTTATCAGGTCTCACACTGTACCGAGGTCCGGGGATATGCGTGTGCCTTCGGCTAGTATGATCATACATTAGTGAATGGATCACTAATGGATCATCCATTAGTGGCTCCCATGGGCATTCGGGTCGTGTCATACAACTGTTGTGGTTTGCGTGTGGGCCAGAGTGATGAGGATAAAGCCCGCCAACTTTGTTGACAGGCTGTTGGAGAACTGTGATATTCTATGTTTGCAAGAAATATTTTTAGCTGTGCAAGAGTTGGAAAAATTTAACTCTTTTAATGTCAATTTTCATGGTGTTGGTGAATCCACAACAGATAGTGGTACTGGTATATTTAGAGGTAGGATACCCGGGGGTGTGGCTATATTGTGGAATTAAAATCTGGCTGGTTAGACTTGGTGTCAGCTAGGGTATAGCAATACAGATTTCCTATCAGGACAAGGAATTAATTATACTAAATGTATATACACCTTATGAATGTCACCATAATGAAGAGAGTATTTAAATAGGTTAGCCTTTATTATTTTATTGAAAGTAATTCTACTTCTAATGTATATGTTTTTGGGGGATATGAATGCATACATTTCAGACAAAAAAATATTGTTTTTTAAACATATTGTTCAATTCTGTCAGGATACTAATCTCATATTGTCAAGTGAAGTGATTTTGCCTGTAGATAGCTATACTTATGTTAGCGAGGCTTGGAATACTACATCTTGGTTAGATCATTGTATCAGTACAGCTGATGCACATGCCTCTTTGAAGGGTATGAGTTTTTATAACACAGTAACAACTGATCATATACCTGTTTTTATGTTGATAAATGTGGAGTAACAATGAAAAGAATGTCAATACCATAAAAATGGATTGGTCAGAACTTACTAAGGAGGATCTTTTAGCTTTTTATATTGGCAGATAGATCCTTGAATAATATTTATTTACCTGAGGATGCAATAATGTGTAGCAATGTTAACTGTAAAGATGTAAACCACGGGAGGGATATCTGCTCTATGTATAATAATATAGTAAATGTTTTGTACGATTGTAGTAAGCCATATTTTAAACAGAAGAATAAGGTTAATAATAACAAAGCCAGGGTGGAGCAAGTATGTAGCAGAGTACCAAGCTGAAGCCCGGGTAGCTTTCAAATTATGGATTATTGCGGACAGACCCAGACAAGGGCCTGAACTTGAGTATAAGAAACTTGCTAATGCTAGGTATAAGTATGCTATTCGCTTTATATGTAAAAATGAGCAAACCCTGTGGGCTGATTCTATGGCCATGAAGTTGTTAAATAATAATAATATTGTTGATTTTTGGAAAGACGTGAGAACTGTTAATAATTGCAGGATATCTCTTCCATGTACTTTAGATGGAGTTACAGGAGCAGAAAATATTGCAGAGGCATGTAGACAGCAATATTGTAATCTTTTTAATTGTGTGCAAAATGAATTATATAATGTTGACCACACTGAAAGTAATGATACGATAATGATTATGTCACATGAGGTGTACTGTACCAAGCTATAAGCAAATTGTCTGACAACAAAGCAAGTGGTCAAGATCATATCTCTGCTGAACATCTTAATGTAAAATGGTATCCACTGGAGGCAAGTTGTAAATGAGAACCCAAGTGCAGTTTATTATAAACAAAACCAAACATGAAACAAAAACATGGTGTGGCATGAAAACTCAAAACAAGACATGAACATGAAAAGGACTCACAACAACGGTTACAGGAAACAATACTTGACAAAGACACATGGCAAACATGAGAGCTTAAATACACACAAGACTAATGACTAGACAAGGGACACCTGTGAACAATGAAACAATGAACCAATGACAACATGACACATCAGACACATGGTGGTATCCTTCTGTGTGTGTGGATGTGGATGTGCGACTGGTTATGAAATGAAGGTACGTGAAACTACCACTATTGTGCAGCGCTCATTTTTTTATGTTAAAACATATAAGATAAATTATTTTGCTGATTTACTCATAAAAGTACAGTGGTAATTCTAAAGTGCTGTTCAATACTATCAGTTCAGTGGTTAACCCAACTGCCACATGTCTTGTTTTGCTTGCTACTGCCTGTGATGATCTGTTAAACTTTTACACCCTAAACCTACAAACTATCCCAGTCAAAGAGGAGTACCCTGGGTTAGGGCCAAATTCAGAGTTTGGAGCCCTCCCCTGGACAGCACGCCAAATAAGCATAATTTACTATATCTGATTTTATGTATGTGTGAACTGAAAAGGACTATATACTTACCTTATGAGCACACTATAGAATGAGGTGGACTAGTGCCAAACTGATAAACCTCATTCCATGGCCTGCCAATTCCACAGATACAAATGGCAGAAGTTACCACACTGCCAAGCGTTCTGTAAAATTATAGACATTATCATTATAGACTGCATATCGTAGGGAAAAAGCTCTATTCAGTGCCCTAAAACAGCTAGCTGGCAGGGAACAACTGAATGCATTGACCAGGGGACTCACTGCGAGGGTATACACAACACTGTTTAGGGAGGGGTGTTGCCCTGACAGCTTATGTCCCAATACCCTCTGTAGGTGGGTGCGGGTGCCATAATCTGGTAGCATAGCTGAACGGAGATAGGGTGAAATCTCTGCTGGAAAATGTAAGCTTAGCGTTAAGTTCTGCCAGGAAGACTCAGTCAGCGCGTCATGAATTAACTCACTTCTAACCAATCATGTGTTAACACTCTCAGTATAAAAGAATGGTACTTACATTCGGCTGAGTTCGCAGATACTGACGGCGCCAATTACCTCCATCCTCCCCAACCACCTCCAAGATGGTCCTTTCCCTCCATCCTCCCCACCACCACCAGGATGGTCCCTTCCTTTACCTCCAGGGGGTTGGCTGCGCCCCTGCCTTCATCTTCAGGAGGGATTTACAGATTCCGTTACCCTCGCATTGCTTGCTCAGGACGGGGCCTACGCCAAAGACTTATAAAATGTATGCTTGCTGAGCTATTAATACATTTACTCTTGTTATATCATTTTATCTCCCGAGTCTTTCTGGTAGAACTGGAAACATCCTCTAAGTATAACACAATCTGGGTGATAGACTGATTTTGCTATAATTATAATAATAACCAGTATCCAAGTACTGTACTCGACTATTATTGACTGTCAAAATGTCGCCGGGCAGAAACACAGTGAGTTGTTCAAAATCTTTCTTTTTAGTAAACTCTGTGTACACAAACAATGTTCTCAGTGCTCGAGTTCATGTGTAGAGCCCCTGGTGATACTTCGAGAAAAGTTTCATGTTTTGTCGAGCATTCTTAGTGTTTTAAAAATAATGATTTTTGATGCTATCATAGTCGTGCCCCAAGCACTCCCATTCAAAAGGCAATTTGACCGAAAACGCAAATATGGTCAAACTTAAAAGTGGCGTTTCCATTCTAATTATGCTTTTAAACAAAAGTTTGCCTCAGGTAGATAAACAAAAAGGAGAGATTTTGGAGATTTGCATTTTGGAGAGAGTTACCCTTTAAGTCTTAAAGTTTAAGAGCTGCAGATGACGCACTTTTTTAACAACAGTAGCAGAAACGCGGTGAGCAGCAAAATAGATACTTTCTCTAAAACACTGCAGAAAACGAGAATGCCGCTAATACAATTATATTTATCAATCATACAGATGACTCCGACCGTTTAACTAAACCAGGTTTGAAACAAATTAAGGTTAATATACATTAAGCATTATTAATCAACATATAAAGAGCATTTCATAATAAACAATGTTAGAATTTGGAAAATTATTTAGAGATAGGGTGAGTTTTGATTATTAGATTATGTACATTGTTTGTTTTAGCAGTTTATTGCTTTGAGCAAAATGTAAAAATGGTCCATACTTTTGTTATTATGTTTTCTCGGTCACAAGGTCTTCTATGTGCCATACACAAATGTGTCTAAATGTAAAATAAAAAAAAATTAAAAAATAAAAAAAGCCTGTTAAAACATCTAATCTAACCTTTTTGTGTTCATATCCAGGTGAAAAAAAAAAAAGTTACCTTTTTGGGTAAGTTTTTGGTAAACATTGTCACTGTTTTGGCTCTCTGGGCCCAGGATTCTCATCTTTGATGACTATTTTGAGTGTTTAGATTTTTATTATTTTACAAAGTACTACTTTGTAAATGTATTACTGTTCCAAAAAAGTATTGTCCTACCTCCACTGGGAAGGAAATATAGAGACCGGACCTCTTGAAACTTTAATTAAATACCCCTGTCTGCACTATGTTGATAAAAATAAAAATCTTATATGCTCTCACTATTCTTATTCCCTCCCTGTTCTAGCTTGTACTGTTCTGAACAATGTCTGAAACATTATATTGTTAGCCCTTCCCGTGTTTAAAAGTCGCTTTGGATAAAAGTGTCTGCTAAATTACTAAATGAAGACCTCTGTTGTAAAAGCCTCTAAAAGCCACCTATGTCAAAAACGAGAATAATAATATTGAGCAAATGCTCTCCGCACATAGTATATGCTCTTCAAATACTTTCACTTCAAACTCACTAAATCCCAGCCTCAGCCCATTCAGAAATGCCTGTACTTAGGTAGAAACCTATACATAGGAGCCTGATAAAAATGTTCATAATAAAGAAAAATGTTAGACGGACTTAGAGGCTTTTGCATCTGAAGTCTTCAAATATAAATGTAATGTGTTTGCGTGTGTGTGCTTGTACATATGCATGGTTTACAAGGACAATTCAATTACATGTTGGCTATAATTCCATGGCATTATTACTATGTAATAATACTACATACACACTATGTAATTCAAACATCTTAAAAAAAACATACCAAAGAATGCTTTATGGAAATTCAAAAAATCCCTAAAGTTTTCCATGAGGGTTATGTTTAGGGGTTGTGTTAGGGTTAGGGGATAGAAAATATGTCAATATGTCACGTCAATGTTATGTGGTATTTTAACGTTGTTTCTTCCGCATTTTTCTGAGTTTATGTTAGTGGATTATATTAAAGACTCTATATATTTATTTCTAATTTCCTTCATTGTGCGCTCTTCACACACCAACTACGTGACATGGGAGAGGTTTTGTAAGATTTTATTAAGATAAAATGAAAGTTTTTTTTATTGTAAAAATGTATAAATTCTTCTGTTAGGATTAGGATTATGGTTAAATTAACGTATTTATAGCTGTACATGAAAACATTAGACGTTTATGGAATGTCTCCATTTAGATTGCCAAGTAAATGTGTGTGTCTTTTACAGCTCACTTCTTCCCTGTCAGGTCTTGTATTGTTGGCTGTTGAATGGTTGTATGACATTTTCATGATTGCCATCAACATGTACTTTTTCATGAAATTCGAATTAAATTAAAATGTAAAACATGCATGCTAATTATAGCATGCTAACAATTGTATTACAGTACAAACCGTT
Source organism: Squalius cephalus (assembly GCF_949319135.1). Lineage (NCBI taxonomy): Eukaryota > Metazoa > Chordata > Actinopteri > Cypriniformes > Leuciscidae > Squalius > Squalius cephalus. Next base: position 10,046,969 of record NC_137139.1, read on the forward strand.
GTACATCATTACAGACGGTCATGACTGTTAAAATCAGGCAACACTGACCTCTAGTGTTTAACAGGTGACTTGTTCATGTTTTGTGTTCACCATGTGGGGAACAGAAATTTGTTTTGGTTACATTTGAAATCTGATAAACATTACGCAAAAAGAGGAACTCGCAACAGTCAGACAAGTCTCTTGATTCCATTGAAAAACCATGGAGACACAGCGCAGAGGAATGCAAAATCGTGTTCTGTGTGAAAGGACCCTCAGTGTACTTGAATGTGGGTCAACTATAAGAGTTCTATATGGGCTATATTTCTATAAATAAATAAATATAGTTCTATATTTCCAGTACAAGGAAGTAAACTACACTCTTAGAAAAATGGTTCCAAACAGTACCAAATGAGGGTTCTTCGGTTTGTAACAATAGCAGAACCCTTTTTGGTGCTAAAAAGAACCCTTTTTATGAGGTTCCATAAAGAACCATGCTTTGAAAGTGCTATATAGGACCTTTATGGTGTTATAAATAACCTTTAATATTATTTTTTATAAATTATTTATTAATATTGTTTTTTTAGCCCTCTATCTGCCTGGTCTTATATCTTTTTGGCTCTATTTGGGATTTACATAAACAAATAAAAAAAAACAACAGCATGTTGTGTCAATTAGGTACTTTTATTTTGTATTGACATGGCAGATTGTAAAAATGACAGTGCTTTAACAACAGAGGTGAAGGAGGCGATCCAAGATGGCAGCCAGTGCGGTCGCAGTTTTATGCAACTGATTCAATTTTACTTTCCATCCCCTATATTTTAACTCTATTTAAACCCGGACGGATCAAATCGTTTGTTTATGCATTAGGCCATTTTCTGTTTTGTTTAGGCGGAGTAAATTGTTATTTAAGTTACTTAATTTCCTCCTTAGAGATGGAATTAGATGTTCCTGTCGCTGCTGCACACATCGAGGTAGACCATCAATATGACCAAAAAAATCCAGTTGTCACCCGATCTGAAAGCCCAAGTCTCAAGATCGTACGTGACTCCGACTTAGATACGCCTGTGAAACCTCAACAAAAGAAATCTCGAGGTGAAATTTCCCTGACGGAATTGCAAGATAATGTCATTGAAGCACTGACATCCCGGATTAAAGAAAGTGCAAACGACCTCGGCAAAATGATTACCAGCAACACGGTGAGCATTGAGGGACTTAAGAAATCAATTGACTTTGTGTTTGAAGAAGTAAACGCTTTAAAAACAGACTTGAAGAGCTGCAAAACTACCACCAACTTAAACAGCACCAAACTCCACGAACTTGAGCAAAGACTAAACGACGAGCGCTATCAGCGAAGATGGAACCTCCGTCTGTAGCCTACGGTATTCCTGAACATTCTGAGGAGAACATAAAGCAAAAGTAATCGGAGTCTGTGTTTCAGTTGTTCCCGACTCAAACTTTTCTTTCAAAGAGGACATAGATGTTGTACATCGACTGGGAAAGCTGAATGAGCTGGCCAATAGACCTAGACCAGTGATCATTCGCTTCGTAAGAAGATCTACGCGGGACCTGATCTGGCGGCAGGCCAAGCAATCTGAATATCTGAGGAATCACAAGCTGAGATTCACAGAAGATTTGTCTCAAGCAGATAAGTCGCTGAGGATGAAGAGGTGGCCGTTGATTGAAGCTGCTAGGAAGGAAGGAAAGCGAGCGTTCTTTGTCGGTGTGCGCGTATTCATCGATGGGAAAGAGGTGCAATCACCCACGTGAAATCAAGTGGTTTTCATCTTGCGTCATATGAACACTTTACCCTCTGACCTGTTCTAAGCCAACTTGTAAATTTGCGCTAAGGTTTATTACTTGCCTAATGCAAGTTAATTGTGGGTGAATGTTTTCTATAATTTCATAACCGGGTTTATTCTTATTTTATTTTATTTCAAAGGGGATGGAAGTTTATCTAAAATTGTTCCTGTTTCTTCTGTTCATATATTCATGTCGTTTTCGTTAGTTACTCTTAATGTCAGGGGTTTAAGATTTAATGTTAAACGTAAAGCTTTGTTTTTATTTGCTAAACAGCAGAAATGTGATTTTTGTTTTTTTCAAGAAGTTCATTCAACTCCTAAAGATGTAAATTTCTGGAAAGCTCAATGGGGTAATGATGTTTGATTTGCTCATGGGTCTGAGCGTACAGCTGGTGTTGCAATTCTAAAAAACTAATTTTCTGGGGACATTTTATTTTCTGAGGGGGATTCCCTTGGCCATTTCATTATTTTAATTATTAAACTGGATCTGGTGTCTATAATTATTTTTATAGAAATTATTATGGGTATAATTCTAAAATTGAAAATGATGCTCTACTCAAAAAGTTAGAGAGTCGCATTACACACTGTTTATCTAAATTCCCAAATTCACTTGTTATTATAGGAGAAGATTTTTATATCACCTTAGACAACTCCCTTGACCGATGGCCACCTCGCAGTGCAAATTATCATAACTCCACACTAAAGGCCTTTATGCAGAAGTTTAGTATAATGGATATTTGGAGAGAGAAATTCCCTGGTATTAATTCTTTCACGTGGAATAATAAGGCATGTACTGTTATGTCTCGTATTGACTACTGGTTAACTCTGTGCAATTTACATAAAGAAGATATTTCTGTTAATATTCTTCCCACGCCATTAACTGACCATAAGGCAGTGTCTATCAACATTTCTTTACATTCCTCTCCTTCCTCCAGCTATCATAATTCTTATTGGAAGCTCAATAAGTCTTTATTGGAACATGAATTTGTTAAGATGACCATTCGCAGTTTGATTGCACAGTATTGGAATATAGCTCAAATTAGTAATAACTATTGCACCAATTGGGAGTTATTTAAATTTGAAGCTTGTAAATTTCTTAGAAAATTTGGTAGTTTATTATCTAAAGCTAAACAACTTGAAGAGGAGATGATCATTTCTAAAATTACGTCTTTTACTCATAAATCTCCTCCAAATTTGTCGGATAGTGAATATCTTGAGTTATACACGCTTCAAAGCCAATTAGATGATATTTATAAAAGGAAGGCAGAGGGGGCTTTCATTAGATCTAGACAGAGATGAGCGGTGAGCAGAGATAAAAGGTGAGCAGAATTCGGCATATTTTTTTTCAATTAGAAAAATTTCATGCAAAAACAAATACAATTTTGCATTTGAATATTAATGGTATGATAACACATGATTCAAAGATGATTGCAGATTACTGTTCAACCTTTTATAGCACTCTTTATAAATCAGGATTTAATGAAAATTACTCCTCTGTTTTTATAGATAGTCTTACTAATTTGAAAACTATAAATGAAGATCAAAAAGAACACTGTGATAGTTCTATATGTATAAAATAAGTCCTTCAAGCTATTGCAGAGCTTAAATGAAATAAATCCCCTGGTGTAGATGGGTTAAACTCTGAATTCTATAAAACCTTTTCAGAAGAACTTGCTCCTTTCCTTTTAAATCTTTTCTTACAGTCTATTGCATATGGTAAACTTCCACCTACTCTGACTCAAGGCCTAATTATCTTAATTCCCAAACCAAAAAAAGACACTTTAATTTTAGACAATTGGAGACCAATTTCCCTACTTAATAATGATTATAAAATTTTAGCCTCTATATTAGCTTCTAGAATTAAGACAACTTTGGATTTCATTATCGATGACACACAGTCAGGTTTTATGAGTAATAGACACATTTCGAATAATATTCACTTGGTATTAGACCTTGTTGATTACCCACATCTATACCCAGACGAGAGTTTCATTTTTTTTTTAGACTTCCATAAGGCCTTCGACACTGTTGAACATCATTTCATATATTCAGCCCTAAACAAATTTGGTTTTGGTGATTTTTTTATTAATTCCATTAAACCTTTATACTCTGATGCAAATTGTTCAATCAAACTGCGTAATGGCACCTCACCCAGATTTAATCTCAGTCGTGGTATTAGACAGGGATGCCCTATTTCCCCATATTTATTTTTACTTTGTTCACAACTTCTTGCCGACCATATTAAACAGAGCCCTTTAAGAGGTATCACTGCTGCTGGCAGTGAAATAATTATTAGTCAATTAGCCGACGATAACACACTTTTTTTAAAAGATGCAGGAGAAATACCTTTAGCCCTCAAGATTATCCATACATTTTCAAAAGCTTCAGGGCTTTACCTGAATTTAAATAAGTGTGAATTAATGTCTCTTAAAAACAGTAATCTTCTCTCAATCTGTAATATCCCCATTAAAGATGAAATCACATATTTAGGTATTAAGATTGTAAAGAATGAAGAGGAACGATGTAAACTTAATTTTTCACCAGTCATAGACAAAACAAAACAAAAATTAAATCAGTGGTTATTGAGAGACCTATCCTTGAGGGGGAGAGTACTGATCACAAAGGCAGAGGGCATCTCGAGACTTACATATGCAGCGCTCTCCTTAGCAGTTAATGATAATACTTGTAAAATGATTGATAAAATACTGTTTAACTTTTTATGGAAAAATGAAACCCATTATATAAAAAAATATGTGGTTATGAACTCAACTGAAAATGGAGGCCTGAACTTCTTAGATTTTACCACCCTTAATCATACCTGTAGGAGCCTAATTTGCGTATGTTCAGTGACAATTATTGAATATTAGGTGTTGCATTTCAGTATTTGAATATTTGTGTTTGATTGTAAACTTTCTTTATTTGTGTGTACTATTTAGATACATAATTCTCTATATTTACATTGAAATATGTTAAAATTTTGCACTGGCCCTTTAAGAATTGCGACTGTAAGATATGTGGTTGTTCGTCCTTTAGGAAATAGAGTGGAGTCGCACAGTTTTCTTTACCGCATCCGTGATATTTAGGGTTTAAAATTATATTTTGTTTATTTTCTTTTATTTTGTTTGATTTTCTAACGAGTGTGGATTAAAGGAAGATTTTACATGAAGAAAACGGTGTATGTGAATTGTTATTATTGGACACGGAGCGAGTTGACTGAAAATCCTGCGATGCGCACTCACATTAGTAAAGAAAACTAACTCCAGATGGATAAGGACGTGTTTGAAAGGAAGATATATGGATATTTTAAGGAACAATGGATCTTGAAGTGTATGCCAGGTGGAGTTTCGTTGGAAAAGGATGTGCTAGGATTACCTCAGAGGAGCGCGATTATCTACTCGCGATTTAACGGCGTTGTTCCAGGAGGATTTCTGAGGTAAAAATTGAAACGTGAAACAGTTCAATAAATAATATAAGGGCAAGGACTGTGATATTATGAAAAGAACTGAGGATTGCACTCGTGCTAAAAGATCAGTAAAAATGACTGAGAAAGCAAAGGACGAAAGGTTGCAAAGACTTGTGCAATCAAGGAAAACGAAACTATTTCAGCTCACAAGTAAATCTAAGGAAATTGAACAACTTATGGATGATACTGCACATGTTGAAACTGTTCAAACTAAATTTGAAACGGAATACAAAGATTTGCATAAAGATTTCTGTCAGTTGAATCATGAAATTGAGGAATTTATGTCTGAAGAAGACTATGCAAAGGACCAGCATACATGGTTTGAACCAAGAGCCTTCTCATGTGAAAGATTCATTAATGCAGTCAACAAGTGGATGAAACAGATTGCAGAAAATGCTAAACAAGCGATACAGTGTGATCTAGAAGTGAATCCTGAAGATAGCATTTCTTCTGTGTCAGTGACTTCAGGTAAGAAGCATAAGAAACATGGATCAGTAGATGGCAGATCTACAGCTTCTACAACTTCTTCTGCACGTATAAGTAGAAAGAGCTGCACTACTCGTAAAACATGCTGCATTGAAGAAGAAACAAGCTATTGAACGAGAAGAAGCAGAACTAAAGGGTAAAAGAGAGGAATTTGAGCTAGAAGTAGAACTTGCAGCTTCAGATGCAAAAATGAAAGTTATTAAGCAATATGAAAGCAGTCGGTCATCATCTGTATGTAACAAAGAAATAGAGTCAGGTAGAATCCTAACATCTCATGAAGATGAACTGAAACAGGAAAGTCTGCTTGATAATGTGTTTCAACCTCTATGGCCACAGTCAACTAACAACACCATACCAAGAGAGCTTTCTTCAAGTAGAGAGGGAGATGTAGTTGATACATTGTGTAATGCCATGGAACGACAAGCCAATATCACTGAGTGCTTAGTGAAGCATCAAAAAATGTCCATGCTTCCTTCAATTGACCATACCCATTTTCAAAGGTGATCCTCTGGAATATAAGCTGTTTATTCGGGCCTTCGAACACGGTGTTGAAGATCGTACGGATTATGATAAGGACCGTTTGTACTTCATGGAACAGTACACAACTGGAAAGCCAAAGGAGTTGATTCGTAGTTGTCTACATATGAACCCAGCTGAAGGCTATCTTAAGGCAAAGCAGCTTCTGAGAGAGAATTTTGGAAATGAGTATCAGATTGCAGTAGCATATATGAACAAAGCTCTACATTGGCCCTCTATCAAACCTGAAGACGGAGAAGCATTTCACTCCTTTTCATTGTTTCTGTCAGGATGCTGCAATGCAATGTCAGATAACACTTACATGGAAGAAATGGATAACGCAGCAAATCTGAGAGCCATTGTGTTAAAGCTTCCATATAAATTAAGAGAAAAATGGCGATCTGTGGCATGTGAAATTCAAGAGAAGCAAAATGCTCGAGTGAAGTTCAAAGATTTAGTTGATTTTATTAGCAAGCAAGCTAAGATTTCTCTTCATCCAGTTTTTGGAGACATAAAGGATAGTTCAACAACTAAAGGACAAGATAAGTTACATGCAGAAGCAAGTGCTTATAAAAAGGCTGTAACAAAAAGGGTCTTCACGACTAGTGCTGTACCAATTGACAAAAAGGTTGAAGATGACGAGAGACTTTCAGTTCAAGGATCACAAAATAAACATCCGAGCAGCCAGAATAAATCATGTCTTCTTTGTAAAGGACTGCAACACAACCTGGAATCTTATAGAAATTTGAGAAGCAAGACACATCAGGAGAAAATTGACTTTTTGCGAAGCAAGGGCTTGTGTTTTGGCTGTTTAAAGCATGGTCACATGAGTAAACAATGCAAAGAAAGACTTAGCTGCAGTGAATGTTCTTTGCCTCATCCAACCATACTGCATATGAAACCAAAGGAAACTGCACATCCTCAGAAAGACAAAATGGATCACTGTGATAGACAGTATGTCACAAGTGCATTAATCTGTGCAGAAAAGGACACCAGTGAAGGCATAGATTTTTGTGAGAATGACTGTACATTGTCAATTGTTCCTGTACAGGTCAAGACAACGAAAGGTACGCATCTGGTCAAAACGTATGCCTTTCTCGACCAAGGTAGTTCAGATACTTTTTGTACAGAAGCTTTGATGTCTGAACTGAATGTGAATGGAAGAAAGACTGATATACTTCTGAGAACAATGAGGGATGAAAAACAAGTCAAAACTCATATAGTGTCCGGGTTGGAGATTAGTAGGCTAGATGATGATAAATTCATTCAACTTCCAGATGTTTTCACACAGAGAACAATTCCAGTTCACAAGGGTAACATTCCACAGCAAAAGGATTTGGAGAGATGGCCATATCTTAAAGAGGTTTGTCTACCTAGCATCAAAGCAGAAATCGGATTGCTAATAGGAGCTAATGTGCCTGAAGTCATGGAGCCTTGGCAAGTTATTAGTAGTAAAGACAATGGACCTTTTGCAGTAAGAACCAAGTTGGGCTGGACAGTTAATGGACCCCTCAGGAACAGTAATCATGTCACAAGAAAAGGAAGGAATGTTCAAGTATCTGTAAACCGCATATCAGTAGCCAGATTAGAAGACTTGTGGCAACAGCAATTCAAACAGGATTTTCCTGAAGCAGAAAAGGATGATCAGCTGGAAATGTCCAAGGAAGACCACCGATTTATGAAAATGATGTCTGAGTCAGCTAAACTTGAAGATGGTCATTACAGCTTGTGCATGCCTTTGAAGAACAAGGCTATTCAGATGCCGAATAATCGAGTGGTGGCTGAACAACGGGCTCTGAATTTGAAAAGAAAATTCATCAAAATCCTGAGTTCCACAAAGAGTATACGTCTTTCATGAACAGTCTCATCGAAAATGACTATGCTGTTAAGCTGACAGAAGACAATCACAAGCAAACAGATGACAACATATGGTACATACCTCATCATGGGGTGTACCATCCCGTCAAACAAAAACTGAGAGTTGTTTTTGATTGTGGGGCATCTTTTCAAGGGATATCGTTGAACCAACAACTTTTACTAGGCCCTAACCTCACAAGTAATCTTGTCGGTGTCATTACAAGATTCAGACAGGAAAGTATCGCTATTATGGCAGATGTGGAAGCTATGTTCCACCAAGTTCGCGTCCATGAAGAGGATTAAAATCTTTTAAGGTTCCTGTGGTGGCCTCACGGAGATTATAATGGAGACTTGGTGGAACACAAAATGGTTGTCCACTTGTTTGGCGCTACTTCTTCGCCCAGCTGTGCCTGCTTTGCTTTGAGGAAGTGTGCTGAAGATCATAGCACATTATTCAAAGCTGACGTTGTTGATGCTGTTTTACGAAATGTTTATGTAGATGACTGTTTAAAGTCCACAGCTACTGAGACACAAGCCATAGAGCTGTATCATGGTCTTCGAGCAATATGTTCCAAAGGAGGTTTCCGCTTGGTTAAGTGGACAAGCAACAGTCGTGCTGTTTTAACAGCTATCCCTGAGAATGAACGAGCTGATGGAGTGAAAAACTTGGACCTTGACCAAGAAACACTGCCAATCGAAAGAGCATTGGGCATCCATTGGAATGTTGAGTCAGACACGTTTCAATTCAAAATAGTCATTAAAGATCGTCCACTCACTCGAAGAGGATTGCTCTCGATTGTAAGTTCTATCTATGACCCATTGGGGTTTCTTGCACCTGTAGTTTTACCAGCAAAGATGATCCTGCAGGACTTATGCAGACTGAAAATAGGATGCAGGGCTCGCAAAATCGCCCGCCCGACGTCCCGGGGCTATTGTGTTATCCAGTCGGGCTACCAAAATGCATAACCGGCCGGCCCGACGGGCTATCTGAAATAGTGAAATCAAATTCCTCCTTTTATTCACATTATTGACTAGTTATTGTCTTCCAAACTCGATAAAAACCACAAGGTTTCTTCACTAGGATATTTTGCTTTTGAACAGATCGTGCGCGCGTGGGGGCGGTCACATTATGAGGACGCGCTTGAGAAACTGTAACTACCTCTCGTTGCTTTCATACGGTTTAAACATAGAATATTTGTTTTTTATATAATTAACATCATTTAAAAATAAAGACATGTCTTATGCCAGTGTGGCAAGCATCCGCTGAGTTAGGGTAGACTGTGTAGAGTTGAGACATGTGAAAGATCATTTTCTGTCGCGTTTCAGAATGAACTAAAGTGAGACGGCACGCGCATCATGTTTATTTTCTTTATTTTACGAAAAACACAACATTTTGTTTTTATTATGAGTATACACAAATAAAAGAAGACATTTAACAGTTTTAAATGCTGTTTAACACTTGCCTGTATGACAAAAATCGACAGAATTAAAGCAAAATATGACCGCGTAAGATTTTGATCATGCTGATTTACTCGCAGCGCAATTTCTCAAGAATCTCCATGCCTGTTTTAAGAGAAACACCTGATCAATAAAAATTAAGGTGACACTGTTTTCAAAACTCCCGATGCTTAGAATCTTGTACCGAAACAGAGAAATATATCAAAACTTCAAAGAGTAATTATTTCTCCATCCCATCCGGCATCCAACTGCAAGTTCTGAGCGTTTGGGAAAGACAACTGGTGCTTCCACCCCTTTATTGTTGTCAATGTATTGTTGCTAAGCGACAGAGATTGCGTGCGCACTTGAGAACATTTCGAACATTGTGTGTGCGCGCGTGACGATGTTAAGAGGAGCATGGATTTACGGCAGTATTTCAGTTCTACTCGGCCCAAAAAAACAGGTCAGGATGAAGAGACAGACAAAGAAAAACATACAGCAAAGCGGAAGAGTTCAGAAAAATCTGCCTATGAGGCAAAAAGAAAGCGCAGCTTTTTGATGTCATGGACAAAAGAATTTCTGTGGCTGGAACATGACAAGGTAAACGACACAATGTTCTGTCGAGTTTGTCATCAATTCCCCACTATTTCTGACTCAACAAGTGTTTTTGTCACTGGAACCAGTAATTTTAGGAAAGACCCCATCAGAACCCATGACAAATCCCTGCATCACAAAAAGTGCATTGGTGCCCAGTCTGCAGTGTCTTTCCCAGAAAGAACGCCAATTGCAAAAAACATACTAAAAATGGGCAAAGCACAACAAGAAGTCCTGAAAAAACTTTTCAGAACAGCATACTATGTTGCAAAAAATGAATTACCGTTGGCCAAATTTAGCACTCTTTGCAAACTTCAAACAGCAAATGCCCTAGACCTTGGTTCCACTTACCATAATGACCATGCTTGCAGAGAGTTTATTGGAGCAATAGCACAAACCTCAAGAGACCAGATTGAAAAGGAAATTCAAGATAGCAAGTTCTTAACAATTCTTGCAGATGGCAGTACAGACAGCCCGGTCTCACCCCAAAACGTCACATACTGACGCGTCTTGACCATACGGCAACATACGACGAAAAGGGTACCCCTAAAATGTCCATATGAGACGTAAGACATAAGCGCACCAGCAGCGCCTCTTAGCGGTACCCTAACGCATACCTAAACCTACCCATAACCCAAAACGTCACATATGGACGTTTTAGGGGTACCCTTTTCGTCGTATGTTGCCGTATGGTCAAGACGCGTCAGTATGTGACGTTTTGGGGTGAGACTGTGTTAGTACAGACACTGGTATCATAGAACAGGAGTTGGTTCAAGTCAGGTATGTGAAAGACAATGGTGACATATCCACATACATGATCAAATGTCAGCCAGTCAAGAGCTCAAATGCTGCAGGTGTTTTAGAAGCTATTGATGAGGCAGTGAACACCATGGGTATCAGGGAAGACACATGGAAGAAGAAAGTAGTGTGTGCAAACTTTGATGGAGCTGCAGTGATGATGGGTGCAAAAACAGGTGTAGCTGGGAGACTGAAACAGAGGATACCCCACATCATAACAATCCACTGTGTGGCACACAAATTAGAGCTAGCCGTGCTGGATAGTATGAAAGGCTGTGAGTACCTGGTAAAGTTTGAGGATACACTGAAAACCATCTTTAAGATGTACTACTATTCCCCAAAGAAGCGAAGAGACCTGGCTGAAATAAGTGAACTGCTTAATGAGAAAGTGGCACATTTCAGTGGGCTGAAAAGCACAAGGTGGCTCCCAAGCAGGCTAAGATGTCTGAAGGCTGTTGAAAAAAATTACACTCCCACTGTTGTGCATATGGAGAATATGGCAGGAGGAAGTGATATTAAGTCAGAGGATGCTGCCAAAGCAAAGGGGGTGGTGCAGGAGATGAAGACTGAGAAATTTGTTCGTTTCCTACATTTCATGTTGGACTACAGCAACATATTATCCATGTGCAGTACTGGTTTCCAACATGACAACTTATACATCACGCGAACCAGTCAGTTGGTTGAGAGCACCACATCACGTTTACTCAGCCTGAAAACAAAATCAGGAGAATACCAGAAATCCTTGGACACAAAGTTCACAGTGAAAGATGATGGTAGCATGTGCTACTGTGGAACTGACCTCACAAAAAGCCAGCGACCTGCTAGAAGAGGTGAGGGCTCAGACAAAGACACCATTGGTGCTGAGTTTCAGAGGATTATTGACAACACAGTAAAGTACATGGACAGCAGATTTAAAAATCTGTCTGAAGAACCTCTGTCTTGTTTCAAAGTGTTTGACCCTTCTACTCTCCCCCACTCCAGAGAAGAGCTGGCAAATTATGGGGATGAAAAGGTGGATTATCTAGTCAATAATTTGGCAGTTTGCTAAATGAGGAAGAGAAGGAGAAAATTCCACAGGAATGGATGGATCTAAAAATGTGGCTTTCAGAGCACCGGGGTATCAAGCAAGATTGCTTGTACAAAGATCTCATCACTGAGAATCCAGAACACCTCTCTCATATCTTGTTGTTGGTGAAATTAATGCTGACACTGAGTCCATCGACAGCCATCTGTGAGAGAGGATTTTCCTGCATGAACCGAGTGAAAACATCATATCGTACTTCTCTACAGTCTGAAACACTGAATGATCTCATGCAACTCTCCATAAACGGGGAAGAGGTTGAATCTTTTTGCCCCGACAAGGCAGTTAGTTACTGGATGGTTTCTGGAATTGGTTCAAGACACCTGAAACATAAAACCCCAGCAAAAAAGAGCAGAGAATTGGAAATGGATGCACAGGAGGAGAAAGCTGATGGAGATGCTATGCCCTCAACGTCGAGTGGAATTTTCTCTGTTACTTCAGTGGAGATCTCTGATTCAGAATCTGACACAGACTGATTCATGTTCCATACTGTTCATAAATTTCAGTTCAGTTAGAACCAGACATTTGTATTGATGATTCAAATTTGATTATTTTATATCTGATTGTTGATATTTGTGTTTTGAAAAAGTTTTTGATTGATGTTTGGACTCAATTGACCAATTTTCTACAATAAAAATTCTCTTTTAATTTGGGCTAGTAAAATTAATTTCGGGCTACCAAAATCTGAAGAGTGCCTGCCCGAAGGGCTACCAGCAATTTTGAAATTTTGCGAGCCCTGGGATGGGATGATGATCTTCCAGAGCAAGTAAAACAAAGTTGGACGGACTGGCTCAATGGGATACATCAACTTGAAGAGTTCAAGGTGAATAGATGCATTATACCAGCAGGGTTTGGAGAAGCTGTTGAGGCACAGCTACATCACTTCGCAGATGCGAGTGAGGATGCGTATGGTACAGCAAGTTATCTTCTTCTACGTAATCATCAGGATCAAGTGCACTGTGCATTGATGACAGGGAAGGCTAGGGTTGCCCCTCTAAAAAGATCTACAATTCCACGAATGGAACTGACAGCTGCAACAGTTGCCACAAAAATGGATCTGATGTTACAAAGAGAACTACAACTGAAACTTAAACCTTCAGTTTACTGGACAGACAGCACAGTTGTGCTTAAATATCTCAGAAACGAGAGCACAAGGTTCAGAACATTTGTGGCAAACAGAGTCACAAATATTCTAAAAGTCTCAAAGATTGAACAATGGAACTATGTCGATACTGCCTCAAATCCAGCAGATTGCGCCTCGAGAGGGCAGAAGGTTAACACTTTCTTGCAAAATGAAGAATGGATCTCAGGCCCAGAATTTCTTTACGAATTCACAGATGAGTGGCCAAAGAACATGGACCAAATGATGATATCTGCAGATGATCCAGAGATCAAGAGGTCAGTGTTGGTCAATTCAGTACAAGCCCAACAAAATAACAGTTCAGTTAGACAACTGATGAATCATTTCTCATCTTGGATAAAGCTTCAGCGCATTGTAGCGTGGATGCTAAAATTGAAAACCATGCTGTTGGAACTTGCGCAAAAGAGAAAGACTCTTACTGCTGCAGAGACTTTAACCAACTCAAGCAAAAGCAAGCAACTTGTGGACAAAAGGATGGTAGAGTTTAAAGCCAAATGGAAAGGAAGCAACATTTCTGCTGATGATTTGAAAGAGGCTGAGCTTGAAATTGTGAAATACTGTCAAAGAGAGAAGTTCACTGAGGAGATTTCAGCACTGCAAAGTGGACATGCCACAAAGAGAGGCAGTTCGATCTACAGATTAAACCCCCAGTTGCATAATGGAGTTTTACATGTTGGTGGAAGACTTAGCAATGCTGCTATGCCAGAAGAAAGTAAGCGACCTATGCTTATACCAAAGGATCTTCATGTCACTAACTTAATCCTCCAGAATGTTCATGAGAAAACAGGACACGGTGGTAGAAATCACATGATTTCAACACTGCAACAGAAATACTGGATACCTGGTGCCAAATCTGCAATCAGAAAAATGCTGGCAAGATGTGTTATCTGTCGTCGTTTACATTCCTCAACAGGAAAACAAATAATGGCAGACTTACCATCAGACAGGGTGTTGCCAGATGATCCACCTTTTACCAGAGTAGGTGTAGATTACTTTGGACCATTCATGGTTAAACGTGGAAGAACCCATGTCAAGAAATATGGCGTTATATTCACTTGCTTAGCAATTCGTGCAGTGCACATCGAAGTTGCTTCTTCACTAGACACGGATTCCTGTCTAAATGCTATACGCCGGTTTGTAGCCAGAAGAGGACAAGTGAAAATTCTCAGGTCAGACAATGGGACCAATTTTGTAGCTGCTGAGCGTGAGTTAAGGCAATCCATTGGAAAATGGAAAAACCAAAAGATTCAGGACCATCTCAGTCAACAAGGAATTAAGTGGGTTTTCAATCCTCCCACTGGATCTCACCATGGCGGGGCATGGGAGAGATTGATACGCTCAATAAGAAAGATCCTTAATGCTACAATCAGAGAACAAGTTCTTGACGAGGAATGCCTTCAAACAGTTTTCTGTGAAGCAGAGGCTATAATTAATAGTCGTCCAATCACAGCAGCATCAAGTGATTTAAATGATTTGGAAGCTTTGACTCCGAACCATTTGTTGTTACTCAAGTCAAAGCCATCATTGCCTCCAGGACTGTTTGACAAAGATGATATGTATTCTCGACGCAGATGGAAACAGGTTCAGTACATTTCTGATCTGTTCTGGAAACGCGGGTGTCGAGAATACTTGCCGCAGTTGCAACAGAGACAAAAGTGGAATAACACAACAAGAAACTTCTCTGTTGGAGATATTGTTCTGGTAATTGATGACTCCGCCCCCAGGAATTCATGGGTATTAGCAAGGGTCATTGAAACCATTCCTGACAAGAAGGGTCTCGTCCGACAAGTCTGCATTAAGACAAAAACTAACATTATGGAAAGACCCATAACGAAAATTTGCTTATTGCAGGAGGCAGAATGAATATAGTAAAGGCATTACATCTTTAAGAACCCAAATTTGTGTTACTTTGGACTAAGAATTTACTAAGGATATTAACCCCCTGAGGTCGGCAATCACGCCGGCGTGATCTGCTCGTTTTTTTTTTTATCAGTGCAAAATACTCTGTTGATTTTGATTTTACATACTTGTGTTGTACATCATTCAAAGCTGTTAAATGTCTTCTTTTATTTGTGTACACTCATAATAAAAACAAAATGTTGTGTTTTCCGTAAAACAAAGAAAATAAACATGATGCGCGTTCTGCCGTCTCTCTCAATGTGAAACTCATTCTGAAACGCGACAGAAAATGACCTGTTACTCAGCGAATGTTTGTCACACAGACTTAAAACGCATGTCTATACAACGCTTGGAATCTCTATTTTTAAAGTATGTAAATTATATAAAAAACAAATATTATATTTTTAAGTAATCCATACGAAAGCAGCGGCATGTACAGTTTCTCAAACGCGTCCTAATTAACTATAATGTGACCACACCCACGCGCGCACGAGCGATTGACATGCAAATGATCCATGCGGAGAAACGCAGACCTGTAAACGCCCTCATCACCTCAAAACAAAGAAGCAGAGACTTCGTAACTTACTCCTCTCTGCTTTCATCGAGTTTGGACGAATGTAAGCTGTGCTGTGCTGTGCTGTTTACCTTGAATTTACCTCGGATTTACCTCAGAAGAACGCGATTTGAAGATGAGACGACTTTTAAGGTAAGACATGTTAAACTGGTCGTGCCAGATTAAAATGTATGTTATGAAATGAGTTTGGAGTAAAAACATGAGCTAAGCCTAATGTCATATATGTAGCCTACATGTAGGCCTATATATAGACAGAAACATGAAATGTGAACTGGTAGGCAACCTTTCAGTGCTTGTATACATGTTCGACACGAGGATGTTTGATATATTCTATAATAAAACACAGCATGGTAAAAGTAGGCTAATATATATATATATATGTGTGTGTGTGTGTGTGTGTGTGTGTATTCTGTACATTTTAAAAAGCTATTTTAACCTGAAAAATCTAAAATGTATTCCCCAAATTGTGCAGCATAATTTCTCTTGATATCAGCATGTTCACAGCTGTTTTGTTGTTGTTGTTTTTAGAGGAACAAGATGCCACTGAATAAGTCCTGCTGACTTCAACATTCACATAAGTCTCCATACATGAACATGCTAAAGTGAAAAATCAAACACCATGGAAATGAAAGGTATGTACTATGTTTCAGGAATGGCACAAAGGTGTGTGACAGTTCAAGTCTCTGTCTTTAGTTCAGTGTGTTAAATAATGTGTTTTTTTTTTTTTTTTTGTCATTTGTGTATCTTTGGATTATGTTGTGTTGTAAATAAATTAAAAACAATCAAAAAGCCATTCTTTTTTAAATCTCCTCATTCTTTGTGCAAGGTTGCTCAGAATGATAGGGCCTGATAGCTCCTAATAGGGCCGTTAGGGGAGGTTCTTTGTCTTTCTCAGGTGAGAAAAGCTTACATATTAATGAGCTCCCGCATAAGGCTTTTTCACACAAAACACGTCGTAAAATTTTTAAATCAATATATTTTCTTCTCTGAATGAGCAGTCAGGGTGATTTTCACATAGTTTTGAAGCAAATATTCTAGGCTACGTCATACAATTTTCAAAAGTCTTATGAAGAAATAATCATTATGGGTTTCATGAGCTTATTTCAGTGACAATTGTTTCTTGTTTTTTCACAAACCACGCATAAATGTTATTATCTCAAAACTACAAACTTTTATATACTTGCTGCTGATATATTATTGTAGCAGAGTTTGTGCTGAATACAGTGTAATCAGACTTTAGCCATGAAAATGTCACAAGTAACAGAAATAAGCACAAATGTCAGAGCATGTCAGAACACCTCCAGGGCCCAGAAAACAGCTCAGACCCCAGAGGGTTAAAGTAGTACGGCTCCTTCTGTTTAAATTTAAGTAATTGTTTCAAAAAGTTTGAGAACAATTAGAGGCCGGTAATGTAGGAGCCTAATTTGCTTATGTTCAGTGACAATTATTGAATATTAGGTGTTGCATTTCAGTATTTGAATATTTGTGTTTGATTGTAAACTTTCTTTATTTGTGTGTACTATTTAGATACATAATTCTCTATATTTACATTGAAATATGTTTATTATGTTAAAATTTTGCACTGGCCCTTTAAGAATTGCGACTGTAAGAGATGTGGTTGTTTTGCTATTCTATCTGGAATATTATTCCTCACTTTATCTTTTCACAAGTTGGTGGTCTCCAATTTATTTTGCTTTGTGACTACAGTATTACCAAGCTTCCTTTAAAACTGTCTAACTTTCATAAACAAATGCTTCTTTCCTGGAATTTAATCTATAAACACAATTTCTCTCCAAATAGGTGTTTTATCTGGAACAATAAGCACATTCTGTATAAATTTAAATCTTTATTTCTTATGAATTGGTTTTGTAATGATATAGTTTTTGTTAGACAACTGTATAACAATGAAGGTCTTATGTTGACCTACTCTGAATTCCTTTCTAAATATAATATTCCAGTTACTCCTAAGGACTTTGCTGTGGTTATGGATGCTGTTCCCTCTGGTCTAAACATGCTTTTTAAAAACACCTGTCCTCTGCTCTCTCCATACTCGTTAGATCCTGCTGATACTGAAGTAGGCCGTATCTGTTTCTCTCTTTCCTGTAGTAAAAATAATAATTGTTGTGTATGGGCTTTGCTCCAAAGGGATATTGTCTCCAGACCTGCTATTATATCATTTTGGAATGGTTATGCTGATAATCTGTTATGGAATAATATCTGGAAACTTCCTCACAAATATTTAATCACAAACAAAATCAAAGAAATTTCACTTAAACTCATTTATAAATATTACCCATGTAATTATTATCTTGTGAACCGATTTAATTGTGATATTGATACAGTTTGTACATTTTGTGATCTACATGATGAAACATTTTATCATTTATTTTGGAGTTGTCCTCATACCATTTGTTTTTGGTCAGATTTCTGTTCCTGTTCCTTTATTAAGGCTCATGTCATGCCCAGCTTTCAACTGTGCTTTAAAAATGTATTATTTGTTTTTTTCTCTTATGACAAATCCTTTCATAAGGAATATTACTTAATTAATCTGCTGCTTCTGTTAGCGAAATTTAGTATTCATAAGAGTAAATTTGGAGGAAACAAGCCTTTATTTCTCATTTTAAGAGCAGAAATTTTACAATACCTAAACACAATATTGGGTTTGAAAAATAAGAAAGCTACAAAGTGTGTCTCAATCTGTAAACATGTTAAAATTTTTATTTAACCTGTAAATTTGTCGCTGTTTATGTATGTATTTTATGTTCGTTTATCTGCTTTACTCATTGTACAATGAACTGGGGCAATGGTGAGTGTTTTATAGAGCTTGATGAGGTTACTGATTGGGAACAGGTGCAGGTGATTAGTAATCCGGAGAGTGAGTGCAGGTGTGCCAAAGAGGATCCTGGGTAATGTAGTGCATAGAAACGTGACACCTGTGCGTTTCTATGCTTTCTATTACTGCATTTATTTTGTGCAAGTGAGATGAGTAAAGACCATCTATTTCATAAATCATTATCTGTCTGGTGTTTATTAGCAGCACATACAGTATTTTACTACGTGTAAAATATACACAAACTTAGCTATATTAAATTGTTTGTGGTACCTACAGTTAAAAATGTAAATGTAAAATATGTGATGATATTGATCGAGCAATTGATGCAAGTAAGTGAAAATATATGGGCAGAATTGAGAAAATAGTATTTATGGAGATAAATTGTGGCCTATCACAGGGCAAACGTGTGAATGTTCATGGTGCATTTAATGCAAACAACTCTAATCGTAGTTGTAACTCTATGGGCCCTATCTTGCACCCAGCGCAATTGACTTTGTACACCGACGCATGTATCATTCCTATTTTGCACCCGCGCACAGCGGACTTTTCCCTCCACAGACGCACGTCGGTTAACTATACCCTTGCGCTCCCCGGGGCGGTTCAGCGCAAAGAGGAGGCGTGTTCCGGCGCAAACGTTCCCTCATGCTATTTTGCAGGTTTAGAAAACAATTCCGCCACTGACCGAAAAAAACAGTTTAAAGTCAGTGGCGCATTGCGCATGTTATTCATATGCTATTTTAAGGGCGCATGCTTGGCCTTAATCAATGTAGCGTGTGCACAACGCACATACACTTTGATTCTCTCATCTACACACAGACGCAGCAGTTATCATTTTTGACATCATACATTATTACGATAGATAGATAGATAGATAGATAGTTTATTATAAAAGCATACATCTAGCTTACACATTTACCCAAATTATCATACGCCTGTTTAACCGAAGTTAATTTGGGTGTGTTTCTCCATCCCCAACGTCCCTGACGAGAACGACGGTCTCCTCGGCTGTGAACCGCTCCTCACGTGCGCCTGGCAAATCCGCCGTTATAATAGGACTCCGCTATAGAACAAGCGCGCATGCTCTTAAAGGGAATGTGAGATGACGCTCTGATTGGTTTATTTCACGTTACGCCCAAACCACACCTATGAATAATGAAGCTACTTCAGACCAACCCCTTTAGATTTGCGCCGGGCGCAAGAGTCATTTATCCCGCCGGGAAAATAGCAACAGCGCCCAAGACCCGCCCCCAAAGTTACTTGCGCTTTGCGCTTGATACTTGCGTTTCAGACCGATAAAATAGGGCCCAATATTTACAGTAGGCATAATTGTCATTGCGTATGCGTTTGCAGCATGAGTCAAATACAATCTTCTGTTCGTGAACAGTTGTATTTCATTCATTAATCTGACTATGCATCCATGCATTTAATTGCTGTGATAGTAATATGCATCTTAGTAGTATTTTAAGTGATATAATTGATTCTATAAACAACTATAAGAGATCATTTTCGGCTTTCTCCGGCTCCCTGCACCGGTCGTAATGTGAAACCGGAAGTGTCTGGCCGCACACTAGCTGATCCGAAATCCAACATGGCGGCCACGTGCAACTAGCTTATAGCTGAGCTCCAGAAAATCAGTAATGAGGACATGGCTTCGACAGTTACAGATTTGAAAAACAAAAAGGCGGGAATAAAGTACCCTAAACTCTAACACAAAGAACCATTTCAGCATATAAAGGGTTCTTCAGGATGATACAGTACTAAATAGAACTGAACCTTTAAAGAACCATCTTCTTTCGAGTGTAGGAAGAATTTTGATATCTGCCTCCAATAACCAGTTGTGGGTTTCAGTGTTAAGCCTTGATTAATTTATATGTTAGTACATAGGCTAGTTAATTAAAGACACTAAATTAAATTATAGCGGGCTATAAATTAAAGTGGTGCTTGCTACCCTCTTGTTCCATGTAGTTACAGGGTATGTACAATAAAAACACAAACACAATCTCACTGACTCTGAAACCTTTATTTGAAGAAAAAAAAAACTTATTTCAAAACAGATTTATAACACTTCTAATTTGTTTCTCTTGCTTGGCTTCCTCCTCCTCTTCTTCCTCTTCTTCTTTTTCTTTCTTTCCACTGATGAATCTTAAGAAGGAATCCCATGTCTCTTGCTATTCTGTATTAAAAGAAAATACAGGACACCCAGAAATGTCCTCACCATCTTTTACCCTCATGCCATTCGAGATGTATACAACTTTATTTCTTCAGATGAAATAAAAGGTTTTTAGAAAAATAAATAATCTCTGGGAATATATAAGTTAGTGCAAGCTCATGTGTTCCTAAAAGTTGAAGCATCAAAAATCACATACGCAATAACTACAGTAATCCATACGACCCCAATGGATGAACCAATGTCTTCTGAAGTGAAACGATAACTGTTTGTAACTGTTTGTAATGCTCACAACAAAATACAAAAAATAACAGATAATAATAATATAATGAGAAACGAACTATACAGAAGAACAAAAGACACGGGATTCCTTCTTAAGATTCATCAGTGGGAAGAAAGAAAGAAAAAGAAGAAGAGGAACAAGAGGAGGAGGAAGCCAAGCAAGAGAAACAAACAAAAAAAAAACTTCTTTCTGTCAGGACTTTAGTATTTGAAATGAAAAATTGATTTTAAAAAATGTATAAATGAATAAGAAGTATTGTAAATCTGTTTTGAATTAAGGTTTCAGAGACAGTGAGATTGTGTGAGTCACGCACCACTTTAATTTACAGCCCACAATGTCACAATTACACTGTAACTACATGGAACAGGAGTATATTTCCCCAGTATTTAAAAAAAGAAAGTTACAATAGTTTTAATTGCCTTGAAACAGGGAATCCCAAACTAAAACAGCTGCACTTTTGATATCAAAACAAATTACTGTACAACTTTGCTCCACCTTCACCTACTTCGCCATCTTCTGCCTCACCTTCTTCCGCACCACTGGTTCCTAACTGTCCACCTGCACCACCCTCATCTCCACCTTTACCTGCCTCATCATCGTCTGCTTCACCTTCACCTACCTCACTTTCTCCTGATCCTCCTTTGCCAGACATCATAGCACAATTAAAGGCAGAAAATGAAGCCCTCAAAATGGAATTAGAGAGAGAGAGAGAGAAACTTTATTGTCATTGTAGTTATACAACGAAATTTGTTTGGTAGCTCACAGAGGTCAGCAGCAATAAACAAGAAAGCACACACATAACAATAAAAGTAAAAAATATAAAGTATAAGTATAAAAATAAATAAAATAAATAAAAAGGCACTTAATGTAATAAATAAGATAAATTTGAAGATAGAAATGTAACAGTATTTACAATTTCGTAATTGAGTACAGACATGAGTTTCCATAGAGTGTGTAGATCATAAAATATAACACTATTTACCATGTGGTAATTTAGTGCAAACATTAATGTCCAATGAGTATTTTTGTACATTAGCAGCAAACATGAGAAAGGGAGAAGAGAGGAAGAGTTAACTATTTATGTGTTGGGGGGGGGGGGGTGGCACAGGCTACAGCTCTGGGAAAAAAACTGTTCTTAAGTCTATTTGTACGGGTTCTGATTGTTCTATATCTTTTCCCTGATGGGAGGGGTACAAAAAGTCTGTGTCCTGGATGAGTTGAATCCTTGATGATGTTGCTAGCTCGCTTTTGTAGGCGGCTATCATAGATCATGTCAAGGTTCGGAAGTTTGATTCCTATGATCCTCTGTGCAGTTTTAACGATCCGGGTCAAAGCTCGGCGGTTTTCTGCAGTGCAGCTGGAATACCACACTGTGATGCAATAACAGAGGATACTCTCTATTGTGCTCCTGTAAAAATTTACTAAGAGCTGAGTTGGTACTTTTGTTTTTTTTAGTTTTCTTAGGAAAAAAAGTCTCTGCTGCGCTTTCTTCACTAAGTGTGATGTGTTAATGGTCCATGTGAGATCTTTTGTTATGTGTAGACCCAGGAATTTGATGTCATTCACCCTCTCAACTTCCTCACCATTTATGTAGAGGGGGGGTGATGTTGTTTTCTTGACTCTCCTGTAATCTACAACGATCTCCTTTGTTTTGGCAGTATTCAGAACCAGATCGTTGTTCACACACCATTTGATAGAGAGGCGACCTCCGTACGCATGACAGGGGCATTGCCACCGACCATGGTGTAGCGGACTCCCAGGAAGCAGGGAGGAGACCGTGTGAACTGAATCACATAACCGAGCCTGATGGTTCTTGCAAGCCAGCGGGACAGGTTGGAAAGCTCTAGCCAAGCTCCCAAGAATTGTACCAGCAGGGTCATGTGCACATACCACAGACGTACAGTCGATGAGGCAGCAAGGCGGAATGACTGGCCCAGACGTGGGAGGCGTAGCGTACCGGTGTGGGGGCACGGTCATAAGCCGCATCCTGACAGATTAAGCCAGGGAAGGACCAGCATTCCATGGGGGCCTGCTCTGTCAGGGGTCTGGCGACAGAGGGAGACGAGAGTGGCAAGGCAGAGTGTCACACACTGCCATCCACGGCCTCTTGGGGCTCGGAGGAAGGGACATCAGTTCTTAGAAGACAAAAGATTCTCCCCCGGCCCTCCACCGGGGGAAGGAGTGGTCCTACTACCAGCTCCTGAGAAGAACTGAGCCCTAACTCCAAGCTGCCCATCTCAGGAGTGCTGCTTAGCCTGGCGTTTGGCCGTGGCCAGTGAAGGCTGTGGAGCAGGAGGGGAGGAGCCGCAGGGAGGCGGCCTTGGCGGGAAGCAGACTAAGGAAACCGCACTGACGGGTGACCGTCAGTGCAGAAGGGCCTCAGCCTGCTTCTGGGTGGTCGAAAACTGTTGGGCACAGTCCTCAACCACACTGCCTGACCCGGTGGTGTCCTGATGCACGTCTGGGAAGAAAGGCACTGGGGGCGAGTGCTGGTAGTGCAGGACGCGCCACGCCCAGGAACCAATCGTCCAGCCTACAGCGTTCGGGGGAGGGTGGCACCACTCCAACCGATGCTTTCATCTGCCTGGGAAAGCATGGCCGTCAGCTCTGGATCTTACTCGGCTAACGCTGGCACTCCTAAGGGAGGCAACGCAGTCAAATCCTCATTTCCAGGGAAAAACACTGGGTCCCCGAGAGGAAACAGGCACACACAGAAGCTCCACAGTTTGCTATGTGGAAGGGGGCGTGGCCCGAGGAATGACTCGTTGGTTATTGTGCCATACTGTAACCCTCAGATCACCCTGGCCACCAGCCAAAGTATCCCCTCTTGAGGAAGAGATAGATTGGGGTGTGGCAGAGGGGACTCTACCTACACGGAGGTCATTGAGTCTCGATCTAAACATTGCGATGGTCATGTTCCCGCAATGAAAACATGACTCATCCACGAGTGCTGCAGAGCGTGATTAAACCCAACACACCAAACAGCGCTCATGACCGTTAGGCAGATGGATCATGCGCCCACATCCAGAAAACACACAGGCGAGCCGTCTTGAAAAAGACGTGCCACGTGCAGCTCTTTTAGAGAGAGGAAAAAAGCTCAGCAGAATGCTGAAGCAACCAGGGAGAAGCACACACACTGTCGGCATCACTGCACAGATCAGCAGCAGGCAATGTGATTTCGCTGGAACAACTAAATTTAAATGATTTCAATGAGCAAAATTTCATAATGCTTAATTTAATTGGGGCCTTAATAATATTTTTTTCAGCTGGTTGTTCTGCATCCTTGATAAACAAGCTACAATTAGTCCAAAATGCAGCTGCTAGAGTTCTTACTATAGGTCAAGAAAATATGATCATATAACACCAATTTTATAATCTCTACATTGGTTACCTATTAAGTTCCATAGCAATATAAAGTATTGCTACTGACCTATAAGGCCCTAAATGGTTTAGCTCCTGTGTATTTAATTATTATTCTATCGCCTTAGAATCCACCATGCTCTTTAAGGTCACAAAACTCTGGGCTTCTTGGATATTTAAGTCCACTAAAGGAGGGAGAGCATTTTCACATTTGGCTCCTAATCTCTGGAATAGTCTTCCTGATAATGTATGGGGCTCAATTTTTAAATCTAGATTAAAGACGTATTTCTTTAGCCAAGCATTCACATAATGCATCTCATAACCTTATACTACTTACACCTAGACTTCAGATGCCCAACACCTGTGAAGAGACGACTCGAGAAGACGCAAACTCCTGAGAGAACTTCAGAGGAAGTCATCCATGTAAAGATTATAAAGAACAGGCGACAAAATTCCTCCTTGTCGCACATCATTACTAACCCCAAAAGGTGCAGAAACTTTATTGCCCCATTTTACTCACATCATCTGGTGGGCATACCAATAAGCCAAAATTCTCACAATATATTCTGGTACCCCTCTTTGTCTCATTTTAACATATAACTTTACATGGTTAAACCGATCAAAAGCTTTAGATGCATCAATAAAACACATCAAAACTGATGAGTGTTTATCCCTATACTTATTTACAATTTCCTTCAAGGTATAGATGCATAGATCAGTACCGTGTTTAGCTTTAAAGCCAAACAGAATTGATGAACACATTTATCCTATAGGTGGTTTGCAGTCACGTGATTGTGATGACGCGCGACATTCAAATGGAGGGCAGGAAGTGAAGAGCGGAATGGACGAGATGGAGGAAAGTCTGTACTGTACTACTTTAGGCGCTATTACAAGAGAAAGATATAGACAAAAAATCAAAACATGTTGGATGTGATCCTTGCGTTATGAAGAGGAGTGATTTTTCAACTGAATTGAAAGATTTGCCTGTCATTGAGGCTGTCATTCTTTCTTTTTTGTCCTGTGGATTAATCCGTAACGTTAACCCTAACAACCGTTCAACGCTGCGGCACTTCTCGACGTTACTTTTACGGCTGTTTACTTTACGTTATTAGGTTAACCACTCTCAAAGGTCCGCCGAAACACCACTAAAGCACTGAAGGCTGCACCCTCAAAACACTTTGCTAACGTTACGCGTTTGTCTTCAGTTACAGGGGGTAACTTACAAACTCAAAGAAAAGAAGAAACAATTACTTTGACTTTACAAAGTTCGGAAACTGGTACGTTACACAAACATAGCCACATAAGTTGTATTAACTCACCTTTGATGAAGTGATCACTGCACACACTGGCATTTTCCGATTCAGCTCCTCCCGACCGCAGATGTAGCTTTGCAAGCCATTTTTCTGCTGTTTTTTTTCGGTCAATTTCTTGCATTTTTCCCCCTTATGAACAACAACTTTTGGTACACGATAAAAAACTCCTCATGGTTTCTCGGTTTGATCGATTTGAGCAACCATAAACGACGCAAAACATAGGCATTTTGAGTTTGTTATAGTGCTTCCTAAATGTAGCAAATCACTTCCTGCCCTCCATCTGCATTTCGCGCCATGGCAACGCAGTAACGTGACATCATATGCAAACAACCTATCCAGCAAAGTTTTCTCTAGCACTTTAGACAAAATACTGGCTACAGCTATGGGCCTATGATTATCTAAGCTACTAGGGCTGCACGATTAATCGCAATAAAACCGCACGTGATTTAGCAAAGGCTGCGATTATCTTATGCGCAGCTTGTCAGTGGAGTGCAGCTGATCGGTAGTAAATACTGCTCCATCTGAACGCCAGAGGGCGCTCTCATGCAAACACGCTAAATATGCCCCGCCGCAGAAGTACAATAATGCGCATCATTCCGGTGCTGCGTTCCAGTCCACTTTTAGACACGCACTTGCAAACTTACCTAAGCACTTCCCCTCGGGGGAATCCCTGCCGCCATTTTGAAGTGCGTTCCACTTTGTGAAGTGGACGAGGGAAGTTTATATGGACAGACCCTCGTTCCCTCGATTTTGACCGAGGGAGCGGGTCTACTTCATATGTACACTTCAGGCACCTATATGTCCCACAATGCAGTACGACTGTGGCGTCATCACCACATACCTCGTCTAATCACCACCACAACAAACAACTCTATGATATATTAATTGTAAGAAAAAATGAGGTGGACGTCGAAGATCTCAAAAATGAAGTTTATTACAGCATAGCAGTGGCAAGGTACACAAAGCACCTTGGGTTCACCGGCGTCAGAATGAACCCCGAACATACCCAATCCTAAACCTTTTATCCTGGTCTTAATGTAAATTAAGTTGCTCTTCTTGCAACAGCTGTGGTCTGTATGTTAATGAAATTGAGACACCCCATGGTCCCTAGTGTCCCACAGAAGGTTCTATGTTATTCTTTCAAATAAGAACAGTCAAAGGTTAAAGTGATAAGATTGTTTGAAGTCCCTTTAATCAAGATGGTTGTTGGTTGCCCTCTGTGATACTATTATTTACTTATTACTGAGATTGAATGTAATTTTCTCTATATGATAATTAAACTCTTTTAAGTGAAGGAACATTTTGATATACATATATATATATATTGGAGTGGAAGTTTTTGGGAACAGAACATAATTTCTTACAGACCCCCCTTTGATGCTCTTGGCCCAAAGTAGCATCACAACCACTCTCTTTTTGTAGATAACACCTCCCGAAACCTGGTGGGCAGGTGCCCCAGTGGCGGCGTAGCCCTGGCTTAGGTCGTTCCCATCTATGGCCATCAGAGAATCTTACCCGTCTTCGGGATCTACGCCTCCTGCACACTGAGTTATGGCTCTACTTCACTTGAGCAAAATTATCATAGTTTGTGATAATGAAATGTATTATTATTATTATTATTTTATTTTTTATAAGAGGTAACCAAGAACCATCATATCCACTTGGAACATTCAATATTGATCATGGAATTATCTATAATCTAACTATAATCTAATGTTTAAACATAGAACGTATACATCAATCTATAATCTAATGTTTAAACATAGAACACATAACATAATGCATTGGCAAATAATAAGAAAGATACATACACATACAGCCGTTTTAAAGGTTACATTCCAAATTAAACCAGAATAGGCCATATCTCCATCATGCATTTGTTTTGCAAAAATCTTGTCTTTCTTCAAGGCCTTGTTGGGCTCTCACAATGTCAAATGTTCAGTGGTGTTCACATCAGTGATGTTAGCATATTGATTAGTTTTGATAACTCAAATAATCAACAATCAATAGACAATATAGTGTGTGTGTCTCTGTGTGTGTGCGTGCGTGCGTGCGTGTGTGTGTGTGTGTATCATTTTGTCCGTGTGGACATCCTTTATCCACTTGTTTTCCCTCTGTGGAAAGACTGTTGTCCATAGTCTCAGAAATGGTTTGTTTCTGAAATCTCCTTTTCTTTCTCTTCTCATTGTCCATTCTTTTCCATTTGGACCATAAGTCCTTCTAGAAGAAGCAGTCACTGGTGTTGTTCGAGTCTGTGCCTCTTCATCAGTTCCATCCATCCCACGGTGGGTTTCAAGGTTTTTAGGTCTTTTAGGCCTGCAGTTCATGATTTTGCAGGTCTGGAAATCTCTATATTCTTTAATTTTTCATGAGAAAATCCCCTGGCTCCACTGGTTCTACAGTACTTCCTTCTCGTCCTTCAAACGACCATGTCATGTTTCTACATGAGGTTACTCCTTTCAGGCAAACATCTTTATGCTTATATCTGAAATGATAATCAAAAAGAAGTTGCCCCCCCTTTTCCCCACAATCATCTTTTCACATTCAAAACATTAAAGTCAAAGGTTTAATCAAATAAACATCAAACATCATTAATGTCATAAAATGTCACTTTACAATTGATGTAATTTAAACATTTATAAAAAAATAACTACATATCAATGCTAAAAAAAATCATAATGAATCAAAAATCATAAAGAATCACACCCCCCCCCCCCCCCCCCCTTTTGATAGTAAACCTTTCTCTACAATGTGTTACTATCAAAAACTTCTTTCTAATTCTAATTTGCATCAGCATTTGCTTGTGACTGAGCTACAGTCATGTTGCTGGTGCAGTGATATATTTGACAAGGTGTGAATGAATTCTTTATTTCCTTTCAACAGTGCCAACTGGGTTTCTAAATTGCCTATTTTCTTAAGCAAACCACTATAGCCCATCTTTCTTTTGTGTGAAAAGTGACACTGTCTTGCCTTGTGCCCCATCATTCCACAAGAAAAACAAACAACCTCCTTATCTTCCTTTCTTATCTCTAAACAGTGCCTTGCAATGTGACCATCCTTTCCACAAGCAAAACAAACAACTTCCTGATCTTCCTTTCTTTTCTCCAAACAATGCCTTGCAATATGACCATCCTTTCCACATGCATGACAGACAAAGTTTTGAAGAGGTCTCTCACTGTCTTGACAATGTCTAGCAATGTGACCAGCTTTTCCACATGCATAGCAAAGAATAACACCTTCTGAATTTATTCTTGCAAATCTCCTTGTTCCCTGATAGAAACCATTAGACAATGTAATAGAACATTCTTTCTCGCCAAAGGCAGCAACTGGATGTCTAGATTTGGCCGCTTTCATTTGACTATTTGCATGAACATTATTGTTGTAAAACTGTGTCATTTTAACAATAATGTCATTATATTCAGATAGTGGTGTCACATGCATTGTCACAGCAGACTGGGTGAGTTTGTCACATTTGTTAATCAAGGCAGACTTGAAAGTGACATCATTCTTAGTAATGTCCGGATTGCCACTGAAAGTTTTAAACATCTCCAATAATCGTTCTGAAAATGCTGCTGGATGCTCCCCTTTCCTCATGTGCATCTCAGATATTTTATCCCAATTAACTGACATCACACCTAAGACTTCAAGCAGTGCCTTTTTCCTCTCTGACTTATTAGCATTTCTGTCCTTTACTTTCTGAGTTAAGGCTCCAGACAAAGTCTCAGGCAAGCACATTCTTAACAAAACGCACGCATCACCATCAGTAAAATTGTAAACTTCAGTATTTTCCTCCAAGTTTTTCAGAAAATCTAATGGATCTTGTTTGGCAGGATCAAATTTCCCAATATTCTTGATCACAGCATCTAGTTCAGTTGGATTAAATCCTCGGACTATGGTGGTGGTCATTGGTTCCTCCCTTCCTTCACTAGCACGCATAGTCTCTATTCCGTCAAACATTCCCTGAGAACCGTGTTTAGCGATGTATTTAACAATAATTTCTTCCATTTTCAAAAGTCTTATCAAGCTTTAAAATATCTTGTGATCTAATAGTTATTCACAAAGTCTGATTTAAATGACTACACGTTATCTAGTTCCTTTAAGATATCCGTTAGTCTAATTATTCACAGCTCCAGTACTTCGGACACAAATGATCAAAATAGCCACACTACCTGAGGCTTCTAAACTTAACCACAGCCACAATCCATTGGTCCTTAAATTTCGTTATGCAAAACAGTTAAGAAATGCAACACTGTCACATTACGTCGGACGAACCACACTACATCGGGTTTTATGTTATTTTCTTAAAACAGCTTGCTTATCAGTACTTCGGGCATAAACAATATATATCAAAAAATTAACACTGTCACAGTACGTCGGACACAACCACACTACGTCAGGTTTTTATGTTATTTTCTTAAAACAGCTTGCTTATCAGTACTTCGGGTTCAAACTATATTTATGAATTTTAAAACAATGCCACAGTACGTCGGGCAAAACCACACTGCTTCGGGTTCTTTGTTTTAAACTTCACAAAGTCACGGCACATCAGACTCACTAGTCTAGCCTATGCTATAACATACAATAGTTGTGAAATAATTCTGTGACCACACTGCGTCGGGTCTATTCAATTACTTTAGAATTTCCTCAGAATTATTACAACTTCACAATCGGTTTCAAGTAAATTAGAAACATACACATTTGTTTCAGTTACTTTAGAAACAACCAATCTGAAATAACTCTGTCACCACACTACTTCGGGTTTATTCAATTACTTTAGAATCTTAACAGAATTATAAGAGACCAACACCAAGTTTCAGTTACTTTAGAAACTTTACACTTAAGCACTTTGTTTCAATTACTTTAGAAACAACAATTCCAATACAAGTCTGCCACCACACTGCTTCGGGCTTATTCAGTTACGTTAGAATCTTAAACAAAATTGTACGGAATAGGCTTAAAACTCCTCCTGCTAATACTGAATAAATCAAATTCGATCTCTTCTGTCCTTAATTTTTCTTTTCTAGATTTTTTTAAAACGAGGAATTCCTTGACAAAAACAGCATAAATAAAAGAAAACAGCTTTTTCTTACCTTTTCCCTTTTTTGTTGGAAATCCGTCGACTGGGTCTGGCTCGCCAATGTAAAAAAAAAAGAGGTGGATGTCGAAGATCTCAAAAATGAAGTTTATTACAGCATAGCAGTGGCAAGGTACACAAAGCACCTTGGGTTCACCGGCGTCAGAATGAACCCCGAACATACCCAATCCTAAACCTTTTATCCTGGTCTTAATGTAAATTAAGTTGCTCTTCTTGCAACAGCTGTGGTCTGTATGTTAATGAAATTGAGACACCCCATGGTCCCTAGTGTCCCACAGAAGGTTCTATGTTATTCTTTCAAATAAGAACAGTCAAAGGTTAAAGTGATAAGATTGTTTGAAGTCCCTTTAATCAAGATGGTTGTTGGTTGCCCTCTGTGATACTATTATTTACTTATTACTGAGATTGAATGTAATTTTCTCTATATGATAATTAAACTCTTTTAAGTGAAGGAACATTTTGATATACATATATATATATTGGAGTGGAAGTTTTTGGGAACAGAACATAATTTCTTACATAATTATATATTTTTTTTTATTTAAAACAATTAATTAATTAACATTTGAATGCTGCATTAAACAAATTCTTAAAGGGAAAAAAATGTAAATAATAAATAAACTCCATAGCTGATATGGGGATATTTGGGGATATTTAATTTAATTAATCAATCAACGATACTATTGATCAGCATTACCAAACGTGGACGTTCCACTAGAAACAAACATTGATGTATTGTTTTAATTTAATACTGTGAAGCTGCTTTGATACAACCTACGTTGTGAAAAGCGCTATATAAATAAACTTGACTTGACTTGACTTGACTGATCCAAGTGATCAAGGGATTAGGACGTTCCAGTTCGGCCCACCTCAGTTTCCGCCAGTAGTAGGCACTCGTGTAACGTAAGCAATGACGTACATCCGAGTGAACGAGACGGAGGGAAGTTAACGAGTGAAGGGCATGACTATTTTGGACTGGAACGCAGCCCAGGAAATCCCTATCGCTGTAGCTGAATAAACAGAAGATTGAAACGCTTTGATTAAACATGACTTATAAATACATGACTGCCTTCTGTGTAAGAAGTTAAATGTTATTAAATGTTGCCTTTTGTTGGACAAGACGTTCATAAATGATTCACGTGTTTGGAAAGATGTTTGACGCGTGTTCCTTTTTCAAATGCACATTATAAGTGACTCAAACTCACAGTGCTTTCAGATGGAGCAGCATTTACAGAGCCGTACATAACTGACAAGCTGCGCATAACAAATAATCGCAGCTTTTCCGATTTCAAAATCGCAATAAGCCAAATCGATTTCAGTGTGATTACATGTAAATTGCGATTAATCGTGCAGCCCTATAAGCTACCCACCATACCGGCTTTATCCTTAATTACTGGTACTAAAAAAACAGACAGCATTGAATCTGGTAACACACAATGAATCATAAAACCAGAAAAACAGAGAGCTAAAAGGGGAGCTAACCTCTTACTACCATATTTAAGATGTTCAGCGAAGATATGATCTAGACCACTTGCTTTGTTGTCAGACAATTAGCTTATAGCTTGGTACACCTCATGTGACATTATCATTATTGTATCATTACTTTCAATGTGGTAACATTATATAATTAATTTTGCACACAATTAAAAAGATTACAATAATGCTGTTGTAATGATGGGTTAGAGACGTTTGGATCCATTTGCAGTGTTTATTAGATAAATAGTCAAACAGGCAGAAATCAGAGAACAGCGTCAATAATATTAAAGGCAATCCAGAATCATAAACAGTGTTAGGCAGAGGTCGGGGCAGGCAGCAGAGAATCATAAACAATACCAGGCAGAGGTCAGGGCAGGCAGCAGACAAAACACGAGAGTAAATAAACAGGCAGTGGTCAGGACACAGGGAATCAGAACAATGTAGAGAAAATGCTCAGAAATGTCAGCCGTGGCAAAACAAGACTTCGCAATGACCAAGAGTTCAGAGTCAGTATAAATAGAGAGGAGAAGTGGATGCAATTGTGCAGGTGATTAGACCTAGGATGATGGGAGGGGAACTCTCATTCGCGACCTCATCCTGGTCCCTCTCTCCTCTCGGAACACCAGCAGGTTTGAGCAATGAAACATGAAAGGTGGGAGAAATGCGATAAGTGAATGGTAAGGCTAGGCAGTCTGACACTGGAGTTATTTGTCTAAGAATGTTAAAAGGACCCACGTACCTAGGATTTAGCTTCTTGCTGGGGAGTCGAAGACGAAGGTCTCTTGATGACAGCCACACCCACTGTCCAGGAGCATACTCTGGTCCCCTTCTCCGATGACAATCGGCCTGTTCTCTGACTCTACGGACTGCTCGTGGAAGGTGTACATGAGCGTTGTTCCAGGTCTCCTCACTCCTCTGTAACCAGGCATTAATGGCCGGGAGATCGGTAGGTTCGCCAGACCAGGGAAATAGAGGGGGTTGGTACCCAAGTACGCATTGAAAAGGTGTGAGGCCCGTCAAGCGTTTGAGAAGAGAATTTTGTGCATACTTGGCCCACATGAGGAAACAACTCCAGTCCTGCTGGTTCTGATGACAGTAGGTGCGCAGAAAACATGTAAGTTCCTGGTTTAGCCTCTCTACCTGACCGTTGGCTTGCGGATGATATCCGGAGGTCAAACTGACATTGATGTTGAGCTGTGCACATAACTCCTACCAGACCCGGGAGGTGAATTGAGGTCCTCTATCTGAGACTATATCCTCAGGTAGCCCGTACAGTCAAAAGACCTGCTGTATCAGAGCCTCCGATGTCTGAAAAGCTGTAGGTATTTTGGTTAAGGGAATGAATCTACAGGCCTTAGAGAATCGATCCACCACAGTAAGTATTGTCGTGTAGTTCTGGGAGCGAGGCAGATCGGTGACAAAGTCAACAGCAATATGTGACCATGGACGTTGCGGTACTGGAAGGGGCTGAAGTAATCCGGCTGGTTTCTGATGTGATGCTTTGACTATGTTGCAGATGGTGCATTGATGTACAAAGGAAATCACATCGGCCTGGAGTGTAGGCCATCAGAAATGGTTAGTCACAAGATGGGTGGTGGCTGTAATCCCGGGATGTCCAGCACTGGGAGCATTATGCACCCACTGTAATACCCGTGTACGAAGGCATTGCGGGGGGCACTGATTATGATAATCGATTGCGATCCGGGGGGCATTCAGGCGGTGTTTGCTCCTGACTCTGAGCCACTGCAATCTCTGTCATTATGTCCCACTGTACCGGGGCGAGAATGAGGGTCTTGGGAAGTATGGGCTCTGATGTAGATGAGACAGAGGAACTGTCGAACTGTCAGGAAAGAGCGTCGGCCTTGCCATTCCTGGAACCCGGGCAGTACTTGACTTTGAAATCGAATCTGGAGAAGAAGAGAGACCACCTGGCCTGTCTGGGGTTCAATCGTTTGGCGGCCCTAATGTACCCTAAGTTGCGATGGTCAGTTAGAACCGTAAAAGGCAAGCGAGCTCCCTCCAACCAATGGTGCCATTCGTCAAAGGCGGTCTTCATAGCCAGAAGTTCCCTGTCTCCCACATCGTAATTTCATTTGGCTGGAGTGAGTTTGCGGGAATGGTAAGCACAGGGGAACAATTTAGCTGGACTTTCATGCCGCTGTGACAATATTGCCCCAATTCCAGTATTGGAAGCGTCCACCTCCACAATAAATTCTCTTTCAGGATCTGGATGGTGCAAAATGGGAGCAGTGGTGAATTTCTCCTTGAGCTGTTTAAATGCTGCGTTACTCTCGGCTGTCCACATTAACCGGTGTCCTCCACCCTGAAGGAGAGATGTGAGCGGTGCGGCAGTGATGCTGAAGTTTCTAATGAACCGTCGGTAGAAGTTGTCGAAACCCAGGAAGCGCTGCAATTCTTTTACATTAGTGGGTTGTGGCCAGTTAACCACTGCTTGTACCTTGCCGTTGTCCATGGTTACTCCCTCGGTACTGATGACATAACCCAAGAAGGCGATCTGCGTCTGATGGAACTCACACTTCTGGACCTTGGCGTATAGTTGGTTGTCAATGAGGCGTTGAAGTACTGCTCTTACATCTTGCACATGTGTTTCAAAAGTCTCAGAGTAAATTAGAATGTCATCAATGTAAACAATTAGTTTCTGGTTAAGCATATCTCGGAAGACCTCATTGACAAATGCCTGGAATACGGAGAATACGGAGTTGGCTAGCCCGAATGGCATCACGTGATATTCATAGTGCCCAGTAGTGGTTGAGAAAGCGGTTTTCCACTCGTCTCCCTCCCTGATCTGAATCAGATTATATGCATTGCGTAGGTCCAACTTATTGAAATATTTTGCGGTGTGGAGCCGTTCAAGGGAGGCAGGAACCAAGGGTAGAGGGTAACGAAACTTCACAGTAATCTCGTTGAGACCACGATAATCGATGCAGGGGCGTAAACTTCCATCTTTCTTCTTCACGAAGAAAAATCCAGCTGACGCAGGGGAAGTGGCTGGTCTAATGAATCCCCTAGAAAGTTGTTCCTTGATGTATGCTTTCATAGCGTCGGATTCTGGTTGCGAGAGGGGGAAAATTCTTCCTCGTGGGGGCACAGCTCCGGGAATAAGATCTATAGCACAGTCACAGGCTCTGTGAGGAGGAAGTTGAGTAGCTTTACTTTCACTAAAGGCGAGTGCAAGATCATGGTATTCGACAGGAATCTGTTGGAGGTCTGGATTCTCAGTGTGGGTGGAAATCGTGGTATACTTGATGAGAGGGTGCAGTCATTCCGTTAGACAGGTTTTGGACCACTGGATAATCTGTTTATCAGTCCATGAAATGACGGGGTTATGCTTCTCTAGCCAGGGCAGACCCAGGATGATGGAGTGTCGTGGAGATTCGATGGTAAAAAATTGAATAGTCTCAGTGTGCAGAGTGCTCGTGCTTAAGGTTACTTCTTGAGTGATGTGTTGGATTTCTCCGGTACCCAAAGGGCGTCCGTCTAGCGCTGCAACTGCCACCCGGGATGTACATGGAAGAAGAGAAAGATCATGCTCTTTAGCGAATGATAGATCAATAAAGTTTCCCGCAGCCCCTGAATCTATCAAAGCAGTGGTATTTACTATTTTCTTGCCAATGCGCAAACTGACAGCTAGTTCAAAGGGTTTAAAAGAACATAGATTAGAACTCACCACAGCAGAATCTCGTGATGTTGGTCTGTTGGGACAGGTCGCCCTCATGTGGCCGGATTGCCCGCAGTAAAGGCATAAGCGATTGCGCAATCTTCTCTCTCTCTCTTCGGGAGTAAGCCGAGTGTAACCGATTTGCATAGGCTCAGCTTCCTGGCTTGCGGAAGAAGATTCGACGACTCGATGCATCTGAGGCACTCGCCATGGTCGCATCAGGTTATCAAGGCGTATGGTTAAATCCTGAGTTGGCTGAGAGACTTATCCTCATCCCGACACGTCAGTTCCCACTGCAGATCAGAATTGAGCCCTTTTCGGTAGAGTAATTTCAACGGAGCCTCCGCCCACCCAGTTTGTGCCGCGAGGGTGCGGAAGGAAAGGGTGTAATCTGCCGCTGAACTTCCCCCTTGGCGTAGAGAAAGTAAAAGTTAGCCAGGCTCCTTACCCCCGGCTGGATGCTCGAAGACAAAAGAAAATCGTCATAGGAGGGAAATGACAGGTTTCCCCCAGACCAAAGCGCCGTCGCCCAATCCAGAGCCTTTCCAGTTAAAAGTGAGCAAATAAGAGACACTCAGCTGTCCTCGGTGGGATAGAGGTTAGATTGTTGATTAATAAACAGTGAGCATTGCAGAAGGAATCCCTTACACCTTGCAGGCGAGCCGTCATATTTATCAGGAAGAGACAATCGTGGATTGCTTGGACTTGCACTCATAATCTGAGTTGGCTGCTCTGGAGATGCTGCAGGAGGAGCTGCGGCGGCGGCCTGTGTCGAGAGGGCTTGCATAGATCTCAGTAGTTCCTTGGTCAGCGATGTCAGCTTGGCAAGCTGTTGTTGGTGGGCTGTGAGCATGGAAGCCTGAGAAGACACTTCAGAGGTAAGATGATACATGGCTGCTGGATCCTGTGGTGGCGAAGTCTTCTGTAATGATGGGTCAGAGACGTTCGGATCCATTTGCAGTGTTTATTAGATGAATAGTCAAACAGGCAGAAATCAGAGAACAGCGTCAATAATATCAAAGGCAGTCCAGAATCATAAACAGTGTTAGGCAGAGGTTGGGGCAGGCAGCAGAGAATCATAAACAATACCAGGCAGAGGTCAGGGCAGGCAGCAGACAAAACACGAGAGTAAATAAACAGGCAGTGGTCAGGATACAGGGAATCAGAACAATGTAGAGAAAACGCTCAGAAATGTCAGCCGTGGCAAAACAAGACTTTGCAATGACCAAGAGTTCAGAGTCAGTATAAATAGAGAGGAGAAGTGGATGCACCTGTGCAGGTGATTAGACCTAGGTATGGGGCTGATGGGAATTGAAGTTCAATACTCAGGTGAACTTGACCTTTGGTGATTGGAGAGAACCACAGAGGTGCGATCTATGACAGCTGTCTACATACCTCTGCAATATTTTCTGCTCCTGTAACTCTATCTAAAGTACATGGAAGAGATATCCTGCAATTCTTAACAGTTATTTAACAACTTCATGTCCATAGAATCAGCCATCAGGGTTTGCTCATTTTTACATTTAGGGCCCTATTTTAACGATCTGAAACGCAAGTATCAAGCGCGAAACGCAAGTAACTTTGTGGGCGGGTCTTGGGCACTGTTGCTATTATACCGGTGGGATAAATGACTCTTGCGCCCGACGCAAATCTAAAATGGGTTGGTCTGAAGTAGCTTCATTATTCATAGGTGTGGTTTGGGCGTAACGTGAAATAAACCAATCAGAGCAACATCTCACATTCCCTTTAAGAGCAGCCACGCTTGTTCCATGGCGGATTGCTATTATAACGGTGGATTTGCCAGGCGCATGCTAGGAGCGGTTCACAGCCGAGGAGACCGACGTTCTCGTCAGGGCCGTAAAACACAGAGAAGTGACATTGGGGATGGGAGAAACCCACCCAAATTAGCTTCGGTTAAACAGGTGTATTAGCCTGACGTCGTCATACTCAATTCTAGTCAGGATGTGAGTCTGATACTTTTCCATTGAGCATTGATTATGGGGCGTGTTTCAACCGAACCAGGAAA
This sequence comes from Squalius cephalus, assembly GCF_949319135.1. Lineage (NCBI taxonomy): Eukaryota > Metazoa > Chordata > Actinopteri > Cypriniformes > Leuciscidae > Squalius > Squalius cephalus. The sequence continues at coordinate 10,084,825 of NC_137139.1, forward strand.
TAAACGGCCTCTGCACTCAATTGGATAGATCTAGAACCAATCAGAGCAAGAGAGTAAGTGACGTATGTTGAGCGACGCATAGTTGTCAACAGAACTCAACTGCACGCACGCTGAAAGAAGTAGAAGGAGATGAGTGTAAATGATCTTTGCCGGCGTTGTAAAAAGAATTTAAGAATACACGGAGTACTTACTAACACATCAAACATTTTTGAGCAAAATACTGAAGGTGAATGCATATACGAAAAAGTTCTCCGTTTAGGATTACAACTCGACAATTCAGCAAACAAATCTAATCGCATTTGTCGGGCCTGTCAGAACTTTGTAACACGGTTGGAACGCGACATCCTCTTGTTTAAAAAATGGACTGACGCCGAAGGAGACCAGACTGAAAAAGCTTGTTCATCTGAGGCATCAGATAAAAGAGACCGGGAGCCTACCCCCTCCAAGACGCCCAGGGCTCTGAAGAAGTTTTGCCCCAATCCGTCAACTCCAACCGGTAAAAAAACACGAAAAAGCATTACAGAGGTAAGCTTGTTGTTGATGAATTTCTACTTATGATATGATTATGAGAATAACTTCTATTGGCAAGTTTTTCATTAGTGAATAGTGAGTCGTGTTTATTGTCCAGTGTGATAAAACACACTTGCATTGCCACACTACTCATTTCAGTGTAATCTGCCTATGATTAAACCATATTAGTCATATTTGCAGATATATGGTAGCCTAGTGTGTATCCTGGATGCCAGCTCGAATTTGAGTCAGGCAAGAGTCAGTTAATATTGAATCATAAATGCCTATTGGAGGAAATAAAGGTGCACATCCTGGAGCTAGTAAGCAATGAATGAAAAAATATCTGTGATCCAAACAACGGTTTCATCCTGTGGAAGTCATCTCCAGATGATCTGAAAGCCTTTTCATTCACCAGCTTAGAGGCAGACCTAAAATGTTTTTCACCATTCCTTTTCTCCATTCTCACAACTGCCACCAACCACTCTCCAACTGCAACTTGTGCAGCAGCTTCCATTGCTTTGAGAGGAAGAGAAGCCCGCCTGTCAGCCTTTGCATACTACCTAGGTAGTATACTACATTATGGTGGGGCGAAAAAAACAGTGTTTCAAAGGCTGAGCAAAATGGCCATAACAACAACTCACCAAAATTCTGTAGAGAAGCAGAAGGAGTTGGCACTGCTATGTGGTGGATCTCTAAAAATGTTAAAAGTCCAGGATGAATTTTTCTTGAACTCTGAAGCGGAAGGGAACATCGATGTTGGTCAGAGAGTTGACATCAGCAAAGACCAAAGCACAAGTGATCCGATGAGGCCACTTAACACAGTCCGGAAAAGCATGGAAGAGCTTCACTTGTCAGGTGATATTTCAAATGACCCATACAGAAACACACCTAACACATCAAATGCAGTGTCTTCTCAAATATTATGTGTCTATCTTTTGATTAATAATAATAATAATAATGTATTGTAATTGTTAATACTTTTTCTTTTCCAGCAGACGAAATGGCTCAAAGAATAAATGACTCTGAAATAGCTGTGCTACCTTTCAGCAGAATAAGTGACTCTGAAGCAGCAGAGCTGGGCTTGAGCTCCTCTGCTTTTCCGATCACACACCCCACTCCTCCACCAACATATTCCTTAATATTTGACAATTTGGACTTTTTCATGCGTGCACATCATCAGTCCACCCTCCACAGCAACAAATCCTTACACTGGATTCATCATATTGCAGTTCAAGATAGAATCTCGACACATCACCTTGGCAATGACAAACCGGACCATGACATCCTTCAGTACGACCTTTGCAACTCACTCCCCGGACTAGAAACCCAAGCCTATATGCGTCGTGAGTTCATTGTTCTTGGGAGCCGCATCCTTACCCAGTACCTGGCTGTTTTTAAACCCTTCTCGAAGGTAGTGGTTCACCACATGCCACATCAATATACAGAGGAAATGGCTAAGTGCTCCACTGATGTAAGTAATTAGTTAAATCTGCATAAAAGAAATACTTAATATACATAATTTCAACTCAAACATTACTGCAATGTCATCTATTATTTCTTCTCAAAGTAATAATCAAAGTCCCTCTGGGACTGCTCTTAAAAGATGAAAACAAAACGTCAGATTTGGTAGACGTACTTCGCCACCTTCAGAAAGAGTAAGAATATAATCAGCCTACACAGTCACTTTTTTGGCACTAAAAGGGTTTCATTGCAGCTTACAATTGCAGATGGGAGTTTTACTTACTCAAACTTGTTCTAAGGGCAGAAAAGAAAATGATTGGTTTACAGATTCAACCAATGAAATTAAAGTAGAGGCGGGATCAAGGCGTTTGGAAATTTGGAGGGAAGGAATAACAGACGGAGTACTTTTTTGACTGTTCGTGGGAGAAAGCGCATCGTAAGGTAAGTGAATTTTATATGTTTTGTTGAAATTCATAAATAACAGTTTACTAAAGTTTACTAAAATAATCGGGGAACATTAAAAATGCGCATGTATACAATAATCGTCTAAATACTATCGGATGCATTTTGATGCCTGCTAGTCGACCGCACCTAAGCAGCTAGCTAATGCATTAGCATTAACGTTATGGTATGCTTTCCCAATGAGATCACATAACTCGTTCAAATCTCCGCGACATTTCGTCAGTCAAAATTATACGTAATCTCCTGCTCTTGCGTTGCGAGCAGAAATACATACATAAAGTTTCATAATGTTATTTTTGTGTAGCCTACTAACGTTAACTTACATGCTTCTCTCAGGGCAGGAGTAACGTTACTCAATAACTTAGATCATATTACTGTGCTATTTTTAGTGTATAATGCGCTGCTCTCAGGGCAGGAGTACTCAATAGGTTCATATTACTGTGTTATTTTTAGTGTATAATGCGCTGCTCTCAGGGCAGGAGTACTCAATAGGTTCATATTACTGTGTTATTTTTAGTGTATTACTCGCTGCTCTCAGGACAGGAGTACTCAATAGGTTCATATTACTGTGTTATTTTTAGTGTATAATGCGCTGCTCTCAGGGCAGGAGTACTCAATAGGTTCATATTACTGTGTTATTTTTAGTGTATTACTCGCTGCTCTCAGGGCAGGAGTACTCAATAGGTTCATATTACTGTGTTATTTTTAGTGTATAATGCGCTGCTCTCAGGGCAGGAGTTCTCAATAGGTTCATATTACTGTGTTATTTTTAGTGTATAATGCACTGCTCTCAGGGCAGGAGTACTCAATAGGTTCATATTACTGTGTTATTTTTAGTGTACAATGCGCTGCTCTCAGGGCAGGAGTACTCAATAGGTTCATATTACTGTGTTATTTTTAGTGTATAATGCGCTGCTCTCAGGGCAGGAGTACTCAATAGGTTCATATTACTGTGTTATTTTTAGTGCATAATGCGCTGCTCTCAGGGCAGGAGTACTCAATAGGTTCATATCGAGATTCTGATCTTTTACCAAAATCGTGCTGCTCTAGTTCACCCAAAAATGAAAATTCTGTTCCAAACCTGTATGATTTTTTTCTTCTTCTGTTGAACACAAAAGGAGATATTTTGAAGAATGTTGGTAACCAAACAGTTGGTTGGCCCCATTCACTAGAATAGTATAGAATATAATTTTCAGAGAACTATCCCTTTAATGCATGAAAGTTACTTTGGATACAATTGTTAGAAATACAAATGTAAGGCATCCAGAAGTTTTCTGTGTTCTTTCATCTTTTCACATTTCATATTCCTAAACACTATCTTTCTCTCTTTGTTCTTTTGTTGATGCCTCCTCAGATAATGGATGCCTTGTTCCATCTGTTCAGCAGGGTAAGATTAACTAAACTACTTTGAACATTTTTTTATGTAAGGGGAAGACACCAGTCTTCCTTGAGTGCCATCATACAGATATGTGTGCTAACATTAATCTAACTCACCTGAGTGTAGGGGTGGGCAATATGAATATTTTATCATGAATTGTGAAAATGTCTTTACGTAGCCTATATTATATTTTTTATATATAGCCCTCCCTTACCTTGGAGTTTGCATGCCCAGTGCAGGAGGGTTGCCATACAAGAATTATTGGAACAGTACTAGCAACTCTTGTGAATGGAGAGATTCAAATGGTGAGAATAATATCTTTTCAGCTCCATTTTCTAACCCTCCAATCACAAGTGTTGCCGGTACTGTTCCAATAATTCTTTAGCTTTGTTTCCACTGTCAGACTGGAAAAACTTGAAGAGGGCTCTCTCTGAGAGAACAAACAAAATTAACATTTGAACTCACCCTTTCGCACTATCGAGACGAAAGTCTCACCTCCGAATCATCCTAATCTACTGTACATTTCTTCCCCTCATCCCCCCACTCCTTCTCCCTCATGCTGAGATCACCAAAAACTCATGCAAGAATATATATGGTTTAATGTGAATTTGAAATGTCTCAGTGTGACTGGTACAAATGTCTTATTTTCAAATAAGTAAAACAAAAGGTAATAAGGTGATAATAAGTTTTAAAACTTTTAATAAAGTTTAGAGATAGCTGGCACACAGAGGAGGGTGGGTCTCCAGACAAATGGTCTCCTACCCCCAAAAGGTGTCAACTCTGAATGCAAATTCCCATTGTTAGCAGATGTTTCCATGTGCAAGAAGTTCCTGTCTATATAATAAAATGCAACTAGATGATCAGGCGCAATTCTGTACCTCAGATGAGCCCATGATGTTGAAGGAGCTCAAAGAATTCAGCACCATGTATTTCGTAATGTCGGGTTTGCATCTCTTCTCTTTATTCCAGAGCATTTTATATTTTGAATTGATTATGTAATTGGCATGATACATTTACCTGACATAATAAATTGTAAACATTTGGTTTTATTCTAATGGACTCATTATTTGCAGTAAAGAGTTAAAAAGAATAATCAAACATTCGCTCACTTTTAATGATGCCCAGATATCATTAAAGGGATAGTTCACTTTGAAATTAAATTTTGGTATGTTTTAGCTTACATGAAGGGCATCCAAGATGTAGGTGTGTTTTTTTCCGCAGTAGTTTCAATTTTGATATTTTTAGGTCAAACCGTTCTTGTCTGTCAGTCATATAATGCAGGTCTATGGTCACTGTCTCAAAGAGCATGCACAGAGTCCAAATTAAAACAATTCCCCATCGTAAGTACACATTGATGGCCTAAGACACGAAACGAGTGGTTTGTGTGAGAAAACGAACAGTATTTATATCGTTTTTACCCCTTATAACACAGCCACGTCCAAGTGATCTGAGGGCGCGGGCGCTTCCTGCTGTGTGACGTGTGCGCAGACTGGTGCATAGATATATACACTAGATGTCGCATTAAAGACATTCGTTCCAATGAACTGCCGTAGCCAAGGTAACATCTAGTGTATATATATCTATGCACCAGTCTGCGCACACGTCACACAGCAGGAAGCGCCCGCGCCCTCAGATCACTTGGACGTGGCTGTGTTATAAGGGGTAAAAACGATATAAATACTGTTCGTTTTCTCACACAAACCGCTCGTTTCGTGTCTTAGGCCATCAATGTGTACTTACGATGGGGAATTGTTTTAATTTGGACTCTGTGCATGCTCTTTGAGACAGTGACCATAGACCTGCATTATATGACTGACAGACAAGAACGGTTTGACCTAAAAATATCAAAATTGAAACTACTGCGGAAAAAAACACACCTACATCTTGGATGCCCTTCAGGTAAGCTAAAACATACCAAAATTTAATTTCAAAGTGAACTATCCCTTTAAAACCTTTTCATTTATGGAGTCTGATGAAATAACGAGTTAATACATCTGAGAAAATGTATCTGATTTAATCAAAATTACTTTGCCACGCGGAAAGACAGTAACACTCAGAGAACTTCCCCGCTGGTCGGATGCCTATACTTTGGGCCGATCAAATGCGGGCTTGCACCAATCACCTTGTTGATCTTGTGAACTTGCACCAGAACAATTACACAATACTTTCCATACATGCGCACACATTTGTTTAAAATATTGCACTTCGCACTTGTTTAAAATATCTGTAGTAATTTTATTAATTTTATATTTTCATTTAGAAGCGACCAGATGTTTTGGTGATTAATAACCACACCCTGACTCAAATTCTCAATGGTACTGCACGGGCAAGGAGCTGTTATTTTACTAAGGTAAGAATTACTTCTGACAAAATCAGGGCTTAACGCTAAGGATTTTTTCTACTTGCCTGGTCGTGCCAGTGGTTCAAATTCTTTTGCCTGGCCACCAAAAAGTAATAAATAAATAAAATAAAATAGGCCTAATTATTGTTTTAGTTGTTTTTGATCCATATAACCCATGTAAAAACTACTAGCCTAACTCATATACATTTTAAATATTTTTAAAGACATTCAGCAATAAAATAAGAACAAATAATCAAATTATGAGCAATATCACAAATAAATACAACAGAACAAACGTATACAAATGAAATAAACAGTTATTTTCAGGTTTTTCATGTAGGTCTAAACTACTATTTCAGGTACAGAAATAGTAATCAAATAAAATATCACTGTATAGTCTGTGTAAATTCACTGTATAAATATAGATTCAATCTTATTACAGTTATTCATTCAAGAGCAGTGAGTAATATTTTTTCTGATTAACATTAAAACAAAGACTGCAGCAGGAATATGTTACTCTGTTGTCACTTTAAGAGCTGCACAAATCCGATATGGTGCATTTTCTTGTTTACGTTCACTCAAGACATAACAGACTATGTTTACGATGATATTCGACAAAACAGTCATTTTGACAATTTTGTGTGAATTTGTCCGTTCAAGCTCAGGAAGATGTGAAAGAGCCTTCACACACTGTGAGACGCAGAGGTTTCGTTGTGTGTTGCTGAGCACACAAAACTTATCACACAGTGCGAAAATACTAAACTGAGAGACGTGGGTGCTTTCGCGTCTGCTTGTGCTGGAATATTTAAGTTGGCAAAGCTTAAAAACACACGCAAATTATGAACTTCTGTGAAGATGTAACACTGACTCAATCGGGCAAGTGACAATTCCGTCAACTAGCCCGAGTGTCTTTCACACTGACCCCGGGCTACCGGATGGTCCTTATTGTCGAGCCCTGAAAACTTTGAATGCCAGTGTTACAGGTAGAACCAATATTCATTGCTAGTCAATAGTTGTCAATTTGCTCCTTTTAAATTAAAGATATTATATACATTTTACTTTAACATTCATACTTTTTCTCCTTTTAAGAAGAACATATTTGAAAATAAAATGGAGGTTGTTGGTCCCTATTTGGAGGACGGGAATCATTGGACATTGTTTGTAAGTCACTCAATAAGAAAACACACATTTTGTTGCGAGTAGTAATGTGCATATTATGAACATGTCAAGCATGGTGCCATTATTTCTTATTCATATTTGCTGTTGAGATAATATATAAATAATATATATATATATATATATATATATACATAAAAATGTATACATTTCTTTGTTCAAGCACTGTAGTATTGTGGATCGGACTGTTACTTACCTGAATTCACTTGGGGATACTGAGCAGCGGTATAATAAAATAGCAGAAAACTGGAGGTACTGGCAAGTTTATTAATATATAAGTATTTCTATATAAACTCTGTATAAACTGTTTTGCACATCTACTTTACATATTCTAACCTTTACCTACATTTTAGCAAATTTGCAGCATCAAAAGGCTACCAGGGGGGCCATGGCAAAGGGCAACAAGAAAGCATTGCCTCCAGTATGACAGTATTTCCTGTGGTGTTTTCACAGCTGTGGTAAAAATGGTTTTAATTTAACATTAATATTATTTATTATTATTACTACTACAGCAAATCATTGTAAATGTTTGTATCATGAAACTGTGGTGTAATTTGTAATGATATTGTATTTATTCCACATGACTACTTTTTGTATTTGTTTTAGATCAAATGGTCTTTTCATTCTACCACAAAATTTCAGTCGATTATTGAAAGGCACTACCGTTTTGAAAAGTGAAGCTAAACTTAAGTAATTTTGCTTCTGTGGCATTGAATTAATCATTCTTTTTGTAAACCCTATAGTTTGCTGAGGCCATTCTAGAAGGCACAGAGGGATACCTTGCATGCTCGCCTGTACAGCAAGAGAGGGAGCGATTGGGGTGGTTTATTTTCCGTTCACTTGGTAAGTACCTTGCACATGGATGTATTTAGAGTTTCGCATTGGTTGTTTCTTGTTGAAAAAGTAACAATGCAGCAAATATGTTTTCTATGTGCTTTAGATAAGTCAGGTATTTGCGGTATCTGTCACAACACGGTGCCTAGGAAGAACAAGGCAAGTGACACAAATGACACTTTCAATATTTTAAACTGAAATTAAATAAGCATTCTTAGCTTGTTTCTCCAATTCTTGTTTCCAGTGGTCTTTTGATTTGGTACACCTGGGGCCAGTTACATAAACTTAGTCATTATGTTAAGACTGTGTCTTAAAGGTGCTCTAAGCGATGTCACACGTTTTTTAAGCCAAAAGATTTTTTGTCACATACAGCAAACATCTCCTCACCATCCGTTAGCTGCCTGTCCCCTGAACACACTGTAAAAAAAACGCGGTTTCTGTAGACACCACACACTGTAAATGATTTCTGTTGTTTTCACAGCATTATACTGTTTTTCTCAACAGTTTATTGCTGTATAACCTATGTACAGTATGTTACTGTAGATTTAGTTGCTTTCACAGTATTATTTTGTATTTTCAACAGTTATGTACTGTGCACTCAGTTGACAGTATGTTACTGTAGATTTTCAATGCATTCTGGGAAATTATTAGTTACTGTAAATCTAAATACAGCAGTGCAAATTGACCGCGAAAAACACCACACACAATTCCACAGGACTACTAACATTATCCTTACAAAAAACATTTCCAGGACTGGGTCCTACAGTCTAACAGTCTTAATTTCTGTCAGTGGGGGTGCAGGAGAGCGCGTTTACTTTGAAAGAGTTTTTCTGTTGTGACTCAGTGCATCGTCACGTCTTTTCTGCCGACCTGGAACTTCGTCATATGGTAAGTAATAAATCTTAATATGTGTATGTGTTCGAACTTCTAGCTAATAACTTTAAAGTTTTTTAGAGAATAGCTGACCACGATTTCGATGTTTAATTTATTCTCAACATTTTACTATAAGCTGTCTACAGTATGATAGGCTACTCTATGTTTCAATGTAGTTTGGGACATGTTAACCTACTGTAAATTTAAATAGAGTAGTACGAAATGACCGCGAAAAATAACCACAAGCTGCCATTTTATGAAGAAATCTTTAGTTCCCTGAGTAGCCTAACTTTGAGAGCGCAGGCCTTTGCATCGCGTCGCTGTGTCTGTCGGCGAAGTTTTCGCCATAAATATCTGGTTAGTGATGAATCTTTATTATTATTTTTTTATGCAAACTAAATAGTAGCAGGTTAACGTTTAGTTTAGAAGAAGAACTGCCCGCGGCTTATGTTCTACGCCTCGTTTAAGTCAGAAGTATTTCCTTCTTGTTGATAGCTAGCCTACTTGATTAATAAATGTGATTTTATTAACATAAATTGCATATGTAGCCTCTTATAAGGTCAGAATGATCTAATAATTTTGTTATTTACCATTTTAAGTCGGTGGAAGTGCCCGCGCGTTCATTATTTTATATCATACGGTTTATATCAAATCGATCAATATATCCTGAAATCGGATACCCAAGGTTAGGATTCGGATTCTTGTTATAAAATTAAATTTTCGATTCCTCTTATTGATTTATTCGCGCTTATTTTCGTCTAAATCAGAATTTTCTTTTACACGCCTGTGAGGACCTGACCTGGCGATCTGCCAGGACCTTGTGCAGTTGACTCAGTCAGTGTTCATTCATACACTTTTGTTACAAATTGATTTCTATTAGTAACACTAACACCAATGGGTTTTTATTTTGCACAAGTGATGGTTTAGAGCTTATCCCCTATTGTGATGTGACTTATTACAGATTATGCTATATTGTGATCACTCTTGATTCAGTAAAATATTTTTTATTTTTTTGTAGGTTTCTTGTCAGGATAAATCCTGAAAATTCGAAATGCACATCACAGTTCCAGGTGAGCAGAAAGAGTGGGAAGGTTGTTCGGAGGAAGACCATGGCCTTGAATCCACACGTTGCATCTTACATCAGGGACTTTGCAGAATATGATTGGCACAATCATTAAGGTAAGAGTAATATTAGGGATGTGCAGTGGAGTCCATATCTGTAGAAATGATTTGTGTCTGAATCTGTATTTAGAAAAAATCCAAAAAGGGTGGAAATGACTTAAACCATACATTTTTCAAATTGATAGTCTGTTTTAAAATGTAATTATGTTCCCTTTACAGTTTCCATTTAACAAATATGCCTTGTATAAGTCAAAGAATTCATATTTTTATATTATAATTGTAACATCTCTTTAAATAAGTTTTAATTAAAATATGAAATGGTAAAAATAGGGTTGAGTGATATGGTAAAAAATCATCTTGATAAAATGTTTCATATCAGTCAGTGTTGATAATTATCACAATCAATGTCAAATATTTATTTCTTTTAAGTTTTAAATGTTCTCAAACATACATTAAATAATGAAGACAACAGGTAAAGTTGTCCTGAAATGTATATGTATATTCATATAATGAAATGTAATAGGGGTGGGAATCTTTTTGATTCTACGATTCGATTCAAATCTATTCTTGGGGTCACGATTTGATTCAAAAGAGGCAGTACTTTTGAAATTGGGAATTCTCTTTTGAATCAAATTTCAATTTGATATACTGTATGCATAGAATAGAATTAAAATATATGATCAAATCTAAAATCAAATCTATGCATATCTTAATGAAATTTGATTCAAAATCGAGAATCGAACAGCAGAGAAATGAACAGCAGCTACTGTTAGTCCTAATCAAGTGGGAGTTATTTAGTTTAAACACACCTGAGACACACCTCATATCTGCGTTAATTTAATCTAACCCGCTGCCGCTCAGCGTTCACATTAGCCTCTCACGGCGTGAGCTCACGCACGTCTTTTTCATCATTAAAATGAGTAAGAATCAAATCGACAGACATGACTATGAAAGGAACTGACTATAGTAAGCATCGTAAGCCTAAATTGATCGTAGAGACCATTGGTGGTAATTGTTCTATAATCAATTTAAGGTTACAATACTTTGGGGAAACGCAGCCCTGATCAGTGACCGATTGTTTGGAGTCAGAGATATAGAATATGGGCCATTGCCTTCTCAATATTTATTACTTTAGCTTCTGATACAGGACATGTTCATTCTCTTTTACAGAGTATTTGTTCGTTACCACAGAAAACCGTTTGCGTGTCCATGTTGAACGTGTTTCTTGTATGTAAAAACTAAAGTAGCCTACCTAAGCTATTTTCTGTGAATGTGCGAGACTTCCGGTTCATTACCCACTATATGGAAATAACGAGATGAATAACAAAGTGCTGTAAATGATAAAAATATTTGTGCTATAAACTGTTGACAATTATGACAAATTCAATACATCAAAATATCAAGAAGCATAACAAGCTTTTTTGTACTGCTAGAAATAACTGTAAGCAGATGACACCGGAAGCCAGACACATTTCATTTACAAATGGCCATGCCCACTGTAAAAATAAGGTGGATACCATAGGCAAAAAAAAAAATCTCCTAAAAAGGTGTTGATAATGTGAGTTAGGTTTTTTTGATTATTAATTGTATGTTTTGCCTCTGATTGATTTGTGCTTATCATTCCTTGCAGGATTATCAGAAGTGTTGTCGCTCTTCTTCCACTTGACACCATCACTACCCTCCTCACCTGGCCTTCATCCTCATCTGTCTTGCTTTCTTTCTAAGTTTCTTTTTTACCTGTTCAGGATCATTTTTGCATGAATTGAAATACATGAATTGTTCACTGATTTTAATTATTAATTATATATTGTTCATTAGTCTTATTTTAAAGCAGATTTTTATTGTTGTGTTATATTACATTATTATTACTAATGTATTGTTTAAAAATACACAATAAACCTTGTTGTGCAGTTAAAGCTTCAATTGTTCTTTTTTCTATTTCCCATTAACAGTTAAAATAATATTCCTATATTAAAATAATATTCCTATAATAAAATATTAAAATAATAATAGCACTATAAAAGTCATAAAATAACATTTCATAACTGTATAATACTATACAGTATTATTACAAATCAACGGTGTAATACTGTGTTTTAACATGGTAAAAAAATACAGTAAAATAATGTATTTAATTTTACAGAATGCTTAACAGTACTGTATTTAGTGTTACAGTAATATTACTGTTGAATGAAATACAGCAACTACTGGATAATTGTTGCCAGTAAGTTACTGTTGATTTGACAATAAATTTTTTACAGTGCAGGGTCCACAAATGGCAACAATAACAAACTGGGCTCACCCGCAACACGAAACATAACAAACTGCTCCAGCCAATAACCGACAAGAAGGATTTGGGGGTGGGGTTTGAAGGGGTTAGTATGCACCTTATTCTGCTCAGTCTAAACAATGCGCGCTGCCATGACGACGACTCCGGTTGCCTACTTCCGTTCGTAGCGCTTTACCTGTACTAGCAGCGAGAGAATGAGTTCAAGCTCCTCATGTGCTGTTGTTATTTGTTTTAACAATTCAAAGAAGATTTCAAACTTTTTAGAAACTGAGTGTTTCGAGCATAAGATAAGAAGGAGATAATGCCCATGTCCAGTTCCGTATCAGATACATTCAATAAAGTAAACGTTTAGAGTGGTTAGCGTTAAAACTGAACTTCTCTCGCTACTAGTACAGGTCAAGCACTACGAACCGGAAGTAGGGAACCGGAGTCGTCGTTATGGCAGCGCGCATTGTTTAGAGCAGAATAAGGTGGATACGGATGAGGAGGAGGGAGGGTCTAGCTAGCCTCCGTTTTGTTTGACAAAACTTCGAACGTCAACAAGAAGTGACATCACACAACATCACTTAGATCACCTTTAAGATATAGTATGACCAACTAGCAGTTAGTTAGGGTTGATCAGTCTTACTTTTCGGTATCAAAATAGATCAACCTACGTTTTTCTCTGACTTAAAAAAGTTATGAACAGTATTAAAAAAAAAACAAATTGATGACATGCTTGTAAGACTAGTCTTAGCAGTTTATATAACTGGCCCCTGCAGATTAAACTGTCTTATTAGTTGGAGAGTAAAACAATTAAATAAAAAAAATGGCCCTCAGGAATTGGATCACCTTGACCTAACAATTTATCATGCCAATGATCTTTCTAGGAAAAATGCTCAACTTGTTTAGTAAATATCCATACAAAATGTCTGCCTGGGAATCAAGAGGATGTGAAGTGTCTTTTTTGCCAAGGTAGTACATTTTGGAACAAATGACCCAACATGAAATGTAAAATAAACCTTCTAATATTTCATAGTTTAATAATGCATTTTACATTTTGAGAGGACGATAGACTATTATTAAATTTCATTAATAGATAGTGTGTTCTTTCTAATATTATTTCTAAATACATGATTTCTGTGAGAAGACAGCACAGAAGAATGCAACCAAAACAAAGAAACTGAGGGTCAAGACAGCTCAGAGGAAAGCAACCAAAACACAGAAACTGAGGGTCAAGACAGCTCAGAGGAAAGCAACCGAAACACAGAAACTGAGGGTCAAGACAGATCAGAGGAAAGCAACCGAAACACAGAAACTGAGGGTCAAGACAGATCAGAGTAAAGCAACCGAAACACAGAAACTGAGGGTCAAGACAGATCAGAGGAAAGCAACCGAAACAAAGAAACTGAGGGTCAAGACAGATCAGAGTAAAGCAACCGAAACAAAGAAACTGAGGGTCAAGACAGATCAGAGGAAAGCAACCGAAACAAAGAAACTGAGGGTCAAGACAGATCAGAGGAAAGCAACCAAAACACAGAAACTGAGGGTCAAGACAGATCAGAGGAAAGCAACCGAAACACAGAAACTGAGGGTCAAGACAGATCAGAGGAAAGCAACCGAAACAAAGAAACTGAGGGTCAAGACAGATCAGAGGAAAGCAACCGAAACAAAGAAACTGAGGGTCAAGACAGATCAGAGGAAAGCAACCGAAACAAAGAAACTGAGGGTCAAGACAGATCAGAGGAAAGCAACCAAAACACAGAAACTGAGGGTCAAGACAGATCAGAGGAAAGCAACCGAAACAAAGAAACTGAGGGTCAAGACAGATCAGAGGAAAGCAACCGAAACAAAGAAACTGAGGGTCAAGACAGATCAGAGGAAAGCAACCGAAACAAAGAAACTGAGGGTCAAGACAGATCAGAGGAAAGCAACCGAAACAAAGAAACTGAGGGTCAAGACAGATCAGAGGAAAGCAACCAAAACACAGAAACTGAGGGTCAAGACAGATCAGAGGAAAGCAACCGAAACAAAGAAACTGAGGGTCAAGACAGATCAGAGGAAAGCAACCGAAACAAAGAAACTGAGGGTCAAGAAAGCTCAGAAGAAAGCAACCAAAACACAGAAACTGAGGGTCAAGAAAGCTCAGAAGAAAGCAACCAAAACACAGAAACTGAGGGTCAAGACAGATCAGAGGAAAGCAACCGAAACAAAGAAACTGAGGGTCAAGACAGATCAGAGGAAAGCAACCGAAACAAAGAAACTGAGGGTCAAGACAGATCAGAGGAAAGCAACCGAAACAAAGAAACTGAGGGTCAAGACAGATCAGAGGAAAGCAACCGAAACAAAGAAACTGAGGGTCAAGACAGATCAGAGGAAAGCAACCAAAACACAGAAACTGAGGGTCAAGACAGATCAGAGGAAAGCAACCGAAACAAAGAAACTGAGGGTCAAGACAGATCAGAGGAAAGCAACCGAAACAAAGAAACTGAGGGTCAAGACAGATCAGAGGAAAGCAACCAAAACACAGAAACTGAGGGTCAAGACAGATCAGAGGAAAGCAACCGAAACAAAGAAACTGAGGGTCAAGACAGATCAGAGGAAAGCAACCAAAACACAGAAACTGAGGGTCAAGACAGATCAGAGGAAAGCAACCGAAACACAGAAACTGAGGGTCAAGACAGATCAGAGGAAAGCAACCAAAACACAGAAACTGAGGGTCAAGACAGCTCAGAACACAGCCAAGATCAGACAGGTAAAGTTTTAAGTTGGATCTTGGCTTAAACGTTTGTGTACACCTTATCATACATGTGAATTTCCATGTGAAATTAAAGGGATACTTCAGGATTTAGCATTAAGCTTTGTATTAGTATAAAACCTGTAGTAATTTCGAATTCCCGTGCTTTCCACCCTCATATCCCCCTGAGACAAGAGATTTATATATTTTCGTATATATTTTTTATATAAATCGTCATTTTGCGTCATCGGAGGATTTTCTGGCCAGAGGCTAAAGACTACAGCCAGTAGATGGCGCTGTTCCGCATGTATTCAACCTGCCCATAGAGGGATCTCACTCACAGAATGTACACAGTGTCAGCCGTCTTTCTTTGGAAGCTAAGCTAGCAGGCTCTTGTTCTGTGGAGAAAGCTGAGTAAGTAGGACTTACCATCGTCTTTTTCCCGGACTTGTCCGGCGGGCGAGATCGTTCAAAATGTCCGGGATTCGGCTTTTGCTTTCTGCGGACGCCATTCATTGTTTACATGCATACCTTTTGTTTCAATCTTACTGAATTCATTCCGATTGGTGAATCTGAATGTAGTGTTTACATGAACGCTAAACAAGTGATCGATTGATGTGCGTTTTACCCTTGCTAAGAAAATTCCCGCTCCTCCGTGAGAGATGGGAGACCCGGCGCGTCTCAGTAATGACACCACCGGCCTCGCGTCGTTCTCCTGCGGCCGTCAGCCTCGTCCTGCTCGCCACAGTAAACATGATGAATGCCGACTGTAGAACGCAAAAGCCGAATCCCGGACATTTTGGGCGATCTCTAAATCCCTGGCAAACTCGTCACGGAGTCTCAATAGTAGCCTAACCTTGTTGTTTTCAACTGTGCTCTCTTATGGTAGGCGTGGCTTGGGAGTGGCCTCCTAGGGCATTTTTTTTTTTTTAGTTTAGAAAGCTCCAAATTCAAAAATTTCTTCACATTTCTTCTACATAAATGACCCATTTTAAATACACATTCATCTTTCCAGAGGTGAAGTATCCCTTTAAGGTTGTTAATATTGAGATATTCTGCCATTTGCATCTGCTCTATAATGGCTTTATCCTTTGGAAGGTTAGCCATTGTAAAGAAATAATCAATGTTATTCACTTAACCTTATAGTTTTAATGTTATGGCTGAACAGTGTCAGTAGTTTTAATGTTATAAACAGTGTGATTTGTTTGTCTAGTAAAGTACAAGTTGACACTGATATAAATGTTATAAATTCTGCATTAATAAAGGAAACCTCATTGTTACAGTTACTTTTCTTTTTTCCTCACTTACAGTGGGATTCCTGGTGGATAGTGTTTTAAAAGTTTCAGATTTTCACCAAGCAAAAATGTAAAGACAATATTTAATTAAATGGGTATTTAATTATAGCAAATTATGCTGCCTGTAGATCAGCCCCATTATATTTATTTCAAGTTATTTAATGATCTCATTGCCATGGTTCAAATCCTTCTTTCTTTTGTATTCCTATGCATCTAAGGCCCTTTTTACACCTGGTATTAAGATGCATTTTGGTTGATCGAATCACAAGTAGACGAGGGAGACACATTCCTGTTTACACGTGGTGTTTTCCGTCTCTTTTGTCCACTTTCAACCACTTCTGTCCTGATTTCTTCAAGGGGAGGGTCTGTAAGCGGGTAAATTTAAGGTTTTTTTCAGATCTTTCTATCTACTGGACAAAATAAATTTGCGTAATTTACACATGAACGCAACCGGAGACGACAGAAAAACACACGGAAAGAATCAGCTTTCATTTCTGCTCTGACAGTTGCGAGACTAGCCGAACGCTGTGAGTGTGTGTTAGAAATCAGGAATGGTGAGAGAACATTTTGAGTGGTACATTTTTCGTCTTTAAACCAAACTTGGGTCTTCAGCTGACAAAGACCCCTTTTGGCTAGAGCACTTCCGATAATGTTCACGCATTAGTTCAGTAGGTGGAGAGAAGACAGTCTTTTAGTGGCTGTTTGAACACATTTGCCCACATGAGCGTTTACACTATGAAAACAATCTGGTATAATGCGTTTTAGCCTACCTCTGGAAGTGTTCGAAAGTGTACAAGATCAAAACGGTTGAGCCTCCGTTTACACCTGTATTTAGCCTCGTCCACTTGCGATCCAATTGACCAAAACACATCTTAATACCAAGTGTAAAAAGCACCTCAGACTTCTCATTATAATTTATAATGTACATAACACATTGATATTTCAGATACCTGGTCACGTCAGATGAACTACGGAGGAGGTGCTCTCTACCAGAGAGCTACTCCGCGAACACTGTAGTGGCTTATCTACGGAAGGCCAAGGGACAAAAAAAGAAAATTACAGAGAGGTTGGAGGAGCTGGAGGTGATGCCCTCAAAGCGCACAAAGTTAACTTCACAGTGCTCCAAACTTTGTGAAGGTATTAATAATAATATAGTTGTAGTAATAACTTAATAACTAGTAATAAGGGAATTCTGAGACCTGTATCCTTGTTTTGTGGTTTTTAGTCATAAAATTGTTCTAATAGTAATATTTAACATAACATAATTTCCACTGAATTTCCATATTACTTGTAGCTGTATTGTAGCTGTAGCTTCCATATTACTTGTAGCTGCATTTACCATGTATAAATAGTAAATATAATAATAGAAAATTATGTTAATTACCCCTTAACTTAGTGCTTTATTTTTTTACAACCAGTTTTGGAATATAACATATACTCACTGTCCACTTTAATAGGAACACCTGTACACGATTATTATTATTATTAGCTCATTCATGAAGTTATCCAATTGGAGAATCATGTGGCAAATGCACTCTGCATAAAATCATGCAGATACAGGTCAAGAGCTTTAATTAATGTTCACATCAGTCATCAGAATGGGGAAAATGTGATCTCTGTTTTTGGTTCTAGATGGGCTGATTTGAGTTTCAAAAAAGACTTTTGTGTATGAAACGTCCCAGTAGTTTAGCAGGTTTGAAATACTCAAACCAGCTAATCTGGTACCAACAACCATACCACGATTATTTTTTTGTTGATTCTAATAATTGATGTGAGCATTATCTAAAGCTCTTGAATTGTATCTGCATGTTGTTGTTGTTGATTTTACATTATGCTGCTGCCAAATGATTGGCCAATTAGATAACTGCATGAATGTACAGATGGTCTTAATAAAGTGGACGTTGAGTGCATCCACATACTTCATCTTTCTTTATTTTCTTGTACTGCTTGTCGGACATTATTACAAATAATTGTTTTGTAAAATTATATTTTAGATGAATGCCGTGATCTGGCTGGTGACATAATGTACCTGGCAACAAAATTCATCCCCCAGAAAAGAGTGGGTCAAGCATTGTTAGAAGAGGGGAATGTCCATGCAACCATGGCCAAAACAGAAGACTGCAGGTAATTTAGTTAGTAACAATTTACAACTACACTTGACATTAACTGAATGATTCAAAGATCAGTTGAACTGGAAAACTAAATACCTGTTGCTATTTTCAATTGCAGGAAAACATTGAAAGCTGTAAAGGATGCCTTAGAAACTAATTGGGAAACATTTGACCTGGCAACACATGGTCTTGGCCCTGCTGTTATAAAGGGCACTTTTTCCTTAATTGATGCATGTCTTAAGGAGAAGATGAGAGCACTGAAATCAAAAGACTCCACAGAAGAGTAAGGTTTTCCCCCACTTTATTTTGTACTTCCATTCTTTCAAATGCCTGTTTCTTGTTTATGTACACTGTTCAGCAGTACAAAAAAAATTAATAAAACAAAACATTACAAAGAATTTCATGTTTTTTTTTCCACTTAGTTATAGATGAAACCTCACTACATAGTCACGACACATACTAGCCTGTTTATAATGCCTTTTTTAATATACTCAACAAGTAGTTAATTTATATTTGATTCTATTGTCATATCAGATGTTTTGCTTCTATTTATATGCAATTTTTTAATGGCAGATGCCAAAGACATTTTTAGTCTTTAGTAAAACATTTACTTCTGTTTTTTTAATTTACAAATGTAATTCATTGTGACTACCTGTTTTGCCTTTTTTACCTGTTGCCGATAGGCATGTAGTGCAGTTATTTTTCTTTTTCTTGACAAAATACTGAAGTTTGAAAAAGAAAAAACTAGTTTGTGTGCCCTCTCTACCATCTTGTACAGCTCCTTGTTTTCAATGTACATTTCTGATTGACTCCATTCCACAAGGTCTGTTAACATGGTCTGGAGATCAGGTTTTGGCTTTCTTTTGGGTGCTTTCTGGCAATCTGGATGATTGGAGATTAATTCAGAAGGTGTCAGTGGAAGGTAGAGGATGTTGTGAATCAAAATGCAGACACATTTTTCATTATGACTATTTTACTATGCATGTACACAAATTTGGGCTTCTGTGATTTATAGTTGCTACACTCATCACTGTGAAAGACTGTGAGGTTTTCATAATCTGAAATATATGATTGACTATCAAAGATTTTTCTAGCAAGAGTAGACCTGATGTCTTGAATATCTAGTCCTTGTTGCTGTGCAACTATTCTCGAGAAAACTATGTTTGCACAGAGAGCCGCTTCTGGATCTTCTGCAGTCACATTTGACCATGGCCAAATCAACTGTGTGAGACTGAGTGCTAGTATCTGGTGGAATTTGAGTTCATTGACTCGTGCCTCAAAGAAAAAATGAAAACACTTAAATCCTCTACGAAATATGTGAACTAGTTAAGTTACAGCTGTTTAAAAATACCTTTCTGTTGTAATATGTTGCTGTGTTTATAGATGCCTATAATTAAACAAAATTAAATTTTGTTCCTTAATACAAAAGTAAAGTAATACAAACGTAAAGTATTCAATATTTTATTGTAATGTTAAAGCAAAAGACAATTCAATAAAAGCATTATTTTGTGAATTATTTACAATCAACATTTGTTCCTTCATTTTGTTCTTATACAAAGCATCTGTACAACACTCATTGACAAAAAAAAAAGTGGCAGCAAGGGGGAAAAACTAATCATGTTGGCTAGGCAGAGCATATAGTTATTGTTTCATCAATGAAACATGTGTTCTCTCTCTACAAGATGAACCACGTTTTTTCTTCTTTTTAACCATGTAAGTTACAGTGACTGCATCTTTTGCTTTTTTGATCCTTTTACGGTAATTATGAAGGGCAGTCACTTTTCTTTTTCTTGACAGTTTGCTAAACTGTGAAAAAACTAATTTGTGTGCTCTCTGTACTAATCTGTGCACTTCCTTATCCTCATGAAATTTTTCTGATTGGCTCCACTCATGAAGATCTCTGAGCATGTGTTGCAGTGTTACATTTTTTTTCTCACTGTATTTTGAGCAGTGTGGTTCCTCAGATATGTTCTCACAGGATGTTGTGTAGATAATGTTGTGAACTAAGACACATACACACACCTCTCCATAGCTACTTGCAATGCATGTGCAAAATTTGGTCCCTTTACGACGTACAATTCCTACACTCCCATCAAAATGATATACAGTAAGGTCTTCATTATCTGCGGAGTAGGATTCACTGTCAACAATTTTTCTTGCTGCTTCTGCCCTAAGGTCTTGAATTACAAGTCCTTGTTTCTTTGCAATGATTTTCGAGAAAATTAAGTGTTTGCACACAGATCCACACTGGAATACTTTGCAATCGCAATTATGCATCACCAAGTCAACTCTGTGAGATTGTGTGCTTATATCGGGTGGAACCAAACACACTCCATTTTCATTCATCTCCACTTTTGCATCCAGGCCTTTTGCAATCATGAAATGGGCAGCATTTGTGGTCTCTTCAGTGTTCGCTCCTTTTATTCGTCCAGTGTCTGTCAGTTCATCCAGGTAACTGAACAATTAAATTAAAGAACAAGTTATCAAATGATTTAGACTTTTTAGACATTTGCTATACACTGTAAAAAAGAATACATTGATTTTATTAATATCTAATTAATAAAAATGAGGCAACAGATTACAAGCAATATTATTAATTAAATTTAACAAATTAGAATTGAGTAATAATTAATCAAATGAATTCCTTAAAAGTTAACCATTTAAAATGAGTAAAATTTACAAAATATATTTTATTGCCAACATTGAAGACACCTGGTGTTAACAAGCAGAATCACTGAAGGAGAAAACCATAATTAAAGTCACCATTGTGGAGATCAGTGTGTGTTTTAGTTGGGCTCTTGACCCTTAAATGTGACCTGATCCAGCAAAATGAGTCACAGTGACCCAAATTTAAAAATTGAGATTTTGGTATTAATGGAAAGAGGAGACCATAAGCTTTCAAATGATATCCAAGTCAAAGTCATACCTTGAGTGGTTGTAAAGATATACACATTTGAATTATGGTCGTCTGTCCTCTTTTTACAATTGAAAACCTGAGAAAATCGCTTTTAAAGTTTTTTGCCCGTTTTTTGTTGATATCTTTCAAAATCCATTGCATTTAAAGGGATAAATTATTTATTGTACAGCTTAATTTGACCAAAGACATTAATATATGCTATTAAACCAGGCTGAAGCTCAAATTATTTTAAAGTTTTTATTTTAATAAATAATTTAAAAGGCACTTTTACAAACATTTACTAAAATCAGAAAGATTGAACAGAGGTGCTACAGTTTTCCTTGAGAGAGGGTGTGTGTGTGTGTGTGTGTGTGTCTGTGTGTGTGTGTGTGTGTGTGTGAGAGAGAGAGAGAGAGAAATTGAGAGAGGCAGAGAGACAAGGAAACAGAGAACAAATAATGTTAGCCTATGCAATCATATCTTTGTGTAGGCTAGTTGACAATAACAGTTTAACACATTCATAACGGAGATACCAACAGTTAAATATTGGGTTAAAATAAATCAAACACATTGTAATGGATTCTCCTTGCAGATAAATACACTCACAGAATAATTGCACTCACTCACATCCATACACAATAATACCACAGGGCTGTCACTGCTGTCGCTGTCATCGGAGGATGACACGTCTCCAGATCCAAAACAATCACTGACTAGCCTTAGCCACTCTTGTTGACCAGCAGCAGAGCTTAGGTTAGAAGCCTCTAGTGATTTCAACGCTTTTGGCGACTTTTTGGCGACTTTGCTCTCTTTTGATAGCGACATTTCTCAAATTAATAATATTTAATCTTTCTGAGGAGATCTGCTAGCTTGTTTACACATAGCGCTACGAGTCTGACAGGAGGATGGCTGGACCAATCGCGTGCCGGTCAGTCGAAACGGGGCTTCCCATTGACAAATGATCAGCGTTTGTGTACATTTCTAAGCTCTTTGATTGGTTCTATACAACGTGAAACACCATATTTGGAGAGCAGAGACGTTTGAGGGGATTCCCGGGAAATGCTCAGAGGTGACGAGAGGAGTTGAGAAAAGCAATATTCATTTTCAGCGAATTTAGTAAAACTTTGTCAACTTTAATAGTCATTTAAATACCTTTACTCAATTATCTGGACTACGAAACTTTAGGAGATTATTTTTGGATGTCTGTTCTTTGGATTTTAGCAAAAAAAAATTTTAAAAAAAAAATCTATTATTTCATTGTTTTTCCACATAATCGGCCCATATCTTAAAATGGAACGTTGCGACTTCCGACTCATTTCGCCAGATCGGGTCACAAATTATTAACTTTAAGTTTTGTTTGGCTGCTGTACATGAGTTATAACAGCCAGATGAACAAAGAGAAAAGGTGATCTGATGGTGTTGGTTGTGTTTTAACATAATCATTATTTCACAATCATTAGACCTGAATCACTGAACTCATATAGAGTCCAATTTATGAGTTAAGTTAACTTTATTAACTACAGTAGTATAACATTTTTAGCCTTTTCAACGAATTCCAAATGATCAAATCAATAATAAAAAAAAAATAAAAAAATATATATATGTTTTTTTTTGGCACAAACACACATCAAGATTTTGCGTATGAATCTCAGCAATGGTGACAAACAGATCACCTCTGAACATAAGCTCATTATTTATTCATGCAGCAATGCATGATGGGAGCCATGAATGAGTTTTGATTGGTGGAACCCAGAATGCACTGCAACATGCTTTATTATTGTCACCATTGTTGAGAATCACAGGCTGATTATTGATGTCTGTGTGTGTCTTTTTTATGTAAGAGAAACTTTTTAGACATTGTAAAAGTTAAAAAATATTATGCATTACAAGGCCAGTGCTGCTATAGTTAATAAAGTAAACCTAACTCATAAATTGGACTCTATATGAGGTTCAGTGATTCAGGTCTAATGATTGTGAAATAATGATTATGCTTAATCACAACCAACACCATCAGATCACCTTTTCTCTTTGTTCATCTGGCTGTTATAACTCATGTACAGCAGCCAAACAAAACTTAAAGTTAATAATTTAAGGTCAAGAGCCCAACTAAAACACACACTGATCTCCACAATGGTGACTTTAATTATGGTTTTCTCCTTCAGTGATTCTGCTTGTTAACACCAGGTGTCTTCAATGTTGGCAATAAAAGATATTTTGTAAATTTTACTCATTTTAAATGGTTACCTTTTAAGGAATTCATTTGATTAATTATTACTCAATTCTAATTAGTTAAATTTAATTAATAATATTGCTTGTAATCTGTTGCCTCATTTTTATTAATTAGATATCAATAAAATCAATGTATTCTTTTTTACAGTGTACCCTTAGACATTAGACAGAGCTGACAGACCTTTCTACTAAATGTTTTCATAAGTGTGCTGTTTAAAGGAATTGACAATGATAAGGCTATAGAGAATAGCTAATGTTTATACTAGAGCTTCCTGTATCCAAACAACTTGATAATGGCAACAGGTTGTGGCCAGAGTAATATTATATATATATATATATATATATATATGCAATTTATAATTAGGGTACCACAACTTGGTCACATGATTTCTGTAATTACAATTTAGCACCATTACAAAAGTAATAAAATTAACTTATATTTACCTGTAATATTTTTGGACATCACCACACAGCAAGCGAAGAAGCTGGTCAATCCTGCTATTCATCCTTCCCTTAAGAAACTGGTATTTCATTGTGAGAAAAAATCTGTGTACAAAAGTTAAAACTTTTAGAACATCCTTAATGAATATTTGTAATGAATATATCATGTTATTCACACTATATTTTAAAAAGTAATTTGAGGGCAAGGTGTTATAATTTTAATAGCTGACCTCTCTGCCTTGTTGTTGGTTTCGCTGTTGTGGTGATAGAACGTCCTTCCAAAATTGGACCACAAATCTCCCAAACAAATCCACTGATTCTTGAGGTAGGTCGATACATGTGAACTGCCCAGACAGGTATCAAGCTCTTCGCACTTTCTAGCTGACATGCTGTTAAACTCTTCTTCCTGTAAAAAAAACAACAACACAACAAGTTATGCCACCTTATGTTTACACACATTTAAAGGGGTAGTCCACCCAAGGTTGAAAATTTTCATTTTGTTACGCATGTCATAATTTACTCACCCTCATGTCACTCCAAACCTATGAGTTTATTTCTGCAGTAGAACACAATAGATATTTGGAAGATATTAAGATCTTTTGAAAAATGTTATAAAATGTCTTTTTATGTAATAAAACTACTGCATTCTACTGCAAAGGAAAATAAATAAAATTAATTGGAATGACATGAGGATGAGTAAAGAGTTTTAAATTGCCTTTTAAAAATTAATGTTCCCACAAATTTGTTTTACACTTTTAACACAACAAAGTTAAACAAAATATAAACTTGACCAATCCTATTAGAATCCATAGTATACAATTCAAGATTAATTTTCATTATTGAAATTATTTCTAAAGAAAAAAGTGATTTAGGATATACAAATATTACCGTTAAACAGGATTTCATTGACACCATTGCTTGAATCACAATATTTCGTTGATTCACCGACAAGTTTCCTCCATCTCTTCTAACCATCCACCTATGCACGGCCTACAAAAAATATTCAATAGCTAGTCAAGACATTTTTACGACCTTTTAAATCAAATTTTAGTTTTAAAATGAATAGGTCTGTGAGACAAGTGATCATTTCCTTTATTTTAACTCAATACTGCTAATTTAAGTCCCAAAATAGAGGGAAAAAATACAGTAGGATATATCTACCTGGAGTACATGAAACCAGCAGAGAAGAATCTTGGCTGTTGGAAAAACTCTTCTTAAGGCATTGAGTTCCTTAAGGTCACGGTCAATCATTATCGACCTACATGATGAGGAATTAAGAAGGAATTAAGATCTACATCTGTAGTTTGTCAAAATGAACAGCTTGTGTAAAAAAGTAGTTTACAATTTGCTGTCTTTATGCAAGTTTTTTACTTCTGACCTGGGAAGAAATCCAGGGTTGTGTTCTGCGAGCTTTTCCAAGCAGAGAGCCAGTATGTCCGCTGATTCCTCACTCACAATGAAATAAGCAAATGGGACTGCTCTTCCAATACTGTTGGTCAATAAAAGTGCATAAAATGCATAACCATATGCTGTCATGGCTTTGTAAGTGGCGTCCATGAATACCATGGTGTGAGCATGTTCTCTAAGTACATCTTTTTGCCAGGGCGTCTGCACTACAATTATTAGTGGTTGATTTTCACTCAATGGCTGGTAATAACAAATGTTTTCCTGCAGTTCAGATGTGACTAGCTTGTCCACACTAATGCAGTCTTTTGCATCAGGAAAACTAAGAGTGCTCTTCTTGATTAATCGAATATCTTCAGGTGTAACGTAATACCGCCGGTTATATTTGTCCATATGTCCATGACCCTCTGCCCAGTCCACACATTTTAAAAGTGTTTCTGAAATCGACTGTCCTTGATCAAGCCACATTTCAATAAAGGTTAACAACTCTGGATCAATGCGATTTTTAACACCCTCTTCTTTCAAGCAAACATCATGTCCATTGTGTTGAAGCATTTTGTTGACCACAGCACCTGTGAAACAACCGTCTTTGATGATTTTAATAGACACATAAGCTTTGCAAGAATTAGCTCTTGTCTTTGTTGGTTCTCCTTTGCTTTTCCCACTTGCTTTATTTGATCTTTCACATGCAAAATAAAAGTAGTCTTTATGAGTAGACACAGGGGACCTGAAGATGCTTTTTGTTTCCTCTTCCAGTTTCTCAATGTAACCCTGCATGAAATCAGTCTCCTCCCCAGAAAAAGGTATGACCTCCTGAATGACTCGAGCATCCTTAACTTTCTTTACCTTTTGCCTTATCCCTTCAAGCCAAAAATTATCCATTATCCTGGAAAAGTAAAAAAAAAAAAAAAAAAAAAAAAAATTAAGGTACAAAATTCAAGATATAAATACAAGCACATATGGTAGGTAAATGAATACTTCAATACTGTCCTGAATACTTTGTACAGAACAATAACACTGACAAAAGCAGCAATTTGAATCTATTGAGTACTCCGGCCCTGAGAGAAGCGCGTAATACACTAAAATAACAGCGATTTGAATCTATTGAGAACTCCTGCCCTGAGAGCAGCGCGTAATACACTAAAATAACAGTGATTTGAATCTATTGAGTACTCCTGCCCTGAGAGAAGCGCGTAATACACTAAAATAACAGCGATTTGAATCTATTGAGTACTCCTGCCCTGAGAGCAGCGCGTAATACACTAAAATAACAGTGATTTGAATCTATTGAGTACTCCTGCCCTGAGAGCAGCGCGTAATACACTAAAATAACAGCGATTTGAATCTATTGAGTACTCCGGCCCTGAGAGCAGCGCGTAATACACTAAAATAACAGCGATTTGAATCTATTGAGTACTCCGGCCCTGAGAGCAGCGCGTAATACACTAAAATAACAGCGATTTGAATCTATTGAGTACTCCTGCCCTGAGAGCAGCGCATTACACTAAAATAACAGCGATTTGAATCTATTGAGTACTCCTGCCCTGAGAGCAGCGCGTAAAACACTAAAAATAACGGCGATTTGAATCTATTGAGTACTCCTGCCCTGAGAGCAGTGCGTAATACACTAAAATAACAGCGATTTGAATCTATTGAGTACTCCGGCCCTGAGAGCAGCGCGTAATACACTAAAACTAACAGCGATTTGAATCTATTGAGTACTCCTGCCCTGAGAGCAGCGCGTAATACACTAAAACTAACAGCGATTTGAATCTATTGAGAACTCCTGAGCAGCGCGCATTAGACTAAAAATAACAGTGATTTGAATCTATTGAGTAATCATGCACTGAGAACAGCGAGTAATACACTAAAATAACAGCGATTTGAATCTATTGAGTAGGCTACTCCTGCCACGAGAGTATAGCGCTAGGGCGGGAGATGTATCATTTTGAAAGTAAAATATCGCGGAGATTTGAAAGAGTTCTGTTCTCACATCAATTTAACAGACAGCAAGATAGCATTAGAAAAGCATGTTTTCACCAGTTTCCCCATAATCAGATTTGTTGTGGTCGACTGATGAAACAGTCAAATCAAAATGCACAATTAGGCCTACGATATTTAGACGATGATGATTAGTTCTGTGCATTTTTCATGTTATCTTATTATCTTAGTAAACGTAGGATGTTGAATTTGAACAAAATATAATTATAAATGAACTTACCTTGCAATAAATGCGTTCTCCCACGAAAATATCTGTCTTGTATTCCGACCAACGTACGTTATTCCTCAATCCCTCCGCTGCACGTTCAAACGTCTTGACCCCGCCCTAGCTTCAGTTTCATTGGATGAAGCTGTAAACCAATCATTTTCCTTTCTGCCCTCAGAACAAGTTTGAGTAACTAAAACTCCTATCTGCCTTACAATTCCACCGTTTGTGTGTAATCCATTTAGGTATGTACCAAAAGGACCAGACGGTGTGTCAAATATATTAGTAGGAGGTGACCGGTTGACTGAAGAGAACTGCCGAAACATACAAAGGAAGACAGACTGGAAGGTCTCATCTTTAAAGGAATACTCCACCGTATTTTCATATTAAACTATGTTATTCCCTTAACTAAGACGAGTTGATACATACCTCTCTCGTCTCAGTGCGTGCACTAAATCGCTCTGTCTTGCGCGAAACTTTTTTAGCACTTAGCTTAGCCCAGTTCATTCAATATGGGCCAAGCAGAGAAGCAACAAAACACCTTGACATTTTCCCTATTTAAATACAGTTACTCGAGTAGTGTAACTCGACCTAGGACGGTGACACAAAACAAAACGTTGCGCTTTTCTAAGCGTGTAAAATGGATAACTATATTGTATGGCGGAATACCATAGCAAGTGCTTGGAAGCACTTCGACTTCGGCGCAGTAATATCTTCACTAGAGGGAGCGGGAGCCGGTGAGAGGATTTTTCACGAGTGAAGATATTACTGCGCCGAAGTCGAAGTGCTTCCAAGCACTTGCTATGGTATTCCGCCATACAATATAGATACCATACATGCTTTTTTGTTTTTTGTTTTTGTTGCTGTCAGAACAACTATGCCTTTTTAAAAAAACATTTTCTGCTGCACTACAGTCATTATCACTATAAAATATCACAACCCCCCCAGGATACTCAAACTTCACCAAAATGTGTTTTCTTCAAAATTACAGTTACTACAGTAATATCAGGTGGCACAAAATGTTTAGAGCGGAGGATTGTTAGACAACTTAAAATCGAAGGTGTAGCTTGCTAAGAGCATGTATATACTGTATATTCATATTTTTGCAGTGCAGCAAGACCAATGGGACTCCATCAACTCCTCAACTTCAGAGTCCCCAGTGGAAGTTAAGAAAAAGAAGAGCAAGAAAAGAAAAAAGAAGAAAAGCAAGGGACGCAAATAAAAGGGGGGGGGGGGGGGTATAATGTGTTACTTTGTTGTTTGAGTATACTGTAGAAAAGATAATGTTTTATTAAGATGAAAAAGTGTTTTGAAATGTTTTTGTAAAATAAAAGTCAGAAATTAAATTGGATCCTTTATTGTATATTTACTGCACTTACCCTGTAACTACACAGAACAAGGGGGTAACAAGCGCCACTTTAATTTACAGCCCGCAGGAGTTACACTTACCCTGTAACTACACAGAACAAGGGGGTAACAAGCGCCACTTTAATTTACAGCCCGCAGGAGTTACACTTACCCTGTAACTACACAGAACGAGGGGGTAACAAGCGCCACTTTAATTTACAGCCCGCAGGAGTTACACTTACCCTGTAACTACACAGAACGAGGGGGTAACAAGCGCCACTTTAATTTACAGCCCGCAAGAGTTACACTTACCATGTAACTACACAGAACAAGGGGGTAACAAGCGCCACTTTAATTTACAGACCGCAGGAGTTACACTTACCCTGTAACTACACAGAACGAGGGGGTAACAAGCGCCACTTTAATTTACAGCCCGCAGGAGTTACACTTACCCTGTAACTACACAGAACGAGGGGGTAACAAGCGCCACTTTAATTTAAAGCCCGCAAGAGTTACACTTACCATGTAACTACACAGAACAAGGGGGTAACAAGCGCCACTTTAATTTACAGCCCGCAGGAGTTACACTTACCCTGTAACTACACAGAACAAGGGGGTAACAAGCGCCACTTTAATTTACAGCCCGCAGGAGTTACACTTACCCTGTAACTACACAGAACGAGGGGGTAACAAGTGCCACTTTAATTTACAGCCCGCAAGAGTTACACTTACCATGTAACTACACAGAACAAGGGGGTAACAAGCGCCACTTTAATTTACAGCCCGCAGGAGTTACACTTACCCTGTAAATACACGGTTGAAACGGGTAACAAACACTACTTACTATGTAACAATACGAAACAACACTATTTGCACAGTAATTACAGAGAAAGGTACTCTTATTAAAAAAACAAAACAAAAAAAACTTTTAATTACACAGTATATTTGCCCTGACATTTAAGTGTCATTGCAATACAATGTGATAAGGTAAGTACTACATGGTACGTTTTAAATTAAAATCATAGCAAAAACAAATTTTTTTGGCTTAACATTAAGTAATTTAGTAAGAAAAGCCAATAAATAGCATTGCCAAAAAGTTTAATTTACAACCCACAGATGTCAAAATTACCCTGTAACTACATTGTACAAGAACATATTTTTCCAGAAATGTGATAAAAACTTTTATATACAACAGATGTACAATTTTTGCCTGGAATATATTAACAGAATAGGTACCTGTTAGTTTTAAAATAATTACATTATAAATAATTTTCTTGTATATCTGGTTGTACCCCTTTATTACCCAAAACTTAACATATTGTTCCCTTATACCTACACGGAGGTACACTATAATTACAGAAACGTACACCGTAATTTCGGTTTACTTACGAAGTTCTTTGCAGGTTGTATATCTGCTTGTTACCCCTTTATTACCCAAAACTTAACATATTGTTCCCTTATACCTAAACGGAAGTACACTATAATTACAGGAACGTACACCGTAGTTTCGGTTTACTTACGCAGTTGTTTGCGGGTCGTAATATAAAGTGTTACCAAGTATTTTTTGTTAACCATGCTTTCCACAGTTGTTTCACAGAAATCCAGTTCACATGTCTGGATATTTCATGAATTGGGTTGTTATGGGATGGGGAACACAGTCCTGCTATCATGAAAGCAGCCCTACTATTCTCTGGGTGCATTATTTCAAGTAATGCAGTGGTATGGTATATTTTAAACTTAAAACATATTTTCACTAACTGTGTGTGGGCAGTTCAGGCTTTGTCAAGATGGTTGTGGGTTAGTTTCAGCAGTGCTAAAGTGTACACTGGACACACAATACTCTTACCGCCCTGTGTAAAAGACTGTTTTTAACACATTAACGTGTGCATGCGTGTGTGTGTGTGTGAGAGAGAGAGAGTGAGGCAGTGGTAGCATATAGAGGTTAAGAACCTGGTCGTCGTGCAAAAAAAAATGTTGGTTCAATGCCCTTATTCAATTCCCTTGTAATATAATTGAAACATGTAATTGACTTTGAATAAAAGCGTCTGCTAAATGAATAAATGTAAATGTCTGTGAGAGATGGACATAATAACACTGAGAAACCTATGTCAGCCATTCACTAAACTATATATGTTTCTGTTACATAGGTGCAGCAATGCAAAACAAGGTCCCCATGCAGATTACAATGCCTATAAGGATTTTGTGCGTAAGGACACAACTGCACTGTTCCTAGCTGCTGCAATGGAGCAATTTGGTTTGCAGGATGTCACAGGTAAATTGACACTTGGCATCACATTCATATTTGAGAATTATCATTTATCTCATAAATACATGTATCTATATGTTACTACTGTTATTGTTAACTGCTAAAATTGTAATTCACTTTGATAAAAGTTAACACACAATATTAATTTTCAATCTCTGCATTTACACTAATGGTGGTTAGAAGTTAAACATTTTATTCCATGTGCAAACAGAAATTCCAGATGGGTTTGTCCCAGCGCATATCAATGATGGATTGCCACAACTGAAGAGGAGCTGGCTGCATGACAAGGTTGGAGAGGTTGTGGACACCTTTGTCATGCTGACAGACGTCACAGAAGCTGCAAGTCAAAGTCAAGATTCGACAGAGCGAGGGCAGAGGCGGAAGTTTCCGTGTCGTGCGGATGGGTGTGGCAATGTGTATACATACGTCAAGGCAAGGGAAACACATGAGAAAAAGAAACACAATCTTGTGGCTCCATCTGACTCTTCTCCAGAACATGTGAGTCCAACAATCCAAGATCACAAAAAAGAACACACTGAAGCCAGACTTGGCTTTGGCTTCTTCCTGCTAAACATGCAGGATGCAGTAAGAGAAGGGGATGGTGAAAGGCTAATGAGACTTTATAAAGTTGCCCTTCTTTTCTATAAAGCGTATGGACACAGCCATTATTCCTATAGCACCTTCCTACTAACACTGCAGGTAAACGTCACACTGTCCCCGCGCATGGCACACAGTGTGATATGGAACAGGTTTTGGAATGGTAGAGGGGGGAAGGGGAAAAATATTCCACTTGACCTCCATCTGGAACACCTGAACAATTTTTTGAAATCATTTATGAGAGGCTTGGGGCCAAACCTGTCAGAAATGTCGGCAGCCAGAATTAGTAAGTCCATTGGCATCCTCAAGGAGCTGATGGACAAAACAGACACAGAGCTGGGGCTGTCAAGGCCGACTGGCATTCACCATGTTGCCCGAGAACAGGAGGATGTTTTAACCCTGTTAAACGTTGTAAGGGAGGCTAAACTTTTCCAAAATCAGCCAGGCAGACAGTTTCACACATTCCCGAATTTCAGAAAAAACTTGTTGGTAAAGCTGAAATACCGGGAATTATGGCAGTGGATGAAGTCCAAAGTAATGGACTGGAGAACTGTCCCTATTTAAACAATTATAATGATGGTATTATATTTGTAATTGCCATTATATTTGTATTATATTTAATTCTTTTTTCATATGGGACATTGTAAATAATTTTGTGTTTTAAATTTATATATTTTTTATATTCACATCCTTGAAACCATTTTTTTTGTGTTTTCTTATTGGTTATCTGATCAAAGTGTATATATAAATAATTTTGTTTTTAAATTTATATTTTTTTTATATCCACATTCTTGAAACCATTTTTTCGTGTGTTTTCTTATTGATTATCTGATCAAAGTGTATATATTATGTTGAGATATTAAAAGTATTTTATTAACATATGTGTTATTAATCTTTTAAAATGCAAAAACAACCACCACCAGATGAAAAGTATAAACAATGTCAATTTTATTTAAAACTGTTTAATACAAGAGAGGTGAAAACTTTTGCACAACAAGACAGTCAATAAGACCCTGAAGCTATAAGTTTGAGCCTGAATTTGAAGCTAGTCCGAGATCTCCAACGCTGACAAGCCTGATTCCAAGCTACTCAGTGATGATTGTACATTGTCATCCTCATGCTCTTCACAGTGGCGGCGCCAGGGAGGAGCTAGGTGGTGCTGTAGCTCCCCCTATAATAGCCATAGCACCTGCCTAGCACCCCCAAGAAATGTCTGTAATTTTTTTTATATTTATATTTTAATGTCATGTTTGAATAGTCTTTTTCATGTTGTTAAAAATAGGAATTAAATAATAATTTAAAAATCGCGAGCGGACGCGCGCTGGCGGGGGCGGGCGCGGTCGCGGTCGCCGTGAGCGCTGAGCGAGCAGGAACGAGTGACGTTAGTGAGTTGTCGTCGAAAAAGATGGATAAAGCAAAAAAGCTGTCGGGGACTCTGTCGAGAGAAAGAGGGAAAAGGAGATGGCATGTCAATTGATGCGACAGCAGCTACTGTAAATAAGTGGATGGTGAAAGGCAACAGGAAGGATTTAAAGTGTGACGTCCAGGCATGTAGGCTACTGGCCATCGGGACTACCGGGAAATTCCCGGTGGGCCGACGTGCTTTTTGGGCCGATACATCTCATACTTTTTTTTTTTTTTTTTTTTGTCTTAACGGCCCATAAAACTCATACATCGGCGGCCCTTTCGTTTTGTTTTGCTTAATTGGCGGCGCATGGGTTAGTGCCGGTGTAATGCATTGGTTAAAAAAAGTCAGCATTGTTTTTTTTTTCTGACACGTAGATCAACGGCCCATTGGTTCTTGATTGACACTGGGCTGGCCCAATCACATCTTTAATGTGAAGTATAGAAATATACTCTTTCAAGTATAGAAATTAGTACAAAATTAATTATGAAAGTTTCCTTTATTTTTCAGTGCATTTGTTTTACAATATATGGCTATTACTATAATGGGATTAATTAACTATTATTATGTAGGCTAGTAGTGTAATGTAGACTGACACTAACTAAAAGAGGTTTGAATTTTTCTTTGTTTAATTTGCACACTGAATATGGGTTGGAGCTTTTAATTTTTAACTCTCAAAGTGCACCAGATTGATGATTGCCAAAATTGTTGCTGCATACCCCTCTGACACTGGGTAGTTGCGTCCCTGTCTATAGTCCTTGCGTTGAATACTTTTACATATATATACAGTATATATATACTTATAGTCGCAGAACGAGTATAGTTAATGTGGGCATGTACGCATGTGTATACTTTCATATGGTGTTGTTCATGATGGTGTTTCATTATGGTGGTCCGATGCGACCTCCATAATGAAACGCCCCAAAATTCAAAGCACCTTCTCTTAAGTGTTGAGCATCCCCATAGCACCTGCAACAGAAAATCTCTGGAGCCGCCACTGGCTCTTCATCAAAGTAACCAGTGTAGTCAACGTCAAACGGAACAACACTGTCATCAAACAAAATAGTGTGACTCTGCTCGATGTCATCAAAAACTTCATGCATAATTCTTAGTATTTCTTTTGCATGTTCTAGTTTGAATATAGGGTAGGGTGACCACCCGTCCCGCGTAGCGCGTGCGCGCACAGCGTTTGAAGCCCAATTCACGCGTCACGCAAATTGAGATCGTGTCACGCATAATCTATGCTTGCTCAAAAAAAAGTTGGTCGCTCTATATACTCGAGCCCCAAGCAGACAAACGAACATTACTTGACATTTCAGCACGCTATTGTTGCCACACAAACCCCTCAGTTGAACTGCTGACTAGGTTGTTGTCAACTTTTTCGTTGTTGTCATGACAGCGCACACACGCGCATACCAGACACACTTGGAAGGAAGGAACTTTCAGATGCGCGCTTTCCAATTCGAAAAATTCGAGAAAGAGACTGTCTGAGAGGCAACGCCATCATCAATTAAAAAGAGAAGGTGTGAGTACAAGAAACAAGAATGGGGAAATGAATATTTGTGGCTGAAAGGTGTTGAGGGGGATACCGAGAGGGCTTTTTGTGACCTTTGCAAAACGTCCTTCTCAATCGGACATGGAGGGAGGGAATACGAGGTCAATCGTATTTTTTTTAAATACTTTTTTTTAACTGTTCCTGTGGTGTTGAGCAACTACAATTCCTGTTAATCCTATACATTTATATTATAATTTATTAATTTATTTAAAGTAAATAAATTGTAATGAAAAATAAATAAAATTAAATAGTAAATTTTAAGTGGAAGTACATCTGTCAATTCATTGAATGTTCAAAATATTATGAGTCTTTATTTAGGAAAAAAATACACATTGGTTGGCCTATTCATGAGCATACATCAAAAATTACACGTTTAGGAGAATAGGGCATTATTAATACTATGCAAGGTGGTATGTGCTAGAAATGGGTAAACCACTATCAGTGAGTCTGCCAGTGGGGCACCGCCGCGCCAGACAGTGTCCCACATTGTCCCTCAGAAACATACCCCTTGTCCCCCCTTGGGCTTATTAGCAGGTGGTCACCCTAATATAGGGAGATTATGGAGAATGAAGTTCAGGTCAAATATCTGTGTGCAGTGTTCTAAAACCGCATCAATGAGTTCATCTCCAAAACCAGTACAGGCTGTGTCGACTGTGTAAAGATTTGTATGGCCCTGAAGTAAACTACTCCGGTAATTATGTAACAGGTCCCTGATAAAAAGTTTGTCTTCATTTGTGACCATTCTGTATTTGTCAGTTGAAGAAACCTCCCCTGGAAAATGTTCATATTTGGGGGTTGGCTCCCCACAACCATCCGGTTCACAAGAACAAACAGAATGGCAGTGGGTGCAGCACAGATGTCCTGGATCGACAGATGTAGTGTGTTCCTCGAAATGGCAGTACAAAGCTTTCCGCAGACAACTAGTGATTCCAGTCTCAAGTACTGTCTTAACTACTGGGTCAAGCTTTGTATGCTGTTTGACAGCGTAAACAATCGCATGTGCCTGCAACCCACCTCTGCCAGCCCTCCCGATTTGCTGAACCATGGCTTCCACATCGTCCGGTAAGCCACACATCACAATGTGTGATATGTTTGGAAAATTTAAGCCCATCCCTAGAGCTGTTGTTGCCACGACAACTCTGCAGCAACCCTGTCCACTCAGAGATGACAGCACTCTGTTCTTATTGTGAGGGAGTGTCTGGCTGTGGAACATGCCTATAAGTAGGTTTTCAGTTTTTTTCGCAGGGTCTCTCTCAACCCAGGAATCTTCACCCAGTTCACCCTTCAAATGGCAGAATACTCTGCCAACCTCCCTGACCGTTTTACAGTAAATAATAACTGGCAACATGGAGAGACCTTTTTCTTTAACATCCCTCACAATCCAGTCTAGGCAGTCCAGTGTATTGGCAGGAACTTTGATCAGACCAAGTCTGATGTTTTTTTCTGTTAGGGCTCAGAGCCAAAGTAGTTGGATTGTCCATCTGCAGCTGTTTCATTACCCTGGCTCTGGATTCATGATCAGCAGAAGCAGTCAATGCCAGCACAGGTGTACCTGTAATATACAGTATGAAAGTACAATAAGCAACCAATTACATAAAAGTAACAGTTAAATAAGAAATAATGAGTAGTATCATCTACTGCTTTTTAATCACCGTACTGACATCTAAAAAGAGTATTTCACTTATAAGGGGTACAGTGACTACCAGTATGGGTATGGTGGGTGAGTACATTCAAAGTGACACCCTTGTTTGATGGCAACTCAGAGATGGTTTTGAACTTCTGGTCACACTAATAAACATACATGCATCGATACACACAGTACCTGTATGCAACTGATTTCAATTAAAGTGTTGAGTTATAAAATATCAAAGACTGTACATGCAGGACGGATATTGTTTTGTACATACATACCAGCTTTAACTAGGGATCTAAGTTCTCCCAACTTGGCGAAACTCTCGCGAAATGGCGTCTGCCCTTTTGCAGCCTGACCCCTGATAGAAATAACAGAGTACATTAGAACTGTTGGTTATTTCGGTACAATGAGACTAACGTTATGATTATACTAAGTCTGAGTTAGCAAACATACATCGACACCTAGATACAAGATATGTTTACAACATTTGATTCATATCACTACATTATGAGTTATTTACTAAGTCAGACGATCTCTTACCATTTGTAAGTGAGATGAACTTCATCCACGACGATACCCATTACGTTGGCTTGAAAAACATCGGAGCCTAGCATGTCTCTCCACTTCTTGTTCAGCAGCCAGGATTCCGGGCTTCCAAAAAGAAGCTGGCAACGACCGCTGGTTATGTCCACCTCATTGTGCACGCCGAGTTGCATCGCAGTGATGCCCATTTCGGTTGCTTCTTTCACTTGATCCTCCATGAGTGCGACCAAAGGAGAAACCACAATGACCACAGGGTTATCAAAGCGCCCCATCTTCTTCGCGACCATCGGGGACAGCTGATAGATTAAACTTTTGCCGAATCCCGTAGGAAGGACGGCAAAAACATCTTTCCCATCAACAAATGCCTTGATCGCGGTTCTCTGCTCCTCTTTTAAAATTAATGCGATGTCAATATCTTCAATAACAGACGCGATAGCAGAATCTACACAACTCAATTCTCCAGCGGCAGCCATGAAATCAACCCAAGCGCTCCTTGATGACGTGGATGATTACGTTACCGTTGCTCATCTGTCCATCATCGTATAAAGCCCGCCCTGACAATTTGATTGGTCCGAACAATTTTTGTTCGGGCATAATAGATCCTCAACGGAGCGAGTCCAGACCGAACTTCCCGACCAAAAAATATTGTGGGCGGGGTTCGGGCTGGCACCCAGGCTACAGGTGTATAATAATTTGGGTAAATGTGTAAGCTAGATTTATGCCTAATTTTTCACATCTTCATGGACACAACAATGATTTCCCTCATGTGTAACCGCACTGGGTAGTACATTAGCATTAGCTCAAATGATCTATAGGGAATTCTAATAATTAATCATGAATATGATTAATATATTGCATATTACAGTTACATTAAATTATCGAAGTTGAAAGTAGATCGATTGTAGGCTATATATGAATAATCAATCACAACGAATTATAATTCCTCATTCATATATCAATAATCTTATTTCAGATCGATTCTATGAGATAACCCTTAATTGAAATTAATGTAATTATCAAACGGTTGTTTGTCCAGCAAAACGGGCGTAAGATTAACTTAACAATTTCTCAAAAAAAATTATCTCTTTCTTATAATTCAAAGAAAGCTATTTTCTGGCCATGAAAACAACTCTCCTGTTCTTATAAACAAATTTGTTCTGATAACAAATCGTAAAGCTTTTTAGCTAGGATCAACATTTCATTGACTTCGTAATATGAACATTTTAGACAGAAACAATCAAGCATATAATGGTTTTAATAATTGAACTAATTACTACATCGAACTAAGGAATACACATTCTACAATTTACACGAGTATGCATATAACAATACAAACAGTAAAAACAATACAAGACAGAACAAATAACAGATGAGAGAGAGAGGATGAAAAGGGTGAGCGGGAGAAAGTGAAAGCAAAAATCTGCAATCAGAGAGAGATCACAATATGGCACAAATCACAGACCAGGTAACCTTTTGAGAGAGACAACAAGAAATCACATCAATCAAATCAAAAATCAATACTTGCATATGGTTCTCTTTGTATTTGCTGAGGAAGAGCTCTTTTTAGAGCTGGGCGTGTTTCATCGTGTCTTTGGGGCGAGCAGACTCGCGGGAAGATTTAAAGGTTCACCGAACGTTAAGTTACCAACTAAACAATTCAGAGTTCATCTCCCTCGTGGAGGGAGAGGCGAATATGAAAATAAAACTTAGTACAGAAAAGAAAAACGGAGAAAAGCTCCCGAAGGAGCCATGGACCCAGAAAACCTCTCACAGAAAAAGTGCACGGGCATGCTTCCTTAAGGAAGAGGAAATGAGCGGTCGCGGGAATTTCAAAAGAGTCTTTTTCTTTGAGTGAGTTGCCGGCTACTTGCCGGTAAAGTTACATACGGTATGCATCTTACAAACATTTTAAAGTTTGATTAACACACGATAAAATTGTCAGTACTTCCAGTATGGCATGTGAAAACATCTAAGCACAAAAAGGAATATTTTTAAAACATTTAGAGGTACTTTTCTCTGAAAAGTTCCATGGATGGTGTTTGTGTGTGTGTGTGTTAATGTGTGTTTTGGAGTGTGTGTGTGTGTGTGACTTCTCAGTCTCCAGGGGGTTGTAAAGTGTTATCCTCTAGAAAGGGGGGTCGGGTTACAAGACCATGATTCTATTTGAGACATTAACTAGGAGAAACACTTCCAAGTTACAAATCAGAAAATCATAACCGTCGCATAACAGGGCTAACCAGCTATGCAACGCACAAACCTATCAAATACATCTTAGTAATGACTTACATGATGAGTGAAAAGAAACGTTTGTGCGTGTGTGTTGGAATGTTGCGCTCCCCGTTATCTCTCTTGCAGAGGAGCTGGATGAGCTGCTGAAACTTTATGACGTCCTAGTCCGAGGTCGGGTTACAAGACAATATTGGGGAACATTCTTTCAATAAACACTTAGAATTCAAAACTACACATTAGAAAACCACACCTCTATTATAAGGCAAAACTAATCACACATGCATATTGGAATGTACATACATTAAAGAGGATATTTCTATCCTAAGTTTTACACAAAGGATGTTTGTGTGTGTGTGTGTGTGTGTGTGTGTGTGTGTGTGTGTGTGTGTGTGTGTGTGTGTGTGTGTGGTGTCACATAGAAAGTTTCGTTATCTCTTTGGTGCAGAGAGGAAGGGGGTTTGGAATGCAGAACGTTGTTCTGGAGTGTGTCTAGAGGCTTGCAGTGTCGTAAAAGGTGTCAGAGAACCATCAAAACCCAGCCATGCTGGCACCAGGCCTGTCATTTAGCTTGCAGAGAGTTTGATTTACATGCATGAGTTCAGAGACTAAAAGCTTTAGTAAGCTTAGCAAAGAATGTGTTTGGAAGAAATGTGTTTAGAAAACACAGAGAGTCCGAATTTATTAATTCAGACCAAACGAACGAATGATTCAATAGCCCAGTCGTTACACGTGTGTTAATATTTTTCCTTGTAATAATGTATGGTTTTCTAAAAATGAGAACTGTTGCGTCTGTGTGTAGATGAGATAAGCAAAGTGTATGCACGTTGTGCACACGCTACATTGATTATGGCCAAGCATGCGCCCTTAACCCCCTGAGGTCGGCTATCGCGCCGGCGCGATAGGCTCGTTTTTTTTCCTTATCAGTGCAAACAAAATCAAAATTCTAATATTAATTTTTAGCTTATATGCTTGTGTTGTACATCAATCGATCCTGTTAAGTGTGTATTTTTTTTGTGCATACTCATAATAAAAACAAAGTGTTGTGCTTTTCGCCAAATAAAGAAAAATAAACATGATGCGCGTTCTGCCGTCTCTCTCAATGTGAAACTCATTCTGAAACGCGACAGAAAATGACCTGTAACTCAGCGAATGTTTGTCACACAGACTTAAAACACATGTCTATACAACGCTTGGAGTCTCTATTTTTAAAATATGTAAATTATATAAAAAACAAATATTCTCTGTTTAAGTAATCCGTAAGAAAGCAGCGGCATGTACAGTTTCTCAAACACATCCTAATTAACTATAATGTGACCACACCCACGCGCGCACGAGCGATTGACATGCAAATGATCCACGCGGCAGAACGCAGACCTGTAAACGCCCTCATCACCTCAAAACAAAGAATAAGAGACTTCGGTAACTTACTCCTCTCTGCTTTTCATCGAGTTTGAAGATGTGCTGTGCTGTGCTGTGCTGTTTACCTTGTGCTGTGCTGTTTACCTTGTGCTGTGCTGTGCTGTTTACCTTGGATTTACCTCAGAAGAACGCGATTTGAAGATGAGAAGATTTTTAAGGTAAGACAACTGGTCGTGCCAGATTAAAATGTATGTTATGAAATGAGTAAATTTGGAGTAAAAACATGAACTAAGCCTAATATCGTATGTATATATAAATAGACAGAAACATGTTAAAATGTGAACTAGACTGGTAGGCAACCTTTCAGTGCTAAATTTATATACTTCATATATATTTCACTCAGTTTTGATTAGCTTATGACACTGATTATAATGCTAAAATACTTCTTTATGTGTAATGTAGCTTGTTTGCGAATATCTGCTAATGTGATTTAGTGCAAATATGTTTCAGCCTCCGGTAAAATATGTGATATAGCCTACTGTCTACATTATATTTTTATAAATGCTCGATTTTGGTTAGCCTAAGACACGCTTCAATACTGCCTTATGCACAGATGTTTGTGAATACAGGTGTAAATGTTTGAAATGTAGAGATGTGTGTCGTTCGCGAACGATCCGTTCATTGCGTGTGTCACTAAATGCGTGCGGATACCCATCAACAGATACTCGCGGTGACGCGGTCTATGGCCCATAAATAGATATTTCTCCATTCTATGGCCCATCAACTATACATTGTTTGTCCATAACCATCACTTGCTCAGCAGTTTACTTTGTATAATGTATGCTAAAAGTTTTATTTTGATGTTGTTTTTTAGGAATGTGAACCTTCAGTTCTCAGTGCGATCGAGAAATCATACCGAGTAAGTGCATAGACGTAATATTTTACAGATGAAATGTAGCCTAATTGTGTTTACATCGTCATAATATAAAAGTAGCCTACCTATTCTTGTGTGAAATGACAAAAAAACATCCATTCTGCTTATACAGGAGACACTGCGCAGATGAGGGTGAAAACACAAGATACATGGAGGACAAAGACATTTCCATGTCCTGCACCTGTGACTGCCTACAACAAACACATGGGGGGTTGTTGACCCGTCTGATCAGCTGATACAGTACTACACAACACAGCACATAACCATGAAGTGGTACAGTAAGATTTTTCTACACTTCTTGGACATTGCTTCCACCAACTCTTTCATTGTGCACAAAGAGCTACATGGTAACTTGTCCCATAAAGAGTTTATGGAGCAACTTATAACAGAGCTCTGTGGTGTGTCACAGAAAACGGCAATGAGTTTTAAATCAGTGTTGGAAACCGTTGTGCTGCTTAATATATTTTTTTTATAACCTGTAATAGTTTTTTCAGGATTCTTTGAATAAAAATATTTTTTTATAAAAAAACAAAAGTTTGGTCTTTTTTTCTTTCTTTTTTGGAAAGTATGTATTAAGTGATAGTAATAACTTTAAGTCTTTCCATTGTTAGAAAAGATTTCTATTTTGAATAAATGCTGTTCTTTTTAACTTTTTATTCATCAGTGAATCATTCTTAGACCATCATTCTTTGTTCAGGCTGCCTCACAGCACCTTGATGGCCCATTAGCCATGGGGGGAGTGTCTTTAGTCACACCCCTGGTGTGAATCACATTAATATTCATGGGCCACGCATACAGCAGTGCTGACACAAAAACTGACATGCAAAATTAAAATTGTTATATTGTTGTTTGTGAAAGAGTGGTCAGAATGATTTTCACCTCATTTTGTAGAAAAAATTCTAGCCTACAAGAATAGTAATTCCAAAGTCTTATGGAAAACTATTCAGTATGTGTTAAATGGCCTTATTGCCGTGACAATGTTTTTCCCAAAACATACTAACCACGCATAATATTTTTTTTTCTATAAAATGCAAACATGTAGCCTACATCCATTTTGCTCACATATTATTGTAGCAGAGTTTGTGCTGAATACAACAAAATTACATGTTGGCCAATAGTATGTTGTAAGTAGCTGAAATAAGCACAAATGGCAGGTCATGTCAAAACATCTCAAGGGCCCCAAAAACACCTCAGACTCCAGAGGGTTAACTGCCTGTATATTATCCCATCCGATTCATCTTTTGATAAACGATATTTAACCCAAGCTTTATCCCTTTGTTTGAATAGTTGGAGTAAATTAGAATTTATCCATGGTAAATGTCTACCTTTGACTTTAATCGTTCTCACAGGAGCATGTTTATCAATTACGGTTTTAACTTCAGTATAGAAGAAGTTCCATGCCTCTTCCACAAGTGGAATTAGTTGAAGCCTGTTCCATCTAATATCTACTAGATCACGTATGTAATAATCAACATTAATATTTTTACAATGCCTTATTGTGATATATTTATAGGGGGAACTCTGTATTTTAATTTTCCAAATGCAGTATATTATAGAATGGTCACTAAAACAATCTGATAAAACACCCGATTTAATAATCCTATCCGGATTGGAAACAAGGATCCAATCAAGCAAGGTAGAAGACCGGCCATCAACTCTCGTGGGTTCTTTAATTAACTGAGTAAGGCTTACACTGCCTAAAAGATTTCTATCACCTGAGGAAGATCGATCCAACCAGTTATTATTAAAATCACCTAATATGATCAGTTCATTGTGTCTATCAAGAGAATTAATAGTAGCCAAGATACAATTTAAGGAATCAGTGGGAGCAGAGGGAGGTCTGTAAATATTACCGATAGTAAGCTGTTTATTTTCATGAAAAATTTTATTAGTAAAAAGACACTCAAAGTTAGTAGGCTCAACATTAGGAGAGACACACTCAGAGACCAGATTTGTATCAACATAAGTAGCAACACCTCCTCCTCTTGATGTCCTATCAGCTCTATATAAAACATAATTATCAATTCCCACCTCATCATTAGTGATTCTGTTATGAAGCCATGATTCAGAAATAGTGATTATATTAGGTTTATGTAAATCTGCCCATACCCTGAGAAGATCAATTTTAGTAGCAAGGC
This sequence comes from Squalius cephalus, assembly GCF_949319135.1. NCBI lineage: Eukaryota > Metazoa > Chordata > Actinopteri > Cypriniformes > Leuciscidae > Squalius > Squalius cephalus. The sequence continues at coordinate 10,128,576 of NC_137139.1, forward strand.
TCCTGATGTTGAGATGAATGACTTTTAATCCTTTAATTAAATCAATAACTCACAAATAAGTAGTAGGCATATAACAAATAGGGTATAAGGAGCAGTGGCGAGAACAACAATGTTAACAAATTTTAGACAAACAAAAACAAAGACAAATATAAAACAAAAAAGACTAAACAAGCAAAACAAATAATCCATAATTGAGCAGTAACTATAAAGAATAAATGACTCAGGGAGTCTCAAAACCCACATAAATAAGAATAATTGTTTTCTATAAAAATACAAATATTTTTACTTTATTTTAATCATTTATCGGTTCCTAATGGTTTCACAGTGAATAGCCTACATCAGATAAATTAATAACTAAACAAATTATGAGTAGTGTATGTGACAAAGACTATTATATTCTGGAGTGCCAAACTAAAAACTCACATTAGCTACTCATAAGCAGAGCAAAAGGACAAACCAGATCAGGTCTCAGACTATCAACCAGCCATCAGCAGGAACAAAAAAAAGAAAAAAAAAAAAAGAAAAAAATTAGGCTAAAGCAGTGAAGTCGAGACAGAACTACTGCTGTCCAAACGGTATCAAAAAACAACCAAGCCTTCAAAAAGAGCAAGCCTTGTGTTCTCCTGAGTGTTAATTTACTTATTCAGCTTCTTCGTGCACTGCTACAACCACATTGTAACATCACCTGATTGCAGATGGTTTTGAATTGTTTTTTCTTTAGCAAAAATATTATATATTTCAAAATGTTACCTGACTAATGTGGATAAACCCACAGCACTTGAATGTGTTGTAATACATTAAACAGTATGGTTGTGCTGTCAGTGGTAGAAGGAAGGGCTTCTTCAGAGGAAACCAATACTTATGCAAAATGTACATTCGGGAATTTGAATGGTAGGTTCACACTAGAAGGAGTCGGCAGCGGTGTCGGTGGAGGCCTTGGATGTGGGCACCGGCGGGAGAGCCGCGCCTGTGACATCTGCTTTGAATGCCCAGAGTGTGGAAAGTTCCGCAACTACAGATGGAGTTGGATTAACGTTGTTCCCTTTTGAGGGAACTCGCGATGCTTCAATGATGCTTTGGGAACGTTCCTGAGTGATTGCATCTGAAGCACGTGTCAACTAGTCCTATGGCGAGAATGAATGTCACGGGCGGGTGACGTCATGACCAGGAAAGTATAAAAGCACATCCGGATTACGACCGCGCTAGCTTCTGTGCCTCAGCAAGCGCTCTATGTCAAACTGTCTGTCATATTTATTGTTGTCTGTCACGAAAACTATACAGCTTCAATCTATTTATTATGACGTCCAAACAATCATTCAAGTTGTGTGCTTCTCTCTGCCCTCGTTATCTCACGGGTGGGGATATACACAAACTTTGTGTGATGTGTTTGGGAGTGGAGCATGCTCTGTCAGCCTTCGAGGAGGCTGACTGTGAGCATTGTGAGAGGCTGCCACTTCGCATGCTCCGCTCTCGCCTGTCACTCTTTGAGGAGGGTGTTCAGGCGAGTGTTCCCTGCGGTTCGGGCCCCGCTGCAGAGGGTCTCACGGAGGGGATTGAGACGGGCCCCGCCCTTTCTAAACCTTTACCCGTAAGATCCAGTGCTCTCTCTCTGGAGTTGGAAGCCCGCCCCGCAGTTTCTTCCACTCCGGAAGAGGCACCGGTGCTTCAGATGTCTAGTTCCGAGGAACTAGATGTACTGAGCATCGAAACGGGGGAAGAAGAAATGCCAGCTTCTTCCCCAGCGCATGAGGAGCTGGTGGAGGTGTTGTCTCGAGCTGTGTCTAAGTTGCATATTGAATGGACAGCCGAGAAACAAGGCGCCCGTCCTAAGAGCCTTTTAGATGAACGTTTCCTTACACCAAGCACAATACCTCCGCCTAGGGGACTTCCATTTTTTCCAGATCTTCACAAAGAGTTATCTAGAACATGGAATAAACCTTATTCTTCCAGAGTGTTTAGCCCTCAAGTTCATGTTTATTCTGAGATTAAAGGGTTGAATGAATATGGTTATAGGAATATGCCGAAAGTAGAACAGCCACTTGCATCATATCTCTCTCCGGTATCGGCATCGTCCTTGAAGTCCCCAATGCTGCCCACTAAACCTTTAAAAACTTCTTCTATGTTAGTGGGTAAAGCATATACGGCAGCAGGTCAGGCCGGTGCATGTCTTTATACCATGGCTATATTACAAGTGTATCAGGCTGACCTGCTGAGGGACCTCGAGACTGGCGAGAGGGCGGAGCCTGACGTAGTTAAAGAAATGTGTCGGGCCACTGATCTGTCTCTTTGAGCCACTAAAGAGACTGCTTGTGCTATTGGGCGGTCGATGGCAGCTAATGTGGCTGCAGAGAGACATCTTTGGTTGAGTTTATCAGATATCAAAGACAAAGATAAATATTTTCTGTTGGACGTCCCGTTTTCGCCTAGTGGTCAATTCGGTGAAGCAGTTAACTGTGGTAGACAGATTTCAAGAAGCGAAAAAGCAAGCGGAGGCATTCAAACGGTACCTCACTCGCTGTCAACAGGCCGTGAGCAGCTCCAACCGTCATGCTCCTTACACAGAGCGCAGCAGAAGGAGAGTGTCGCTTCTCGTGCCCCCCCCCCCCCCCCCGCAAAAGCCGTGGGGTGCGGGACGAGACTCTCACCCAAAGTCTTCTAAGCAGCAGACCGATCTGAGGACCGTTCTGTTGGCGAAGAAGGCTTCGGCAAAGAAGAGGTCCTGACGCCTATGGCGTCAGACTTCTGAGGGCAGCACCCTCCGGGCTGGAGCAGTGTTCACCTCATTATACAGTGCCTGCCCCATCCCGGTGCCCTCAGGAGGCCGTTCTGCCAACCCCCACACCTTTGGTGCCTCGGGGAGCAGCGGCTTCCAGTGAATTTCCGACTCAGCGCCCCCTCGACCCTGCGTTGGATTCGCGCCCTCTGAGGAGGGTCGAAAGTCAGTCAGTTCGGATATTTCCTGCCAGTATGTTCCAGGTCACCGAAGTGATGGCTCCTATTATACCAGAGGCCAGCCTCGAGAGGCTGGTTCCCTTAGTAGATTATCTGTCAGAGTGGAAGACTCTACCAAATATATCTCAATGGGTCCTGCACATAGTAGAAAAGGGGTACAGAATCCAGTTTGGTTCTCATCCACCACGCTACAACGGGCTGTTACTCACAGTAGTACATCCAGAGCAGGCTCTGGTGATGGAACAAGAAGTGGAAGCACTCTTAGCAAAGGAAGCTATAGAGCCGGTTCCGCCGGCCAACAGAGATTCAGGGTTCTACAGCTGGTATTTCATTGTTCCAAAAAAGGATGGGGGGTTGCGTCCCATTTTAGATCTTCGTCTTCTGAATCGTTCAGTCAAGAAATTGAAGTTCAAGATGCTGACATTGAAGCAGATTGTGACTCAAATCAGATCCGAGGACTGGTTTGTCACAATAAATCTGAAAGATGCATACTTCCATGTCTCCATCCTTCCACAACACAGGAAGTTCCTAAGGTTTGCGTTTGGGGGCAAAGCCTACCAGTATCGGGTTCTTCCGTTTGGTCTAGCTCTATCACCCCACACGTTCATGAAATGCGTAGATGCAGCTCTTGCCCTGCTCAGGCTGCAGGGCATACGTATTCTGAAATACATAGACAACTGGCTTATCCTAGCAGAGTCAGAACTTCTGGCAGTTCTGCATCAAGATGTCGTTCTCGCACATATGAAGAAATTGGGGTTAAGATTGAATACCAAGAAAAGTGTACTTTCTCCAGCACAGAGGACCCCCTTCTTGGTGTCGTGTGGGATTCAGTGACAATGAGGGCCGTGCTCTCGCCTGCTCGTGTCGCTTCAATTCTCACATTTGTAAAAGAGATAAAGCTAGGCCAGTCACTCACTGTAAAGCAGTTTCAAAGACTGTTGGGTCTGATGGCAGCCGCCTCCAACAGTATTCCGTTCAGCCTACTGTACATGAGACCCCTGCAGTGGTGGCTCAAGACCAAGGGGTTTTCCCCGAGGGGGAACCCACTTCGTATGATCAAGATAACACGGCAGTGTCTCCGTGCCTTGGTTATATGTAGGAAACCTTGGTTTCTATCCCAGGGTCCAGTGTTAGGAGCTCTTTGCCATCAAGTTTCACTCTCGACAGATGCTTGTCTAACGGGCTGGGGAGCGGTAATAAAGGCCGCTCAGCTCAAGGTCTGTGGAGGAGTAATCATCTTTCGTGGCACATAAACTGCCAGGAGATGATGGTGGTCTTCAATGCGTTGAGACATTTTCATCCAGACCTGAGGGGCCATCACGTGCTTGTTCGCACAGACAACACGTCGGTGGTCTCCTACATAAATCATCAAGGGGGTCTGCGTTCACCGAGGCAACGTCTGTATGCTTTTCCCCCGATCGCTCTGCTCCCAGGTGTTCTGAAGAAGGTTCGCCAGGACAGAGCGAGTGTACTGCTAGTAGCTCCGTACTGGCCAAGCCGAGTTTGGTTCTCCCTTCCAAAATATCCCTTCTAGACGGCTCTCCCCTGGAGCTACTGGTCAGGGGGGACCTTCTATCTCAAGCGGGGGGAGCAATCCTCCATCCCCGCCCAGAAACAGTCAATCTGTGTGTCTGGCCTCTGAGCGGGTCCGACTCATAGTCTCTGGTCTCTCAACTGAGGTTGTAGAGACTATACTAAACTCCAGAGCTCCGTCCACGAGGAAGCTTTACACCCTGAAATGGATAATTTTTTTTTTCTTGGTGTATCCTACGACAATGGGATCCAGTTAATTGCAATTCAATAATTCTATTGGGGTTCTATTGGAAGAGATCCTCTATTTATACGTTTCCTTCGTGGCACCTTGAGGCTGAGGCCTGCAGTTCGTACCAGAATTCCAGCTTGGGATCTGGCCCTGGTCCTAGAAGGTCTATCTGTCGCTCCCTTTGAGCCTCTTTAGTCCGTTTCAGATCAATTTTTGACCCTCAAAACTGTTATCCTTCTAGCCATTTCTTCTCTTAAAAGAGTAGGAGATCTCCAGGCCTTGTCGGTATCTCCTTCGTGTCTTGAGTTTGTCAGATTAGATTTAGACTTGGATGCCCCGGGGTCTAGAGTTCTCATGTCGTGACAGTTTTACATGACAGGTTCTTGGCTGTATGGCGTTCGGGCATTCTCGTTCCCAAAGCGTCATTGACGCATCGCGAGTTCCCTCGAAAGGGAACGTCTCAGGTTACGACTGTAACCCTAGTTCCCTGAGTAGGGAACAAGATGATGCGTCACTTTGCCATACTTCCTACATCCCTGTGATCGACTTGCTTCAGCCTTTTTCGAAGCTAGCGCGGTCGTAATGCGTAGTGCTTTTATCCTTTCCAGGTCATGACGTCACTCGCCCGTGACGTTCATTCTCGCCATAGGACTAGTTGACACATGTGCTTCAGATGCAATCACGCAGGGGCATTCCCAAAGCATCATTGACACATCGTCTCATTCCCTACTCAGGGAACTAGGGTTACAGTCATAACCTGAGACGTTCTCAAACTCTCCAAAGTGCAGTCGCATGGTGGAAAAGGCTCGCCGTCAAGGTTTTGAGAATGATACTACCAAATCAAGATCACCTGCTGTCATTTTCAGACAGAAAAATAAGGTTGGTAATGCTATGTCTGTTGTTGGCACTGGAGTTATGGGCAACATCAAAATGATCAAGACTAAACTGGTGAGTGTTTTTGCCTCCAAGTTCACACCTGATTTATATGCTTTGACTTTGTCTGGGTGTCTGAAAGAAAAACTTGTGCGCAAAGTTGCTTGTCAGAGGATTGATTCTGTATATAGTAGATATAGTTCATTTACAGTTTGTGCTGAATGTAATGAGGTCAGTGAAATGTATGACCCGGAGCTCTGGCCTGAAGTGGCATTTGTTAAATGCTATTGTGAGCCGTGCAGGGTGGGAGTTATCAGGTCTCACACTGTACCGGGGTCCGCGGATATGCGTGTGCCTTCGGCTTGTATGATCATTCATTAGTGAATGGATCACTAATGTATCATCCATTAGTGGCCCCCATGGACATTCGGCTCGTGTCATACAACTGTCGTGGTTTGCGTGTGGGCCAGAGTGATGGGGATAAAGCCCGCCGTAACTTTGTTGACAGGCTGTTGGAGAACTTTGATATTCTATGTTTGCAAGAGACATTTTTAGCTGTGCAAGAGTTGGAAAAACTGAACTCTTTTAATGTCAATTTTCATGGTGTTGGTGAATCCACAACAGATAGTGGTACTGGTATAATTAGAGGTAGGATACCCGGGGGTGTGGCTATATTGTGGAATAAAAATTTGGCTGGTTAGACTTGGTGTCAGCTGGGGTATAGCAGTACAAACTTCCTATCAGGAAAAGGAATTCATTATCCTAAATGTATATACACCTCATGAATGTCACCATAATGAAGATGTAACGACTGAGACAAGTCAGACAAAAGTATTTGTTATAGCTTAACAACTGATATTTAGAACTCACTCTGGGAATCTGTGGCCCCATCCCCCAAACAGGGCAAGAAGATCTCAGTTACCCCGGCAACGATCAGATAAGGAGTTTTATGACTTTTAGCAATGTGGACAGAGTGTCTGCTGCAATACTAGAACAGACTCTCCTGCATTATTGATGAACTGACTAACATGAAATTAACATGCATTCCAGAACATTTTGTGAATGATTTACTGTGGTGTGTTGTGTCGTTTAATACTATTATCTGTTGATACTATGATCTTTTGATACTATGTATTTTATTATAGAACCAACGGTCAATGTACCCCACTTATACCATTTTTGGTCTCTATAAATTGGTACATCAAAATGATTGTGTACATGATATGCCGATAGCTGTGCAACATATTAGTATTACAAGAATCTTTCTTAGTTTCGTCATCAGAATCCAATCCAGCGTGCCATTGCAAATAAGCATGCTTAGAACAAAAACTCATAAATCAACCACAGAAGAAACTCCCGCTTGTGAAATTCCACCCTTCTCAATGGTCAAGCAAGCTCGGAAAGGTGTGACCTTTGTCAAACTTTAAAAGGCCTTGTCACTGACCCTTCCCACTTTTTAGCTCCTTGGCTTCTTTGCTGCTGGCTGTTACTCCTCATGTTGATAGTGGGGCCCAGGGCCCAACAGGCCTGATGCCGTCTGCCATGCTTTCATACTCCATACTAGTCAGACTTTTCTTCAATCAAGAAAACTGCTACTTTACCACCGCGGAATGGGCAACGATCAACTCCTGGCCTTCTCGGCACTTCAGGATGCCTTGCCGTCCAGGCTGCCCTCAGCAGGCCAGGGCAGCATGCTTCGACTCACAACAGCCATGTGCTCGAAACCACCATGCAAGTTCATCATATCTTCTCCACCCAGCAGAGAAGAAAACGACTGCAACTTGTACAGTGACTTTTGACACTCACGGACCCATCAACGAACTCAGTTTTCAACCACTTCAAGAATTGTATCCATGCAAGTATCAATTTAAGTAGGTGCTCTGAAAATGATACGCTGATGGTTCTTTTCATAGTTAAATAGATCTTTTCCATAGTTCTATTTCCTGCTTCCGGTTCCATAACACTCAGCATTTTACCTATGCATGTATGTATGTATGTATGAATGTATGTATGTTTGTTTAGTTTAGTTATGTTTGTGATTTAGTTAATAAAACTTGTGCACAATTGTGTATTTGGTTTCTGAGCTTGCTTGCAACAAAGTCCATTTTACGATCTTGATCTTGTTACATGCTCTAAGTGCTGTACATGCTAAGAAATAATTATTTTTCGGTGACCATGAAAGATACACTTTTCTTAGAATAAATGAATAATCAAAGAGTTCGTTGGAACTGATTAATTTATTGTAATATTAATTTAACTTGCCTCAAAGTTAATCTAATTAACTGACCCAAATATTAATAATTAATCATAATTGGTAATTATGAGTTATTATTAATATTTCCCCTTTGAGCTAATATTGTTACAAAGATGAGTATTTAAATAGGTTAGCCTTTATTCTTTTATTGAAAGTAATTATACTTCTAATGTATATGTTATTGGGGATATGCATACATATCAGACAAGACAAAAAATCATTGTTTTCTAAACATATTGTTCAATTCTGTCAGGATACTAATCTCATATTGTCAAGTGAAGTGATCTTGCCTGTAGATAGCTATAATTATGTTAGCGAGGCTTGGAATACTACATCTTGGTTAGATCATTGTATCAGTACAGTTGATGCACATGCCTCTTTGAAGGGTATGAGTATTTATGACACAGTAGCAACTGATTATACACCTGTTTTATGTTGATAAATGTGGAGTATCTTATAGCAATTTCGGACAATGAAAAGAATGTCAATACCGTAAAAATGGATTGGTCAGAACTTACTAAGGAGAATCTTTTAGCTTTTTATATTGGCAGATAGATCCTTGAATAATATTTATTTACTTAAGGATGCAATAATGTGTAGCGATGTTAACTGTAAAGACGTAAACCACGGGAGGGATATCTGCTCTATGTATAATAATATAGTAAATGTTTTGTACGATTGTAGTAAGCCATATTTTAAACAGAAGAATAAGGTTAATAATAACAAGCCGGGGTGGAGCAAGTATGTAGCAGAGTACCAAGCTGAAGCCCGGAAAGCTTTCAAATTATGGGTTATTGCGGGCAGACCCAGACAAGGGCCTGTGCCCAGTTGCATAAAGCACCTTAAGTGTAATTTTCCCTTAAGGAATAAATGTAAAACTGAAACTTGGAATGCCAAATCGAATTATTATAGAGACTGCTTCTCTCGTGATTTCAATAATCCTAGGCAATTCTGGAATCACTTAAATAACATTCTTAACAAAAATAAAAAAACTTCTGTGAAACAAATATGCAAGGATAATGACATTTTATCTGATCCTTTGCATATAGCTCATGCCTTTAATCATCATTTTTCGTCTTTATGTAGTTTAAAATCTGTTTGCCCTGATGGTTTGGCATGGTCTTCTTATTCTTCTATGCCTGCTGGTTCTTTTTCATTTAAAAAGATCATGCCTACTGATGTCTTTAATGTATTACAGGACCTTAAATTAAAGTGTAGTACAGGACCAGACGATCTGGAAGCTAAGTTTATCAAAAGTTTCCTCTTGCAGATCTTTTTAATCTATCATTAACTACTTGTACTGTGCCACACATTTGGAAAGCTGCAAGAGTGACACCTCTTTTCAAAGGTGGAGACCAATCTGATGTGAATAATTATCGTCCGATTTCTATCATTTGTGTAGTTGCTAAAATATTTGAAAAATTATTTTTTAATCAACTAACTGAGTACATTAATAATTATAACATTTTATCTCCACATCAATCTGGCTTTAGATCCAATTTTTCTACTTCAACTGCTCTCTTAAAATTGACAAATGATGTTTTCTCGGGTTTTGATAATGGTCATTCCACTGGAGCTGCTTTCATTGATATGGTTGACCATTACCTTCTACTGGATAAGCTTTACTCTATTGGTTTGAATAAACATGCTGTGCTCTGGTTCAACTCTTATTTGCATAATAGACGTCAATGTGTTGTTTACCAAGGATTCCAGTCAGATTATTTAATTGTTGATAAAGGTGTTCCTCAAGGCTCTACTTTAGGCCCCTTACTTTTTTCAATTTTTATCAATGACCTGGCACATGTTTGTTCTCATTGTGAATTAGAGCTTTATGCTGATGACACTGTCATCTATACCTCTGATCGGGATTTGCTGCAAGTTCAAAGAACTCTTCAATCTGACTTTGATAAAGTACAACAGTGGCTGTTCATTAATAAACTTCTGTTGAACATGAAGAAGTCCTGCTGCATGGTGTTTTCCACGATACAAAATCGCCGTTGTGCTTCCTGTTTTGAAATAAAGTTTTTAGATGGGTCCCTTATGCAGATTGTGGAGGAATTTAAATATTTGGGCCTCTGGCTCGATTCCAACCTTACCTTTAAGATACACATTGATAATATCATTAGGAAAATATATGGATGTCTTAACACTCTGTACAGATCAACTAATTGTTTTTCGACTCAAGTCAGGAAAAAAATTATTTCTCAACTGGTAATACCAATTATTGATTATGCAGACATAGTTTACACTAATACCTTTGAGTCCAATCTTAAACCCCTTAATGTTGTATTCAATTCTCTTTGCAGATTTATATTGAACTGTCCATTTAAAACTCATCATTGTTTTATGTATGATTCACTACACTGGTTGCAACCGAAACCACGTAGGGATTACCACTGGATTCTGTTTATTTTTAAATGTGTTCATTCCAATTGTCCTGCATACCTTAAACAGCACTTAATACCCTATTGCTCAACATACTCACTTAGACACCTCCAATGTCCAACATTTTTTTTGGTACCAAGGCTACTTTCTGTAGCTGGTAGGAGAGCATTCCAATATGACTGGAATAACCTTCCTCTTTTTTTAAGGTCTATTTCTACATTTGGGTTATTCAAATCGTCACTTTTTTATTTTCTTAAAACTACATGTTCTTGTAATTAGGGACACCAATGGTATTACATATAATTGGTTCATGTAAAAAAACATTTAGTAATGTGTACAATTATGACTTTCTTTGTTATTTTCTTTATCTTGATTTTCTTTTACATTTCCATGTGAGATGTGACGTTATCCTGTATGTTACATTTTGTCATAAGGTGCATTGATAATCGATTTATTATTATTATTATTATTATTATTTTTATTTTTTTTATTCGGTTGATTATTTGTGAATATACTTTAATATGTGTGCTATATTAATTATGGGTGCAAGGGCAGGTGAGCGAGGTATTGTTTTGTATATATGTTTGTATCTTTAATATACGTTTGTATTTTTGTATGTACTGTGTGATTAACCTTTGTGTCTGTACATATGCGCAGGACCCCCTTGAAAATGAGATGATACATCTCAAGGGGTTATCCTGAAATAAATTCAATCAATTCAATACATGACGCTGAGAGTCTCGGCCGCACTCAGCATTCATGGGCTAATCTGAGGTACAGAATTGCGCTGATATAGCGCAGAGAATTGCGCTATATAATGAAGTTGCATTTCATTATATAGACAGAAACTTCTTTCAGGAATTTTGGTGATCTCAGCATGAGGGATGGAGGAAGAGGGGAAGAAATGTAGATTAGGATTGCTTAGGTGAGACCTGCGTCTCGAATGATGGTGCTAGTTTCACAAGAGAGAGTTCAAATTTAATTTCCCAAATGTAAGTGTTAATTTCCAAAAAAGGTCCTTTGTCCTCTCAGGGAGTGGTTGTTCCTCAAGTAGACTGCCTGGCATTTATCTAATTTCTAACAATATCTAACAGGGTTGATGGAGGTCGGTATAAAAATAATATAAAATGTAACTTATCAATATCCATGTTTTTTTATTAATGTTACATCTCAACAACTGACATACTGTAACATCACACACTTGACCAAATAAGTACTGCTAAGGTCAAATTTGTAAAATACAAATAATGGACTAACATAGACTTGCCAAGCCTGTTCCATGTTCCAACAAATGAACCATGCCAATAACCAAAGTGCAGGCAAGTGCTCTGATTACACCCTCTGATAACATTGTTTGCTCATTGTTGGGAATTAGGTGTGCCTTGTGTCATAACATTTTTTTATCATGTAATGTTCGACAGTGTTTCCAAAGAATTTGAATTAAGCAGCTCCTCAAGGTAACAACATTGTGACGCATTGCTGCCACATGCATATTATTTTTCCACTCAATATAAACGACATATTTTCTCGTAATAACAAGATCTTATGTCGATAAAACAAAATATTTTTCTCGTAATAACAAGATGTTATGTCGTTTTAACGACATCTTTTCTCGGAATAATGAGATGTAATGTTGTTAAAAAGACATCTTTTTCTTGTAATAACAAGATGTTATGTCGTTAAAACGACAAATGTTCTAGGCCTTATAAGGACATGTGTAGTCATGTACAAAATATGCCTTTAGTTTATCCACATAAAATGTATAGCCTATCATGTCTTTATCATATGTTCAAAAAGCTTAAGCAGCAGCCCCCAATGGACATTCATGTTAAAAGATCAAATTCACACACCTTATTAATAAAGCATGTGTAGCCTATAGATTAGCAGATGAGCCCAGAATACGAACATTGCGTTTAATTGCACATTAGGCTAAGCGTTATAGAAAACCCTTATTATAAAGAAAAAGCTCAGTGTGGCTTAATAGGCTACTACAATGATAAAGATCAAATGCTGTACACACCTTATTAATAAACCATACAATCCTACAGAAAAGCAGATGAGCCCAGAATATGAACACAACGCATTTAACTACACATTACGCATTTTCCTCCCATAAAAACCCTTTATTATAAAGAAAACTCTTAACGTGGCTTTCTATGGGAAGATGGCATTGCAGTGCACAACAAATCCTTTAAATGGTATTCAATGCAAAACAAAAATGTAAAAATATAAAAATAAAAAAATATAAGTAGTTAATACAATAAACAAATTATTGTGGAATTAATTAGCCCACAAATAATATTTATTTTAAAGTCTAAACGAATTTATTTAAAGAAAATCACCAGCGTTGGGCGTTTATCTGTATAGGTTAAGTGTTGTGTTTCAGCCGCCCAGCCGCAAACTGCCGTAAGAAAATGCAACAGAATTTGATTTGTTAAACATGAAGGGTCTGGTATGACCGCTCACTCTAACGTTAACCTAGATGCATGTTTGCTATTATTAGGCGCATATCCAAGTGTTTGTGCGGAGTGTGGAGCGCACTTACTGCATGACATGGAGGCGCCGGTGCCATCACTCGCATTTTCAGGAAACGGTGAAAACAGAAAACGGAGTGCTTTCGTAAAAGAAAAGAAAACAAACAGGGCGCGCAGGGGAACAGGAACAAACAGGGGAATAGGCTGTAGCCTATATGCACCCAGGATTGAATATAACGTGCGATAAGTCCTAATTGCTTAAATGAATGACTAGCCTACTAGTCTAGAAAAATCGCTTAATGCATATTGGAATGTCCCCTTATTATGTCGAAATAACGAGATATTTATGTCGAAATAACGAGATATTTATGTTGAAATAACGACTTATGTCGAAATAACTACTTATTATGTCGAAATAACGACTTCTTATGTCGAAATAACGAGATATTATGTCGATATAACGACTTAATATCTCGAAATAACGACTTATGTCGAAATAACGACTTATGTCGAAATAACGAGATATTATGTCGAAATAACGACTTATTTCAAAATAACGATATTATGTCAATATAACGACTTAATATCTCGAAATAAAGACTTATGTCGAAATAACAAGAAATTATGTTGATATAACAACTTACAGTTTTTCTCGATTGCTTAAACACATTTCTTGAAACTCTGCTTCGTATTCTCAAAACTGTAAACACAAATCCATAACGTCTCAGCCACTTCCCCAAACATCCTATTTTCAGGTCAAAATGAAACTCTACACTCAAAACCATTCACTCTTGCTGAAAAACCAAACTTTGCCCTCAAACAGGACACACAAGCCCTCAAAATCACACACACTGCAACATAGTCTAACACACTGGTGCAATAAATTCAAGACAACATTTCCAAAACTGGTAAGTAATGTTGCTTGTGGTTCCCCCCCTCACAAACCTTTTCACATGATGTACACAAAATACACAACCAGTGGACACATTGGCACATTTTTATTCATTCGTGTACTACACAGTACAACACACACACAACAAAACAAACATTTTTTCCCTGTTTTACTTTTTTTTTTTTTTTTTTTTACAGTTTTTCTGAATTGCTAAAACACTAAATCCCATTCTCTGAACCAAATTCTCAATAGCCTAAACCAAGTTGTCAATTAAATCACTCTTTCTGTAAAACATTAAACAAGTTCAGGCAGTTAAAACACTGTTTGCAAATCTCATGCACCCTTTTTGCAAAACTCTAAACACATTCTCGCTCACTAAAACACATTTCACACTGTGATGCACGTGTGTTTCAAAACTCTAAACACAGACAGGCAAAAGTTAAACACAACTACAACACTCCTGTCATCATTTACACACAACGACTCAAAATTGTTCACACTTATTTCTAATGATGTGACCAAACCAACTGTACATAATACAAGTCCGTTTAGAGTGCCAAAATTGACTCAAAATGTTGCACTGAATGTTGATACCGATATGGATTGAAAAGATATAAGAGAGAGAGGAGGAAGAGTGCGTGTAAGAGGTGGTGAACAAGGAGGAAGAGGATGAGGATGAGGATGATGAAGAGCATGTGTGGAGAACACTGTCAAGGCTGGATCTGGCTTTAGGGTTTTTCTCTTTGCCTCCAGAGATGACAGTGTGTCTGTGCTGTGGACAAACTCCTCCACCAGAACATGAAGACGCGATGCTGAAGCAGAATACATGTAAAATCTCTCTCACTGACCTTGATTTTGCAGTTGCACAACTCTTTTGAGTGACTGTAACATTTACATTTTCATTTAGAGTTTTTTACTGTAACCTTTATGGCTTTTGCAGTTGGGTCACTGTATTTTTACAGTATGCAAGTGCTGAATATCCAGACATTCAATACTATACAATATTCAGTACATTACTATACTTGCAGTGCATACAGTAATTTATTCACCTTACTAATGTTAGTAGTCATTACTATACTTTTTTACGTAATTGCAAATTTTGTTTACTTTGTTACAATATACTTTTTTTTCTTTAACTGCATGCTTTGGATTCTGTGTTCTCCATTTTTTGATGTAGTGTCTAATGAATGATCTGTAGTGTTTATAATATTGACTCGTTGTGTGTATGATCTGAAAGCATTGTTTGATTTTGAGCACAGATAAAGTGGTTTTGAGGCAATTGTTTGATTTTGCCAGAAGAGCCAGAGGTTCTCTGAATGTGGTGTGAAAATTGTGGTTTTGTGTTTAAGGTTTTGAGAAAGTGAGTGATAGTTTCAAGAAATGTGTTTTAGCAATTCAGAAAAACTGTATATTCTCTCCTCTAAAAAAATCTTTTATATTTACTTACAGTAAGATGTGTGTGACCATCATATGACAGTAAAAGAGCGCACACAAACCTTATTCTAATATGGAATTGTATTGGAATGGGTAAAGAGTGTTGGTCGTGACAGGAGGGCCTCCACTCAAGGATACAATATGATGAACACGTCTAAGAATGTTCCACATATGGTTGAAATACCATCGTAAAGAAAGATAACATTCTGGGAGTCGAGACTATAAAGGAGAAAGGATGCCCTCCCTTCACTGTCACACTCTGCAGCCACTCTGTGTGACTGTATGACTGCTGGCCTTTTCTTGCAAGAAAATACACCTCACCAAAGACTATTGGAAATGTTTGTCTCTTATTCAGTGATAGAATTCTGTTTGCCACCACACCTCCCTGAAGGTTCTCGAGACGACAGTAAAGCGACTCAAATTTGACCTTACTCGTAGCCCAGCCTCCCTCATAGTCATACCATTGATAAAGACATGGGCAACTAGAGTGGCTTGAATTTCATCTGAGACTGCTTCTTGTCCTTGCCCTTCGTCCTCCTCCTCCTCCTTATCCCTCCTCCATCTCTTCCTTCATGTCTTTCTGGATCCATTGTTCCAAAACTCAATAAACTGATTTGGGCCCTTTTATGTATCTATTGAAGGTTCTGATTGATGTGTGTTATATTTTGACTCTTAGTGTTTCCACCTGGGTAATTGTGTGCTAACTGAGCTGAAGCTGTGCTGACTTGAGTGAACAATATTGAGTGCTAGTGCTTTCTAAATGACAACATGGTCTAAGCAATGAGAAATGAAGGGATTTGTGTGTGTTTTGCAGTGACAGTTCAACAAATCTGACTCATGTGTCAAAACAGGGAATAGTGTTTATAGTTTAGTGAAATGGGTGTGCTTCTTGATAAATGGCATTATGGTTTTGAAATTTTAGTTCAAAAGCCTGATTATAGTGTTTAAGCAATCGAGAAAAACTGTAATATCTCGAAATAACTAGATAAGGTTTCTTTCTTTTTTTAGCTTTTGTTTATGGTGAAATTAAGAAATTAAGACCTCCACACCAAGGGGTAAAACATTAATCCATTTCAGGCATTTCACATGCATGCTTTGCTTTAGTAATTGTTGCTAGATTGTTGTTGGATTACAAAGCATGAATTATGAATTTATAATCTGCCACATTGTACTAATTTGTCTTCTAATTTTAATTTAGTTAAACTGTGTCAATTATTGTTGTTTTTTGTTGTTTTTTAGCTAAATTAAAATGAGGGAATGAATTAGTACAATGTGGCAATGATTCAATTTGAAACGATGGAAGGAATTCTTAATTTATGGCTATGACGTTGTCAGGGATCGGTCAGGCTCCATCACCATTCAATCACAACGATCACTATCAGCTGAGTATCATTCACCAGCACCTGCACGCCATCTGCTCATCACCACCTACACTTATAAACACACACCTCACTCTGGCACTTTGTCTGATCTCATATATGATTAAGGACTCGTCTCACTGTTTTTTCTTACCTTCTATGCATCTTTGGCAAAGTCTCCAATCTTGATCATGTTCTGAATTAAGAAATCATTATAATGCAGTCAAAAATAATTTACAGGGAACATAAATAATTACTTTACCTTCCGAGTCTCCTAGTCTCCTTCCCACACTGGTGTGTGCTTCCACCATCCTCCACGACCTCCTCAACCATCTAAACGGAAAAGACTGTCAGTATCTCCATTCGTCATTACTTTATATTACATAAAGTCCATTACATTACTTTAGACATACCTTTAAAGGTTCCCTCTACTGCTATTTGCATCAATAAACCGGTTTCTCACCCCTACCATTATTGTTTGGAGTCTCTGTTCCGTGACCGATGTGTATTTTTTCTTCCGCATGTCAAGTGCAGGGCTCCGTATTGGATAATCAGTATGACAAATATGTTGTTTTTTTTATTTGGTCGAATTTGCTTTTAATTTTGAAGTCATTATTCATACTTTTCTGAATAAGTGGATGAAAAAAGTTTGTCAAAGTTGTCCTAAGACAAGAACAGGTATTGTTCAAACTTCATGTATAACTTTAATGAAAGGTTTTGATCCACTTCAAATGTTGATTACTGTATAAAGTACAAAACATTTGCTGAATGTTTTAAACATATTTAATTTCAGCTATAGTTGCCAAAGTAATATTTCTCATTTTGGTTTAGTTTAAGTTAAAATAGCCTACAAAAATAACTAAAACTAAATAAACTAAAACTCAATAAAACTGTAGACATATAAACAAACACACACACACACAAATAATTCAAATTATGAACTAAAACTATAATAGTATATCAATGATAGTAAAATGGCACTGAGCCAGTCCCTGCCCTCCCTGATTTGAATATCCCCTCCCCTCTCCCATCAGTCATATGAGCAGCGGTGAACACTATTGCTCTGTGAGAAAGAAGGAAACTCAGACTCATTCACACTGGATTGCTTGACGATCTGCTTCAGCATGAAGACCCTTCCTGTCAGTTTGCTCCTAGTGCTGGTGAGTTCAAGGTCTGTGTGATGTGATACAGCTTTAGCTGTGTTTATGTTGCAGAAACTAAGTCTAGCACACTGTATAAAGTCAGGTGAAATCCAGGTTTATACAATGAGTTGAATAATGTTTGATTTCCATCGAATGATTAGTTGATGCGATTATTTGTCATGTGTCTTCTAGTAAAAACTGTAGGTAGAGTGTTACCACTATTGGGTGTGGATGAAAGTGTCTTTCATTCCTGTATGTCTATGAGATCATGGCACATGAACATGAACATGAACTTTAAGAATGGTTTCAATTGTAAGTTCATGCCTTAAGGTACTCTCAAATATGCTTATTAGTAAAACTATAATTATGTGAATTCAGTCAAATGTGCATTGGCTGTATCTGTTAAATATAGCATTCTATATAATCTGTTCAGTTGCAAGCTTAATTTTGAAGGTTTGACATGTCATTAAGGGAATGTCAAGCAGTGCAAGCGTATATGTCCTCAAGCAATGTTAGAAAGGGAAACATCACAGAAAGTTTGTTTTATTAATGTAAATGCTGGCCCAAAAAAAGTGAAATTATAAATAACATAATAAAGGACATAATAAAGAATAATTTATGCAACATAATTTACTCTTCATAAGTTCTCCTTTGGTGCAAATTATATTTTAATTATCCTGACTATGGCAATAAATTAAATGATTTTAATAAGCTTGTCAAAATCTTCTCAGCAAAATGTATATATTTAAATTGGTCAAAGCGATTTGGGGACTGCATTACAAATTTAAAACCATCTACAGTTTACAAAAAATCAAAGTTGTAAATAAAACAAAGATTATTGGAGTACGTTTTACAAGAAAATACTATTTCAGTATTCTTAACTTAAATTCACATTTGCCGTTTCTTGGTAATTGTTTGTGAAATTTACTAGCAATTTTGGAGTCAAGTCAAGTCACCTTTATTTATATAGCGCTTTTTACAATACAGATTGTATCAAAGCAGCTTCACATTGATAACATGAAAGTAATACAACAAAGTTTGTTTCTAGAAGAAAATTGCGTCATCGTCCACCCTAAGTAAGGCAGATCAATAATATTGTTGAATATTAAATGTCCCCAACTAAGCAAGCCAAAAGCCAAGGCGACAGTGGCAAGGAACCAAAACTCCATCAGGTGACAGAATGGAGAAAAAAAACTTTGGGAGAACCCAGGCTCAGTCGGGGGCCATTTCTCCTCTGGGCAACGAGCGAACAATGTATGATTATGAGTGAATATTGTTGCAAAGTAAATCCTCACCAATTTATTACAGTGTTTCTATTCCACAAAAACATTTGAATTTGTTTCTTTGACTTTCACACGACATTACGACCTTAAGTCACAGGAACAATCCTCCTCAAGCAACCTTGGGTTATTGGCTTTTTTCAAGGAGAAGAACGTGGTAGTTCAAGGTTTGTTTCTTGAGGCCTTTAAACCTTTTCAAACCAATCCATTTTTGGGCAATAACCCACATTTTTAGCTGCTAGACTAAATCACCCCTCTATTAAGAATCACACTGACTTACTACTAAAATGAGAATCTCCTACATGTAAAATAACAATAATGTCTAGTCTGGTGAAGATGAATAAGATTCCCAAAAGGTTGAAATAACAATATTAATTATAAAATAAAATAAACTCAGGTAATCCACAAAGGAAACGGATAACTGAAGAAAGACAAACTAAGGCCCTGTCCCAAATGCATGGCACACTTCATATGCACTTTCGGTCTTGTGGACTTACAATGGCTGCCGCGTGTGTCCGCTAAGTCCGCGAGACCGTAGTGTCCCATTTGTCATTTTAGGTCTCAGAAGGGTGCTCGCGAGCGCTTTTGCCGAGCCCACACACGGCCGTGGGAAGTAGGGGTGTTGCGGGTGCTGCATGTCTGCAGTGCAGACATTACAGCACTCTCTGACAGATGCAAATAAAATAAAAATAAACGTATAAAACATTTTTTAAATGCTCCTGTTTGTTATTAACCTAAGAAGTTTATGCACAAGGAAGTTTTGAGCAAAACTAAATAATTATTAATTATTAAAATAACACAAAGCATCATTGTCAACTGACGTTGAACGTCAAGGTGAAGACGTTTAAAAAAAAAAAACAGTGAAGGTATCTAGATATCATAATGGCACAGAAAAGAATTTTGGATTTCTTTAGTACACCAGCATCTAAAAAGAGCACGATGGAAGTCCAGAGAATACAGGAAAGCATCCCGACTCTTCGCCAGAGCCTAGTAGGCCTGCTAGTTTTGCCTCAGAGACCACCAAGACCTGCGGTAACAACCCCCACGAGCCTGCCGCTCCTCCATGCAATGCTGCAAGCACTGGGGGTGGATTTAGCACGCTAGCTGCATTGTGTGTGTTCATCTGTGTTTTGCTTGTCTGAAAGCACTAGAAAAAAAATTATCAATGCAGACAGTTTTAGGGTAGACAACCCATTTGTGTCAGGCGGCTTTGGAAACTGGCGTAAAGCCACTGCAAAATTCAAGGAACATGAACAATCAAAGTTGCACATGGATTCAGTTCAAAGACATGCTGTTTTGGGTAATGTGCCTATCAATGCCCTCCTGTCCTCTGCTCTTGCCGAACAGCAGAGGACCGCTCGACATGTTTTGGAACTACTGTTGGTAACACTTTACAATAATAGTACATGAATAATCATGTACTAATACCTGAATTAATAATTACTTTACTATGAACTAATGATGAGTTAAGACATGTATTAATGAGGTACTAACCTTAATTACGACATGAGTATCATGAATTCCTACATGAATATACCATCTTAACTACGCGTTAGTACATGCTTGTTAATTAATGTATTAATTAACATTTCGAGGTAAAGTAAATCAAACATGCTCTAGATCAGAAGAAAGATGTACTAAAAGGGCACAATGTTAAATTGTTCATAAATTTAACACCATCAATTGTCACATACATCAGTGAATGACACAAGATGTCTTGAAATATTTATATTAAACCTACTCATTGAACACACATTCCGTTTTAAGTGATTCCACTGCTGCCTTCAAGTGTAAAATACCTACTACACTAGCATATTCATTAAACAGATGCAATTTTCAAAATTAAAATCAGTGTTAGCACAGATGATGGTTATTTTCTGGATTTGTTTACTGTCTTTATATCATAATGCAGTCGGATGTTAGTCTTGTTTGCTGGCTCTTCTTTGGGGCCACTATTGCCCCTTCAAAATTTGTCCACTTTTTTCCTACCGTTCAGTTCCTTCTCCATCTAAATTCAGGCACAGCACCTCTGCTCTTCCACTTCTTTACAAACCACCGACAAGCACCAAATGATATCTGATTTAGAAGAGCTGAATATGTATAAAACATGTGTAATTGATACATTTTTGAAGATTTACTCTTGGATTTTCCAAGTAATTAATGATGAGTTAGTAATGATGTGCCCCCCCAAGTAAAGTCATGACATTATGATACATTAACAAGTCATGAATTCATGTTACTTTCCAAGTAATTAATGATGAGTTAGTAATAATGTGCCCCGCCATGAAGTAAAAGTAACATGAATTCATGACTTGTTAATGTATCATAATGTCATGACTTTACTTGGGGGGGCACATCATTACTAACTCATCATTAATTACTTGGAAAATCCAAGAGTAAATCTTCAAAAATGTATCAATTACACATGTTTTATACATATTCAGCTCTTCTAAATCAGATATCATTTGGTGCTTGTCGGTGGTTTGTAAAGAAGTGGAAGAGCAGAGGTGCTGTGCCTGAATTTAGATGGAGAAGGAACTGAACGGTAGGAAAAAAGTGGACAAATTTTGAAGGGGCAATAGTGGCCCCAAAGAAGAGCCAGCAAACAAGACTAACATCCGACTGCATTATGATATAAAGACAGTAAACAAATCCAGAAAATAACCATCATCTGTGCTAACACTGATTTTAATTTTGAAAATTGCATCTGTTTAATGAATATGCTAGTGTAGTAGGTATTTTACACTTGAAGGCAGCAGTGGAATCACTTAAAACGGAATGTGTGTTCAATGAGTAGGTTTAATATAAATATTTCAAGACATCTTGTGTCATTCACTGATGTATGTGACAATTGATGGTGTTAAATTTATGAACAATTTAACATTGTGCCCTTTTAGTACATCTTTCTTCTGATCTAGAGCATGTTTGATTTACTTTACCTCGAAATGTTAATTAATACATTAATTAACAAGCATGTACTAACGCGTAGTTAAGATGGTATATTCATGTAGGAATTCATGATACTCATGTCGTAATTAAGGTTAGTACCTCATTAATACATGTCTTAACTCATCATTAGTTCATAGTAAAGTAATTATTAATTCAGGTATTAGTACATGATTATTCATGTACTATTATTGTAAAGTGTTACCCTACTGTTTAGATCCATCAGATTCCTGGGCAGCAAGGGGATGCCGTTCAGGGGTGACACCACACGTGATGGAATCCTTTACGAACTGATGTTGGAACGCACCTATGATCTCCCTAAAGAACGAGAGTGGGTGATGAGAAGAGACAACTGGATGTCCAACACCATACAAAGTGAAATTATCCAATAGTTTGCCCATGCTATTCAGAGAGATATTGTCGCCCGTTCATCGGAATCCAGATTTTATGGATTAACAGCTTATGGGACTACTGACGTGAGCAGTTATCGTGTAATTTGCAATTTGTTGACGGCAGCCTGGAGTCTCACTGTTTATTTTTAGGATTTTATAATGCACAGGACAGCACTGGACAAACTCTTTTCTACTGCATCAAGGATGTGTTTTTGAGTCTTAACATTCCAATCGATCGCCTTGTAGCATACTGCTTTGATGGAGCCAGTAATATGTCCGGGTGCTTTTCAGGAGTGCAGGCTCGCCTCAAAGAATTGTGCCCTCAGTCAATGTATGTACACTGTAACAACCACGCGCTGGACTTGGTGCTCCAAGAAGTTGCTTGTGAAGTGAGCCTTGTGGCCGACACTTTGAACTTTGTACGGGGTGTTGCTACTGTAATTGGAGAATCGCCAAAGCGCAAACAGTTTTTTGAGTCGCTTTTCGGTTGCGATGAGGTTGCGGTTAACATCCTAGGCCTTTGCCCGACGAGATGGTGCATCCGCACCACAGCAATCAAACGCGTCTGTTTCTCTTACAGTACTCTTCTGGCTACACTCAATTTGCTGAAAGATGACGAATATTCTCAGAGGGGACAGTAGATCAAAGATTGGGGGACTGTGAAACCAAGCCCAAAAAAGGCAGAACATTTTTCGGTCTTCTATGTTGCCAAGCACTGTTCGAACCCTGCGAGGCAGTGGCCCGGGGCCTGCAGAGCTCCAAAGCAAGTGCCCTTGGTGCACTTGAATGCGCAAATATGCTCAAAGATCGCATAGCGGCACTTCGTGATGATGTCATTGTGGAGGAGATGGTCCACAAGGTTGAAGCATGTGCCTCAGAGATGGACCTGAAAATGCCTGACACAGACACCACCGCAAGAGTGAGTAGAACCCCGGACCGCTTTCGCCAAACCATGGAACCAGAGGCAGTGGCTCACAACGCAGCAACAGTGATTTGGCGACATCAGTTTTATCAGGCTGTTGACTTGGTGTCAGCGGAGCTGAAGAGACGGTTTGATCAAGAGAGTATGACACTAGCAGCGAGCCGAGAGAGGGCAGTAATAGTGGCAGCAGGAGGAGGAACTGTTGATTTGGAGCCCCTTCAGCTTCCCAAGGATCTGGACACAGACCGCCTTAATCTCCAGCTCAAAATGCTTTGCGATGTCACCAGAGAATCTTAATGTAGCACAGTGAGAGATGTAGCATCATGCCTATCTAAGCTCCATCCTCAAACGAGAGCTCTGTTTACTGAGGCTGAAACAATTGTGTCTGTGTTTACCTATATCAGTGGCCTCGTCCGAGCGATCATTCTCCAACTTGCGCCGATTAAAAACATGGTTACGGTCCACCATGACACAGAAGAGACTAACACACTTGTCCCTGATGAATGTCCACACAGACATTTTGAATGCTTTGGACATCCATTCCCTCATGAGAGACTTTATCTACTCAGCTCCTGAGCACCAAGCCACATTTGGAGTAATTTAACAAGAGCACTCTGCTCAAGGTAAAACGTTTGGTTTATTATAAGCTGCCGCTGAGCAGTTTAACATTACATAACATGTAATGTTATGCTGATAATTTTGCTGCAAAAATGTATTTGGTTATATTATTGTGTGCTGTGCAAATTGGGCTTTTGAAACGGTGAAAATGTGACTATATTTGGATATGTTCGTGTCCGCTGTGCGCTGTCAGCCTGTGGACCGGTTTAATTATTCGTAGGCTATTTTTATGTTCTTATTAGCTGTGTTCTATGAGTGTGTGTCTGCGCCCTGATAGAGCCAGAAGTTTAAATAACGTAGGTTAATGTATATGTGATGTTAAAAATATTTGCTTTTGTTGATATGTTCTTGGCCGCTGTGTGCGACAACCTTTTGGACCTGTTTAACTATGTCTTGGCTATTTGTACGTGTCTGCTGTGTGTAACAGAGTCTGGTTACAAGATTGGTATAAACATGTTTGATTCGTATTAGTGTGTGTTTACTTTGTTATTAGACTTAGACATTATTAAGAGGTGTCCACCTGACAAGCAAAAAATGCACCTCCCACTACAGCACCCCCAACTTAAAACCTCTTCCCACTGCCCTGCCTGCACATATCCTTTTCACAACACAAAATAACTGTTTCATCTAAATGTTTCATTCACAGTAGCTGCCTTTCATAAAGCCATTACTATCAAACTTTTGAGAACTTTTTACTTACACTACATAAGTTATGAGGTGTAAGTGTATTTTCTAACGAGGCAACTGTAGCCTGTATTACTGTAATTATTTCAGCAACAAGGGTGAATTGAAACATGCATCTTGAATTGTTTGCTGTTGAATGAACTGATTGTTAAAAGTACTAAACTGAAAGAAGATCATACTGTTGTGTTTTGGTGATTAAACCAAATGTTCTCTTTACATATTACAATAATATGGTGTTTGAAACTATGGTTATGTGGACTGAAAAGTCTATAACTGTAATGAAAGCATGGGATCAGGTTATGAAAGAATGACTAGCTGTTACAAGTGTTATCAGTTTGGATTTTTGTACTAAGAGTTTTGAAAATGTACACCTTACTGAATAAAAAAAACCTGATCAGATTCCAAAAATGAAATCCTTGTAGAGGATTAGATTATATGGCATTTTAAAATACTAGTTACTTTTTTATTGATTACATGATTACTTAATATTCACAAAATGGCAGTAAATTATTAAAAATGCATTATTCTCCTTAATTATTCTTTTTATTTTTTCATTTTTCCTATCCAAAAAAGCCTATATATATGTTCAGAAAGTCTTCCAGTTTTACAGAATAAACACAGACCGGCCATTAGTCAGGCGAGTATAATTAAATGGACTTTTGAGAGACCGAAAAAATATATAAATAAATAAAAATATACTTTTTTTTAGTTAGTGCTTCAGTTTGATCGTTTTAATTTTAAAATGTTTTATTTCTTTTAATTTAACATTTTTAAGATTTAATTTATTAACTTTTCATCAGTTTACGAACCCCCTGCAGTTTCTTCACAAAAAAAAAACCCTGAAATAATGTAATGTTTAATGCACCTAATGTTGTTGAAAACAGAAAATGTAATCATTTTTCTTTCTCTTTGTATTTTTATTTATTTTTTATTTAATTTTTTTATCAGCATAATAAAGGATTTTACTCAAATCAATGTGATAAACGAGTTAGGTCCAAAGTAATTTAAAAGTAATCAGATTATATTACGTGTAATGTGATAGATTATGTTACTAACTAAAAAACAAATTTCATGTAATTTGTATTCAGTGATGGACTACAATTTGTAAGTAATCTACCCAGCACTGAAGATAATGAAAATATAGGTAAAATAGGACATGTTATGGCCGGAATTCGTGAGATTCACTTGGTTGACATAACCTTTATAACAACTTTCATAACATTATTTATGATGACTTCTTTTTAACTCAGTTTACCTGGACTGTGTGTGCGTGGGCTGACAGGGGAAGACAGAAGCGCGCATGGATCATTGAATCTTTCACTATCGAGGAAGAAAACCCTGGTCCATTTCCATATATCCTAGGCCAGGTGAGCGGAGTTAGAAACAGTTACCAGGGCTGCGTTCAGCCCCGACAAAACGTTGCACAACGTTTTTTAAACAGAAACGGTGATGCGTTGAACACACTGTTCTGATGACGCAAGAGTTGCAACTATGGCAGCTGAGAAGGCCATTCTTTGTGTTCTTTGTGATGAATTTTCGGAGCCTGATGAAGTCGGTATAAATATGTTTTTAATACTACAAAATATGCCTGATGTTACAGTTACTGCACTTGCCGCCCAGAACAAAGGAGAACATCCCAATCGAGTGAAGGGATTGCTGAAACTGAAATGGAAGCACACATCTTACCTAATTCAGACTAAAACACATCTATTTAGCCTCACATACTGACTTTATTTGTAGTTCATACTGTTTTAATACCCTGTATTTTCTTTCTCATTTTTAGGAAAAGCACTTAATTACCATTGTTTATTTCTATACCAAATCTCATACACTTGCAATGAAGCTAAAAATATAAACAACATCATTATGTTGATATCCTATATTTTTACAATAAAACTTACACAAACATGTCTTCTAATATCCTCAGTTGTTGCGTATTCCGAGCTGCATCGAACACATTGTAAATTACTTTCCTTGAACCCATTGTGCGAGTTCACTTTAATACCGCGTGCTTTATATACATGTTGCTGCTGATTGGACTGCACTCCTGACACACCCACCAAACAAGAGAAAACGTATCTCAAACCCCGTTGCACACCGGTGCACGCCGTTTCCAGGAAACATGACGTTCAACCCGGAAACCGTAGCAAAACGTTGCGCACCGTTTTGAACTTGAACGTGCCCCTGTTTTGTCGTTCAATTACATTTCATTTTTATAGCGTTTTTCAAATTACATATGTGTACAAGTACTGGATTAGCATGATTATGTGAACATTTAAGTGTGCATGTTGTTTGTGTTTCAGATTGAATTGAATGAGACTTATTTAGTCAGATACCAGCTAAAAGGTCAGGGTGTGGATTTAGAGCCAACGGGTATTCTCAGTATTGATAAAGAAGGTTATGTTTTAGTACATGGAAAGGTGGACTTTGAAAATAAACAAGGAATTAAAGTTCTCAAAGTAAGTACTCCCTAATAAACAAATCGCATTGAAATTCATGTACATACACTGCAAAAAAGGCTTGTACATTGACATGCGCTGGACTCAATTACAGTTGACATTTGAAGCAAAAAACACATCATCCAATGAAGTGGATACAAGGCTCGGGGTTCATATGCAAATATTGGACATAAATGATCACGCTCCAAAATTTCAGCAGTCGGTCTATGAAGTGACTGTGGATGAGTCACATTCTCAAGGTAACCCAGTTTAGTTTGCCCTTCACTAATTTATTTATGAAATTGTAAAATTAAATGATTAGTTCACCCACAACAAGGCATTTGACATTTTTTTTTATGTCGTTGCAGACCACTATATATATTTTCTCATAACACAAAAGCAAACATTTATAAATTATTGAAATTTTTACACACGACACAACATTTTTTTACATATATACAATCAAAGTTCAAATTAATTTGAGGCATTGTAATTTATTATTTAAGTTATTACAAGATATGAGAGCAAGATTTTTAATGAATAAACAACTTTCACCTAAAGGATTATTAGGAACACCATACTAATACTGTGTTTGACCCCCTTTCGCCTTCAGAACTGCCTTAATTCTACGTGGCATTGATTCAACAAGGTGCTGAAAGCATTCTTTAGAAATGTTGGCCCATATTGATAGGATAGCATCTTGCAGTTGATGGAGATTTGTGGGATGCACAAAGCTCCCGTTCCACCACATCCCAAAGATGCTCTATTGGGTTGAGATCTGGTGACTGTGGGGGCCATTTTAGTACAGTGAACTCATTGTCATGTTCAAGAAACCAATTTGAAATGATTCGAGCTTTGTGACATGGTGCATTATCCTGCTGGAAGTAGCCACCAGAGGATGGGTACATGGTGGTCATAAAGGGATGGACATGGTCAGAAACAATGCTCAGGTAGGCCGTGGCATTTAAACGATGCCCAATTGGCACTAAGGGGCCTAAAGTGTGCCAAGAAAACATCCTCCACACCATTACACCACCACCACCAGTCTGCACAGTGGTAACAAGGCATGGTGGACCCATGTTCTCATTCTGTTTATGCCAAATTCTGACTCTACCAGAATTGGTGAGCTTGTGCAAATTGTAGCCTCTTTTTCCTATTTGTAGTGGAGATGAGTGGTACCCGGTGGGGTCTTCTGCTGTTGTAGCCCATCCGCCTTAAGGTTGTGCGTGTTGTGGCTTCACAAATGCTTTGCTGCATACCTCGGTTGTAACGAGTGGTTATTTCAGTCAAAGTTGTTCTTCTATCAGCTTGAATCAGTCGGCCCATTCTCCTCTGACCTCTAGCATCAACAAGGCTTTTTCGCCCACAGGACTGCCGCATACTGGATGTTTTTCCCTTTTCACACCATTCTTTGTGAACCCTAGAAATGGTTGTGCGTGAAAATCCCAGTAACTGAGCAGATTGTGAAATACTTAGACCGGCCCGTCTGGCACCAACAACCATGCCACGCTCAAAATTGCTTAAATCACCTTTCTTTCCCATTCTGACATTCAGTTTGGAGTTCAGGAGATTGTCTTGACCAGGACCACACCCCTAAATGCATTGAAGAAACTGCCATGTGATTGGTTGATTAGATAATTGCATTAATGAGAAATTGAACAGGTGTTCCTAATAATCCTTTAGGTGAGTGTATTTTGGTCAGATTCTCACGCCCAGCTATTGTTAAAGATACTTAATATAAAGTGTAAAGTTCTAAGTGAAATGGCCATGATTATTAAACAGATAGGACTGGATTCTGTAATACAGCAGTAAAAACAGCAAACAGGTTTGAAACAACATAAGGGTGAATAAATAAGGACTGGGTGAAATATTCTTAAATATTGAATAAATTCTTTGAGGGTAAAGAACTTACTTTACATTCATCTAGCACTTTTTTTTCTAGGTGAAACAGTAGTGACAGTACTGGCATCTGATGAAGATGATTCAACAACAAACAATGGAACATTTGATTTAACAATCAAGTCTGTCACACCAACACCAGATAATGTTACATTTTATATTCAGCAAGAAGATGTAAATCAGCAACAGCAACAATACGGGAAAGTTTATTTTAATGGGTGTTTGAACTATGAGGTATGAAACTAATTTATTTAATTGGTAATAATAAGCTACTTTTGTACCTTTACCTGTTATTCCATTCAGATGGAACATGCATTGCTTTTTGTGCTTTATAAATATTTCTCCATTCCTACACAAGAAATCTTCTACTAAGTTAATATTTTCCAGAAAGCTCAGAAATATACAATCCTGGTTGAAGCAAAGGACAAAGGGGAAAAGATACAATTATCAAGTACAAGTACAGTGATAATCAATATTTTGGACAAAAACAACAATCTTCCAGAGTTCTCTGGCAAAACAGTAGGTTTCATATTGGACTGGAAGTTTCCAAGTTTTGATGCTTGTTATTTTTTTTATTTTATTTTTTCTAATGGTAGGCATATTGTTCTATAAAACCCAACCAAATATTTGACTTGTGTTTCAGGGACCTGGGAAGGTCAAGGAGCGTGAAACTGGGGTTGAAGTTCTGCGACTGCAAGTAACAGACAAAGACACTCGTGGTTCAGAAGCCTGGAAAGCCAAATACACTATCCATGGAGATAAAAAAGAGCAGTTCAAAATTGAAACAGACCCTGATACAAACGAGGGGATTTTAACAGTTGTTAAGGTAGGCATATGGTTGACGTTTTTATTGTGTAAGTCAGCGTGCCCAAAGGTTGAGTCAGTGTTGCTGGTTTAGGCTGGTTATGATGCTCAAACAAACAGAGAAAATGTTTTGATTGCGCCAGAACCAGTTTGCACTGAAATACCTTGTCGTTATATTGTTGCCTCTGCTGGGATTGGAGCTATTAAGACATTAAAAAAAAGATATGAAAATATGTATGCATACATTCATGTTAACACTCGTCTGAACTCTCTTTATTTTTTGGATCATTCCAAACACCTAGCAAATGGACTATGAGGAGCAAACATACCAAAGTCTATTCATCAGTGTGCAGAATGAACTTCCTTACTTTTCATGTAAGGTCAAAAAGCAAGTAGAGAATGCCAAGTGGGAGGTCGACGTTATACCCCAAAACTCTGGCATGAGTGTTGAAAATCTCTATAATACCATTCCAGTGACCATTTATGTTGAAGATGTCAACGACCCTCCGGTATTTATACCCCCTGTTAAACACGTTCACATAATGGAGAACATAGCAGCAGGAACAAGTCTCACAACCTTCACTGCTAAAGACATGGATGGAAGCCATATAAACACATTTAAGTATGAGATGCTTATAATATGTGTAAAACTAATGCCACTGTAGTTTATTGGAGGTACAGGATCACATATAAACACAGGTGAATTCATCTGGTGTTTGTTTGGTTCTCAGATTTGTTAAAGGTGAAGATATTGATGGATGGATAACTGTTGATGCAAAGACTGGACGAGTATCCACGAATAAAATTATGGACAGAGAGTCGCCGTTTGGGATAAACAGCACCTATAGAGCAACCCTATATGCTGTGGATGATGGTAAGATGATGGTTTTTAAAGAAATGAATACTTTTATTCAGCAAAGATGCATTCAATTGATCCAAAGTGACAGTAAAGACATTTTTGTTACAAAAGATTTCTATTTCAAATAAATGCTGTTCTTTTGAACTTTTCATCAAATAATCCTGAAAAAGTTATCACTGTTTCCACAAAAATATTAGGCAGCACAACGGTTTTCAACATTGATAATAATCAGAAATGTTTCATATTAGAATGATTTCTGAAGGATCATGTGACACTGAAGACTGGAGAAATGATGCTGCAATTACAGCGTTGCATCACATGGATAAATTGGAATATTACTGCACAATGCTACTGCATTTACTGTATTTCTGATCGAATAAACGTAGCCTTGGTGAGCATAACAGACTTAAAAGAAATCTGACTGACCACAAACTTTTGAACAGTAGTGTACTTCTAACTATATAGATATTCTCATATTCTGAAGTATACCTGGACAAAGAAGTTATTTTACTTTATTTACAAACTTATTTACAAATTAAATTTAATTAAGTAATTAACCACACAGAGTCCAACATTAACATCTGTTTAGCGGAAAATGCATGAAAAAAATTAGCTAGCCAGTTAGTCTTGTGTAACCAGACTTACGATAATGGCATAAAGTCAGTGTCAGAAATGTTAGGGTGATAAAACTGTCCTCTTATCATAATGAAGAAAGCTAAACTCATGAATGATCATGGATGGCATTATCATGTTTTGTACTCCAAATGAATTTCTGTTTACCCCATGTCCCTGACTGGCAGGTGTCCCACCGCTGACAGGCACTGGAACTCTATTTATTCACCTGAATGATCAAAATGATAACGTACCAATGCTGGAAGTGAACACAGTCAACATGTGTCTGGATACAGAGCCAACAGAGGCCAATATCACAGCTGTAGACCTGGACCTTCCTCCATACAGTTCACCTTTCCACTATGAGCTTTTAGAAGATGTTAAGGACAAATGGAGAGTTGAACCAACCTATGGTAATGTCACCTTCTACTTCACTCATCCCAGTCCACCCTACACAATTCCTCACTTAATGTCCTGTTTCAATCTGGAAAACACATCACAGAAGAAAAATAAGTTATGAACAGTGTTATGTTATGTTACTCTAGGCAAATAATGCCAGAGATCTCTTAGAAAGACAGCAATCTTCCACCACCTCTTTGAGGTTGTGTTTCTGTATCTTTTAGCAGTAGTAATAACACATCTTTTTCTCTTGAAGGCACAACGGTGAGTCTTGTAAAAGAACACAGTGTGTATTCAGGTCATCACTTCCTCCAGATCAAAATATCAGACCAGCAGGGATTGTCCTCCATCCAAAACCTGTCGGTCACAGTGTGTGACTGCTCTATCGCTCCCAACTGCCATGTCAGGATGACTCGGATGGCTCAAATGGGACCTGCTGCAGCCTGGATCATTGTTCTTACAGTTCTGATCTTCATAAGTAATGCAGTGATTTACAATGTTTTGATGGTATTAACAGTCCTAATAGATGATGAAGGATTTTGCAAACAGTTTCATAATACTAAAAACCCATCCTTTTTTACAAGTCAATCCAACCATTAAAGGTGTGGTAAAACGACAACAAAAAATTCTGTGGAAACCTATTGAAACCAGTTTTTGAATGACATATGCTTTTGAGAATTACACTTTTATTTTATTGTTCCAGACCGCCAAAGATGGTGAAGCATAGTGGAAAAGTTTGTGCACTAGCGTACACTTATGAGAATCTCATGTTTATCCAGTTACATGTGACTCTAATCAATGGCATACCTGTCACACTTTGGCTGATGAAACAGACAGACAAAGCTTGATTCCAAAATATGACAAAGCTTTAATGTACACAGGCAGGTGAACAGGACGCAACAGTGTTTATAACATACAGTAGACACAAACAATAACCGACAAGGGACTAAACTGAACGGGGAGAATAATAAACACAGGGTAAACGAGGGAACTAACTTCACAGGTGAATGAAGGTTAACTAATCAGGGACTAACAAGAACAGGTGCAGACAAGACAGAACATAATTGTGACATCATGGCCCCCTCGGAAAGGCGCATCCTCCCGCCTTGATGATGACAGAAGTTGATTGGTGTGTTCGACATCGGCTGCGGCTGGATGTAACCAATCAGCGTAAGTTGCCGCGTACAGGCGGGGAGGAGCTGCAAATGGACAGGTGAAGTCGGACACTTTCTGGTTCCCGTAGTGACCGCTCACGTGGTGTTTGCATACTTTACCACAGCTGAAGTGAAATAAATGCAATATTTGCCAAATACACAGATGTTTCAGAGACATTTTCATTCAATACTTAATGTACTTATGTAATACTTAGTTCAACATAAGCCTATAGCTACTATCAATGAAGTGGAGTCAACGTTTTTTAATCAGTTTTATTTTGATAAACACAACACAATATAACATTGCAACTACATGATCATTGTCATGCGGTGAATCCGGCCAATCGTGGAACAGCTGTGTCGTCATCAGCCCTCCTGCAGCCCAGTGCAGCCGCTCTTGAGAAGCTGCACTGGCTGAGTTCTCCGGCTACTCTCGAATCGCTCTCGCAGTACTTTGATGGCATATGTCACAGTCACGTGGCGTCTGCGCTGTATCAAGTCAGACAAAACATCTAACCGGCATGCACTGCTTCAAGTCAGCCGCTGATCGGTTTGTGCAGAGCTGCATGAAGTCGAACAAACCTGATAAGGGGCGGAGGTTTCGGCAGAGGGTGTGGACCTGGGGATGGACTGGACCCTGGGGGCGTCGGCCATGGGCACCAAGGTGGCGCAGACAGTGAGAGGAGCCAGGGTGGAGTCCATACAGAGGGGGCGGACGGAACCCTGGAGCCGATCGGCGGAGGCGGAACCATGGTGAGAGGTGGAGGAACCGGTGGAACCAAGCGGCTGATGGTCCAAGGTGACACCGTAGAACCGGAAGACGGGAGCTGAGCCACTGACCTGCGGGACTGAGGCGGTGACAATGTGGTGAGGGAGGCCGACGGGGAGGTCAGAGGAAGGGAGGAGGTGCCAAAGAGGTCCAGGGGTGCCAAAGAGGTGCAGGTTGAAGGCTGACCTGGAGTGTCGAGCAAGCCCAGCGGAGCTTCCGGGCAGACGGGTCACGGAGGCGATGAAGGAGTGGTGGGTCTAGGTGAGGGTGATAGGCTGACTGGACGAGGTGGTGGTTTGGGCCTGGAGGCCCGAGGTGTAGTTGGGGACTCGGCCTCTAGCCGAGCTGGTGGCACGGGAGCCCGAGGCGCGGAGGATGAGCTGCACGGAGTGAGCAGCGGTGGCAGAGCCGAGGAGCTACATGACACCAGTGGTGCCGACGGATCCAGGGGGCTGGTCGTGACCAACGATGGAGACGGGAGAAGGACAACAGGCAGGGATACGGGCGGAAGACTTCTGGGCAGGACCGGCGAAGAAGATGAAGTGAGGGTGGGGACTTGGGTGGGAACAGGATCCGCGGACCACAGGTCTATCAGGTCACAGTCCGCTCCTGGCTCTGCGATGGACTTTTTCACATGCGTCGACTCCGGGGCCCTGAAGTATGCGCCTTGGGCTCGTCGGCCGGTGAAGAGAGACCGCTGTTCCGGAGCATCAAGGCCAGGTAACCAAGATAGGGCCTGCTCTGAGGGCAGAGGAGAAGCTGCAGCGTGGGTGATTCCATCAAGTTCATTTCTTTGTTGGGTCGGTTATTCTGTTAAGCTTTGGCTGATGAAGCAGAAAGACGAATCTTGATTCCAAAATATGACAAAGCTTTAAAGGACACAAGCAGGTGAATAGGACGCAACAGCGTGTATAATATAGACACGAACAATAACCGACAAGGGACTGAACTGAACAGGGAGAATATATAAACAAGGGTAAATGAGGGAACTAACTAGACACAGGTGGATGAAGGTTAACTTATCAGGGACTAACAAGAACAGGTGCAGACAAGACATAATTGTGACAATACCGGAATCCATATATGCTACCGTTTATCATGGTCTGCTTTGTCATTCTCACAAAATTATCTTGCTCGATTGTGCACAGATTGTTTGGCAATCCCCGCGGGGTTTCATCTGCATGGATTAATTTGACTTGAAGGACTCATTGGTTATTCAGGGTCTCTCATCAGGGGAATATCCAACAGTATTAAGGTGAATATTAGCAGAACTTAAAAATCAACCAGGGTACTCATTACCATCTTACTGGGTCGCGTGGTGTTTGTATGTGATTTCTAGGCCTAATCTTAAGAACGCTCACTGGTTTACCAGAGTATTGTGTTTGGTTGCGGTGATAACATTTGGACCTCCCTGTCAAGTGGTAATTCTTGTTTCTTGTTCCTTCTAATACATGTGTTCATGTATATAAGAGAACTGTCCATCGCCACCGTTGATGCCACAGGGTGTGTGA
This sequence comes from Squalius cephalus, assembly GCF_949319135.1. Classification (NCBI taxonomy): domain Eukaryota; kingdom Metazoa; phylum Chordata; class Actinopteri; order Cypriniformes; family Leuciscidae; genus Squalius; species Squalius cephalus. The sequence goes on from NC_137139.1 coordinate 10,163,389, forward strand.
CAGTCCATTTTTCAGTCTCTCATATACAACATTGGAGGGACATTACAAACAATGTGTGGCTCCTCGATACACTAGAAAAAGGTTATTGTCATCAAGTCAGTAACAGACCCCTGTTATGTACCTGTATTGGCCCACAGTAGTTTGGGACCTTTGCCAGGCTCTTGCTTCAGATCCACCCCTGGGGCTTCCATTCAAAATACGTTCTTGTTCAGGATGGGAATTTCAGACCAATCCTCAGCCTCAGATGCTTGAACAGTCACCTCAAACATCTACCTTTCTGCATGTTATATCATGTGACTAAAAATGTAAATGTGGTAGATGTATTGCATGCTGTTGAACCTGGCATGTGGTTCACCTTCGTAAACCTAAATGATGCATATTTGCACATCCAGATTACATTCAGACATTCCAGGGCAGAACATACCAATACTGTGTCCTTCCCTTTGGACTTTCTCTCTCCCCATGTGTGATCACACAATGTATTCAGGTGGCATTAGAAGTTAGAAATGCAGTGGGACGGCCTGTTGATTCTACACATCGACAAGCAGCCAACAACAGCACACTGCACCTACTGAAACATGTTGCAGCCTCAGGGCTGAAGATGAATCTGCAGAAAAGCTGTTTGTTCTTCATCAGTCAATGTGTTTTCTGGGTATGCACCTGGATTCAATATCAATGAGGGCAACTCACACAGTGGACAAAAGGTGGTAGCAAGGTTCCAAGTTTTCAGAAACCCTACATCAAATTCCCGTGACTGAACTGCTGCCAACTAACTGGCTGGTTAATAGCCAGGTGATTGTCAGCTGTTCACAGTTGCGGTTTCTCTGGCATGGTGTGTAGATGAGGCTGCCACCCACATGCAGAAAAGTGGAAACCACGGATGCTTTTCTGACAGGATGGGGAGAACTGTGGCAGAATTGTGGCATACAGGGGAGGTTTAGTTCATGGCTGAGGGTATGTATCAATCTGTTTGAGTTATGGGTGGTATTTCTTACCCTTCATCTTTTCAGACAGGCACTTGCAGGAGGCAAATACTAGTGAAAACAGACAATACCACATTAGTGTTTCTCATCAAGCGTCAGCATTGTTGCTTCTTGCAGACAGACACCTCCTGTCAATTAGAGCAATGCACATTCCTGGTCAGAGCAAGAGTGTGGCGGATTCCCTTTCTAGCTGCAGCCTTAGCTCAGTGGATGGGTGTCTCCACAGACCAGTGGTTTGATCAATTTGGGAGAGATATGGGATGGTGTCAGTGGACCTCTTTGCCAGCAGGACATTAACACATTGTTCCCTTTGGTTGAGCAGAATCAAGTACTTGTTCAAGTACAAGCCATAGCTCACGTGTGGCCAGATCTCCTGCTATATGCTTATCCTCCTCTTCCACTGATCTGGGCGGTCCTGAGACATGTGCAGGAGAGACAATACAAGCTAATATCAATTTCCGGAGACATTGAAGTTGTGTGTCTGGACCCTGTAGCTCCAGTACTAACTGAATCAATGCAAGATTCTCTGTATGGTACATAAACACTCAACCTTCCCAATATGACTAACCATTTCTGGCGGTCTTCCACTGTTAATCGAACCACGGTTGCACCAAGGTAGACAGAAATTCTCTCTTTTTTCAGCAATGTGCTTAATGGTCCTTCTGATCTCCTGCAAGGCAGAAAGAAAAATGATTGAAATGGACGATGGCATTGGTCGTCTCATCAAAACAAATACGGAAAATCCAGGAACAGACTGCGTGGTAATTTCATCACACAACCCACAGTAATATTTGTGTAACATTTGACAATAATATTGATATTGACAATAATAATGAATAACCCTTCAGTAATATTTGAATTGGTGCATTTTATTCATTTTTAGGCAACACTTTACAACAAGGTTCTATGTGTCAACATTATGTAATAACATGAAATAATGAACCGTTCTTTTACAGCATTTGTTCATTTAATGGTAATTTTTTCTTTTCTATTGCTATATACTTTACTATGTAATTTTTTCCTGTGATCAAAGCTGAATTTTCAGCATCATTACTCCAGTCTTCAGTGTCACATGATCCTTCAGAAATCATTCTAATATGCTGATTTGATGCTCAAGAAACATCAATGCATTGAGACATATACATTTTATTTATTAATGAAAAGAAAACATTTACTTAAAATAGAAAGATTTTGTAACATTGTAAAGGTCTTTGTCACTTTTGGTCAATTTAATATGTCCTTGCTGAATAAAAGTAGTAATTTCTTTCAAATGAACCCAAAACTTTTGAAAAGTACTTGATGTGACATTTTTTGACAAGATTGAAATGATGCATGGTTCTTGTTATTTGAAGAATATAATTACAGTAATGTGATATGTGTAAGAAACACTGTAAAATAACATGTTACCACATTAACTTTATAGATTCGTAAATGCTATAAAAACTATTGTTTATAGTACATGCTACCTAATTCATTAACAAATAATAATTAACCAAACCTTATTGTAAAGTGTGAAGTATTGATAAGTGTAACTCATATTTATATAAAACATTCATTGTTGCCTTGAATGATTGTTTTAATTTAAATCATCAGGTTGTCTTCAGAAAGGTTCCTTCCAGTATAGGCATTCGGAAAACAGATTCTTCTAACGTAAATACCAGCTTTAAGTTGTCTACAAATGTAAATTCAAGCCACAAGCTCACATCACGAACCGTGAGTAACAATAAAACTCTTCATGTTTGTCTTTGGGGTTAATAAGAGCATTCTGGGAAATAATATTTATGTTTCAAAATTATTTCAAACATAAATAATATCATCTAACATTTCTGGAAATGTTTCTGTATGTTATGTGTATGAGTAATTGTTCATGAGTAATTCAAACTGAAAAATTAAATGTTTTATTTAAAAAATACAGTTCAATTTTATTTCTACTCTTTTCAAGTGAAATTCTGCATCCTGTTTGCTGTCATATACAGGAGATGTAACTTTTTATTAAAAAATATCTTTTTGCTTCAAAATATCCAGGTGACACATAAAACACAGGAGGCTTCACAGCTCTTCCCCAACCAGATGTTCATACGCTCAATAGATAGGGTGAGTATTACAACCACAGCAAGTTTCCAATGTTTTGCTCATTTCATTGGTTTTGTGATGGACTGTTTCTGCTATGTGTGTGTTTTCTAGAGTTCCACAAGATCATACAGAGAAAATTTCAATGTAAGAATGTAAACAGTAATAATTAATAACATATGCAAACATTGGCTCAGCCCAGCCTCAATTACATCATAATCTGTGTTTTTTTAAGCAGCGTTCGAGTATCAGATCAAGTGCTTTTTACGGCAATGAAGCTTACCTGAGCAACAGCCTTGCTGTTATCATCAACAAGGTGATTTTATGCTTCTTTCAACATAAACTACTACTCAGAGGATTGGACATGATCTACTCATTCTTTATCATTAATCATTTAGAAGCATTTAGAACCTTTAGATCATTAGAAACATGTCCAAATGTTTGACAGGATGGTCAACCATTTTCATTGCGCTTTCCTTCCCCCCTTCTTCTCTTCAGAAACTACTTGCTCTCCAAACCCGTGATGAGGAGCTTGTTGTTTATGAGCCGCACTGCTACACGGATGAAGGACAAGCTATGGAAAATGCCGAACTGGATACACTCTCTATTCCAGAGAATGACTTTCATCCAGAAATGCTTAGCAATCTGGACAACAGGTTCTGTCAACTAGCAATAATTTCCAGACCTGACCTGATGCAAAGGTAACAGTTATCTCAAGAAGTGTAGCAGATTTGTTTGAAAACGAGATACTGAATGAAAACTTGAAATCAAAAATATTGATACAGAACATTGGATGATCAGCGATGCTGGGTCAAACATTCAGGACAAATGGAACGAGGGTCTTCAAAGATTTTTCTACTGTTTAATAGTGTTGATGTTAATGTAAGCTCAGGTTTTGGGTTTTGGGTCAGTGTAGATCAATTTTTTGTTGTGACTCTCAGCGCCACGTCTTGTTTTCTTCGGGTGTTTTAACCATTAAGTGTCACAGTTGTCTTCTGTTTAGTTTGTTTTCATTGGACTTGTCTGCCTGTCTTCATGTCACGTATCATCATCATTATCAGTTCATCTGTATCACCTGGGTTTAGTTCATCATCATCATCATCATCATCATCATCTACATCACCTGTGTTCTGTTAATCAGTGTTCATCTGTGTTTGAAGTATTTAAGTTCCTTCAGTTCAGTCAGTCTTTGTCCGTTCACCATTTTATTTAGGTGTGTGTGAATCTTCAGCCTGTCTGTACCTGTTTGAATTATATTATTAGTAAATGTTTTGCATTGGAACTTTTGACTCCTCATCTTCTGCATGCACTGCACCCTGACACTAAGCTGACAACACTTCACATAATCTAGTGCTAGCTTTAAAGTGCCACTTAACCAGGTTCAATACAGCCTCATACTAAGGTCCGTTAACAAAACAAAGTGTATCAGACATTTTGCAGGAAGACAACACAGGCATGGGTTAAAATCATGCCAATGAAAACAAACTTGAATGAAAAAAAAAAACTGCTGGATATATAGTGCTGTGAAAAGTGTTTGTCTCTGAATTTCTGTTTTTCTTTTCTTCTGAATGTCATAACATCTTCAATTAAAACCTATGAAATGGTCTCACTTTATATTAGGCATTTTAAATTAGTATATACTTACAGTACATGAAAAAAATAGTTCAGTTCAAAGTACTTATTGCTTTATTGTATTGCAGAACACTTGTGCTGCCATTGAGGTGGGATACGGGTAAGGTTAGGTACAGGTTTGTTGATATGGGTAGGTTTAGGGGTGGGTTAAGGTGTAAGAGAAGGGTCAACAGTGTAATAATAGACGTACTAATAGGAATGAATTACAGCTGTAAATACATGCAGGTATTTTTTAATATATAAGTATAATGTAAAACATGTACGCACACAAGTGTATTGTATCAAATGATTAAAGTAAATGCAAGCACATAATAGTTAAAGGGGGGGTACAATGGTGTTTCATGTATTCAGAGTTGTTTACAGTGTTAAAGAGATGGATTCTCATGCTAAACATGGCCAAAGTTTTTTTTAAATATTTTGGACGAATAACGGAGAATTTCTGTGCCGAAAATCTTACTTCCGGGTTGGTACAAGTTTCGGCTGGGTTTTTTTTTACCGTGGATCTAATGACGTAGACCAGAGTGGAACTCCTTATATGAGCATTTCTCCCGGAAAAGCGCGGCCGCGCACACGTCGACCAGAGGAGAGCGAGACCGCGCACATCAACGTGCTTCAACAGGAAATCATCGGCAGCGCTGCATAGTGTCTCCAAAGTGTGTTTTTGGATGTGAGGGAAAGCTTACCAAAGAACCCAGCGTTAGGAACAGTGGATGCAGAAACGAGTTGTGTAGACTGTTTGTTCCCTGCATTTCGACGATGAATGTTTTATAAACAAAGCCCAGATCTACGGATGCTCTGGCTTCGCCCACACGGCCCGCCTCCAGACGCTCGGTTTTTTCCGGAAAGACTCGGTACAGCCTATCTTTCTTTGATAAATTTAATAAAACTAAAGACTTTTTGGAGATATGAAGGATGCAATACTACTCTATAGGTACTCAAGATTAACAGGAGATTGAGTGAAAATGAGCATTTCACCCCCCCTTTAAAGACACTTAATATAAAGTGGGACCTATGAATGCATAAAAATACTATTCATGAAAAAGAATGTTTTATAACATCCAATGTTTGGACTGGATCATGAACATATAACAGGCCCCCTGGGTATCAGTGATGCGCGGGTTGATCCGAAATGAGCGGGTGCCTGCGGTCACCCACGGTCACCCGCGGTCACCCGCGGTTACGAGTCATCCAGGGGCGGCAGTGGCTCAGTGGTTCATGTAGATTGTCTACAAACCGGAAGGTTGGTGGTTCAATCCCCGGTTCCACCTGACCAAGTGTCGAGGTGTCCTTGAGCAAGACACCTAACCCCAGCTGCTCCCGACGAGCTGGATCGCCTTGCATGGCTGACACCGCCGTCGGTGTATGAATGAGTGAGTGTATGGGTGAATGTGAGGCAATATTGTAAAGCGCTTTGGTGGCCATTGGGTCTGTGAAAGCGCTATATAAATGCAGTCCGTTTACCATTTACCATCCAAAAGTATTTTTAATTATATTCGGGTTGCGGTCGGTCGGGTCGTTTGAAATAAAGATGCCAATTAAACCTTTGTAATTTATATAGTACTAGAGAGCATATGAGCGGAGTGGAGCGGTGAGAATCTCCGCTCATCACTCACGGAACTGTTCACCCCTCCGCTCCCCCGCTCAAAGCTACATCAGGCCGCTCCGCTCATTATCGCTCAGCGCTCAACGCAGTTTGCTCCGCGCTCCACTCAAATCGACCCCGCTCGCTCCAAAAAAGGAAAAAAAATCTACATGTATATCACTTTTAGCTTAGACCACAGCCTTACCTCCTAAAGAACTAATGAGCAACAACAACATTTTTCAAATAGAAATGTTTTATTTCAAATGACAAATTAGGCCTATGTAAGAAGGAATAGCCTACAAAGTCCTGTAAAATTAAACGAATAAATGGGCCTCATAATATAAATAACAATTATATAAACAAAAATATAGCTTACATAAAAATTTTAAAAGTAAATTTACTATTAGGCCAGAATTTTGATAAGTGAACTTTTGCGCAACGCGCACGATTAAAATTTAAATGGGCTTATCCTATATCCATTGTAGGCCTACACACAAACTGCTGTAAAATAAAACGAATAAATGGGCCTAATAATATAAATACAATTTATATAAACAAAAAATATATATAAAAAATATACTAAACGTTTTAAAAGTAGACTAAATTAACTATTAGGCCAACATTCTTATAACTGAATTTTTGCGCAGCGCGCAGGATTACAATTTAAAAATGGGCTTGTATCAATTGTTTGCATATTACGCTATATTTAATTTACACTTTGTTACATGTTACCGTACTCAATTTGCTAACCTTTTGCTTTCTTCCCAGCGTGTTCACATAGCACACTGCATGTTTCCGAGAGATGTGTCTTTTTAGATTCCAAAATGAATCTTTACTGACTGAAACGATTTCTCCACATTCGTTTTCTTCTACCACATTAGTTAGTTTTATATTATAGTACACCTGTATGACTTCTTATTTTCCTTTTTGAAGTAGGCTACTTTTTGAACTCCATTATTGAGCCGAGTTTTGACTGAAAATAGAATCCATCTTGCAGTCATCAACAGTAGACTGAGTCAGGCTAGACTGAGCATGCTTCAGAATCGTGGTGTGCGCGGAGCGAAATTGGAGGGGGAAATAGGGCGACGCTCCGTCCTTTTAAAAATGCCGCTCTGTCCAAGATCCGCCCGCTCGGGCTCCCCGCTCGCTCCCTCTCCACCTCCGCTCACATGCTCCACAATTTTCTATGAAATACATACCTACACTTTATTGGCTGAATAACTGGCGCGAAGATGACGCACGAGCTCAGTCTGCAGGTAGAGATGGAGGCGGCAAGAGAAAAGGTGAAGACTGGGGAGTGGAAGCTCCGCAAATACACACAAAGTGTGGGAGACATTTGCCGAAATAATGAAAGATGATGACCAAAGTGCTGGCTTTGTCATGTGTACTTCTTGCTATGCATTTACTACTTTTAAAAAATGCGGGTCAGGAAGCGGGTCGGGTACAATATTTTCTTCTTTTTTTTTTGCGGTCCGAGTTGCGGGCAGGTTAGTTGAAAACGTCGGTCGGGTGCGGGTTGTTTATACATTGACCCGCGCATCACTGCTGGGTATGGAATATGGAATTCCAAAGCTGCCAATATTAAAAATAAATAAATACATAAATAAATATACAAATAAATGTAAAAAAGAAAAAATAAATATATATATATATATATATATATATATATATATATATATATATATATATATATACATAGAAAAGCAAAAAAAAAACGAAAATAAATAATTATTTATACATTTATTTCCTTATTTATGTATATATTTATTTTTTTCCATATTTATTTATTTATACTTTTATTTATTTATACATGTATTCATTTCTACATGTATTTATTTATACATTTATTTATTTTTACATTTATTTATTTATACATTTATGTATTTATACATTTATTTATTTCTTCATTTATTTCTTCCTACATTTCTTCCTGCGTAGGGTAATGAGGAGGGCGTGGTTTACCTCAGACATAGCAATCGAGCTCAGAGTAAGCGAAGGCAAAGGGTTGAGGCCACAGTGACACCCTGTGGCGAAATACAATAAGTATAGCTCATTGACGTTGATACGGTCTGTGACTGCGAGGTATATGGTCAAAATCCTAAATCTTACTGTGTGACGTGGATAGGCTACTCTTTATTCCGGACATGGCCGTAGAACATCATTTGGTCTGGATTTGTAAAATGTCCTGGGCTAACGAACATGAAACATGGACTCTGAAACGGAAGCGCTTGATATTTTCCATTTTTCGGTCAGAACTCACGGAAAGGAAGCAGGGCACATATAGGCTACAGTGAAGTCGACGCAAGCATATTGACCAATGCTTTTGAAACGAGACCATTGCATTTTAATGTAGCCTAATTTCCAAAAACAATACTAACAGCAACAGAAAAAAAAAAATTTATTCTATTAAGCGGTGGTAGTCTTTAGCCTACCTCCATAAACTCATGTCCAGGGGCAACCTTATTAAATGTATGAACATCACGTTAATCCACATCGATAAATTCAGTTAGAGGATAAGAAGACTGTAGGGCAGTTAGCCTACCACTAAAATCCAACCAGAGCTTCATCAGAGCCATCAATACAGAAGAGATCTTAATGCATTTACACAGCAATTAGCCTACAAGTGCATAAAAATATTATGAAGTGTTTTACATTTTGAAGACATAAATATGACATGATGGAATCAATGAAGTGATAGGCCTACGTTTAATATGAAACTAAAACAGACACCAGGTGGCAGAAAGTCAATGTCTTTTGATTGAGCCCACGGCATCGTCTTTCGGCGTGCCGCGGGTCTCTTTCGGCACTCCAGATGATGACACAATGTCGATTGCTGCATCACAAGGTGGGCAGGAGTCATCGGGAGATGACGATTCGGCTGTGCTGCCGCCTTCGGGCGTGCCAGCATTGCCCGAGTCTGATCCCGAGCTGACGGCCATGCTTTCCCGGGCAGCCATTGGGCTCGAGTGGTCCCCGCCACCCGACCTTGTGCGCTCGCGGCTGGACGATTGGTTTTTGGGTGTGGCCGCTGACCCCCGTCAGCGTCCAACCCCAATGCCTTTCTTCCCAGACGTGCATGAGGAGGTCACGAGGTCCTGGAAGGCACCCCTGTCTTCCTGTGATCGTTTGGCGATCTCCTCCGCCTTGCCTCCTCTTGATCAGGTGGCCGTACACTGGGTTTCCCCAGGTTGAACGCTCTGTTGCGATGCAACTGTGTCCGCAGAGTGCTTCTTCCCGTGGCGACCCAAAGCACCCCTCCAAGGCCTGTAGGTTCTCCTCCACTCTCGTGGCGAAGGCCTACAGAGCTGCGGGGCAGGCGGCCTCCTCACTGCATGCCATGGCCACTCTGCAGGTCTACCAGGCCCGGATGCTCAGGGACATGCACGAGGGGAGGACTGACCCAGGGCTCTTTGATGAGCTGTGTGCCGCCACCGACCTTGCTCTCCGAGCGACAAAGGTGACTGCACGCTCCCTGGGTCAGGTGATGTCCACATGCGTGGTCCAGGAGCGACACCTGTGGCTAAATCTGGCCGATATTTGATGTATTTGATTTGATATATTTATGACCGTGCCCTCGCACCAGGCCGCTATGCCACCCACGCATAGTTTGCGAAGGGTGCGATCGAGACTGTCCCTCCAGCCGTAATGAAGTTCAGCATTTACAGCCCCTACTTCATTGTACCGAAGAAATCCGGTGGGTTACGACCAATCCTGGACCTGCGCATCTTGAACCGCTCCCTTCACAGGATGCCGTTCAAGATGCTCACGGCCAAACGCATTTTCGAATGTGTGCGGCCATAGGATTGGTTTGCAGCGATCGACCTGAAGGACGCCTACTTCCATGTCTCCATTCTTCCTCGACACAGACCGTTCCTACGGTTTGCTTTCGAGGGGCAGGCATACCAGTACACAGTTCTCCCTTTCGGGCTAGCCCTGTCTCCTCGCGTCTTCACTAAAGTCGTCGAGGCAGCACTTGTTCCTCTACGGGAACACGGGGTTCGCATTCTAAACTATCTCGAAGACTGGCTGATCCTAGCTCACTCTCGAGACCAGGTTTGCGAACACAGGGACCTAGTGCTCCGACACCTAGCTCGTCTGGGCCTGGGGGTCAACTGGGAGAAGAGCAAACTCTGCCCCGTGCAAAGAATCTCTTTTCTCGGTTTGGAAATCGACTCGGTCGCCATGTGCGCACAGATTACGAGCGAGTGTGCGCAGTCACTGCTGACTTGCCTTCGTCAATTCGAGGGCAAGAGTTCGGTTCCACTGAAACTGTTTCAGAGGCTCCTGGGGCATATGGCATCCGCAGCCGCGGTAACGCTGCTCGGATTGCTTCATGTGAGACCGCTTCAGCTTTGGCTTCGTGATCGAGTCCCGAGGTGGGCATGGCAACACGGCACGCTCCAAGTCCCAGTGACTCCGACCTGCCATCAGACCTTCACTCCGTGGACGAACCTCAGCTTTCTACGGGCCGGAGTGCCCTTAGAACAAGTTTCCAGGCATGTTGTTGTATCAACAGATGCCTCCACCACGGGCTGGGGCGCCATGTGCAATGGACATGCTGCAGCGGGCTCCTGGACAGGACCCAAGCGCCTTTGGCATGTCAATTGCCTCGAGTTGCTGGCTGTATGTCTCGCCCTGCACCGCTTCCGTGCGTTGCTCAGGGGTCAGCATGTACTAGTCCGATCAGAAAATACTGCAACAGTAGTGTACATCAACCGACAAGGTGGTCTGCGCTCCCACCGTATGTTGCAACTCGCCCGCCACCTCCTCATATGGAGTCAGAAGCATCTGAGGTCGCTTCGAGCCATTTATATCCCGGGAGACCTGAACTGTGCGGCCGACAAGCTGTCTCGGCTTCGGCCTCTCCCTAGAGAATGGAGACTCCATCCCCAGACAGTTCAGCTGTTTAGAATCAGTTTGGGGATGCACAGGTAGATCTGTTTGCCTCCCACGACTCGTCCCATTGCGACCTGTTTTATTCCCCGACCGAGGGCACGCTCTGCACGGATGCACTGGCGCACAGCTGGCCGCGGGGTCTCCTCGCCTTCTTGCGCAGACCTTGCTCAAGATCAGGGAGGATGAGGAGCAGGTCATTTTGGTTGCCCCGTATTGGCACAATCGGACCTGGTTCCCCGAACTGGTACTCCTCGCGACAGCACCTCCCTGGCCAATTCCCCTGAGAAAGGACCTGCTTTCTCAGGGACAGGGCACCATATGGCACCCTCGTCCCGATCTTTGGAACCTCCACGTGTGGCTCCTGGACGGGATGAGTACCCTACCACCAGCAGTGGTGGCTACCATCACTTCCGCTAGAGCATCGTCCACGAGACATGCCTATGCGTTGAAGTGGAACTTCTTCGTCAACTGGTGTTCTTCCCGACGTGAAGAACCCACAAAATACCTGATCAGTGTCGTGCTTTCCTTCCTGCAGCAAGGGTTGGAGCGAAGGCTGTCTCCCTCCACCCTGAAAGTGTATGTTGCCGCCATTGCCGCACATCACGATGCAGTTGAAGGTAAGTCTCTGGGAAAGCATGACCTGATCATCAGGTTCCTGTGAGGAGCGAGGAGACTGAATCCTCCTCGCCCTCCTCTAGTTCCCTCTTGGGACCTCTCAGTGGTACCCCCTCCCTTTGAGCCTCTGCAATCAGTGCAGCTTAAGTTCCTGTCAAGTAAGACAGCGCTCCTGGTTGCATTGGCCTCCATCAAGAGGGTAGGGGACCTGCAGGCATTTTCGGTTGACGAAGCGTGCATGGAATTCGGGCCGGCTAACTCTCACGTGATCCTGAGATCCCGGCCTGGATATGTGCCCAAGGTTCCCACCACTCCCTTTCGAGACCAGGTGGTGAACCTGCAAGCGCTGCCCTCGGAGGAAGACCCAGCCTTGGCACTGCTCTGTCCAGTACGTGCCCTCCGTGCTTACGTAGACAGAACGTAGTGTTTCAGGACCTCAGACCAGCTCTTTATCGTGGGAAGCTGAAGGGAAAGGCTCTCTCCAAGCAAAGGTTGTCTCACTGGATAGTGCACACCATTGCTTTGGCATACCAGCAGCAAGGTCAACCGACCAGTTTCTTCTTATGTACTCGCTTCAACCAGCCGGTACTAGATTCTGCTCAGGTGTCTTTGCTTGCTCGCCATTCCTCTCCACGGACGGGATACTTGCGATATATTCCTCAGGTGAGCCTAATAAGCCCTGAGTTTCCTCCAGCACTGTTGATGTCAACGCCAGAGTTATGCCACCGGCAGCTTTCGCGCTTGGCTAGGTGTATAGGTGTATACATGTGTATTCCACTGTAAGCCTCTCTGAGCATATGTCTTTCCCTCGGCAAGCCATCTTGCCACCCCTGGGGTTGAAATATTCCACCTGCGGCTGGACACCCCAGTGATACTCCATATGCAGCCCCTCGGGGTCATATGTGTATTCCAAGTCCCCCCTTCGGGCTGGGCATAATTGCATATTTCCACTGAGATATGCTTCCCAGTGTAATTGGTATTCCTGTGTTAAGTAGGAGTCCTTCGTCTGTGCCAGTCTCACAACAGGAAGCTCAGACTTACGCAGGGCACTGGAAGACAGCCGAGGAGGCGTTATTAGACTGGGAACCCCATTCGTCGTCACTGGCCTAACTCGTAGTGACCACGAAAGGGAACGTCTCGGTTACGTATGTAATCCTCGTTCCCTGAGTAGGGAACGGAGACGTTACGTCTCCCTGCCACATCCGCTTTACCGCTGGAACGCCTGAGTTCATTCTCGGCTCCTCACCGAAGACATATCTGCATGTTGCCGGCGTGCTTCCTTATATACCCACGAGGTGGGGCGGAGTTACGCTATGCAAATTCCTTAGACCCATGGCATTTCATTGCCATTGGCTTGTTTTATATACTCGAAGATGACAGACTTTCTAAGTGTAACCCCATTCGTCATCACTGACAAAACGTCTCCGTTTCCTACTCAGGGAACGAGGGTTACATACGTAACCGAGACGTTCTCTCACAAAACCTGTTGTGAGTTTGGACAAACACTTCCTGTTTAATGTCCTGCTGGCAGTGTTTCAGACAGCTCCATAGGTTAACAATGGAGCGGGTCATAGAGTTTTATTTTGAACTTGCACTCAAATATAAAGAAATATGGTCAGTGAGTTCAGTAAAGTTGGCAATATATTCACAGATTTGAACTTCCCGGATCAATAACTCGTGAGCTAAACGCTGATAAAACACAAATGACACCTCTTTCCAATCATAGTAACATAGACAATGAGCTACAATCTAATTTTCCTTAAAAAGAGCCTTTTAATATAAAGTGATCTCTAAGAGCAAGTCCGAAGGGACCGTTTGCAAAGTGCGAGAGAACGCAAAAGCTTTGAAAAATATTTTTTCCTCCCATTCCATATATTTTCCGCCACCATGTCCCATTTCAGTCACCATTCAGGGGCTCTGTACCTGATGTGCTGGACACCGTCAAGTATATTTTGAGAAAAGATCAAGATATCATTGATATAGAGAAAAATGAACCGACTGACCATGTCTCTAAGCCCATCATTAACAAGTGCCTGGAAGAGCGCTGGTGAGTTGGAAAGACCAAATGGAATGACCAAATACAAAGTATTTAAAGGTGGTCTTCCATTTATCCCCCTCCCTAATCTGAACAAGTTGGAACTGTGACACTTTAACAGTCTTTTTACACTAATTACATTAAAATGTTGAAAACTGTGGTTACAGTAACAAAATATATTGATATTTGTATTTTTGTATTCACACTAATGTTCTTTATCAGTACCTGCATTGACCAAACTTTGCTCATATTTGCACAATATAGTTAGAAATATATTACATACTGATTTGCTTACTTTTTTATTTTTTAATTTTTTTTGGAAATGTATAGGGGCAAAAATAGATGTTTCAAACTTTATACACGGTGTCTATTTATATTATTATTTAATATATTTGGGGAGCAATGGACAACATCAAGGATCTTCTTTCACACCTTTCCAAAAAAAATTGACTTCTTCACACTCCCATATGCAATGATATAATGTATCTTTAAACTCACTGCATCTTAAGCAAGTGTCAGGGACATTTTCATTATATTTATGCAATACAACTGGAGTTATATAAATCCGCATTTCCACACTTATATTGTAGCAGTTTCAGACGTGTGTCCATTGTTTGTGATTGAGCCTCTTTACATGCTTCCATCCAGTCCTCCATCTGAATATCCTCGTTAATATCCATTCTCCAGGCTTCCAGTTTGTAGTTTGAAGAGTCCTTTGATCCTGACACCAGCATATTGTATAATGATGAAATTAAGCCTTTACTTGAACAATTTCTTGTAATTTATTTTTCTAAGATAGACAATGTTGGCATATCCAGAGAATTATTTTGTGATTTGAGTATGACATTACTTATTTGTAAATACTTAAAGAAATGTTTTTTTAGGAATATTTATTGACTATTTCCTCAAATGACATAAGAGTGTTGTTAACATAGATCTGCTGTGGTGTGGCAAGAGAGGACTCAAAAGCGAAAGTGACAATCACAGTTCTTTAATAGAAGCAGTAGTCTGACCACAGGTAATGTCAAACAGAAAGTTCAAAACAGCAAACTGAAGAAGCCAGCATAAACTGGTAAATTACGTGAACACAATCTTCCTCTGTGGCAGGGATGAACTGAAGGCAGGTGAAGTAGCAGATCTCGTGAATCGCGGAAAAACAGGTATAACAGGATTCTGGCGGCGAGCACCGATCAGGTAACTAACTTCAGTTCTCTGTGGGTGTACAATGACGGGAACAGAGTAATTCCAGCAGAAACAGTAAATCCGTAGAACGGACAGGACAGGACAGGACAGGACAGGACAGGACAGGACAGGACAGGACTATAACTCAGGTCAATGTGCATCTGAGACTGCAAACAATCTGACAACTAGACAAGGAAAGAGAGGGTAGAAGAAGCCGAGATAATGAGAGAAGATGAGGAACAGGTGGAGAGGAATGAGCGTGATGAAAAGTGAAAACAGCTGTCAGTAATGAAAGAGAGCGTAGTGGTGAACTGTGTGTGTGTGACCAGCAGAGGGAGACAGAGAAAGAGGCAGGATCATGACATCTGATATCTTACGTATGCCCTTGTCTGCCCAAATCTTGAAACCTGCGTCCAATATGCCTGGATTAAACTTTGTATTGCCCCAAATGGGACTAAAACAAGATAAAGGGTAGGAGACACCTACAAAAAAATTCAGGAAATTCACAACATACCATACGGCAATCATATTTATAACTATAGGATTGGAATTTTTTTTTTTTTTTTTTTTTAGATCTTTAAATTCTGATGAATATAAACATAAATATAAAGGCAGGGATTTGATAGCAGAATATTCTATATCCACCCATGGTGGGCAGTCTTGAGTTAAAAAATAAAACATAATTGTTCTAAGTTGAACAGCCCAATGGTACCAAAGAAGGTTAGGACACGTAGACCTCCTCTGTCATATGGCAAGTACAAAAGTGTCAGATGGAGTCTGGAACATCTGTTATTCAAGATTATTTTAGAGGATAATTTTTTCAAGATATTTATTCGGCCAATTAAAGATATGGGTAAGGACATCCATATTTCTATAGAGCTACTAACACTTTCAAGAAGTGGATATAATTTACTTTTTTATATTTTAATTTACCCAGCTATGTAAAACAATCAACAATATTGAAGGTTGCAGCACACTTTACTAGGTTGCTGTCTGTCAATATCATTTAGATATAGAATGGAACTTTTAGCATTATTAATTTTGTATCCAGAAATTTCTCCAAATGTATTAATAAGATCTAATAAAGCAGGTATTGATGTATCACGATGTTTTAGAAAAAGAATTACATCTTCAGCGAATAATGCTATTTTATGTTCTATCTGTATAATCTTAATGCCTGTTAATTCCACATGTCTTTTTACTGCTATTGCAAAAGGTTCGATGGAGATGGCAAAAAGAAGAGGAGAAAGGGGTGAACCTTGTCTGCACCCTTCTTGATATGCTAAATGGTTTTGAAACTATAATATTTGTCAACACTTCTGCTGTAGGGCTACTATAAAGTAACCTAACCCACTTGCAATAACCTTCACCAAACCCAAATCTAGGCAACAAATCAAACAAATAAGACCATTCAACCCTATCATATGCCTTTTCGGCATCCAATGATAGTAGAGCAGTATCGCGTTCACTCCTCTGTTCATGAAGAATATTTAGGGCTCTTCGAACATTATGAAATCCTTGCCTGCGTTGTATGAAACCATTTTGATCCTCTCCTATTAAATTTGGTAGAAGACCTTCTAACCTCTTAGCTAGAACTTTACATAATATATTTGTAACGGAATTTAACAAGCTAATTGGCATTTTATGTTTGTTTTTCCTGGTTTTGGTAATAATGTGATTTAAAGCTCCTCTCATTGATGTAGGAAGAAGGCCTTGATGATAGGCCTCCACAATCATTTCCAAAAAGGGGGTTAATAACATTTTTTAAACTTCTTATAAATTTCTATAGGAAGCCCATCTAGCTTTTCCTGGTTTGATAGAATCAATGGCTTCTCCAATTTCTTGTAATGTGAGGTCTTCATCCAATTAGTTTTTTTCTTCATTTGAAATCTGTGGTATATTTAGACTATCTAAAAATTGTGTCTGAGTATCAAAATTTAATGAGCACTCTGAAGTATAGAGTTTTTTATAATAAATTCTAAATGCTTCATTGATCTCTATAGGGTCAACTATAGTTCCTGTTGAACTCTCAGTTACTATGATGGTACGCTCTGTTTGTTGTTGTCGGATTTGTCATTCAAGTAACCGACCAGTTTTATTTCCATATTCATAAAAATTTTGTTTCAAAACTCACTTGCCGGTGGCAGTATCGGCCTGTTCAGGGCCCTGAAATAGCAAACTGGCAGGGACCGCCCCAACTAACAGAAGGAAGGATTCGCTATTGAGTGAAAATGGCCTGTCAGATGCCTCCACCCTGCCGAATCACCAGAGGTGGCAGGATCAGTGGAGACACCCCCCACAGATTCCCTTCCGGGTGGTAATGCTCTCGGAGAAGTCTCTGCTCTTGAGTAACCAGAAATGGCTGCAATATGTCCTGGCCTAACCTGGGTAAGGCCGATGAAAACTTCATACTAGAATACAAACATGGAAGTATGCATCTACGGACACAACCCCTATACTACTTTGGTCAGAAAGCCTGTATAAGCCATAGTTTCTTCGGGAAAGGTAACTTATGCAAAGACCCCTACACCCAAAATGAAGTTTATTTCACAAATTTTGTGAGGAGCACGTTCAGGTAATCCAACCAATAAGCACAAGGGGAGGCCCGCGACAGCTTCAGAGCATTTGGCCCTGACCATTTATCATCATGTCCGAAATTGAGCTTTTCCCTTCCAACCATCCCTGCCATGGGAAAATGGACTGTCAAAGGGCTAAGACAGGCCCTGATGAACTCATAATCAATTATTCTTGTAGATTAAATAAAGAAGTTGCACAACGTTATACATGCTCTATCTTCCTCCTCTCTCTTTTCAGCAACACTGCTACCAGCTCCACCGAATACCGTCACCTCAGAACCTCCTCCAGTGGCGAATAACATCAGAGCACAAATCCTTACTGGTGCAGATGTGGATTTAGCCTGTTTATTATCTATGTTTCCCCCAGCCAAGTCAAATCGCCAGGTGGACTGCAGAAATATTTACATTACGTTAAAAAACAATACTCAGAATTCTCTGAGCTGAATTTTGAATCCCTTTCTGTTGCTACACAGAAATAATTTGCTCTGCTTTTCCCCATAGACGGCGCAAGCTGAATGATTATCCATCCCTTATCTAGCGCTGTCTTATGGGGTGTAGTCATTTTTATACATATCACAAGCTATTTTCATCTAAATGTGTCTAATGGAATCAGTGTTCATTATTGAGGCACTCTGGACACTAATCTCCAGGGTCTTCCTAGGATTCCGCAATATATACTGTGCAATTTGCAGATTGGTTAACCATTCCACCACGACCTGTCTACAAATGAATCCCTCAATGCCTCCCTTCCTTGAAAAGAACCAGATTAAGTCCACCAACTTTGTTCCATGGCTCGCCAGAGAAGATCCTTCCTTCGGTAGGGATTTTAGGAACAGACGTGAGCCTGTAGGAGAGTGGAGCGGAGGTGGCCAGCCAATTCCACAGATACAAATAGCAGAAGTTACCACACTGCCAAGCGTTCTGTAAGAGGTATCAACCTCTCATTATAGACTGCATATCGTAGGGAAAAAGGTCTATTCAGTGCCCTAAAACAGCTAGCTGGCAGGGAACAACTGAATGCATTGACCAGGGGACTCGTTGCGAGGGTATACACAACACTGTTTAGGGAGGGGTGTTGCCCTGACAGCTTATGTCCCAAAACCCTCTGTAGGTGGGTGCGGGTGCCATAATCTGGCAGCATAGCTGAACGGAGATAGGGCAAAATCTCTGCTGGAAACTGGAAACATCCTCTAAGTATAACACGATCTGGTTGATAGACTGATTTTGCTATAAATATAACCAGTATCCAAGTACTCAAAGTTAGACACCATCAGAAAATGTGTACCAAAAGATTCAAACAAGGTTTTTGGGTAGCATGAGATCACTCACAGAGCGAGCTTCCAAAGTCAGGAGAAATAGCAAGAGAAAGGGGGACACCAGTCTCAAGCTCCACTTAACCAACTCAAACTGCAATCCCCACGATCAAAGCCGCCGCGTCAACTATAGGCAAACACGAGACTGGAACCACGGGGCGCCAACATTTCTAACAAGCATATATTGTGTGAGTCGTCTGCCGTAAAAAACAGGGGCATGGCATCACACACTTTCTATACTTTAGACCTGACATTTTAACAGACTAACTCCTGGTCTAATGATTTTCCACACACACAATACAATTTTTTTTTATTTCACAAAGTGCTCAACAAACATGTGACTTCTGAAGACAAAGAAGCTGATGACGTGCATTTCAGGCACTGCATTGCTTTTTTTATGGTCTCTGTGATGCGATGCGCTACAGCACATCGCCATGTCCATATGTTCGGCCAATAAGATTGACATGTTAAGACGTGCTTCAGACAATGTCTCATGCAGGAGTGTTCCCATAACATCTTTTTAGATACACTTTAAGAGAAGTTTAGACTAAAAGTACATTACGTCTGTGGGAGATGTGTGGGAGATGATTGCAACACATTTTGCTAAACCACAAATGGGAGTGTTTTCTTTCAGATCCAATACATTTCCAAGGTATCTGCCTACCACAATGTGAGTCATTTTAAGATAATGCTAAGAAATGATCATTTTGCATTTGGCAAGAAACACATTTTGTTTCCTAATAATGTGGTAAACTGTATATTTGCTTTAATGTTCAAACAGAAGAAGAGCATGACTGTGTGTGAATGTGTCACAGTGGTAAGTTGTGCCACTTAGTTGCAATTAAGTTGCACTTCAGACAAGATGAAGAAGAGATTAAGGGGAACTAGTATGCTCTGTTATATTTCACAATGTTTCCTATCAACTGGGATTAGAATAAAAAACAACGTTACACAACGTGGACATTGAGTCATTGGGGAATACCTGAACTGTTCACATTTGTGATGAATACTGAAATCACATTTTAATATAGCAATAAACCAACTAAGAAAAGTTTAACATTCAGAATATTTTAAAGCAGTGAAATCCCTTTGTTTTTTAATTTTTAGAAGCAGGTTAGTTTTTCAATGAGACACGCCACAAGTGCATAGTAATAGTAAATGCTGCTAGGGATAAACCGATACATGTTTTACCCTTTTTATGGATAAACCGATACCGATACCGATATCTGTAGTTTTTTTTTTATGTGGCAGTTTTCCAAGTACAACAAAGTGAGACTGATGATTTTAGGACAACTTCCTATATTTTCCTATTAAATATTTTTTGTTCAAAAGCTCCATACAAATATCACAGAACAAATGTTTATAGCATAACACTGTGTAACAATGACAACATTTACAGTACATTACATACAACAGTGTATACTGTTTAATCATGGTGAGCAACACTATAACTGTAGGAGTAATGTTCATACGAAATAAGCTAAGCTATGGATGTTCCTCACAGCATTTGTACAGTACATTTTTTAAGATTAAAATTATAAAAGACAATTAGAATTTTAGTCAATTAGAATTATTTTCACAAGAAAGTGGCCGTTTTTTTAAGGAACAGAGGCATCTCTGCATGTTCAGCTAAGCCTGCTTCTGTTTTCATTCAGAATGTGTGACACTGATCTGAACAATCTTTCACTTTCCACTCTACTGCATGGGGCTGAACGATATTTTTGAGTCATTTGATCCAGACCAGGTAATTGCAGATTATAAACTGTCTAGTACTAGAAAGGTTTGTCTGAATAATGCACATTGGCCTCTCCAAGGTATGTTTCCAGCTACCATATATAGCAATTTTCTGCCCTTGCAATTTCTTCAAAAACACTGTCCAGACTTGTTACGGAGTGCTACGGCTAACGCTAGCAGCAAATTCTCAAATAGCGGCAGTTTCAATTTCAAATGTTTTATCAGATTACTCGTATTATACAAAACATTTTTTGTGCCTCCTCTTGATACTTTTGAAGTACAACGTTTGCAGTATGTCATGCATAGGTTGTGTCAGGGTTCTGCCCTGTCAGCTTTGTTTGTGTTGTCTTTGTTTCATGTCTCTATGTTTGTGTTGTGCTTAAACACATGGCTTTGTCTTTGTTTGTGTTGGCCATGTGCTCCTCTGTTCCTGCCTCCTTGTTTCCCGGTACCACACCCCCTTGTCTAGTTGAGTCCTCATTTGTCTGAGTGTTGTCACCTGTTCCTCATGTTCTCTGCTCCCTTGTTTGAGTCCTCGTTTACATGAGTGTTCACCTGTTCCTTGTCTGAGTGTGCTCACCTGTTACTCTTGTTCTTAGCTTCCTTTATATGTGTGCTCTTTCCCTCATGTTTGGCCAGTTCGTTAGATGTTGTGCCACTGTGTGCTTCTGTGCTACTTAGTTTGTTTCTTGTTACTAAAGACATTGGTGTTTTTTTTTGTAGAAGTTTTTTAGTGCTTTTGTTCTGCCATTGGTCCTGTCTGTCTTGTCTCCTGTGTGTCTTGCTCCAGACCTGTCCTGCTAGCAGAGCGTCCCTGGCTGCTTTCTCTCTTTGCTTTGGAGCAAGCCTAGTGCTGAGCCTGAGATCCCTGAGTGCCTTGCTGTTGTGCTTGAAGTTCCTGTCTGGCTATTGCTGGTATTCTCTGGTCTCTTTCTGCTCTGCCATTACTACTCTCCAGGCTACTGTCATCTTGTGCAAGTAACAACTGCTGCTCTGCTAGTTACAACGGCTGTCATTGTGTCTCATCCCTGCCTATTGTTTGGACTGTTCACCTCTCCCACCACTTTGTGTCTTCTGTTTGTCAATAAACCTGTTAACACTCGTTCTGCATTTGAGTCCTCCTTCATAGACCCGTGACAGGTTGTCATTAATTTTGAAATTTCCACACCACGGAGACTGACATTTTGTTTCTGTGCACTGGAAGTTGTCAATTATGTCACAAGCTATCGGTCTTTGGTATCGGCGTATTTTTATGAGTAGGCTACGAGTACAAGTACATACGCTCCGTATCGGGCCATCCCTATATGCTGCATTTGGAACCACTGTCACAACTTACCCTGACGAATCTGACACACTAGCAGTGGTATTCTTGCTCGATGGTGTTTTAAGCCCCCAATGGCTCCTTAGAGGCAGCTAACCCTACCCTCAACCTTAAACCTACCCATCCCCTCGCTGCCTGGAAGGTGCCGTTGGGGGCATAAAACACCAAAGACCGGTATGCTTGGTTCCATCCGGACCGCGGGACATAATTGCGCCATTTTACCGTTTCTGCCAATTAAAGTGAGCAGCGCGTCAAAACAACTGAGCGGTTCACACCACAAGGACTTGGGTTGTTTATGGTAATGATCTTTCGGAGCTATATGTATAATATTTTTATCTAGAGCCAAAAGTGATACATTCAAGCCCTTCTCACTCCATGCGTGTTGCTTCTCTCGCTCCCTTGCTAAAAACGTAAAGCACCACATTAAAGAGTAACTCTCGCCAAAATGTTTTTTTGTTAATCTACCTGAGGCAAATTTTACTTTAAAAGCTAAATTAGAATGGAAACGCCACTTAAGTTTGACCGTATTTTCGTTTTTGGTCGAACTGCCTCTTGAATGGGAGTGCTTGGACTTCTATGATAGCATCAAAATCACTATTTTTAAAACACTAGAAAGGCTTGACACAACATGAAACTTTGCTCGAAGTATCACCAGGGGCTCGAGCATTGAGAACATTGTTTGTGTACACCGTTTACTAAAAAGAAAGATTTTGAACAACTCACTGTAGCTGTGTCCGCCAGCATTTTGACAGAATTTTAGTATTGCTTCTTATATGCATCCTTTTTCAAATACAAGGTCAATATTGATTTTCACTAACGACAAAACAAATTATCCGTGAATTTAAATGGAACTAAGCTTTAGGAGCTTTCCATCTTTACTCTCCTCCCTGTTACATTGCATTCGGAGATCGACTATTTTTGACTGTCAAAATGCCGGCGGACACAGCAAGTGAGTTCAAAATCTTTCTTTTTAGTAAACTCTGTGTACACAAACAATGTTCTCAATGCTGGAGTTCATGTGTAGAGCCCCTGGTGATACTTCCAGCAAAGTTTCATGTTGTGTCGAGCCTTCTTAGTGTTTTAAAAATAGTGACTTTTGATGCTATCATATTCGTGCCCCAAGCACTCCCATTCAAAAGGCAATTTGACCAAAAACAAAAATACAGTCGAACTTAAAAGTGAAGTTTCCATTCTAATTATGCTTTTAAACAAAAGTTTGCCTCTGGTAGATTAACAAAAAGACCCTAGGTTGCATTTTGGAGAGAGTTACCCTTTAACAGCTGCAGACGACGTATTTTTTTTTTACAACAGTAGCAGAAACGTGGTGAGCAGCAAAATAGATACTTTCTCTAAAACACTGCAGAAAACGAGAATGCCGCTAATACAATTATTTTTTATCTATCATACAGATGACTCCGACCGTTTAACTAAACCACGTTTGAGACAAGTTAAGGTTAATATACATTTAGCATTATTAATCAACATTTAAAGAGCATTTCATAATAAACAATGTTAGAATTTGGAAAATTATTTAGAGATAGGGTGAGGGTAAAAATGGTCCAT
Organism: Squalius cephalus; assembly: GCF_949319135.1. Classification (NCBI taxonomy): domain Eukaryota; kingdom Metazoa; phylum Chordata; class Actinopteri; order Cypriniformes; family Leuciscidae; genus Squalius; species Squalius cephalus. The sequence continues at coordinate 10,186,891 of NC_137139.1, forward strand.
ACTTTTCTTATTATGTTTTCTCGGTCACAAGGCCTTCTATGTGCCATACACAAATGTGTCTAAATGTAAAATAAAATAAAAACAAAATAGCCTGTTAAAACATCTAATCTAACCTTTTTGTGTTCATATCCAGTTGGAAAAAATATAAACTTTTTTAGATAAGTTTTTGATAAAAATTGTCACTGTTTTGGCTCTCTGGGCCCAGGATTCTCATCTTTGATGACTATTTTTAGTGTTTAAATTTTTATTCTTTTACAAAGTACTACTTTGTAAATGTATCACTGTTCCAAAAAAGTATTGTCCTACCTCCACTGGGAAGGAAATATAGAGACCTCTTGAAACTTTAATTAAATACCCCTGTCTGCACTATATTGATAACAATATAAATCTTATTCAATTATATTGCTAGCCCTTCTCGTGTTTAAAAGTCGCTTTGGATAAAAGTGTCTGCTAAATTACTAAATGAAGACCTCTGATGCAAAAGCCTCTAAAAGCCACCTATGTCAAAAATGTAGTGAATGAAAAGTGAATGCTCTCCGCACAGAGTATACACTCATCAAATACTTTCACTTCAAACTCACTAAATCCCAGCCTCAGCCCATTCAGAAATGCCTGTACTTAGGTAGAAACCTATACATAGGAACCTGATGAAAATGTTCATAATAAAGAAAAATGTTAGACGGACTTAGAGGCTTTTGCATCTGAAGTCTTCAAATATAAATGTAATGTGTTTGTGTGTATGTGCTTGTACATATGCATGGTTTACAAGGACAATTGCATGTACGCTATAAATCCATGGCATTATTACTATGTAATAATACTACATACATACTATGTAATTCAAACATCTTTAAACAAACATACTAAAGAATGCTTTATGAAAATTCAAAAAATCCCTAAAGTTTTCCATGAGGGTTGTTTAGGGGTTGTGTTAGGGTTAGGGGATAGAAAATGTCAATATGTCATGTCAGTGTTATGTGGTGGTTTAACGTTGTTTCTTCTGCATATAGTTTATGTTGGTGGATTATATTAAAGACTCCTTTATTTCTAATTTCCTGCATTGTGCGCTCTTCATACACCAACTATGTGACATGAGGTTTTGTTAGATTTTATTAAGATAAAATGAAAGTTATTTTTTTTATTATTGTAAAAATGTATAAAGTCTTATGTTAGGATTAGGATTATGGTTAAGTTAACGTATTTATAGCTGAATATGAAAACGTTAGACGTTTATGGAATGTCCCCATTTAGATAGCTAAGTAAATGTGTGTGTCTTTTACAGCTCACTTCTTCCCTGTCAGGTCTTGTATTGTTGGCTGTTGAATGGTTGTATGACATTTTCATGATTGCCATCAACATGTACTTTTTCATGAAATTCGAATTAAATTAAAATGTAAAACATGCATGCTAATTATAGCATGCTAACAATTGTATTACAATACAAACCGTTGTATATAATTACAGATGGTCATGACTGTTAAAATCAGGCAACACTGACCTCTAGTGTTTAACAGGTGACTTGTTCATGTCTTGTGTTCACCATGTGGGGAACAGAAATTTGTCTTGGTTACATTTGAAATCTGATTAACATTACGCAAAAAGAGGAACTCGCAACAGTCAGACAAGTCTCTTGTTTCCATTGAAAATCCATGGAGACACAGCACAGAGGAATGCAAAATCGTGTTCTGTGTGAAAGGACCCTCAGTGGACTGGAATGTGGGTCAACAGTAAGAGTTGTATATGGGCTATATTTCTATAAATAAATAAATATAGTTCTATATTTCCAGTACAAGGAAGTAAACTACACTCTTAGAAAAATGGTTCCAAACAGTACCAAATGAGGGTTCTTCGGCTTGTAACAATACCAGAACCCTTTTTGGTGCTAAATAGAACCCATAGAATGTTCCATGAATAACCATGCTTTGAAAGTGCTATATAGGACCTTTATGGTGTTATAAATAACCTTTTCAGCAATATTTATTTGTATTAATATTAGTATATTAGTATTTTCATATTATTAATATTACTATGATTAATATTATTTTTTATAAATGATTTATTAATATTGTTTTTTTAGCCCTCTATCTGCCTGGTCTTATATCTTGTTGCCTTGTTCCCTGACAGTTTGTCACTCTATGGTTTCTATTTGATTGTGTTAGTTCAGTTCAGGTGTGTTTCATTTATTATCTCATCAGCTCCTTAGTTTGACCTTGTATATAAGCCCTCTGTTTCTTTAAGTTCCTTGTTCTGCATTGTTTCTACATTTATCACATAGTGTGAAGCGCTGACCATTGTGACCACAGCTTTGTGTGTGTGAGCAACATACACATCGGTTACAGCCTGACCAGAGTCCAGTGAAAGCTCCAGGCCCTGACCAGCATCCAGTGAAGGCTCCAGCCCCAGCCTCCAGTGAAGGCTCCAGCCCCTTACCAGCCTCCAGTGAAGGCTCCAGTCCCTTACCAGCATCCAGTGAAGGCTCCAGCCCCTGACCAGCCTCCAGTGAAGGCTCCAGCCCCTGACCAGCATCCAGTGAAGGCTCCAGCCCCTGACCAGCCTCCAGTGAAGGCTCCAGCCCCTGACCAGCCTCCAGTGAAGGCTCCAGTCCCTGACCAGCCTCCAGTGAAGGCTCCAGCCCCTGACCAGCATCCAGTGAAGGCTCCAGCCCCTGACCAGCCTCCAGTGAAGGCTCCAGCCCCTTACCAGCATCCAGTGAAGGCTCCAGTCCCTTACCAGCCTCCAGTGAAGGCTCCAGCCCCTGACCAGCCTCCAGTGAAGGCTCCAGCCCCTGACCAGCCTCCAGTGAAGGCTCCAGTCCCTTACCAGCATCCAGTGAAGGTTCCAGCCCCTGACCAGCCTCCAGTGAAGGCTCCAGCCCCTGACCAGCCTCCAGTGAAGGCTCCAGCCTCTGACCAGCCTCCAGTGTAGGCTCCAGCCCCTGACCAGCCTCCAGTGAAGGCTCCAGTCCCTTACCAGCATCCAGTGAAGGCTCCAGCCCCTGACCAGCCTCCAGTGAAGGCTCCAGCCCCTGACCAGCCTCCAGTGAAGTAGGGATGGGGAAATGAAGCCTCATTAATTACAGAGGCTTTCCCCTGACTGTCCTGGGAAAAGATTCAAAGCTTCAAGAGTGTCGAGAACAGCGCCATCTGGTGCTTATTTAAAATAAAGCATCCAGAAGCCTGTGTTAGAAGCTCTGGCAGATGAAGCAACCACAACACACTCCATAGTTTCAATTTTATGTGTACAAATAAAAGCCTTACATGTTTGTGTTTGATTTGTTCATTAAATAAATTAATTTTCTCTCCTCACAAACCCATCAACCAGACTGAGCCAACAATGACTCATTAAATAAGATCTGGGGTTCGAGCCTTCTGACACCCAAATCGAAACGAGCACGTGATTGGACAAAAAGTGAGGCTTCATTTGTAAACCGATACACACCCCGATACGGGGCTTCACTAGAAATTGTGTTGCATGTGCGATACGCACATCTAAGCTTCATTGTCATACGTAACATCACTACAGTAAAGGCTCCAGGCCCTGACCAGCCTCCAGTGAAGGCTCCAGCCCCTGACCAGCGTCCAGTGAAGGCTGTAGCCCTTGACCAGCCTCCAGTGAAGGCTCTGGCCCCTGACCAGCCTCCAGTGAAGGTTCCAGCCCCTGACCAGCCTCCAGTGAAGGCTCTAGCCCCTGACCAGCCTCCAGTGAAGGCTCCAGGCCCTGACCAGCCTCCAGTGAAGGCTCCAGCCCCTGCCCAGCCTCCAGTGAAGGCTCCAGCCCCTGACCAGCGTCCAGTGAAGGCTCCAGGCCCTGACCAGCCTCCAGTGAAGGCTCCATGTCCTGACCAGCCTCCAGTGAAGGCTCCAGCCCCTGACCAGCATCCAGTGAAGGCTCCAGCCCCTGACCAGCCTCCAGTGAAGGCTCCAGCCCCTGACCAGCCTCCAGTGAAGGCTCCAGTCCCTGACCAGCCTCCAGTGAAGGCTCCAGCCCCTGACCAGCCTCCAGTGAAGGCTTCAGCCCCTGACCAGCATCCAGTGAAGGCTCTAGCCCCTGACCAGCATCCAGTGAAGGCTCCAGCTCCAGCCCCTGACCAGCGTCCAGTGAAGGCTCCAGCCCCTGACCAGCCTCCAGTGAAGGCTCCAGCTCCAGCCCCTGACCAGCGTGCAGTGAAGGCTCTAGCCCCTGACCAGCCTCCAGTGAAGGCTCCAGCCCCTGACCAGCCTCCAGTGAAGGCTCCAGCTCCAGCCCCTGACCAGCATCCAGTGAAGGCTCTAGCCCCTGACCAGCCTCCAGTGAAGGCTCCAGCCCCTGACCAGCGTCCAGTGAAGGCTCCAGCCCCTGACCAGCCTCCAGTGAAGGCTCCAGCCCCTGACCAGCGTCCAGTGAAGGCTCCAGCTCCAGCTCCACCCCCTGACCAGCCTCCAGTGAAGGCTCCAGCCCCTGAGTCCACTCCAGTCCCAGAGCTCCGCCCAGTGTCTGCTGTCGTCCCAGAGATCCACCCAGTGTCCACTGTCATCCCTGAGATCTGCTCAATGATCAATTCGACCAGAGTCCTCTCTAGCCCATGAGCTCCTCCCAAGAAGATTTGGAGGGGGGCTATACATCCCAGGCCATAGTGGCTGAGCTACCGGGTCAAGGCCATGAAGGCCGATGCTCCCTGGGCCCCTGAAATGTCGGCGCCTCCGTAGCTTCCCAAACTGCTGCCACTTCCCTTCTCCAGCCCTTCATCAGCCTCCTGGGCTTTTTGGTGTACAAAGGCCATATGCACGGAGGTGTGAATCATCATGAATAATGCTCTGATTAACACCTGAGGAGATTAAGCCCGTCCCCTAATGATCCTATCAGTGAGGAATGTGAGAGGGACAATAACAATACAATCAAAATATAAATGAGGGTCATACCTGGAAACAAATCATGTGAATATCACATACCTGGCATTTCCAAGGTGTTTCAGGAGAAAAAAGACTTCCCTGCTTCCAGTCAGTGAGCACACCTTCACCATACAGCTCAATGGCTACGCCTACATGCACAGCTTTTGTTTCAATCGGACTGAATTAATTCCGATTGATGAATCTGAATGTAGTGTTTAAATGAACGCTAAACGTGATCATGTTGATGTGCGTGTTTATATGTCACAAGCTTCAAATCAGATTAGATTTTTTGAAATGTGCACACTGCACAAAGATACAGAGTTTCCTGCTGTTTGCACATAACCATTCTCCAACATTGGTTCTTTATTTATTTTTTTAACCGCATACTATTTATCCATTTCTGGTCATAATTTGGAGACAATGAGCATACGAACTGTTGTGCTGTGCTGCTTGTATTGATCACACATCAATGCCCCTATCAATCATGAAATGCCCCTACCCACGCCCAAAATCATCTGTCGTCTGTGGATGAGAATCTGAAAGAACAAGGACTGGTGGGGCATTGCCCTGCTTCACTTCACAGAAGCTGAGTGAAAGGAGGATTATAGGATGATGGGACACTCATTTATATGACACTTTATTCAACAGGAAGAACAGCTTGTTCATTCGTTCAGGAAGAACATACATCATTACGCTATTTCAATGTCATTGCACATGTACAGTCCTTTCAGTTTCGGTTTTCAATCTGATCAAGTGTTTACATATTCTCTCGATCGGATTAGAAAAGAAATAACCAACCCCTTTCAATCCATTTGAAATTTCATTCGGATCGATTAAGGTGTTTACATGAGGGCTTTTCAGTCCAATTGAGCCGTCAATCCGATTATTAAAGGGTTAGTTCACCCAAAAATGAAAATTCTGTCAGTAATTACTTACCCTCATGTTGTTCCAACCCCGTAAGACCTTCGTTCATCTTCGGAACACAAATTAAGATATTTTTGATTAAATTTGAGAGCTGGATCACTTCTCCATAGGCTGCTAGGTGACCGAAACTTACTGGTCCAGAAAAGTTATTAAAGAGATCGTTAATATAGTCCAAGTGACTACAGTGGCTCAATCTTAAGTATATCAAGTGACGAGAATACTTTTTGTGCGCAAAAACAAACAAAAATAACGACTTTATTCCACTATTCATTTCCTTCTCTCTGGGCCTCGTAGTGTTTTTGCGCTGCGCGTCTGTGTTGCACGTCAACACGCATCACACACATGACCAGCTTCGGCCAATTGTGAGCCTCCGTGGTGACGTGTAACACAGACACGCTACGCAAAAACACTACGTGAACCAACTAGAGGCCCAGAGAGAAGGAAATGAATAGTGGAATAAAGTCGTTATTTTTGTTTGTTTTTGCGCACAAAAAGTATTCTCGTCGCTTGATATACTTAAGATTAAGCCACTGTAGTCACTTGGACTATATTAACGATCTCTTTAATAACTTTTCTGGGTCAGCAAGTTTCGGTCACCTAGCAGCCTATGGAGGAGTGATCCAGCTCTCAGATTTAATCAAAAATATCTTAATTTATGTTCCGAAGATGAACGAAGGTCTTACGGGGTTGGAACAACATGAGGGTGAGTAATTACTGACAGAATTTTCATTTTTGGGTGAACTAACCCTTTAACTGATTATTTGGTTGCATGTAAACGTAGCCACTGATGCTCACATTTGTCCATTTCACTCTGTGACCTTTGCATTTGCTCTGGCAGCCAACACTCTCTGAAAAAAAAAAAAAAAAAAAAAAACGGTTGAGGAGAGTTCCCAGCAAACACATTTACGGTGTGGCTACGTCTGTGGCACGTTGCATTTCTACTATGGCAAAGTTGCTATCTACATGCTCGTAATATTGTAACAACGTCGAATTGTAAGATGCGTCAGGGCTGTAGCAACGTTGTTGCATGACATTTAGCAACTGCGAGAGAATGTTCTGACAATTTATTTTTTCTATGCTATAGATATCCCCCATTTAGCATGTTATGTTTTGAGGTTAATTTTTAATTAGTCAGATGTTAGATAATTATATACTTTTAAAATATTGTTTATCCTTATTATTAATAGGCCTTACAGTAAATTAATTATAATCACCTGCAAGTGTACACTTTGAAGAGTAAAAATGACAGAAGGTTACGTTAATTCAACTTTATTAAAACTGCATATGGTAATCAAATTGCATTTCCAAAAGTCATACATATGTGAAAAAAGAAAAAGAAAACGAAAATACAATTTTCTTTTAAGTATAATAATTTAAAAAAAAAGCAAAGGCAGATCAGAACATTTCATGAACAAAACCGGGTTCTGTACATGGAAGACAGGGGAGCGTCGAAAGCCGAGCGATAAAGGAAACATCAACAAATCCAGAGGAGCAAAGAAACGAATGAGACTAAATAGCAGACAAATTAAAGGAAAAACTAAACAAGTGTGCGAGCGGTTACAAATTTATTCATTTTCTCTGTGCATTTCCAAAAAAGGAAAAAAACATTAACGTGCAACAAGTAGGCGCTTAAGTCACTTTCTGTTCAAGGACTGCTGAAATTTCAATTATTCATCATTAGTCATTTTGGCTTCATGGCTTATAACTTTTGGCAAAAGTTAAAATATTTGTCATACCTGACCAGAAGATGACTTTTCCTAATGGTAAGGATTAAAAGATATCTGAATAAATTTAGCTAACTTTAGCATAGTTCTGTGATTTACATAAGATCGCAAACTGAATTATCATGAATTATCAACTAACATTATTCTGTCCCTGCAGTTAGACAGAACAAATAAATGTCACAGACAAGGAGGTTGTGTTTGAATAATTACATATCTTATTTTTCTGAGGTAACGTAAACGCAATTATCTCGTATCCTTGCTCAATGAGGAATGAGACAACACAATGAGCCCAATGGTCGGTTGAAATTTAAAAGGCTGATTCGCACTTCAGGGCAGTGACGAGTACATATGTTGTCCAGTGGTTGTCCAGACACCCTTGGCTCAACCTTAAGCAATGGCCCTTGGTTCAATGTCAACATTGTGACAACGCACTGTAACAACCTTCACCACACAACGTAGTTATAGCAACTTTTGGCCATGTTGTTAAAACGTTGTTAGAAGGTTGGGTACGTTGTGCCAACGTTCTGTGTTTGCTGGGTTTGAGGTCCAGGTTCACATGCAGGCCGGTATCTGGTCACCGCCATTATCACATCTAAAATATAAATAAAAAATAAATAAAAATTAAACATCGGTTAGCATGCTGATAACAGGGTCATTTTTAACTATGGTATTAAAATTGATGTAATGTCCACTCTCATAACAGAAAACATGATTTTTGAAATATCAAACACATGCATGTATTATTAAAAAATGCATTAACCAATTTTGTACATTATATTTTATTATATATTTAACACATTCAAAACCTACATCTGAGCCGAAATGTACAAACGAAAGCTTCAATGATGAGGCAGTATTTGCAGGAAACACTTCATAAACTATCTAAAACAGGCCCATGTAATACCTCAGTATTTTGGTGGAGTATGGAATGCAGGTAAGTATCACAGGAGAGGACAATGCACTTGTAGAAACACGAGAAAGAATGATAGACAAGTTTGCTGGAGGCAATTCTTAGGCACGGAAGATCAGGAGATTTCAGTACTGGTCTGTTTCCTTGTTCAAGGCGAAACAGTGATTAAACTGAGGTGTGTGCTTTTATGTGGTGGTTGATTGGGCTTGCTGATTAGTGACAGGTGCAGGTGATCAGAACCCTGGTCAATGTGATCATTGAGTGGTGGCGGTGAGAAAGAGTGGGATCCAGGATGTCATCACATGGGACCCAGCATCTTTCCTCTGGACCGTACCCCTTCCAGACAATGAGGTACTCAAGTCAGCCTCCCCAGCGTCGGGAGTCCAGGATCTCCTTCCCTGCATAGATAGGCTCCTCGTCTACAAATAATACTGGGGGGTCTTCACTGGGGTCAGGCTCTGTGAAAGGAACAGAAACAGGTGAATAGTGAGGTTTGAGGAGGGATACGTGAAATTTAGGGTGAATTCTGTAGTGTGTTGGGAGTCATATATGTGACAGGGTTGATCTGTTTGATAACCTGGAAGCGACCAATGTAATTGGGACTAAGCTTTTGGCAGTGCAGGTACAGTGTGATGTCCTTTGTTAAGAGCCACACTTTCTGCATGGGCTGATAGATGGGAGTGTTGCATGCACAGGATTGGAGTTAGACTGGTAACAGCCTGACAAAGCGAGTTCTTAGCATACTCGGCCCGGCGAGAAACTAGCTCTAAGAGCCTTTGTGGCTCTGGAAGAAGGTCCTCAGGAAGTGGCTTATTTCCTGGATCTTCCTCTCTGTCTGCCTGTTAAAACAGGGATGGTAACTGGATGTGAGGCTTACAGTCACACCTAGGAGTGAGGAAAAAAAGCCTTCCACACACGTGAGATAAATTGTATACCATGGTCTGAAACAATGTCTACTACTGGCAGACCAAAATTTCAGAATATCTGATTAAACATGGCCTCCACGGTTTCCATGGCAGTTGGAAGTCCCTTCATGGCAAATCAGCTTGCAGGCTTTCAAGAAACAATCCACAATTACAAGGACGCAGGTATATCTGTCTGAGGCTGGCAGGTCTGTGATGTAATCCACCCCAAGGTGTGACCAGGGGCAACGTGTAACGGGTAGTGGGAAGAGTTTTCTGGATGGTAGTTGGCAAGGGACCTTGGAGAGTGCATTCCTGACAGTACTGGACATACCGCTTGATGTCATTAGCCATGCAAGGTCACCAAAAGCGGTCTTGTATTAGCGAAGAGTGTAGCGGCGGACATCTTGATCGAGGGCTCAGACGTGACGGCCATGACGGGACGAGACTCTGGAATGGCAGCAATGATGGGACGAGACGCGGGAATGGTGGCCATGATGGGACAAGACTCTGGAATGGCAGCCATAACGAGGTGAGACTCATGATGGGACAAGACTCTGGAATGGCGGCCATGATGGGACGAGACTCGGGAATGGCGGCCATGACGGAATGAGACTCATGACGGGACAAGACTCTGGAATGGCGGCCATGACGGGACGAGACTCATGACTGGACGACACTCTGGAATGTCGGCCAGGACGCACAAATAGACAGAGAATCACTTAGTTTTGAGTTTTGTGTAAAAAAGTTTCACCATTATCTGTATGGTCAACAGTTTACCCTGAACACAGACCATCAGCCCTTGGTCTCAATCTTCAATGTTCGGAAGGATGTCTCAGCACAGCTTGGCACAGATGCAGTGTTGGTCACTTTTCTTGGGTGCTCACCAATATGACATTGAGTACAAAGGCACTAAACTACACAGTAACACGGACGGCTTGTCGCATCTTCCACTGATGTCGACGGAAGAGACACAAACTGTGGATCCAGCTGAAGTGTTTCATACCACAATTGTGAGTCAGTTAGGCTACACGTAACAAATGGCACTATTCAGAGAGAAACCCGCAATGACCCAACAATGTCTAAAGTCTATGACATCACAGTACACGGATGGCCAGCACATGGAAACTCACTGTTATCCAGCATTCTCAGCGAGGATAGATCAGCTTTCTATGTCAAGGAACTCTGATGTGTGGATTACGAGTTGTCATTCCCTCATAATTGAGTAGTAAGATGTTGAACACATTGCACAAAGGACATTTGGGCACTGTAAAAATTAAGAACATTGTGTGTGGTGGCCGGGAAGGATTTGGATTGAGGATTGAGGATCTAGCAAAGGCATGTCCTGGATGTCAAAGGACCCAAAATTCTCCACCATTAGCTCCTTTGCATCCATGCGAATGGCCGTCAACACCATGGTAAAGAGTGCACGTTGACTTTGCTGGACCATTCAAGGACTCTGTGTTTTTGATTGTGCATTCTAAATAGCCTAAAGTTGTTCCGATGAAGACAACCACATCTGAAAAGACTGTTTTGGTGTTGAGAATAATATTTTCCAAGAACGGGTTGCCAGAACAGATATGGTTGTAAGGACTTTCAAGAAAGCAATAAAAGCAATGGACAATGACAACATCTTGCTATAACACAAAGTAGACAACTTCCTTATCATGTACAGAAATGTAGGCTAATACATGCCAAGACTGGCCAAACAACAATGACAATGTTCCTTAAGAGAAACTTAAGATCTCGCTTGGAAACCCGATGTTCGACGTGATGTGGAAAACAAACAATTTGTGCATATGAAGGACAGACCCACAAGAAACTTCCAAGTTGGACAAACACGTATGCGACTACAGACTGGAAAAGTGGCAGCCAGGTACCATCACCACCAGAACAGGACCCTTGACATACACAGTGAAGGTTGGAGATAACACATGGAGATGCCATGTAGATCAGACAAAATCCTCATCTTTATCTGTCCCTGATTCAAATGACAAGGACAATGATGCTGTTGAAACTGCCCCTCATACCTCAGTTAACGTGAACGACTGAGCCGCATGAAGATAAACCAGATGTGACAATTCCAGTTGCACCTGAACCTCACCCAGGCTTACAGAGACGTTATCCTGAGAGATGTAGAAAACCTCCACAAAGTCTTCATTTGTAGCTATGTTGTAGTTAGCAAAATTGTGTTAGATTAACTGTAAATGTTATACAGTAAGTTTATAGTTATGTATTTCATATTTCTTAGTATGATTAATCTAGTGGGGGAGGAAAGTGTAATGTATGTACTATAGGGTATCCTATAGGGAGAGGGAAAACTATGACACTGCCAGCAATTTACGATGGATACTTGCATTTAATCATTCTTTTAACTGAATATATAAAATTATAGTGTGATACAATAGTACAAAGTAGACAAAAATATACCTAAGTACAGTAGGCTAAATAATTACATTTACTTGAAAACTAATGAATGACAACTATGTAATGCAGGCCACAAGAATGTCAACATGACAGGGAGCTAGTCTGGATTTTATTCATACCACACATCCATACTACAAAAAAATGTGACCTACATTTTCAACAGTTGTGAAGTAAGTGCTTCACCAAATGTAGTTGGCTACCTCCTCATACAGTAAGCAATTTCAGATGAGGCATATCAGTGGAAAATTATTAGCCTGCTACATCAGAGGGTCTTGAACCTTATAACTTAATCATTACACTTTTGAATTAATATTAAAACTACACTGTGTAATTTTCTTGTTTGAAATGAGCAAACTTTAAATGATAATGACAAAGTACATCATAAATCCATCTTCTAACCTGTCTTTGCCTTAACCTAAACCACTATGGTAAGCGTGTAATAATGACATTTATTTTAGACTAGTCGGGGCGAATTTTGCAGGAAACCTCATACATGTGTTATTATTCCGTGTTTTGAAAGATCAGGCTGATCTACTACATTTAGTTTGCGTAGCACTGATGTTTACGGAGGCCCAGTAGTGCACAACACAACGAAATTTAAAAAGCAAACATAAGTTCACAACAAAATTAAGCCACAACACAACGAAATTAAGCCACAACACAACGAAAATAATCCACAACACAACGGAAAATGTAGGGGAGCGCGGGGCACAACCTAACGCGGGGTTAGTTGTAACACGCTTGTTTTAAATACTTCCGCACATGCTTGGATGACGAAACTTCGTTTATTTACTAGTTGCCATATCAACACTTATAGGAAAAAAAATCCGCCAAATATTTTTTTTTTTTTTTTGGAAGATATCCATAGACATTTATTAAACCATAGCAAAAGTAAATTTCTTACTTAAGTTAATTTTTCATCTCTATTTTTTGTGTTTATTTAAAATAAGACAAATCTGATATTATTTTAATCTCCAAGATGTTATTTAACAGTTGAGATAGTTATTTAATGCTTCGCTAACTAGCAGAAGACACTAGCAGGGTTTAAATCCCAGTTGTGCAGGCGGGGCATGTTGTAACACTGCGTTACAATGTGCCCCTTGTCACGGTTCATAAATTCATTGTTTCCTTCTTGTCTCGTGTAACTGTTGTTCTGTGTGTGTGTGTGTGTGAGTGGGCGTGGCACTCATTCCGGATGATCAGCGATCCAGCTGATCTCATTCAACACCCCAGCTGCAGTTCATTCAACCATCTATAAAACCTCACCGCACTTTTCTCTCATTGTCAGATCGTTGGTTGATGTCTCCCGTGTGTGATCCCAGTTTGTCGACGTTCCTGTTTCATGTTCCCGTTCCTGTTCCTCGTTCTTCGGATTTCGTCTTCACCTGGGTTTCACGGTTTCAGCACTTCACCACGGACATCTCGCTGACCACCCAGTCCTTGTGTCACCAGCTACTCACTCATCACCGGATCTTCACTTTCATCTTTACCAATAAACTGAGTTTACTTGCAATATTGCTTCTGTCGTTTGTTCGCCATGACAGAACGATCTGACCATGCTATGGAAGCAGCAGGTAACCCATCATCTCTCGAGACTTTTGTCAGCACAAGTATACAACGTATGGATCATCAGGAAAAGAATCTCAACGACACAGCTCGGGCAGTTCAAGCGCTGGTGACACAAGTGTCCGAGCTCACCCAGCAATTACAGACCCTGCGTAATCCCACTGCGCCACCCACACCGCCCGTTCCCCCCACACCACCGGAGAATGCTTCCCAGTCAGAGCCGCGCCTTCCCGTACCTGAGGCCTATGCAGGTGAGCCAAGTTTTTGCAGAGCGTTTTTGACTCGCTGTTCGATGCATTTCTCCCTGCAGCCAAGAACCTTCTCCAGCGAATCGGCCAAGGTGGCCTTCGTTCTCACGCTTTTGACTGGGAAGGCAGCACTCTGGGGAACGGCGGTGTGGGAGAATCAAGATCCATGCTGCACCTCGTTCCAGACACTCTCCGCCGAGATGAAGAGGGTCTTCGACCGCGCCAGCACCGGGAGAGAGGCGGCCCGCATCCTAGCAGAGCTCAAGCAAGGAGAGAGGTCAGTCTCTGATTATTCGATTGAGTTCAGAACCCTGGCGGTAGAGTGTCATTGGAACGAGGAGGCGCAGTGGGACATGTTCCTGCATGGGCTGGCTGACCGCATCCAGAAGGAGATCTACGCCCTGGACCTGCCCACGTCCCTCAATGGACTTATAGAACTGGCACTTCGAGTAGACGCTCGTTTATCCCGTGTGGAACGACGGAGGTTGCCTGGTCGAATGGCGGAAGGAGCCGAGATTCAACGGTCCAGCGGCGGAGATGCGGTCAGCCCCGTCTACGATCACGAGCCCATGCAGGTTGGGCGGGCTCGGCTTACTCGGGAGGAGAAGGAAAGGCGGAGATCCCAAGGACTCTGCCTTTACTGCGGAGCAGCAGGACACTTCGCCTTCGGATGTCCGGTAAAAGGGCAAGCCCGGCAGTAATTCTGAGGCTACTGTCGGGTGGGATCTCCGCCGAGAATACCTCATCAACATCTACGCTCCTCCCAGTAAGACTGAGGTGGTCAGCTCACGAGCACGACGGGCAAGCACTGGTGGATTCAGGGGCAGAAGGTAATTTTATGGACTACACGTTTGCACACAGATTTCAAGTTCCCCTCTTACCACTCACCCGCAGGATTGAAGTCCGCGCACTCAATGGCCAGGATCTACCCAACATTTCTCTCACCACCGGACCCGTCACACTCATCACATCAGGCAATCATACGGAAACCCTGTCATTCTACATACTGGACTCCCCTCTCGCACCCATAGTCTTAGGACAACCCTGGCTCATCAAACATAATCCCAAAATAGACTGGCAGCAGCGCATGGTGTTGGAATGGAGTACCAAGTGTCATGAGTCTTGTCTTGTCTCTGCCTGTCCGTCTGTTTCTGTCTCTGTGTTTCAGGAGGAGACAGGGGATTTATCTAACGTGCCCACGGAGTACCTGGACCTGAAGGAAGTGTTCAGTAAGTCTCGGGCTGCTTCTCTTCCTCCGCACCGTCCCTATGACTGTGCAATAGACTTACTGCCAGGTAAATCTCTGCCTAAGGGCAAGTTATATTCGCTTTCTGTTCCAGAGAGGGGGGCCATGGAGAAATATATTTCTGATTCTCTAGCAACAGGGTTCATCCGTCCTTCCTCTTCTCCAGCGGGGGCGGGGTTCTTTTTTGTGGGGAAGAAGGACGGTTCTCTGCGACCTTGCATTGATTACCGAGGGCTGAACAGCATCACGGTAAAGAATACCTATCCTTTGCCGTTGATGTCTTCAGCCTTTGAGAGGTTGCAGGGAGCGTCCGTCTTCACTAAATTGGACTTACGTAATGCTTATCATTTGGTCCGCATCAGGAAGGGGGATGAGTGGAAGACTGCTTTTAACACCCCCAGGGGGCACTTTGAATACTTGGTCATGCCCTTCGGGCTGTCCAACTCCCCAGCAGTCTTCCAAGCACTCGTCAATGACGTGCTGCGAGATATGGTCGACCAGTTTCTATATGTCTACCTGGATGACATATTGATTTTTTCGTCTTCTCTCCAGGAACACGTGCAGCACGTCCGATGAGTGCTTCAGAGGTTGTTAGAGAATGGGCTTTTTGTCAAGGCGGAGAAATGCGATTTTCATGCACAGTCTGTTTCTTTTCTAGGGTACATTGTGTCGGCTGAGGGAATTCGGATGGATCCGGAGAAGGTTAAGGCTGTGGTGGAATGGCCAACTCCAGATTCCCGTAAGGCCCTACAGCGGTTTCTGGGGTTCGCCAATTTCTACCGGCGGTTCATTCGCAACTTCAGCCAACTAGCCTCGCCTCTGACTGCCTTGACCTCCCCCAGAACTACGTTCAGGTGGTCAGACGCAGCTAAGGCTGCGTTTGCCAAACTCAAAAGTCGCTTTGTTTCGGCTCCCATCTTGATTACCCCTGATCCATCACGTCAGTTCGTGGTGGAGGTTGATGCGTCAGAGGTGGGGGTAGGTGCAGTGATCTCTCAGCGTTCTCCCTCAGACGATAGAATGCACCCATGCGCGTTTTTGTCCCATCGTTTGTCTCCTGCCGAATGCAATTATGACATTGGTAACAGAGAATTGTTGGCGGTCAAGTTAGCATTGGAAGAATGGCGTCACTGGTTAGAAGGGTCGGGGGTACCTTTTATCGTCTGGACAGACCATAAGAATTTGGAATACATTAAGACTGCCAAAAGATTGAACTCCAGGCAGGCTCGGTGGGCACTTTTTTTCGGACGTTTTGATTTTACACTCTCGTACCGCCCGGGTTCCAAAAACATCAAACCCGATTCTTTATCGCGAATTTTTGATCGTTCCGAACGCCCGTCTACTCCCGAGTGCATTTTACCCGAGAATCTATTTGTCTCCACACTCGTATGGGAGGTCGAATCGAAGGTCAAGAGAGCCTTAGAAGGGGTAACGCCCCCGGCCGGTTGCCCACCGAACCGCTTATTTGTACCGGAGGGATTACGGTCCGACGTTATTCAGTGGGGGCATTGTTCCAATGTGGCTTGTCATCCAGGAGTTAATCGTACCAAGTTTTTGGTCAAGCAACGATTCTGGTGGCCACTCATGGCTCGTGATGTTCACAGTTTTGTTTTGGCTTGCTCAGTTTGCGCCACTGGTAAGACTTCCAATCGTTCCCCAGATGGGTTACTCCAACCGCTGCCTGTCCCTTCGAGACCCTGGTCCCATATTTCGCTAGATTTTATCACCGCCCTCCCACCCTCTCGGGGTAACACGGTAGTTTTGACCGTGGTGGACCGGTTCTCGAAGGCGGCCCATTTTATTCCCTTGCCCAAATTACCCACAGCCAAGGAGACAGCGTTGACCGTCGTTAATCACTTCTTTCGCTTACATGGCCTCCCGACAGACGTGGTTTCCGACAGAGGACCTCAATTTGTGTCCAAATTTTGACGAGAGTTTTGTAGGTTATTAGGGGCGACTGTAAGTCTGTCCTCAGGGTTTCATCCCCAGAGCAATGGGCAAACTGAGAGAGCCAACCAAGATCTGGAGAGAACGTTGCGATGTCTGGTTTCCAAGAATCCTTCCTCGTGGAGTCAGCAATTGTCTATGGTGGAGTACGCACACAATACGTTACCAGTGTCATCTACGGGCCTATCTCCGTTTGAGTGTAGTGTAGGTTACCAGCCACCAATGTTTCCTAGTCTGGAGTCCGAAGTCGCGGTTCCCTTTGCCCACGCATTTGTCCAGAGGTGTCGTCGCACCTGGACTAGAGCCCGCGAGACTCTACTCCAGGTGGGAGCGCGCACCAAGGCCAAGGCCGATCGCCACCGGTCTAGGCCTCCCGTATACGTCGTTGGTCAAAAAGTGTGGCTTTCTACTAAGAACATTCCGCTCCGCTCCGTATCTAATAAACTTGCTCCTAAATTTATCGGCCCGTTCACTGTCACCAAGATCATTAGTCCGGTGGCAGTCCGCCTCAACCTCCCTCCAGTGTACAGGAGGATTCACCCCGTGTTTCATGTATCAAAAATCAAACCCGTGTTTTATTCCCGTATTAATCCGCCAGCCCCGGTTCCTCCACCGCCGCGTCTCGTAGACGGGGAACCAACTTATTCGGTAAATCGTATTCTGGACATGAGGCGGAGGGGACGCGGAGTCCAGTACTTGGTGGACTGGGAAGGTTACGGTCCGGAGGCGAGAAGTTGGGTGCCTGCCAGAGACATTCTGGATCACTCCCTTATTGATGATTACAATCGACAGGTAAGGGAGCCTAGGGACGCCAGGAGGCGTTCCTAGGGGGGGGGGGGGGTACTGTCACGGTTCATAAATTCATTGTTTCCTTCTTGTCTCGTGTAACTGTTGTTCTGTGTGTGTGTGTGTGTGTGAGTGGGCGTGGCACTCATTCCGGATGATCAGCGATCCAGCTGATCTCATTCAACACCCCAGCTGCAGTTCATTCAACCATCTATAAAACCTCACCGCACTTTTCTCTCATTGTCAGATCGTTGGTTGATGTCTCCCGTGTGTGATACCAGTTTGTCGACGTTCCTGTTTCATGTTCCCGTTCCTGTTCCTCGTTCTTCGGATTTCGTCTTCACCTGGGTTTCACGGTTTCAGCACTTCACCACGGACATCTCGCTGACCACCCAGTCCTTGTGTCACCAGCTACTCACTCATCACCGGATCTTCACTTTCATCTTTACCAATAAACTGAGTTTACTTGCAATATTGCTTCTGTCGTTTGTTCGCCATGACACCCCTATTAGAAATATGCTATTATATTCTATACTTTTATTAATTTTATTGAGAAAACGTGAGAAAAAGGTGAATAAAGACTGAGAGTCAATGTTCAGAAATTACTAGTTATTTATTTGTTTTGAACTATGTTGTATAGCTGTGTTTTCATGTGTTCGTAGTCAAAACTCAAAAATGAGTTTATATTTAATTATTAAAAATTGCCATTATTTTATATGAAAAAGTTTTTTAATTGTATTTTATTTAGAAAATATTTTAGTTTGTTTTTTATATATTTTTTATTAGATCAGATAACATTTTAAGCTGCCATATGGTCATGTTACAATGTGCCCCACACATGTTACAATGTACCCCACCTATGGGGCATGTTGTCACATTTCACTTCCAATCTTTCGGGGTATATCAAGAAAAAAGTATATACCGTATTAATAAAACAAAAACACATAATTGTATTAGACATGTGGGAAATTAATGTGGGAAAAAATAAATACTCTGAACCATAAGTAGATTTACACAAACTGAGAAAGTCAAAAAGCGTTAGGTTGTGCCCCGCTCTCCCCTACAACACAACGGAAATAAGCCACAACACAACATAATAAAGCGGAAATGCTCCCAAACACTAGAGGGCTCTCGGAGCACAATAAAGTTAGTTTTACATGCCACTAGAGTCAGCAGGCTTTTAAAGAAATCGCTTTTTAAGGACTACAACAAACGGCTGGTAGGGACTACACTACATTCCTCCCGGGTCAGTGACATCACTGACCCTAAAATTTACATAAACCTCTCCCCCTGAACACAATTTATAGATTATCATGACAGAATATGCTAATCAATGACTAGAAGATTAACTCTTCAACTAACCATTAAGAAATGTCCTGTTGCTTTCTACATGTTGTCACTTCTTCTTGAGTCTCTCCATCCTTATCTGACTCCGGTTTGAACATAAAAGAAATTTTCAGTGCATGTCTGTGTGAGGTAAAAGGACACAAGCTCTTGAAGCTCCGCCCACTTTGCCGGGAGCAGCAGCTCATTTGCATTTAAAGGAACAGACGGTGCGTTTTTGCTAACCCTTAAAAAGTGACAATTTTAACATGCTATATAAAAATATCTGTGGGGTATTTTGAGCTAAAACCTCACATACACACTCAGGAGACATCAAATACTTATTTTACATCTTGTGAAAAGGGCATTACACCACCCCTTTAAGACTGCCGACTCCATAGAACAATGGCAAGGAAAATTAACTTTATCGTAGAGCCCAGCACGGGCCTCAAATCTAGGCCCGAGCCCGGCCCTGGCCCGAGATGCTTAGGCCCTAGCCCGACCCGTGTCCGACAGCTCATCAGAATTATCAGCCCGAGTCCGACCCGAGCCCGTTTTTTTTTTTTTTTTTTTTTTCACAGCGGCAGACTGCCATTAAAATATGTCCGTTTTGTTCGTTATATTTCTTTTCGTTTCATTTCTTTATTAAGCTAATTTAGACAAATATTTGGAGCATAAAAAAAGAAAAAAAAAGAAAATATGACGACCAAGCAAGCCGAGCCAACAGCGAGTAAAACATGTTTGATCAATTTAGCCTCTCAAATCAACGCTAATACTTTACTTATCTACAATAAAATCCATAGATATAAAACACTTCAAGCATATCACACAGACAGTTAGTTAAATGTTTATTTATTAAACCACAGTGAGTAAAATTTTTTTGAAATACTGAGGCAGGCTCAGGCTGCTCGCAACAGCGTTCGCAAACGAAATGAGCAATAGTCAATCTAAACAAATTAAATAAAATAAATCAAAAACAAACTTGCAGGTTATCTTACCTCAAAAATGCACCACAGAACATGGCCATTCTTTTTTCCAGTAGTTTCCAAGTTAAACGAAAATAAAGTCCAATCAAACGAAAAGTTAGAATAGTCTATACAGAGCATCGTGGAGAAAAAGAATAGCATCCACATTGAAAGATTTTAACCCAGTCCTCTCTTCTATCACGCGCGATTTTTCTCTTAATATTCTCCATTATTTGCACATGAGGTGAATCGTTGGTTGCGCTGTTGGGAAACCTTCTCTGTGTGTGCGTGCGTGCGTGCGTGCGTGCGTGCGTGCGTGCATGCGTGCGACTGTCACGTCAATCATATGTCAGTGTAATTATAAGATTATGAAAGTTATGAGATTATTAAATGTCTTTCTATGTTTGTTTTTCTATCGTCGACGTCAACTTTTCATTTTTTTTTTAATTAATGCCTAAAAATATAAAAAGAAGGATAACTCAAAAAAGGCCCGAGGCCCGGCCGGCATGTGAACTATGACGTGAAAATTGGCCCGAAGCCCGGCCCTAGGGGCGTAAAAAAGTCGGGGCCCGTCGGGCTCGGGCTGAAATGCAGGGCTTTACTTTATCGCACTCCGAGAGCCCTCTGGTGGTCGGGAGCATTTCTGTTGTGTTGCGGCTTTATTTAGTTGTGTTGTGGCTTATTTCCATTGTGTTGTACATTTTCCATTGTGTTGTGGATTCATTTCGTTGTGGCTTAATTTCGTTGTGTTGTGAACTTATGTTTGCTTTTTTGCTTTTTTTTTTTTTTTTTTTTGTGCTCTACTGGGCCACCTTAGCTGTTCATTGACTAGGTTCACAAAAAAATGTAGAAAAAAAGTCAAAACATTATACTTTACCAGCGCATTTTCGAATACTGTTTTCCTTTTGTTATTTATTGATTTATCAGAATCATTTTATGCAGAACAACGAAGGCAAAGCACAACTCGCGTAAAAAAAGCACAACTCACCTAATTACCAAACAATGTTTCTCCCTGCATTCAGCGTGAGAGTCACGCAATTAACACTTTTCGCTCTCATGCCACACATCCATTTTCTCATGCAGAGAAAAATCGCGAAGCAAAGACAGAGCAGGTTACTTTTGATATGAAACAAATTCTCACCTCTCAGATTCTGTCAATTTTATTACGAAATTCAAACAATAAATACCATTTTGGCGCTTGTAAATGTGACGTGACAGACCGCCTCAGTTCAAGCGGCACGTGAACCGATAATCTCTTACACTCTTTACTACAAATTAATAGTAAATAAAAATTAATGAACAATAGGTATGTTGAAAGATACAGTACAACAACTTACCGAAATGTATATGCCTCATACATAATATCGATCAATCAGTGTTTGTCAACCACGGAAACAGGTCAATAAAACAGCTGGAGAAGCATAACGATACATTTAGGCTACCTCAGGAAAGCCATTCAATGACCATAGCACGTTAGTTGGCTAGAAAAATTAGCTAGAGGAGTAATAGTATTTTGCTAAATATGTGCATTATATTACATATTTTACTTAGCTATATAATTATAACGTTGTTCTTATTAAAAACGCATATTTAATTTGAATAATTTTTTTTAACCTTTAATAATTATACCAGCTAAACACACTGAAAAAAAATGATTCATTGACTAGTTGAATTTACTAAAAAAAATTATGTTAATTGGATCCACATAATTGATTTTAGCTACATTTAAACAAATGCATTACGTTGAACTAAGTTCAACTTAATGCATTTGTTTAAATGTAGCTAAAATCAATTGTGTGGAACCACTTACCATAATTTTTTTTAGTAAATTCAATGATTTCAGTAAATTCAATGAATTAACTAAATGTTTTTATCGTAAGTGGTTCCACACAATTGATTTTAGCTACATTTAAACAAATGCATTAAGTTGAACTTAGTGATCAATTATGTGGAACCAATTAACATAATTTTTTTTAGTAAATTCAAAGTCAATGAATAATTTTTTTCAGTGCACCTATCATCTAGTTTACAGCATTAGGTGAGATATTTCTTTCTTGAGAAAAATTTACATTTATCTGCTGTACCTAATATTTATCCAAATGAATTGATATTGAATCAAGATTGGAATTAAATCACACGAATTGAATAAATACAGTAGCCTACCAGTCATTGTACCATATAAACATTGTAACGTTGTCACTAAACCTAATAAAATTCTGTTTAGTTAACAAATGTTTTGACAATCACAATACACTTATTGTGATGCAAGTTTTTTTTTTTTTTTTTTACATGGGCCGTCAATCAATTTACCGTCTTTTATGATGGTGAGACGTGATGGCTCATCATTAGTGACGGGGTTTTTAGCGATTTTGAACAGTGTTACAGTAAGTAACAACGTGATTTTTTTATATATATTATCAGTTCAGTAAGTTCAGTAGTTTTCAATCGAATGAAATCTTTTACACATTTTCTAAAAACAAATACTTAATGTTAAATGCACTTCTCTGTGCATCTAAAACCTATGGATTTAAAGAGATAACTCTGACTAGTTTTATAATGTTCAAGTAGAGGTGTTTTTTCTGCTTTATACCTGAATTATTGGATATTTACATATTTTGTCATTTAAAACAATACAATTCAGACCTATGGTATTTTAGTATCATTGAAATATACTATTATAGTTTTCAGTAATATTTTGAATTAGTTTTTGTCCAGTTTTCATTTTAGATAACATTTTAGTATTTTTTGACATTTTTAGTAGTTTAAAAAAAATCTCTATATTTGTATTCATTTTTCATTTCAGTTTTAGTTATTTTAGTACTAAATGAAAAAAAAAATGTTGCCTTGGCAACTAGATTTTAGTTTTTGTATATTTTATTTTATTTAAGCTAAAATATATAGGCCTATAGTTTTGGTTTTAGTTACTAAATATAATTACCCAATTTCAGACATGCTTAAGTGTGTAGATACTTTTTAGGGGGGCCACAATAAACTGGAAATGATTAATAGTTGCAGATATGGAAAGAATGTTGAAATGGTATGAGGAAAGCTTTCCAAATAATTTGAGTTCAAATCTTGTACAAACAATCTAATTATTGGCTACAAGTTGCATCATAACCGCCAGAACAGGATAGCTAACAGGTAAAAAAAAGATATATATATATATATATATATAAAAACTTTTTATATATATTTTATATATATTTTTTATATTTATATTTATAAATATAAATTTTATATTTATATTTTTTTTTCCAGAGTGTCTGTATTCAGTGTGCAAACACATCAAAACAAAACATAGGCCTACGCAAAAAGCGAGCCTGGGTTGTGGATTCACTCTACATGGAAGAGGAGCACAGTGGGCCTTTTTTATATAAACTGGGAGATGTAGGTGATATTGAACACTTTCTGTAGTAATCGGCCACTTTATAGCAGAATATCAAGTGATAAAAGCAACTAATTATTAAATATCACCTTTTATCGGTTTGTGACAGATGAGTTTAATTTGCTTTCAGGGACTGTTTTGTTTTCTTTGTATCCATCAATTAAAATACGAATTTCTTCATGACTGAAATTTTTCTTCCTGTTTCTTTTCTCCTCCATGAGTGGGCTATTAAGATATTTTCAAATAAAAGTTTAATGTTTTGAGTTTGGTAACGTTTGTTTTAATGTCTTTTTTAAACTTTCAGTTAGTCAAGAACGAGTTTGAAATTACGCGCTGG
Source organism: Squalius cephalus (assembly GCF_949319135.1). Taxonomy (NCBI): domain Eukaryota; kingdom Metazoa; phylum Chordata; class Actinopteri; order Cypriniformes; family Leuciscidae; genus Squalius; species Squalius cephalus. The sequence goes on from NC_137139.1 coordinate 10,210,449, forward strand.
TCAGACTATTTCCTGTTTACCTATTAGAAGGCTTGTGATTGGCTTAAGGAAAATAGATATTAAATATGCGTCAACGCATTACTTTACGGAGAGTTTACGACCTACTAGCTATGTTCTGCCTTACGAACAAATGGTGCAATGGATTAAAGTACAGAGTAATGCTGCCTTCATGTGCTATGGAAAAGATGATATTTTCCACTTGTGAACTGGTATTTACCAGTGTGTTATGTTCAAGTGCTTTTGTTGTTGTAATGTAGTACCCGCAAGGTCTGTGTCAGTAGAGTATCTTTTTTATCTTTACAAAAAAACAAAACAAAAAAAACGTAAATGTGGTGCTATTCGGATTATTAAAACATAATTAATAATTAAAAAAAAATAAAACGACATAAAATTATTTAATATGAACCAAGGACATTGCCGCTAAGTTGAAAATTGAGTGTTAACGCATTATATTATAATTGTTAATGACACAACATTGTATAGGCTACAAAAACTATCCGCTAACAGTATTCACGACTCTTGCGTTGCTCTCCGCCATTTTGAAAAGGTCAAAGGTTATCTCAGCAACTCGTGCATCAAAATATTCTACGAGCTGCCCAGTGGAAATATTCACATGAGGCACATGAGGTTCATGTGCATTTTCCACGTCGGCTTTTGGTATTTACCATAATTACCATAGCACGTGAAGGCACCATTACAAACTAGCTAGTAGGCCTAGTTACTGTAGGCCTACTAAGCCTCTAGTGTGGACTTTACGTTCCAGTTTAAGTAAGAACTTACGAACAGCTGGTGCAACCCTGATGAGCACAGATTTCAGACTCAGAATTTGTCCTCTGAATGTTTACACCTTTTTTCTCTTAGTTAAATATTGAGAGGACATCTTGTCTCTGAAATTGTATGGTAATTTTCTAAAAGATACAGCATCTAAATAAGAGCAATGTCGAGTCCTCCGATTTCTTTAAAAAAAAAAAAAAAACATTGTAACAAACTTTGACAACATGTTTCTACGGTGACCGGGAGGGGACATGTTCGGTTCACTTATTTTTGTCGTGGCCACAACATATATATAAACTCGTGGGAACGTTATAATAAGTCGTGGGAACGTTATAATAAGTCGTGGGAACGTCATAATATCTCGTGGGAACGTTATATTAAGTCGTGGCCACGAGATCATTTTGTTGAGGTAACGACATCATTATGTCGTGGCCACGCGATGCAAAGTCGTGGCCTCGAGATCATATGTTGAGGGAACGATATATTTTTCTCGTGGCCACGACTTTATATGTTGAGGGAACAGCATCAATTTCTCGTGGCCACAAGTTTTATTACATGTGGGAATAATTGAATCTTCACATGCGACGTACACTGGCTCCTCCTTTTACCCCGGTCATAATTTAAGTTTATCATAATTTGTTGTAGTTCATTGCCTTAAATGGGACTTTGTTCGTGACCTGACATGGATTCGCACGACCTTTTGGATTTTTTAAGTCATCGCAACATAAAGGAGGACTACATTACCAAAATTGAACGAGACAAGGTAAAGATTTGTAATTTGATTGTTTCTAAATATGTAAATTTACAATATAAGGGGTCAGTTTTATTCGTTATGTATGTTGAGTTTGATAAATAGCTGCACAATAATAGTTATGTCCCATTGTGACTTTGTCAAAGATTTGATAGAAAGGCGAATTTCAAAACTCATTATTTCTATCATTATTTTTGTCTTACAATAATTGAAATTGTCAGTGAAATACGGGGATAAAAGTTTATAGTTCAGATATAACACTGATGTCTACGGTAGTGATTAAAATAGAGTAAATCACCATATGAAAGTAACTTCTTCAAATAAAGATTGTAGCTATCAATAACGACACAAGGTGGTGAAAAGTGACTGTTAATCTTTCATTCAAGAGATTTGTTCAAAAACGCATCCAGTAACGAAACAAGTGTAGTCTTTATGAGCAAGTCATTGAATCATTCATTCAAACAGATTTTTTAAAATTATTAATTCAAATTATAATTATTTTTTTTAAATTGACTGCAGAAATTATAATTTTATCAAAACCTCTAGTAATTATGTTTAGCTAATTATTGTTCAGAATCATGAGAGAATCGTCATCTCTAATTTTTTCCCCCAAAATTTTATTTAGAATACAAAAGTGTCATGCCATTCAGAATTTAAAGGGAATCATAATAAACAATATTAAACAAAATGTAATCACTTTTAGTTGCTTTTTGTCTAAAGTCTAAATAACTGTAAGTTTGAAACTAAAGTAGGAGAAAATATATTTTAGTGTACAATTTCGAAGTACCCCATGTATTTTTTGTTATAATATAATCAGATTTTAAAATTATAATAAAGTATTATCTTTTAATTATATTTAATAATTTATACACTGAATATATTGTGAATGTGTAGAAATGCTAAAGTTTTAGGCCAACTTTGAAAATCTTTAACTTCAATTATTTATTTTAACAGATTGATGCATCTGTAATACCACTGATGTCAGAGACAGAGCTAGCCAAATACATTCCTTGTTATGGGGACAGAGTGGCAACTGTGGCATTTTGTCGAAGAAAACAGTGTTCCATGGAAAATACAGCCAGGAATATAACTTGTTTGAGATATTAAGAAAACGAGTTTGTACCCCAAGCAGCAAAGAAGAACATCGACAACAAATTTCCAACAAATATGCTGGAAACACAAATGCCAAGAGGAAATCTAAACGTGTGGAACTGGGATGGATGAACTTCATTGCAAGAAACAATGACTTTAAACAAGTTCAGTCTGCAAAAGGTGGTGGAACCAGACATGTCTCCATAGATGTGAAGTCAACAATGAAGGATGTACAGAAAATTGCAGAAGATCTGTTTTTTCCAAATGGTAAATCCAAACATCTGGATCTGAAAAGTGTTGACTGTGACATTCGAGATTTCAGAATGTACTGTTGGAGATTTGTATGAAGCAAGTAAGGTTAAAATTCTTAGACTTTATCTTTTTACAAAGTGCATCGGAATGGAGAAGACTACAGAACATTCAGTCACACATCCTGAAGCAGATGCCATGTTGAACGAAGGTGCCGAAGATAACCAAGCATCCAACAGCTCTAGCATCAAAGAATCTGAAACAATTGACCTCACATTTTTAGATGATCCACTTAATGTCATGGACCAGCAAATATCAGTCATGCAGACTGATACAATGATTGGTCATATTGAGATGGAGAACCAGGAGGACATCTTCCAAGAACAAATGGTAACACTGAGTCAGGAAAGTAGTTTAACTGCTGAAAATGAGAACACAGTGCAAGAAGAATGGAACTTAGAGGCATTCAATACCAATACCACATCACAAAATGCAGAGATTGCAACTTATGTGGAAGACACACCATTTGAGGAATCATTTGATAATGAGGTCACAATTGGAGGAGGTTCAATGGAGTTTAGATGATACAATTCCAATTGAGGAGGATGTGTTATTTTGAAGACTGTTATTTTGGTGCGAAGAGGACACGCTCTGTCTGATCTAATGCAAGCTTTCAGTGGCCCAGCAATGATGGACAAAGAGATCAATATTCGAATGAAACTCCCTAATGGACAGATTGAAGAAGGCACTGGGTCAGGTGTTTTTCGCGACTGTTTGACTGAATTCTGGGATGAATTCTATTCCAGATGTGCTTTGGGTGCAGATGTCAAGGTCCCATTCCTTAGACATGAATTTCAGAGTGATGAATGGAAAGCTATTGCAAGAGTATTGGTTAAAGGATGGCATGCAGTCAAGTATTTCCCTATACATCTTTCCCTGCCATTTCTCGAAGAAGCTTTATATGGTACTGCATATAGCAGTGTCAAAGATTCGTTCATGCACTACGTAGTAAAACATGAGCGTGATGTCATTGAAGAGGCAATGGCAGACTTCAATTCAGCTGATTATGAGTCACTTCTTGATGTTCTAGATTCCAATGATTGTCATCAGAGGCCCACTGAAGAAAATTTGCCTCAACTTTTGGACCAGTTAGGCCACAAAGCTCTCATCCAAACCCCTATGTTTATGATTGAATCTTGGAGACCTATTCTTAAGGATCTTGCTAGTGCTTTGCCACCACAGAATCTAGCAAAGATTTTACAAGAGCAAAAACCAACACCTAAGCGTGTAAAGGAAATTCTTGTTTTTCCAGAAGTCATGACAGCCCAGCAGAGCTGTGTATCAAGATTCCTGAAGAAATACATCATGGAATTAGACAAGAACACCTTAAAAACCTTTTTACGCTTCTGCACAAGGGCTGATTTGCTCTTTGGGAATCATATTAATGTGAATTTCATTGAAACAAGTCACTTCCAGTGTTGCCCACAAGCTCACACGTGTGGTTGCTATCTCATGTTGCCTTTAAACTACCAGAACTATCCAGACCTCCGCAGTGACTTCAATGCTGTTCTTAACAGTTCAGTTTGGGTGATGGATATTGTGTAAACGTTGTTCTGGTGAGTATTGTAATACATAACAATACACATTTTCATAGACCACTGAAAAAAAGGAGATTGTTCAAATTGTCTCCTTCTAACCAGTTTATTGCTTTTTCAGGTTATACAATAGCTGGAATGTGATTCACACTCAATCAACATTCAGATACCACTTTCAACATGCCTCAACTATTGCCTCATTGAATGTAAAAGAGTACTTGTATAGTTGTTTCAACATAATTGGAATAGTTAAAATTAGTAACAGCTATTTTAGAAAATGTTTAGGGTGTGTGAATGTATATTTTCTTTCTTTATTTAAATTTAGTTTAATTCGGGAAGATTCGGATTTTATATTTTGAAAATTCAAGTTTTAAATTTGTTTTAGTGATTTGATTGACTTGATTTGTGAAGTTACACCATGGTTATGTGACATTTAAAAAAAGATTTGTTCATTAACTGTTATGGCTACTCCTAGGATTTATACAACACATAATCACATGCTTTAAACGAAACATTCATGCTGGCGCTCATACAAAAATGTCTTGGAAAAAAAAAATGCATTTCAGGACCAAATAATATTGCTTTTAGGTAACTGTTTTGAGTTGAAAAAATATGTTTTATAGTTTTAGTGTTGTACAGAACAAATGCAGTTTAAACTTGGCATTTAATGTCAGCCGGATTTAATGTAAACAAAACCTTTAATTTAGTTAACCCAAAAATGAAAATTCTGTCAGTAATTACTCTCCCTCATGTTGCTCCAACCCCCGTAAGACTTCCGTTCATCTTCAGGATACAAATTAAGATATTTTTGACATTTGACATTTTTTGACATTTGAGTCCTGAAGATAAACGGAAGTCTTACGGGGGTTGGAACAACATGAGGGAGAGTAATTACTGACAGAATTTTCATTTTTGGGTGAATTAACCCTTTAAAATTCCAGAAAAGTTCAGTTCTCCAGTATGCTCATTGCTTGTTACAGAGACTGCTGCTAAAATAGCTTAAAATTTCATTGTAAAAGTTAAACAAAAACGATCTCCGGTCAAGTTGAAATGTTTAAAATGTTTATGAATTACATCTTTAAATCTCAGGTCAACTATAAAAATGTTTATTAAGAAATGTTTAAATGTTTATGTATGGATTCAAAGTTTATTCAAATGTTTATTAAAATAAGTGTAAAGAGTTCAGACATTTTTTCTTATTGGCCTCTTTATTTGTTTCTGCCACACGCTAGGCTATATGTACATAGTGTTATTGTTGAAATTATACAGAGTTTTGAAATCAATCAACTTTAAAGAAGATGGTATTGAGTATTGACAGTAAATCATTATCTACACAAAATCCAAACCTAATAACAGGTATGTAGATCAGTAAGACTATTGAGACTAATAAGATCTATTTTGTATATTCAAGGTGATCAGTCTCAAGTGCTCAGGTTGGCATTCAATATGCCTATCATGCTTGCAACTGCACAAACTCTTACCTACAACTAAGTACATGAACGATTACACTGTGCATAATGACATTGTTGAAGATATTCTGTTAATTGATCATTTTTAAATGCAAATCTCACTTGCAAATCTCAATGCTGTCATTATCCAATCAATTAAACTATCTATTATTCTGTAATCTGGGGACGGACAACATTCCTGAGTTCTACATATAGCTCTAATGCCTCATGTCTGTCCCTGGGGAAGCTTAAGTGACGCTCCTCCATGAAGATTGTACACAGATCAAACACTTCCTCATCACAAGGCACTGCTGACAGGAACAAGCATGCGTCTTCGGCTGTCTGTAGATCATCTCTGTCCTGATGTACAATGAAGTCTTCTGTGCCGTATAGTTGAGGTGCCATGAACATGATATTTGGGATCCCGGATTGCAGTTTGCTGAAATTCGAATCCGGTGTGCATTCCAAACAGTCGCAATCTCATTCAATTCCTCCTGAGATAAAACAAAAGTAGAAGACAAATTAACAAAACTGATTATTTGTTTACAGACACATAGCCTATTAGTTTTTTTTTTAAATAAAAAAGCTACTGAAATAATCCTCAAAACATTAGTTTAAATTGTAGCTATGTTTGTGCTTATTTGTGCCGCAAAAACGAACGTTTTGTAATAAAAGTAAATTAGATTATTTAATCTAATGTCAATTAATGAATCAATAGAAACATCATGGGGACTGTCACATGAATAAGTAGGCTATAATAATAGCTACAAGTTGATAAACTAAAAAAAAAAAAACGTTTAAAAGGTCGTTTAAATAGCATTTGGCTTACCTGATTAATATTTCGAAAGCACAGCTGCAACAATGCTTTCATCAAGAAAATCTTCAGCAAAAAGGCCCTCATCTTTTAACTCTCCAAAGAACTGTATCCAGAATTCAATCCCTTCTTTGCGCATCAACCCCCACCAACTTTCAATTCTTTGGTTTGATGTATTAACACTAGTAATGCAGCTGCGGGCCCCTGCCCGCTCATCAACATCGTTTCGTCTGAAGAACATTTGGATGTCACGCATGATCACATTCTCTGTTCCCATGTCGCATCTTATAATTCGTGGACATCCCCCAGTTTGCTGCACACTCTCCACGAAGTAACCAGCGATGATTGCAGGGTTGCTGTTTGTGTGTGCTGCCTTAAGCCAGATGATTTTACGAGAAAATCCATCAATGCAACCATTAATACAGATTCCGTATGGTTTCAGTTTATCATAAGAATCTACATGCCAAATATAATTGGGTCCTTGAGAAAAGTATTGCCGACGATGAAGTCGGCGTCGACGACGAAGTAATGAACTTTCTGGATCAAGCTCTTTTAAAATTAATCGAACATCTTCTTTTCGTGCACGTATACCATTTTCCAGGCATTTTGTATGCATCCAGCGGTATCCGTGGAGACGTCCGGGACCGTTCAACTGGTCAATGATGAATCCGAGTATTTCATTCAAGTCCGCAAATGTCCGACGAAAAAGCCCATTCAATTTAAGAATGTGCTTCAGGTGTCTTTCATTTATAACGTACCCATGTCTTAATGCCAAAGACCGCACTATATCTTTGTATGACATTCCTAATTTAAAGTAAAATGTAAATTCTTCAGTCATCTCCATCTCTGCTGTAGCCCAGTCTATAGGCTATGGTATGGTTACAGTAGCCTATTGGCCGCTGTGGTTCCCTCAACATAACTCGTGGCCACGACAAATAGATGTCGTTCCACGAGAAAAATATATCGTTCCCTCAACATATGATCTCGAGGCCACGACTTTGCATCGCGTGACCACGACATAATGATGTCGTTACCTCAACAAAATGATCTCGTGGCCACGACTTAATATGACGTTCCTACGAGATATTATGACGTTCCCACAAGATATTATGACGTTCCCACGACTTATTATAACGTTCCCACGAGTTTATATGTTGTGGCCACGACAAAAATAAGTGAACGTCTCAGGTTACGTATGTAACCATGGTTCCCTGAGAGGGAACGAGACGCTGCGTCAAGCGCTGCGGGAACACCCCTGCGTGATTGCGTCATGAAGCACTCGTGAAATCCGTCCAATGGCGTGACGAGACGTCATAGGCGAGTGACGTCATTGACCAGGAAACTATAAAGCACCCCTGAACCAAACAATGTCAGCTTCTGATAGGTCGAACAAGTTGGTCACAGGCATGCCGGGAGTATGTCTCGTTCCCTCTCAGGGAACCATGGTTACATACGTAACCTGAGACGTTCCCTTTCAAGGGAACTCGCACTGCGTCAAGCACTGCGGGAACTGAATACCCACGTCGCCATAGTCCTCAAGTGCCTGTATATGTGAAATCGTCATGCACATTATACTAGAAGCACCCGAGAACCCGGAGTAGAACCCACGTCCAGGTTATAGTCCAGGTTATAAAACTTTACAAAAGTGTGTGGAGAGGACCACCCTGCCGCATCACATACCTCCTGAAGCGAAACCCCTGACAATAGGGCCATAGAAGCAGCCATACTCCTAGTCGAGTGGGCTCGACCTGCCGACTCATATGCAAGTGATATAGCCTCGACTATCCACTTACTCAAAGTCTGCTTAGATGCGGGCTTCCCTTTACTCGGGGACCCAAAGCATACAAACAGTTGACTAGACTTGCGCCACAGGGCTGCTCTGTGGACATATGCATCTAAAGCCCTAACTGGGCAAAGTAAGTTTAATTTCTCCTGGTCCTGGTTTTGGAATGGAGGCATAGAAAAGGCCTGCAACATTATCGGACCCGCCACATTAGTGGGGACCTTAGGCACGTATCCTTCTCTTGGAAACAAGAACGCTTTCACCATACCAGGCGCAAACTCAAGATACGAGGGAGCAACCGACAGTGCTTGTAAATCCCTGATTCTTTTAATAGAAGAGATAGATAGAAGGAGCAGAGTTTTTAATGTGAGAAATTTCTCTGGCACCTCTCCAATAGGCTCAAAGGGGGCCAGGGCTAGGCCTTCTAATACAATGGCCAAATCCCAAGTCGGCACCCTTGAGCGTGCCACAGGCCTTAACCTCATAGTACCACGGAGGAAGCGAGTTACCCATGGGTGTCTCCCCACTGATGCACCCTCTAGAGGAACGTGATAGACAGATATAGCTGACACGTATACTTTTAAGGTGGAGGGGGACAACCCCGAAGAAAACTTTTCTTGAAGAAAATCTAGCACTGAACCAACTGGGCAGTCAACTGGATTCACCGACTGGCCTGTACACCATGCAACGAAAACTCTCCATTTTAGGGCATAAAGCCTCCTCGTAGAAGGAGCTCTGGAGTGCAACATGGTCTCCACTACCTCAGTAGAAAGACCTGAATCTATGAGCTGAACCCCCTCAGAGGCCAGGCCCACAGTTTCCACAGCTCCGGACGCGGGTGCAACACCGACCCTGACGCCTGGGAGAGAAGGTCCCTCCTGACCGGAATTTCCCACGGAGGACCCTCGAGGAGGGACACAATGTCTGACAGCCACACTCGGCCCGGCCAGAACGGGGCTATCAATAACAGCCGAACCCCGTCCCGGCGTACTCTCTCCAAAACTCCTGGTAGTAATGCCAGAGGGGAAAAGGCATACAGACATAGCCTCGGCCATGTCTGTACCATGGCATCCAACAGGGGACAGTGCGTTGTCTCTCGAACACGCGAACAGATCCACCTGAGCTTGCCCGAATCGGCTCCAAAGGAGCTCCTGTACAGCTCCTCTCCATTCCCCCGGCACCACTCCCTGTCTCGACAGAGAGTCTGCCGTCTTGTTCATATACCCCGGAATATAAAGTGCCCGAACTGATAGCAACTTCCCCTGGGCCCAAACCAGAACTCAATGTGCCAACTTCCAAAGTCGGCGAGATCGTAATCCCCCCAGGCGATTTATGTAAGAGACCACCGCTGTATTGTCCGTGCGAACCAACACATGGTGGCCCCTGAGGTCTGGGAGTAAGTGTCTGAGTGCCAGAAATACGGCCATCAGCTCCAGCTGGTTTATGTGCCAGGAAAGCTGATGGCCGCTCCACAGACCCTGAGCTGAGCGGCCACTCATGGTCGCCCCCCAACCGGTGAGGGAAGCATCCGTCGTTAGCGTTAAGCGACGACAAGGTCCTCCTTGATCATGCGAAACGGATTTCCCCTCGGGGAGAACCCCCTGGTCTTGAGCCACCACTGTAAGGGTCTCATGTACAGCAGGCCAAAAGGAATCACGTTGGATGCTGCTGCCATCAAACCCAAAAGTCTCTTAAACTGTACTACAGTGAGTGACTGGCCTAGTCTTATCCTGTGCACAAACGGGCTCTCATGGTCTTTGTGTCCCATACTACGCCCAGAAAAGTGGTATTTTGTTTTTAAAGTGGTTTTCTTTACATTTAGCCTTAACCCCAACATCTTCATATGAGCTAGCACAGCATCTCGATACTGAGCCGCCTGATGTTCTGACTGTGCAAGAATGAGCCAGTCGTCTATATAATTCAGCACGCGGATGCCCTGGAGTCTCAAGGGATACAGAGCTGCATCCACGCACTTTGTGAACGTGCGGGGTGATAGTGCTAGGCCAAACGGAAGAACCCGATACTGGTACGCTTCACCCCCTAAAGCGAACCTGAGGAACTTCCTGTGTTGCGGAAGGATGAAGATGTGAAAGTATGCGTCTTTTAGGTCTATTGTGACACACCAGTCCTCGGACCTGATCTGACACACGATCTGCTTTAACGTGAGCATTTTGAATTTTAATTTTTTGACTGCTCGATTTAGCTGGCGTAGATCTAAAATGGGCCGCAACCCTCCACCCTTCTTTGGAACTATGAAGTACGGGCTGTAAAACCCTGACTCCCTGCTGTGGGGAGGAACCCTCTCTATAGCCTCTTTTTGCAAAAGGGTCTGTACTTCTCCTTCCATCACCAGAGCCTGCTCGGAGTTTACTACCGTGTGTACTACCCCGTTGAACCTGGGCGGGCGTGACCCGAACTGAATTCTGTACCCTTTTTTTACTGTACGCAGGACCCAATCTGAGACATTTGGCAGAAGTTTCCACGCTGCCAGATAATCTACTAAGGGAACCAGCCTCTCGAGGCGGGCCTCTGATGTTATTTGAGTGGCCAGCTTGGTGTCCTGAAACGGCGCACCGGCAGGAAGCAACCGAACTGACCCACTTCGAACCCTCCTCGGAGGGTGCGAGCTTCCCCACGCCGCTACGTTTCCGGGCAGACATGGAGATTTGAACTCGCTGAGGGCCGCTGCGCCCTGAAGCACCAGAGGTGGCAGGGTTGGCAACACGGCCCCCTGATGACACCGAGGGGAGGCGAGTGCCTCGACACACCGCTTCCCCTCGGAGGGGGCTGCCATCAGAATTCTTCGCCGAGGCCTTCCTGGAGATAATCACAGTCCTCAGATCTGCTCTACCTCAGGAAGACCTCGGCTGAGCGCGCTGTCCCGACCCCCAGTCTCTCTGTGGGGGAGCACGGGCAGCCACGCTCACTTTTTGCTCAGCTCTATGAGAGGAGGGCGTCCTCAACTGGGGCTGCTCCGGCCCAGCAGCCCCAGAGACATAAATTTTTCGGGGGAGAAATTTTTGGAAAGCCGCTGCCTGCTTTTTTGCTTCTTGAAACCTATCGACGACCGAGTTTACTGAGTCGCCAAAAAGGCCGGCAGGGGAGACAGGAGCATCTAACAAAATTTTTTTTATCTCTTTCCTTGATGTCAGATAAATTCAACCAAAGATGCCTCTCCGTGGCCACCAGGGCTGCCATAGAGCGGCCGATAGATTTTGCCGCCTCCCTGGTGCCCCGAAGAGACAAATCAGCTGCCCTCCTGATCTCCGCTATCGTTTCTCGCCCTACTTCTTCACACTCATCATCTATGTCTTTCAGCAGGTCCACCTGATATGCCTGTAAGACCGCCATATTATGTAAACTGGCGGCCGTCTGACCTGCTGCCGAGTATGCCCTACCCACTAAAACCGATGTTGTTTTTACTGGCTTAGTGGGCAGCTGAGGGGCTTTCAGCGACGATGCAGACTCAGGGGAGAGATAGCTCGCAAGCGTCTCTTCCACCTGAGGCATCGCCGCATAACCATGTTCTTTTAAACCCATTATATTTGAGTATTCAGATGTTGCTGGGTTAAATACTCTAAATGATACCGGTCTAATCCATGACTTCGACACCTCAGTGTGGAGGTCAGGAAAGAACGGTAAGCCCCGCATTGGAGGTTGTGATCTGGATGGCAGAAAGCGTTCATCTAATTTGCTTTTTGACTGACGGGCTTCCTGCTCATCGGCTGGCCAATCTAAATTTAATCTAGCAACAGCGCGAGTGACAACCTCCAAAAGCTCCTCTTGTGTGTGTGTGCGTGTGTGTGATTGTGAAAAACTTTCATTTTCATCTATTTCCAGGTTTACAACATCCAGTTCCTCGGAACTGGAGTGCTGCTGCACCTGCACTTCAGCGCGAGCAGAAGAAACCGCGAACTGAAGTGTCAGATCCAACGGGTAAAGGAAGAGATAGGGGATCTCCCGTCTCTAGCCTCGCCGTTAGATCCATCTGCGAACCCCAGGACGCGCGTGCCTCGGCAGCAGCGGGACCCGAGCCCTCCTCAAAGAGTGCTCGGCGGGACCGGAGAGTTTTCATTGCCAGCTTCTCACAATGCTCGCAGGCTGCCCCCTCGAGAGCTGCCTGAGCCTGCTCCGGTCCCAAACACATCACACAAAGCTTGTGTGTATCCCCACCCGTGAGAAAACGAGGGCAGGGAGTAACACACTGCTTAAACTGCTGCTTGCTCATTTTTATATATATATATATATATATATATATATTGAGAGACAAACACACATCAAATAGACAGAACGATTTCACATAGAGCGCTTGTGAAGACACAGAAGCTGACATTGTTTGGTTCAGGGGTGCTTTATAGTTTCCTGGTCAATGACGTCACCTGCCTATAACGTCTCGTCACGCCATTGGACTGATTTCACGAGTGCTTCATGACGCAATCACGCAGGGGTGTTCCCGCAGCGCTTGACGCAGCGTGAGTTCCCTTGAAAGGGAACCGAACATGTCCCCTCCCGGTCACCTTATGTTTCATGTTGCATGGACAAAAATACTGCTTGAATATTTTTGTATTGATCTAAGACAACTAAGCACAGTTTTTGCTTTAAAATTGTAAAGTTTTTGAATAGACGCTGTTTAGTAAAAATAATACCAGTTTAAATTTATGCAAAATCATTTCTACCATACAGAAGTCTTCTAGGAAGATAAATAGAAGATACGATTTTAATACAACTTTAAAGATTTGAGATAAACAGTCTTTTAATTTTAAAAGATCTAATTTAAACTTTTAAGATTATGGTTTTAAATGAATTAAGTAGGAATAAAACTGTGGAAAGCAGACTAACTTTACATATCCTGTGACATTGTGTCCCAGAGACTCCTCCCGTCTCTGTGAGGGTCTGAAGCTTCATTTCACACTGTCGTTTATCCCTGAAGGATCTGGGGCTGATTTGTTTACGACAACTTAAACTATTTGCTTTTGGATTGTTTTTTATCATTGCATAAACAACTTCTTCTTCAGCACTCTGAAAATGTAAGGTGTTTTTATCTTTATATTTATTTTAGCCAACTTATTTAATAACTTATTTAACAGTTTATTTACTAAGTAAAACAGTTTAAATCAATTGTATACAGTTTGTTATTATTCATTGCGTTATACATTTTATTTATAATAATTTAATTAAAAATTTAGATTTTTTATAAAACCCTTGTGTGTGTGTGTGTGTGTGTGTGTGTGTGTGTGTGTGTGTGTGTGGGTGGTTCAGGTATTTTTGACCTGAGCAAAATGTGTCCTGTGAGCAAAACACCTTATAAATTATATTTATTTATATTTTTAAAAATATGAAAAAACGCAGAAAGTTTTCTATGAGGGTGAGGTATTATGGAACATGCAGTCTTTAAATAAATGCACAAAATAGAAAAAATCATTAAGCGGTAATTTATGTGTGTTCATAAAGTCAAAGGGTAATCTAATAATGTGGACTATCCTACCTTTTAATTGTTTGATGTTTCCTGAAACATATTGCAAATGCTAATACATAGCAACAACACCGAGAGGAAGGGGAGGGCCGGTGCTCCTGCCATGATGGAATCAATTTTCATTTTCAGTTTAGCAGCAGCACAGCACACATCTCTGCTCAGAAATTCATGGATCTGTGATTTTAACCAGATAGAGACAAAAAGACAGTCTCATATCATCTCAGGTAAGTTCACTTTAACTCATTTAAAAGATTAAAATACTTATACTTGATCATTTAACATCTTATTTCAAATAATAGGAACTATTATTCACTATTTTATATGTTTTATTTATCTATGTAAGGCAGTATATTATGGTGTCCACAAGATGACCCTATATCACTGATGTATTAGATTAAAATACATATACTTAATCATTTAACATCATATTTCATTTCTTTTATGTGGTTTATTTATCTGCCATGCTTTTTATTTCTTAAAAACTAATTTGTAACATTTCGTTTTCACAAAGACCTTGTAGACTGGTGTAATCTGAAATAATCAAAACCACTGGCATATTTCATCTGCTCAGAGAGATTCAAGGTTCTGCGACTTTAGCAGATAGACACATAAACACCGCATCATTTCACCGATGGTAAGTTCAACACATGTTTAAAGATTAAACCTACCTTTAAAATAATTAATGCTTAATAATTGTATTCTTATTTCATATATCTGTTATTTTATATGTTTTATTTAACAGCTATGCTTCTCACTTCTTAAACTCATTTGTACCGTTTCATTCACAGTCATTATGGACGCTGCAACGCATTCTGAAAACCATGCCTCCGACCCTCTGGCAGGGCTCTTCATGATCAAAAATCAACCGACCTTTGATGCTTTAACCTGCAATAAAAAAAAAACATTCACTTCCTTGTCACACAAGCAGATTGGGGGTCATAAACACACAAACATAAACACACCGGAAGCACAGATGATCAAAACAGCATAAACCACCCGTTGGTCGTAAAACCCCCCATAAACAGTCATATATGACCTTGAACAACAAAACCAGTCACATGGGGCAATATTTTGAAATTGAGATTTATACACCATGCTGAATAAACAAACTTTCCATTGATGTATTGTTTGTTAGGATAGGACAATATTTGCCCGAGATATAACTATTTGAAAATCTGGAATCTGAGGGTGCAAAAAAAACAATCCAAACATTGAGAAAATCGCCTTTACAGTTGTCCATTTATGTTCGTGATTTTGCTGCATTCACTCACAAATGTTTTTACAAAATATCTTCATGGAA
This sequence comes from Squalius cephalus, assembly GCF_949319135.1. Classification (NCBI taxonomy): domain Eukaryota; kingdom Metazoa; phylum Chordata; class Actinopteri; order Cypriniformes; family Leuciscidae; genus Squalius; species Squalius cephalus. The sequence continues at coordinate 10,225,728 of NC_137139.1, forward strand.
CATGATCTTTCCTTAATATCCTAATGATTTTTGGCATAAAAGAAAAATCGATAATTTTGACCCATACAATGTATTGCTGGCTATTGCTACAAATATACCCGTGTTACTTATGACTGGTTTTGTGATCCAGGGTCACATATAAGGTCATAAAGTAAAATTGTGTATGTCTTCCGCCGCTGGCTCTCATAAAAGTGGAGGCAGCGGTACCTACATTTTCAAAGGAAGATTTCCTCTGTTCCTGAGTCCATAGAGGTTTAGACTGTTGGTGTGCGACCCTGTACCAGTGGTCTCAAACTCAATTCCTGGAGGGCCACAGCTAGTAATCCTGAAGACCTTGATTAGCTGGATCAGGTGTGTTTGATTAGGGTTGGAGCAAAAATGTGCAGAGCTGTGGCCCTCCAGGAACTGAGTTTGAGATCACTGCGTACAGCCTTGCAACCTTCAGCTACCTCTTGCTTCGCCAGCCAACAGTTGGTTGCATTTTCGAGGACCCGGTTTCGCCTTCTCACGCACTCTCTGAGGTTATCTAGAGACAGGTAAGAGTTGCACTACACACTACTGTAGGTTCCCCCGTACCTACAGACTCGGCTTCATTAGCTGGCATTGAGTGCGTTCGAGGAGCCGGTCACGCATTCTCTGCCGCTACCTAGAGACAGGTGTTAACAACTCAGACCCTGCTTCGGGCCGCCTTCGGGCCTTCGGAGCTGGGTCCCTGTTTCTAACCCGCTGCCTCACTCTGAGTACGTCTCTGATACCTTGGCCCCCCTGTGTTGGTCCGTTGTAGCACTGAAAGGTGCTCCCGAACGACTCAGCCGGTTCTTGTATCATCAGACTCGGCTAAGACGATTCAGTTCGTCCGGCACCCGCCCATGTGCAGCGCTGTTTGTTACACATCTGTGTTCCTAATTGTGCCGCCGAGTGTGCGGTCATCACTTCCTACTGACGAAGGTTGCGATCGAGCCGTTCCTCCAGCCGATATGAAGATAGATTTCTAAGAGAGGCCTGTTCTTCATTGTACTCAAACTAAAGTGAGTTAGACCATCAGGGATCTGTGTGCTTGATTCGGGCCCTTTTTTCAAGCTTCCGTTTAAGTTACTACACAGTACGCATTACTAATGCTCATCCCTATGAATGGTCTGCAGTGTGGGGCCTGAAGGACGCGTACTTCAGATATCCACTCCTCCGTAAACACGGGCCATCCTGTGTCTTGCGTTGAGGGGTCGAAGTCTCAGTACAAGTCCCTCCCTTTGAGTGCTACATATCCAGTTGGGTCTTCAGGTCAACTGGAGAAGAGTAACTCGTCTACGGACTGATGAGCTTTTTTCCAGTACGGAGGTGGACTTGGTTTACACGTTTCTCAACTGGAATGTGTCTGATTGGTTCTTAGAGGTGAGAAAGGGTCCCACTGAATAAACTTCAGAGGCTCCAGGGGCATATGTGAGACGCATCCGCAAATAAACGGTTTTTATAGTTCCTACCCAAGGTTCCTACCTCTCCCTTAAAACATGACCAAAAGTCACAGGACCTCTCCAGCTCTCGTCTGTTTCGGAAACCAGCAGAAGGGAAGGCGGTTTCCATGCAGAGGTTGGCCCACTAAAAGATTAGTGTTGCCATCATCTTGGTGAAATTCCCAAGGTGCACCGTGCCCACCTGGGTCGTGAGCTCCTCCAAAAAGAGAGTGTAGCTCCTTCCTGGGCGTTGACACGAGTGCCTCGCTGACAGATTAAGAGCTGTGGGCTGGGCAACACCAGCACATTCGCTAAGAAATTAGCCTATATGTGTCGAGCCGGTTGCTTCCGTGGGTTCCCTTCACACGAAGCCAGCTTCACCTTAGCCCGGTTTGTAGTGTCGGCTTGCTGCGCCATTCCCCTCCTTTGGACTGGATAAGTGCACCTTTTTGCTCCAGTTGAGTTCCCTCTTCGGACCCTGTTGAGATCCTCCTCACCCCGTCGGTGTTGGACGTGGCAAAGCGTCCGAAGCTAGACCTATCACTTGTATGCTTGTGTAACTTGTGTTAGGTGGGGTCCATATGTTGTGATCCCTATGGCGATTCCATATGTGTATTCTTCCATGGTTTTGACTCCCTGCGGCGAGCCCGTGTCTTCCCTTGGCAGAGCCTGCTCTGCCGTCACTGACCAGTTGCGTCTCCCCCCTGTTATAGGCTGGAGCCACCTCAGTGACATGCCATATGTTGTACTGCTTGCCAAGTCGCTCAATCCATATGTGTTTCTCCACGTTACCTCCTTTGGGCAGGATGTGGCTTCCGCAGCGTTTGCCTTCCAACGAAAGGTAGGCTTCCCAGTTGTCCTGTGGAACAGCAGTGACTTTCCTGGCCTAAGCCCTGTCCTATTCGCTCAAATTGCGGGAAGATCAGGAGACTTTTGTCTAGGCACTGGGAGGTGGCAGCACTAGTGGCGTCTTAGTAGGGATCCCAATCAGTTGACACGTCGAACAATGTCGAACAATAATGACTTAACATCTCATAATAATGAGAAACTTTCTTGTATTAATGACTTATTTTCTCGCACTTCTACGCATGCGCAAAGCAGTGAAGCAGAAGGGAGTGCCATGCTAGCAAGCTTCTGCATTCCACTTTCACACCTTTTCGTGCGCATGGAAAAGTATTGAAGATATACTGATGGTTTTTAATTGATGTTATTTAATGATACTATAGATTGCACTTCATAGATCTTCATAGTTTTGCAGAGCGTGCCATGTTTGCTGTGATGCATTTACACGGCTTTGACCAGCAGATGTTGCTAGCGTGGCAGTCCCTTCTGCTCCACTGCTTTGCGCATGAGTAGAAGTGCGAGAAAATAAGTCATTATTACGAGAAAGTTTCTCATTATTATGAGATGTTAAGTCATTATTACGAGAAAATTTCTCATTATTATGAGATACTAAGTCATTATTTTGAGAAACTTTCTCAATACTGTATAATGAGACACTAAGTCATAATTATGGGAAACTTTCTCATTATTATGACTTAACCCTCTGTGGTACGCAATATGATATCAGTGAGGAAAAAAATATTTGTTATGTTTCTCTTGCTTAAAATTGGACACTATAACAATATCAATAAACATTATCATTACGTTTAAATTTATTTATTAATTAACAGTTTGTTGCCTCAAGGCAACATTGTACCACAATGGACAAATTGAAACATCTGACATTTTCATGAAGAAAAAATTAATATATTTATTGAAAACATAAATTTCTTTAACTAAACACTTGAACAAACAGATTTATCAAGTTTTAATGAATTACACATTTCATATTTAATAAAAAGTAACATTTATTATCCAGCTGTTGCCCTCAGGCAAGTACTACAAACCATAATATCATCAAGTTATCATATCAAAACATTTCAATCGGTGTTGTTTCAAGGTAAAACATTAACAGTCACCATAACCTTATCCTAATATGAACCTTATCCTAACAAGAATGCACATACACACTCAAGGACCTGCATGTACACAAGCACATAAACACAAAATCTCCTTCCTCACTAATGGCACCTCACTGCTTGTGAAAGTTGAGGAAGCAATTCCTCTCAACAGAAAAACACAGGTAGGTAACACATTTTGAGCACTGCACTTTTACAATGCCTGAACAACCTGCGTCTCAAGCGATCGCAATGCCAAAGTGGCCTAAATATAAGTTACCCTACACAGTGATGAGTGGGTGACTGACCAACTTTCAATATGTGTGTATTACACCTGTGGTGGGAGATGATGAGAAGGCTCTGAAATCAGAGCACAATTTAATTATTAAATCAAAATCGAAACTGAGTATGAGACTACACTACTCCTGTCCAGCATCAGGTCATATTTTAAACCGTCCAGTACTGTACTCTGGTAGGCCTACTCGTCCTTGACAGCTGCTGGACTTGAATAGTTTTGACTGTGTTCTGCATTATGTTCTTCATGAAAGACGTACTGTGGTTCTGTCTGAAGTTAAAGCGCAACATAAAGGTTGCGCATTGTTGTAATTTTTTTCCTGTCGGATTGTATTACAGTAGGCCTGTATCAATCAATGAATGACACATTTTTGGCTGTCATGGTGTGTGCTCATGTGTGAAATGCCTGCTAATACGCTGCATTCCTATCACTTATATTGGACACTTTTTGCACTTAAATTGGATTTTTCTTACTGTTGACATTAAATGATTTCTTCCTGAATATTTTAGTCATATTTGCTATTTCTATTTGTATATTTGCCCTGTTTTGATCCCTGTTTGATTTTGTCAATATTATTATTCTGCTTTAAGGAGATAAAAATTGCCCTTATCAATCTGGATTGACATGGCAATAAAATTCCATCACGTTATTTTGGCAGTTAACATTTTGTGCGGGTTTTGATGAGCTTTTGAGCTGGAGATTGTCCACTCAGTCTGGCAACACTGGTTTCTATACTTTAATCTATACAGTGGTGAAACCATATTTTACCTGTAAACTAAACTTGTCATAATGTTTGGAGTAGCCTAGCCTACAAACAAAGCAAATGCAACTATTTGTTTTGAATGTAGATTTTAAAATCGAACTCTTACAAAAACAACATTAGGCTCAGTAAGCTATTGTTTTTGAGTTAAGATTGTCTATTTTATTGAATGCACGTATACCTTATTAGTAAATTAGTCTTCCCGATTTTACATAATCTAGTTAACCACAAAGTACCAGTAAAATTGATTTGGTTTAACAAAATATTTATGGTGTGACCATGCATATTTATGTTGTAGAATTAATTGAAAAGAAAATCACTCTTCTGTAAGAATGAAAGTGCAAACTAACATTGAATCGACGTATGTTTGCTATCTGGGTGTACTCTGGTTGAGAAGTCAAAGTCTTTATGTCAAAGAGCTTGGAAGGATATAAAATGTTCATAAAATGTATGACCTAAATATTTTTCCATTTAACTGAAACCGGATCATCTTGTGTTTATTGCTTTGTTCCGCAATGTCTGGTCAATTAAACAGTTCCTTAGAAATGCACTTCAACAATAGGGTCCTTCTACTTCAAATGGATTTCCAGAGAAATGTTTTTAAATCGTCCTCTATTTAAGGAGGAACCAAAGTCAACTTGCCTCACATGCACTTAGAACAACTAAAGCAAGAAGATCCTGAATCTGAGCGACTGGCCATTCCCGCTGCATAAAATGAAGGCTGTTGTGATCGTTTTCCTTGTGGCAGTAAGTAACAAGTGATTTTTTTTAACATATTATCAGTTCAGTAACACAGTTTTCAAATGAATGAAATGTTTCACACATTTTCTAAAAACAAATACTTAATATTAAATGCACTTCTCTGTGCATCTAAAACCTATGGATTTAAAGAGATAACTCTTTATTCTACTTGAATTATTGGATATTTACATATTTTGTCATTTAAAACAATACAATTCAGACCTGTGTTACTTTAGTATCATTGAAATACTATTATAGTTTTCAGTAATATTTTGAATTAGTTTTTCTTTTTATATGTTCAGTTTTCATTTTAGATAACATTTAAGTAATTTTGACATTTTTAGTAGTTTAAAAAAAAAACTCTATATTTTTATTCATTTTTCATTTCAGTTTTAGTTATTTTAGTACTAAATTAAAATATATATTTTTTGCCTTGGCAACTAGATTTTAGTTTTTGTACATTTTATTTTATTTAAGCTATAACATTCATTTTATTTAAAGTAACAAAAATATATAGGCCTATAGTTAGGTATAGGTTTTAGTTACTAAATATAATTACCCAATTTCAGACATGCTTAAGTGTGTAGATACTTTTTAGGGGGGCCACAATAAACTGGAAACGATTAATAGTTGCAGATATGGAAAGAATGTTGAAATTATACGAGAAAAGCTTTCCAAATAATTTGTGTTTAAATCTTGTACAAACAATCTAATTATTGGCTACAAGTTGCATCATAACCGCCAGAACAGGATAGCTAACAGGTAAAAAAATAAAAAATTATAAAAAACTTTATAAAGTTTTATAAAAAAATAAATAAAAATAAAAAAAAAGGATACATTTTATAACTTTTAGTTTATAAAACTTTTATAAAGACGCATGGAAAAGTATGGAAGATATACTGATGGTTTTTAATTGATGTTATTTAATGATACTACAGATTGCACTTCATAGATCTTCATAGTTTTGCAGAGCGTGCCATGTTTGCTGTGATGCATTTACACGGCTTTGACCAGTGGCAGTCCCTTCTTACTCCACTGCTTTGCGCATGCGTAGAAGTGCGAGAAAATAAGTCATTATTACGAGAAAGTTTTTCATTATTATTAGATGTTAAGTCATTATTATGAGAAAATTTCTCATTATTATGAGATACTAAGTCATTATTATGGGAAACGTTCTCATTATTATGACTTAACCCTCTGTGGTACGCAATATGATATCAATGAGGAAAAAAAAATTTGTTATGTTTCTCTTGCTTAAAATTGGACACTATAACAGTATCAATAAACATAATCATTGCATTTAAATTTATTTATTAATTAACAGTTTGTTGCCTCAAGGCAACATTGTACCACAATGGACAAATTGAAACATCTGACATTTTCATGAAAAAAAAAAAAAATTTATTGAAAACATAAATTTCTTTAACTAAACACTTGAACAAACAGATTTATCAAGATTTGAATGAATTACACATTTCATATTTAATAAAAAGTAACATTTATTATCCAGCTGTTGCCCTCAGGCAAGTACTACAAACCATAATATATATTTTTTGCCTTGGCAACTAGATTTTAGTTTTTGTATATTTTATTTTATTTAAGCTAACATTCATTTTATTTAAAGTAACAAAAATATATAGGCCTATAGTTAGGTATAGGTTTTAGTTACTAAATATAATTACCCAATTTCAGACGTGTAGAAGTGTGTAGATACTTTTTAGGGGGGCCACAATAAACTGGAAACGATTAATAGTTGCAGATATGGAAAGAATGTTGAAATTATACGAGAAAAGCTTTCCAAATAATTTGCGTTTAAATCTTGTACAAACAATCTAATTATTGGCTACAAGTTGCATCATAACCGCCAGAACAGGATAGCTAACAGGTAAAAAAATAAAAAATTATAAAAAACTTTATAAAGTTTTATAAAAAAAAAAAAAAAAAAAAAAAAAAGGATACATTTTATAACTTTTAGTTTATAAAACTTTTATAAAGACTTTATAAAAAAAATGTTTATTATTTTGAAATGTAAATAGTAACTTTCTGTGTAATATTTTCTTTTCCAGAGTGTCTGTATTCACTATGCAAACGCATCAAAACAAAACCTACGCAAAAAGCGAGCCTGGGTTGTGGATTCACTCTACATGGAAGAGGAGCACAGTGGGCCTTTCCCATATAAACTGGGAGATGTAGGTGATATTGAACACTTTCTGTAGTAATCGGCCACTTTATAGCAGAAAATCAACTGATAAGCAACTGATGAGCACAGATTTCAGACTCAGAGTTTGTCCTCTGAATGTTTACACCTTTTTTCTCTTAGTTAAATATTGAGAGGAGATCAGCTATGGAAGAATACTTCATCCATGGACAGGGCATTGACAAAGATCCCAAGGGAATTATCTCTGTCAAATCCAACGGATCGGTTTATGCTCTTGGAAAAGTTGACTATGAGGAGTACAAGAAGCTAACAGTAAGTCTAAGGCCCATTCACAACAAGGACAATAACTATAAAGATAGGACATAGTTCTAAAAATCATTCTTAATATAAAAGAATTGCAGAGTCCACTCACACCACAACTATAATGATAACAGCACAGTTGGATGTGAAAGGGCCTTAACAATAGTGATGTGCCATGTTAAATTCATTCATATTTAATTGATACTTACTGTTATTTTGTTGACTTGCAGGTCAGACTAACTAATGAAAACACAAACATTGCCGTTGATATTGTGATTCAGGATGTTAATGACCACGCTCCTGTTTTCAACAAGGAAGTGTATGAAATCACAATAGATGAATCGACACCACAAGGTACTGATACACAAAACATGTTTAAACCAACTGGTTTCCTAGGTGTACGTTTCCCATGTTTATCGCTGTATTGTCTTACCCAAAGGTGAGCGTTTGGTCACAGTGCTGGCAACCGACAAGGACCAGTTTGGCTCAGCAAACTCGTTGTTTACCCTGAGAATCGTTTCAGTCTCTCCCCAAACCTCCAATACTGAGTTCTTCATTGATCAAGCTGAAGCAGAATTGACAGGGACGATATATTTCAAGGGGTGCCTGGATTATGAGGTATCATGTACACAGTTTCTCTCCTGTTGCACATATAGTTGCTCATTTAACGTAGATTCTTGCTCTGGGATGCTTTTAAACAGTAGGCTATTAAAAGAGTTTAGATCAAAATGTCAAAGATCAAGTGATGCATAAATTCAATCAGGCGTGTTCAAACTTTTGGTAGCGAGAGATACAGTATTCAACTTTACTATTCCTTTTCCATTGTAGGAGAGCCAAAAATACACTATTCTGGTTGAAGCAAAGGATCATGGGGAGAAGGTGCAACTCTCCAGTACAACCACTGTGATACTGAATATCATCGACAAAAACAACCATCTACCTGAATTCACCGAGACAACAGTAAGTCAACCAAGTGTAAAGCTTTCAGATGTTATTGTCACTCGCAGTCAAGTTATGCAGTTTGACCTGTTTTTGATGAGGGTTGTTTTTGAGAACCAATAGCCACTAAGATAAAAATATGTTTGATAACAGGACTCTTCATGGGTGAAAGTGCAGAAGAGCGGAGAACCTGTTTATCGACTGCAGGTGACAGATAAAGACAGCAGAGGATCTGCAGCGTGGAAAGCACAATACTCTCTCCAGGGTGATAAAGCACGACACTTCAAGATTCAGACTGATCCTGACACCAATGATGGAGTCATAACCATCACGGAGGTAAGACTGGATTCGGCTCATTATCAGGAAAAATATTTGTGTCCCTATTGCACTTTTTTTGTTATAAAATAAAAGATTTTTAGTCTGGATCCAATTCAGCGTGCACAGCTGACCTTTTATTTTGGCTCACTTATCAACAAAATTATTAAATGTTTTTTTGTTTTTTTTTTGGAAAATCAGCCCGTTTGCAATCTATCACCATTACATTTTAATGGGTAAAATTAAATTGAAAAATCAGCTTCTACTTATATCTTGCTTTTATTAAAATGAATACCATGCTTTTGTTGTCTGTGTAGTTTTTGACTAAATTCTTTGGCAGAATTTGTCTTCATCCCTGCACTTTTATTTCAACCATGTTATGCCGTGGCATTTTCCCCTTTAAAAAATTATTTAATCTTTCTGGGAATGATGTATTTTTTTCAGAAAAAAAGTACATTTCTCAAACCATTTTTAATCATCCTGCATGCCCATGTGAAAAAAAGTGGGTAAAAAAGCACAAAGGTCAGCTAGTTGCATCTAATATAAATTTAAATAATAATATACTACAGTAAAGTATATTCATTTAAAGTATATTATTTCTGTTTCAGCTATCACTGTGATCATTTTAGGGCTGTTTCTTTTTCTCTTTCCCAAAGTACAGGAGTATTACCTGTAAATAATGTGTTTTGGTATTTTTATGTATGCTAGTAAGCCCCAAAATATTTTGAATGTTACTGGGTTGGCACAAAACATGTTTTTGAATGCTTAAAATATTTGATTTCAGTTATGTGATTTTCTCCCCCATGCAGCCTTTGAATTATGAAGAAAGTTCCAACTTGAGCCTGACAGTCACTGTGGAGAACGAGGAGCCCTTCTTCTACTGTAGAATCACAGGACGTCCCACTCACGGACTGTGGGATGTACTAAACTCAAGAGGAAGGTCCAGCTCCACATCAGCATCCTTTCTCATCACCAGTCCTGATACACGGGTGATCGTGAAACATGTGAAGACTGGACCGATGCTGGGGGCCAAAAAATTGGGCATGTGTCTGTCTGAGAAGAATACTGAGATCACAGTTGTGGACCCAGACCTGTACGGCCCGTCAGTCCACTTTGAGCTGATGGGAGATGTTGAGGGGGAATGGAGGCTTCATTCTAACTATGGTAGGCTATCAGAAATATACTCATCTTGTTTAAAATTGTAATAAAGCGCAATAGTCGGGTTTTAGAAGTAAAAACGGCATTCATTTTCTCCATAGGAAACTTATAAACCTTTAAACCTTTAAAGATGATGAAAATAATCATGTTTAACAGCGGAATTCGTGTTGAAGAACTACATTACCCATGATGCTGTAAAGAAAATCACCAGAAATCAGTCACAACAAGCAAACTGCGGCAAAAGAGCTCTTCAATTAGGGATGGGACAAAATAGCGATAGGGCGATTTATCGTGGTCCTTCTCCATGCAATATACGAGAATCGATACGCTGGCGCCAAATTTCTATATTTTAATTAATAAAATAAGGAGCTCTAAATAGATTTCCCTGCTTCACTTCCTCATGGCTCCTCGAGGTGGCGCTCAACACATGAATGAGGGAAACGTGAACATAAGTTAACTAGCCTAAGAAAAAGAGCTTTTTAACGGGATAGTGGACAGCAGTGTGAGTAAAATAATAGATGCCCAAACCACGTTTAAGTCCAAAGTCTGGACGCACTTCGGCTTTTATAACATCGTTGGGACGCACAAAATCGACAAAGAGTAGGCTACACGATATTCAAGACCTGCCTGGTTAAAAGTAAAGTGCACGGGTAATACCACCAACATGCAAAGCCACTTGCAACGCCATTACCCTGATCTCGTTGAAAATGTTTAATTTACTTAAAATTGTTCAGTTTAATTTACAGACCAAAAAACCTTTTGTGTTGTTTTCTAACAGTTTGGACTTGAATAAAGAGAGAAAACCTGCACAGGCATTTTGTTTTCATAGTTAGACTGGTATCATGGATTGTCTAGCAATATATTGATTATCGCAGATTTGCTGTATCGTGTATCGTATCGTGAGGTACCCTGTGATTCCCACCCCTAATATAGATAAATATATGTTATATTTCTACAATCGCCATTGTTTTTCAATTATGTACTTCGCAATGCTTCATGGGATTGTAGTTCTTTCTCTAACTAAAGTCATTAAGTACACAGTTTTATCTTTGTATTGTTATCTGATTTTCAAATACTTTTTTGCTTAAATTCAAAGTTAGAAGTGTTGTGATTCATGGCTAACCCTATGGGAAAAATGAATGGAAAAAATAACAGCTGAAAAAGTGGGCGAGCACTGATGCACTCTATAGCAACCCATGGACCTGTTTTCTCTTACTAGAAAAAGTGGCACAGTGATATATATATTATATTGTATAAGGTACCATGTTCATTTTCCGGTGTAACGCATGTTCTGATTTCCTCCCAGGCACAACTGTGAGACTGATCAAAGAGAGCGCTGTACGTGCGGGCGATCATGAACTCACCCTTAAGATCTCTGACAGCCGGGGCCAGGTTTCACTCCAGAGCCTGTTGGTTCGTGTGTGTGACTGCGATGTTTCTGCAGACTGCCATGTGCTCAGAAGAACAGCAGTGTTACAGCTGAGCGTCACTGCCGTCACTGCCGTGATCTCCAGCCTCCTGCTGCTGCTGGGTGAGGAATAAATCACAGTTTGAGCACAGGAATGAATTACAGTTTACAATATATTTACATAGAAAACAGTTCTTTTAAAATTGTAATCATATTTCACATTATTACTATTTATTACTGAATTTTACTGTATTTTTGATCAAATAAATGCAGCCTCGGTGAGCAAAAGAGACATTAAAACATTTTTTAAATCTTACCGACCCCGAACACTTGAACGGTAGTGTATGTGCATCTAATAATTCATTTTGTATGTGTGTTTTGTGATTTAAAATAAAAAGGGATGGTGTTGATGGCGTTCCAGATCAGACGCAGGGCAAAGAAACCTTCTACTTTCCACTCCTTCAGCTCACTGAGCACATTCGAGCAATCTCTTAGTAGTGACACCACCGAAGGACCTTAATCTGATGGATGGTAAGCACAGGAACATTTTCTTGCTACTTTAGTCAGCTTGCACCATTCCCAACTATTTTGGCAGTATTTGTTATTTGAATATCTTTTTAATTTGATAAGATGATATGATGTTTGACTTTTATTCTCTGAAAGAGCTTATTGGAGAACTAGATCTAGAACTGGACTAATCTCAATTTCTGGTCCAAATTCCGCAGTGTTTGGGACCCGAGTCTTGTGGACAAACGAATGCCCTCCATTAACCAGGATCCCGGAGCTGGAATTAAAAGGCTACCAGACTTCAGTACGAAACTGTGACATTGTGAAGGATAAAAAAAGGATTTTTGAAGGATTTATTTATTTTATCAATGCAGTGCATGTCGGACTGCTTTTGCACTGTGAAGGAAAAAGCAATGTTGCTTTTGATTGTGTTTGTTCTAAATGTACAAAGTGAAGTGAATGACTTAAGGAATAGTACTAGACTTATTCTGCATTAAGTGAATGCTGGCTGAATTCTGTGAATGAATATGCACTAAGTGAATGAATTTGTATTATGTGTCAAATAATTATATCAGCCTATGCAGATGAAAGTTGAGAAATTCATAAACAGCCCTCAGATCGGGTGATACTGTATCATGGTATTTGTACACTGATATGTTTATAGTGTTTATATGAAGACATTTTATACAAGTGGGAGATTGTACATGTTTTGTGGTTATTGTTTTCTAATATTCTTAATTGTATTGTATTTATTGTGCTAAAATAAAAAGATGTTACCATTAAAATGTCATACATGGAGATGCAACATCTGCGGTGTGGTGCACATATTGTACATACAGAAACATTAATATTTTATGATCGGTGGTTGCTGTTCAGTTTGCCATGCACGTAGTAGCAAGCAAGTGGCCTATTTTGTCCCTGCTGGATTTTGAGCTTTCCTTGATTTCCACATGATGGTCCTACACACCCATACACAAAATAAATATATTTGAAATATATTTTCAGTATATATTTTGGAATATATGCAAATATTTGAAATTGGCCCAATAAATATATTTCACACTTAACATCATATATTTTTGTTATATTTCAGAATATATTTCAATGTATTTTTTTCTGTATGGGTCCCCAAAAGTGTCAAAATATATGTGGCATATATTCCAAATACATTGAAATATAATAATGGAAGAAAATCCAAGGCACTCTTCTTTTGGAAATTAATAAAAAGCCTTTATTAGACTGGCTATTTCATGTTAGAAAATTTTAAAAAACATGGGAAAAAAACAACCCACGCGTAGCGGCACAAACAGCCTTCTTCAGGGTATGTTTTACAATCAAACACTTTCCTCTTTTATAGGTGCTAATTAGAAACACCTGAATGACAAATTACATGCACATACAGAGAAGATCCACTAGGAGGTTGCATTACAAATTACATCAAAGAGAAAAGAAGATAGAAGGAAAAAAAAAAAAAAAAAAAAAAATATATGTACATACATACACATACTCATATACACAAGGAAAAAAAAAAAAAAAAACCTGTACATACATAAACATACTCATATACACATTTAAAAAAAAAAAAAAAAAAAGGACTAAAATCTATTTCTTCATTCAACCCAGGGTATACTGTGGCCTGTAACTCATATATATAGAATGTTTCTCTCTGTAAAAGTAATTTTAAAAGGTCACCACCCCGAATACTCTTTTCGATCGTTTCTAAACCCTCAACCATTAGGCCTTCTGGATTACTATTGTGCACATTTAGGAAATGTTTTGCCATGGGGTAATCTAAATTAGCTTTTCTAATGGCATTCTTATGCTCTGATACTCTGTCTTTGAGACGTCTCTTTGTCCGGCCAACATAAAAGCATCCACATTTGCATGATAACCTGTATACCACAAACGTGGTATTGCAATTAATGAATGTCTTTATGTTGTACCTCTTATCAGTCTTGAAATTACAGAAGTCTTTACATTCTTTAATACTAGAGCAATGGTTACAAAACCCACATCTGTAAGTACCTTTTAACTGTCTTTTAAGCCAAGTGGTCTGTTTTTTGGCAGGAAGATGACTAGATACTAGCCTATCTCGCAGAGTTGGAGCCTTCTTGAAGCTAATTTTTGGAGATGCAGAAAACACTTCTCTGAGAACAGGATCACTCTCAATGAGATTCCAATTTAAGTGTATGATCCTTTTTATGGGATTAGCCAAAGAGCTATATTCTGTCACAAAATAGGCCTGATTTTGTAAACAGGGTCGTTTTGTCTTCTTCTGGAATAGCTCTGGTCTAGGAATACACTGGGCTTTCTTATAAGCATTTTGTACAATTTCTGTGTGATAGCCCCTTTCTAAAAATCGGTTCGACAGGACTTTAGCTTGCACTTCATATTCATTATCAGTGTCACAAATACGTCTAAGGCGTTGGAACTGGCCAAAAGGTATATTGTTTTTAGCCAATTAGGATGGAAACTATCTGCTTTTAACATCGTGTTCCTATCTGTTGTTTTACGATATACAGTAGTATGGAGTTTCTTATCTTTGCCAATAGAAATGGTTAGATCTAAAAAGTTAATACTAGTTTTGGAATGTTCCATACACAATTTTATATTCCTATCATTATTGTTCAAGTGATCATAAAATTGTAACAATTCATCATAAGAACCACCCCAGATCATAAGAATATCATCAATGTACCTCCCCCACCATTTTATCTTGTCACTGTAACTGTTTAAATAGACAAAATCCCTCTCCCACAGACCTAAAAAAAGGTTAGCATAGTTGGGGGCAAAACATGCACCCATCGCAGTGCCCCGAACCTGAATATGTAGTAGGTCCTGGAAAAGGAAAACATTATTTTTAAGTGTCCATTCAGTGAGCTGAACGATGAATTCGGAGGGAGGCAAAGAGTCTGAAGGTCTATTCACCAGGAAATGTTGTAAAGCTTTTAGTCCATCATTGTGAGCAATATTTGTGTACAGAGATTCCACATCAAATGTGACTAAAAAACAATTGTCTGTAACTCTCATATCGCTTAAGACCTTCAACACATGAGTAGTATCCTGTATATAGGAAGGAAGTTGTTGAGCCAATGGCTTAATGTGAAAGTCTATGAATTGCGAAGCTGGCTCTGTGAGAGAACCATTGGACGATATGATGGGCCTGCCTGGAGGAGATTCGAGAGACTTGTGGATCTTTGGGAGCATATAGAAGGTGGGTATTCTAGGATGCTGACATAGGAGGAAATCATGCTCCTGTTTTGAAATCCACCCAGTATCCTTCGCTGTGAGCAACAGAGCTTTTAATTTATCTCTTATGTTGTCTATCGGATTAAACCGCAGCCGTTGATAGTAGTCTTGATTGTTAAGTTGTCGTAAGGCTTCTTCAACATACTTATCTCTGTCCATTATTACAACTGCTCCTCCTTTATCAGCCGGTTTTATAATTATAGACTCATTCTTTGCCAGATGATCTATTGCAAGTTTCTGGGATTTGGTCAAATTTTCCCTACTTGTTTGCTTTGATGATAGAAATAATCTTTCAATATCATAATCCACCTTTTTTGTAAAAGCAGTCAAAGTCGCATTCGAAATTGGAGGCATGAAGTATGATTTTGGTCTAAAGGAAGATCTTTGTGCTGTGCAGTCATTCCTCTGATTATATTGATGATACCAAACTTTAAGGTGGAGACTTCGATAGAATCTAAATAGATCCACCTTGGTATTAAACACATTAGTGTGGTAAGTGGGAGAAAAAGAAAGTCCTTTGGACAACACACTCACATGGTCAGAGGTAAGAGATGTTTTTGATAGGTTGATTACCGTCTGTTCTTGTTCCGGTCCCTGAGAGTCCATGGTTGTTGTCTTTGTCCTTGACCGTTTTCTGCCTCTCCTTGTTTTCTTCTTTTTATGTTGGGTTTTATAGGTTTGGGTCTTTCGTCCAAAAAATCAGACATGGTAGAAGCAGCTGGTGAAGACATATTGGAGATCGAAGTGGATTCTTCATCGCTCGTAGTAAAATTGAAGGACACAGATCTCTGTCTTTGTCTATCTCTGTGATTAGGTCTAGTCCACTTGTACACTCTGTCATCTTTATAGTCGTTTTCATCTCTCTTAAATTTCTTGATCTTTTGTTGTCTGACCCAATCTGCAAGTTTCTCAAGGTCCTGTTTCAATTTATTTTCAAATGGCAGTTTTGTGTCATCATTACTCATGCCGGAGATTTGTACTTTTATCTCATTGATTTTTTCTTGAACCACTTCTTTTTCTTTCTTACTATGTTCAATGATTAGCAGAATCAGATCTAATGAGCATTTATTCAAAATGGCTTCCCATTTTGATCTGAAATCAGTATCTTCTATGCCAAACGAGGGGAACTTTTTTATTCTAAGGCCTCTTGGAATGCGGCCCTCACGCCAGTAATCAGACAGATTAACGATACTCCAATGAAGCTTAATCTCTTTTTCTGCCATTCTTTTGAGTTCAAAATATTTTTTACTCACATCTGGCTCAGCTCCTGGAGAATTTGTTGTGTCATCGAGTAAAGACTGAGTTACAATGATGTTGTTGGCTTGCTCATTCGAATATGAGAATGCTGCGTTGTATCTTCCATTCTCCATCTTGAGCTAATAATACGACTCCACCATGCCCACTGGATCCGAGCAGAGCAACTCCAGAAAAAGCACGTCCCTAGTGCTTAATAATTAGAAAGAGAAGAATGTCCAGGGTGCTCAAGGAGTTCAAAAAAGTTTTTTTTTTTTTAGAAGGTGCTCTTTGGGGTCGGGAATTCAATGAATAATAATGGAAGAAAATCCAAGGCACTCTTCTTTTGGAAATTAATAAAAAGCCTTTATTAGACTGGCTATTTCATGTTAGAAAATTTTAAAAAACATGGGAAAAAAACAACCCACGCGTAGCGGCACAAACAGCCTTCTTCAGGGTATGTTTTACAATCAAACACTTTCCTCTTTTATAGGTGCTAATTAGAAACACCTGAATGACAAATTACATGCACATACAGAGAAGATCCACTAGGAGGTTGCATTACAAATTACATCAAAGAGAAAAGAAGAAGATAGAAGAAAAAAAAACAAAAAAAAAACATATGTACATACATACACATACTCATATACACAAGGGAAAAAAAAAACACATGTACATACATACACATACTCATATACACATTGAAAAAAAAAAAAAAACCTGTACATACATAAACATACTCATATACACATTTAAAAAAAAAAAAAAAAAAAAAAATTCACAAAAAAGGACATTGAAATATATTCTGAAATATAACAAAAATATATGATGTTAAGTGTGAAATATATTTATTGGGCCAATTTCAAATATTTGCATATATTCCAAAATATACTCTGAAAATATATTTCAAATATATTTCTTTTGTGTATGGGCACCCAAAGAAGGAAAAATGAATGTCTTATTAGCCTTCTAAAAACTGACACGACCAGTGCACACATTAATAATAGACTATAATCCAGTAGGGCAATCAAGCAATATTCGCACAGTCAAAAACATTCTCTCTGACAGACATGACTTGGCAAATTAGTATCAAATCTTCGTAGTTGGTACTAAGATGTCTTGTTAAACTAGTGAGATATTTTAAATAATATTTGTTATTTGCTTCTTCAACTATGAGCATGTTGGCCCTGTGGAGTTTTAGAAAACTCAAGTTAAGCGTGTGTTTTTTTTTTTGGTCATTTAACCATTCGTTTATGGGGGAGAAATTTTGTTTCTCAACAAATCTTAGTGCTAATTTTTCAGAAAACTAATTTGATTTTATAAATATCCTGTATTTTTTCCCCCTCAGAACTGTCATGAACATTTGTACACCTCTAATCACTTTATTCTGAGGTGGAAATATGACTGTTTTCTCTTGCTAAGTGAAAAACCCTTTATTAGGGGCACGATTAGTTGTCTGTGATGGAAATAATGGACCTCCTTTTCAACAAAAAGAAAAGGTTAAATAAAAACCAGGGCCTGGGACACAAACGAAAGTGTGTGTGTAGTGGAAGAGGGTTGTGTTATCTCGTCACAGTTCTTCTTGATGAAGCTGTGTGATTGTATGGGCGGGTGTTGTTTCGTGGCAGGACTGAAGATGGGCGGACTTTAAAATCAGCCAGGAAAAGACAGGAAAGCCGACACTTCCCCGCACCACAACAAAAAGAAAACGGTAACTATTTTAAATGTTTTGTGTAAATACATGAAGTTGACGAAAATAAAAGGCGTTTGGTGTGGAAATGGTGAGATCGTGGATTTTTCACTGTAGGATTTCAACGGCCTGAAACTCGCCGTGACTGTAAATATATATATTTTTTCACGCGAGTTGCATCATTTATGCTGATGATTCATGTCAGCTAGTTTGAACAAACTAGTTAAAATAGTTCAGATGATTATGATTCGATTTAATATGAAGCCGATCTGCTTTCTATGCGTTTAAACTCAGCCTGTTTTAGCCTACATAAGATGAATTAACGAGAAAATATTAACCGATTAGTTTAATCCACATAGTCTAATCCCGAGTTTAAACTCTTCAGACATTGTTGAAATCAGTGTTTCAGTAGATTAGAGCAAATATTATTTCTATTTTACCACAGTCTAATCTGCTTACAGCAAAGTCTTTGCCATTTCGCTTACAGTTTTTCTAAAAGATTATCGTGAGATATGTGTTCATCAAATAATGTTATACACTACGAAAGTTTTGTACCATTATGTAATGATGTGCCGATTATTCCTTCAGGTTTATTTAAAACAGAGTTTCTTTCTGATGAATGTCGGCTAGTGGCTAACCAACCAGTTCCACTTTAGATTCATCACTTATAGTGCGAAACTATATTTTTAATATGAAAAAACAACTTGTTTTCCATGTTAGTATATACATGTAGGTGTTTGTTGACGTTTTATGATGTATTATTTTATGAATGTATATGTTTGTGAATGAATGTTTTGATGGCGCGGGTGCGGCGGAAACAGGCCTCGCGACAGGACGCGTTCCCATCGTGAATATATCGATCTTCACACGCAGTTAACGTTATATACGTAGATCCTCGTTAATCTGATGTTTTATGATTATGTCCTTTGTCGTTTTGTCAGTATTTGTGGAAAGTTTTGTTTTTTCTTTCTTTCTTTACCACATAGCGACACAGATATAGTGCAACTTCCGGTCAAATGGCACTTCCGCAGCTGTGTTTCCGGTTCCTGTTGATTATAGAAATGATTCACATCCATCTATCTATCTATCTATCTATCTATCTATCTATCTATCTATCTATCTATCTATCTATCTATCTAAATATAAACTACTTCTCCACTTTAAACAGCTGCTTTTCAATTTGCTCTCAAAATGCTTTGAATCAGTGAAGTTTACATTTTGTCTGTCCTTGTCTCTGTCTCTCTTCGGCAGATGGCTGCCATTCGTAAGAAACTCGTCATAGTGGGCGATGGAGCCTGTGGAAAGACCTGTTTGCTTATTGTTTTCAGTAAAGATCAGTTTCCTGAAGTCTACGTGCCCACTGTGTTTGAGAACTATGTTGCAGACATTGAGGTTGATGGAAAACAGGTATGAAAGCTGCCAATGGCTTCACATTTATTCATAAAATTGACTTGCATGTGTATTTTGTGACATTGGTTTATGCAGTCCAAAATGATATCTTTGCACCATCATTTCAACCAAACAGTCGTTGTAACCAAATAGCCTATATTTTTAATGCAAGAAGTAAAACAAAGTATTTAATATTAAATAATAAAGGCATGTTTTCCACAGTTTTTAAACAATTGGAAGAATAATAGTTAATTATTTTCATTTATATGCACTAAGACAGCAAGTCATGGTAATAAACGGCAATATTGACTTATATTTTTAGTAAAATATTTTAATATGTGAAAAAATGCAATTAGACTGAGTGACGACAAACACATCTTTGAATCAGTGTTTTCGAGGAGACATCTGCGTTTCATTTCACAGACATTTTGTACTGATTCACATGAATTCTAACTCTACTGCCTTCCCAGCTCTAATGCCATTTTTGATACAAAAATTGTAATCTTGGATGATATTTATAATACATCACCAGCAAGAATATTCAATACATAGTCCTGCCCCATTGCATAGATGTGGTTACATAGGTGTAAGTTATACTTGTAGCAAAGTTGTATAGATATATACAGAATAAGATTCACAGTTATTGGTGGTGAAGTTTTGTTCATGTACCAAAATCTTTCCTGTTATAGGTAGAGCTTGCCTTATGGGACACTGCTGGACAGGAGGACTATGATCGGTTAAGACCCCTCTCCTACCCTGACACAGATGTCATTCTTATGTGCTTTTCCATCGACAGCCCTGATTCCTTGGGTGAGACTTCCTCACAAACAACTAGCCTAGATTTTACCAGCCCATTCATCGCACTTCAGTTCCAAATGGTGAAAAAAGTTATTTCGGCATGAAATAGAAATTCACCCAATCTGTTTTCATTCACATCCACATGTTTCATTTGTGACCTTATAATTGAATCAAAATGTTATAACTCGATATTCTGGTGAAACAACAGAGTTCTCCAATCATTTAGTGTGCTTAACCCTTTATAGGGCACTCATTGAAATACTTGGAAATTCTAAATTTCAACCATAGTGTTATTGGAGGATATTATAAGACTTCTAAACATTTGTGAGTTTTTAAAAAAATATATTTTTTTAGGTTGGAAATCAAGGGCAATGAAGTTACCATATATGGTTCCTCGCCAGTCTAGGGTAATGTTTTTCCCTTAAAAAGTGTATATATAAAAATATAATAAAAACACATAAACTTGTTACAAACATAAAAATATTTATTTAGTAACATTTTAAATTATTATTAGGAACATTTTAAATTAAATTATTATTAGGAACATTCATTAAATTAATGAATAGGGTATTCATTTATGGTTTGTGCTCCTAAGAACATCTAATATGATTCATATTTTATAAATGCACATTTGTGCATTTATAAATGTTATAAATAAATGTATACATTTATAAAAGATCTGTACTACTGATCTTTGGTATGGTCAAGTACTGGTGGTACCACTTATTTTAGCAGTAATAAGTCTCACAGTAAAAAAAAAAAACACCAATACATGGCATTTAACTATGATAAAAACTGTTTCAAGGGCATAAAACTTACACATAAAGGGTAAATATATAATAAGAAGTGCAAAATATCATTATAAGTATTAAAAACTGTTATAAAGGTCATAAAACTGACCAAAACCACACATATTTCAATATCTATGGCAATATAAAATGTCTATAAATGTGTTACGTTTCCCACTGGATCACTTTATAATGTTATTCAAACCTGTGATAACATCCAATGCACTAGTAAATACTATTGTCCTACGTTATAATCATAGACTGTGGTTATAATGCATTATTTGTAGAAAAAATACCCTAGTACGGCTTTTCTATACGTATAGGGCGTATGTCTAAATATGGACATTCTCTAATCTTACCTGAACAGGGCGTATGATCAAATATGGTCTCACCATTTTTCATGCCACAAATGTCAATACTTTCAAGAAATCTATGCAAACAACACCTATCTCAACATGTTGCACAACTATTCAACCATAGAATGTGTGAGTTTCATCAACTCACAATTTTTTGTTTTGAAGTTATTAGCGCTGATGTGGGAGTAGGTAGTAGCGCATAACCTCACTTTCCAATATCCGGAATGACACTGAAGTTTGAAATGCTCCGCGCAACTTCTGATTGGTCAGATGCCATCATGTGACTATCAGTGACGTAGCCTGATCTTCGCTGATTGGCTAGGAGAAATCTATGCGCTCATGACAACGCAAACAGGCAGGGGAGACTCAGTTTGAATGCGCGATTAAGTTACCAAATATGGTTCCTCGCCCGATAAAGGGTTAAAGTTGCCCCTATTATGCCTTTCAGATATGATCTTTTATGCAGTGTATAATATATCTGTTTGGGAATGCAAGATCAGCAAAGTTTCAAAGATCAAAGTGCAGGATAAATAGAGTTATTGTCTCCCAAAAAGAAAGAACCGATTCTAAAATCCCTGAAATGAGTCATCAGTAATTCCAGTCTTGCTTCCTGCTTGAACCTACATAGGTTAGTGATACATTTTTACAATGCCAGCCTACGGTCTTCATTGACTGCCCGCAAACAATGCCATTATTACTGCTGGTATCACTGCATATCAAGTGCTGTGGAAGATCCGGAGCTGAAATTTGACCAATCACAATAGACTGGGTCATCTGACCAATCAAAGCAGAGTAGACCAATCACAACAGACTTGGTCATCTAAACCAATCAGTGCAGAGTAGACCAATCACATCAGACTGGGTCATCTAAACCAATCAGAGCAGAGTAGACCAATCACAACAGACTGGGCCATCTGACCAATCAGAGCAGAGTAGACCAATTACAACAGACTGGGTCATCTGACCAATCAGAGCAAAGAAGATTGAACTCCATGGACAAAATCAAGTCCTGCCTACATTTTTTTTATTTTTTGCTAATCGATTTAACACAGATATATGTCACCATACAGAAGAAAGATCTGTCGCTACTTCTGTTTCACCGTAACCTTAAATGTGTCAATCACAGTGGTAAAACCAGTCAGCTAATAATAAATAAAACATTCTAATGAATTGGTTCATGAAATCTTCACTTGTTGTTTAAACAGTTTTTTACTTCAAAGTTAAAGATGCAGCAATAGACTTAATGTCGAACGTCACATGAACAAACTTGAAAACGGGTCTCATCGCATCCGCTTTTCTGAGAAAGTGTTAACACCGATATCTATGCACTTTTAAGGTAATCAGCTAACCTAGCTAATTCTTTTTATTGTTGCTGTTTTGTTCAATTTAAATATCAAAATGTGTGAAGAAGAAGAAAAAAAAAACATTATGCATATGCGATGGACATCGGCGATGGACATGGGTTCTTCATTTTGCACAAGATTAAAAAGATTTAAATAGAATTAAAAGATTAAAAATCAACATTTAGCTAGGGGTGTGACGGTTATTATATAACCGTGAGACCGACGATTATAGTTGAACACCGTCATTAGAACTCTGTAACCGCCAAAACTGTGTTATTAAAATATTTTTTACAAACATTTTTTATCATAGAGAATGTTTAAATACTAATTAAAAACAATTGTTAAAAGTCTGTGTTATTAATGGTCTACGTCGTTTCCAACTGTACCCCCTGACCGACCGCCAATCATTTGAGATAGAAATAAAAGCTATTAATATGATATATGATGTGCCATCATTATGAGATTTATTAAACAAATGAAAAACATTTGCAGTAATAAACATTAGCAATAAACATTTGCAATAAATAAACAACGTATCATTACCGATAACTGATCGTGCAGTTTAATTACCCCTTGACTGGCCCCAAACATGTTTGATAAGAGAAACAGTGTGTGTATATATGATGTGTATTACATTTTAGCTCAAAAACAATTGTAATAAAGGATAGGATCATAAGATGCGCAATATATCAGGAGACATGGTTTTTTAGGGATGCACCGATACCGATACCAGTATCGGGTATCGGGCCGATACTGAGCTCATGTACTCGTACTCGTACTCATAAAAATGCCCCGATACCAACAACCGATACCAGGCAGCGTGTGTACAGTGTTTGTGTCCAGACAAAGAAACACTGACAACAGAAATTATAATGGGGATAAAAAAGAAGGCTGTCTATGAGGTAAATATATCTTATTAGTGAAATATTAAACAGAATATAGTAACGCCTGTGGTGCGCGAGCTGATAAGAGAAAAACGCGCAGTGGATTGAGCGTGCAAGCGGCACAGTGAGCTGGTCGAGCGCATCAGACGTCAGTGGAAATGCTCTTGATTGCTGATCGTTCACTCAGCACGTGTTATTTGGATTAAAACTAAATCGTATATGTAAGTAAAACATGAACTGTTACCTTATTTGTGTTTAACGAGTGGTTGCCTACATTATTACAGGACATTTGCAGGTCAAGAAGTTACATGAACTTCAAACATCCAAAGCGCGTGCCCCGAAAACCATCGCCTCAGACAGCGCGCGATACTGAATGGAAGTCTTTCACGTCTTGCGCTTGTACGGATGAATTCACTTTTCACTGTTGGCGAGTATCCTAGTAAACAAAGTCTGTTATATCTCTAGTGAACGTAGACAGTATAATTCAAATGGGGTCCGTGCGTTCGGTCTTAAAGGTGCAGCAGTTTAATTAATCTGCTGCTGTGTTTTAATGTTAATCAAACAAAGAACAAATAAATTACTCACTGCTCTTGACTAAATAGGCTACCTTTTTTAACTTTACAAAAAGATCCATCTATATTTAATTTATACAGTAATGAATATTTTGCATATGTGCATTAAATATATATATGATGAACAAATTAAGTTTAAATTTAATAAACAACTAATATGATTGATATTCTTTTGGTTTCTCTACCAATACATTTAAAAATTACAAATGCATTAACTAAAAATTCGGTGCATCCCTAGTTTTTACCACTTAATGAAGTTTTGTTTTGTAAATCGTCAGGCATGATTTTTACCACTTCATTAATGTATTTAATAAATAAAAAGCAAATATAGCAGACAATATAATAACCGTGACATGGAGGCGCCGGCGAGCCGCGTTCACTTGCATTGCATTGTGAACTAGAGCGCATCTCATCGTAAATGAATGAAACTCAGCGTAGGCCTATGCCTCATACATTAGCATTAAATATCTTTACTGCATCCTTTTAGAACAGACAAGGGCTTTCTTGCGGCTCACATCAGCAGAGCATTGCATCGTCCATAGACCGTACCAATTTTAGTGTTTTGATAAATGAGAATCACTAATATTATCAGATTACCTCACCTAATGCACTGAAAAAGGCTAAGATAGTGAGCTAACACTAATTACACTGTAATTCCATGCTATGTTACAATTTAAACGTAAATGCACATTGTTCTAGAAGGGTGGCATCATCCCTTACATTTTACACGGCTACATTTACTCGCATTGTAATGCTGATAATATAATTTGTATTATAAGGAAAATTGTGCATTAAATAGGGAAGTTATATCCGGGAAACTTTTACAAAAGAAACAAACACACACACAAATGCATGTCTCTTTGTAGTCTCGGCGAAGCTGTTTTATCAGCCGCATCCACACACACACAAAAAAAACAAAAGTTGAACATGAAAAATGTTTTTGCGCAAGTGCACTTGCCAAATGAAGACGGATTGTATGAAATGGATCAATCAAAAAACGTTGTTTATTAACGAGCTGTAGTCACGCACTGACAGAAACGCAGTTCAGGTTAACGCCATGGTTCATAAGGTGCACTGATACTGAATCTGGCAGCATGGCGAGCGCGAGACGTGGCAGTGCACAGATCGTGACGCGCGTCTCTCTATAATGTGATTGTGAAGTAAATGGGAGCGGGAATTCACCGCATTATGAACTCGTCACGCAATACCCCCAACCTCACACCAAATGTCAGGCCCTGTAGACAGGCCAGCCTATATAAATATCATATTAAGCAGAAATGTGAAATGTACCATAGCATATTAGAGGAAGACGCTGATATCTGGATTGAACTGATGCTTGAAGAATGCACTTCCACAGCAGCCACGAGTAACAGCAGGAATAGGCGGTTAAAGTTTTCAATGCTTAATTTGATTTGATGACAGTCACGAGACCGATTACTCGATCCAATCACGTTGATGGATAAAAATAAAATTAAAACAAGCATGTAACGAGTAACGACCACAAACAGAAGGAAAATAGCAGAGTAAAAGTACAGATACATCACTTAAAATGTACTCAAGTAAAAGTAAAATTACACAATTTTTAAACTACTCAAAAAAGTACAATTTCTGAAAAAAACGACTTAATTAATAGGGCTGTGAAACGCTTAATCGCGATTAATCGCTTCCAAAATAAAAGTTTGTGTTCACAAAATATATGTGTGTGTACTGTGTATAATTATTTTGTATATATAAATACACACACATGCATGTATATGTTTAAGAAATATTTGCTTAAATATACTGTGTATATATATATATATATATATATATATATATATATATATATATATATATATAATTTGTATTACATATAAATATAAATATTTAATATATAAATAACACATTTTTCTTAAATATATACATGCATGTGTGTGTTTTTATATATACAAAATAATTATGCACAGTACACACACATATATCATGTGAACACAAACTTTTATTTTGGATGCGATTAATCGCGATTAATCATTTCACAGCCCTTCACACCCCTGGTCGAGTGACGTGTCTTCTCCAAGAAAACATGTAGGGCGGGGCTTGAATTTGTCCATTGGTAATTGATTGGATGGTTTATGGTTTGCTATTGGTGGATCTCCTGAGAGTGACAGGTTATTGCCCCGCCCACATCACCAGTAAACAGAAGAGATGTTGTTCAAAGAGGGAGGTTATAAGGCACATGAATTTAAAACAATCATGTGCACGGATAAATCATTTTGATTCAGCAAAATGCTGACTATCAGAAATCAGCCATGTGAAAGAACTGCATTTTCAAGAATGGTCAGGTTTTCCTCTGGTCTTTGCATCAAAAAGTAAACAGTTTTGCACTTGAGTACATTGCTGACGTAACAGGAAAAGATAGAGGTGTTTCATTTGCGGGATGCAAACTTAAGTGTGATAGTTCTGTTTAAACGAGATCTACCTCTGGTTTCACAGACAAGGCTTAAGTCTAGTCCCAGACTGAAATGAATGTTTGAGCTGTTTTAACTGAAAGTAACGTTCATTAACATGTCTGATAATGTCAGTGCCATTGTTTTGTCTCAAGATGCACATCAGTAATGTTTCTAAAAGCTACTTAAATGTCCTAATTGAACTAATGCCTAAACCTGGTCTGTGAAACCTGGTGAAATGTTTTACTCTGTTAAGCCATTAAATGCTTGTCATGGTTTTAAAATGATCACTCTCTCCTTAAATTCATCACAGAGAATATTCCAGAAAAGTGGACACCAGAGGTGAAGCATTTCTGTCCAAATGTTCCCATCATCCTTGTTGGCAACAAAAAGGATCTCCGAAATGATGATCACACACGAAGGGAACTTGCCAAAATGAAACAGGCAGGGCCTTTTTTTTACTCATTCTTAAAAGCAATAGTTCGATAGTTTTGTCAGAGATTCACCTTCATGTCTTTACAAACCTGTAGGACGACTAACTTTTCTTTCCATACAACAAAATTGAATGCTAATACATACTTCTAAACTGCAGTGTGTTTAAAGTACGGCCAGTTTCTAGATTATAAAACACTTTTTTTGATACTTTTATGAGCTGGACAGTGTAAATCACATCCATTTTCATTGTAAGCTTGAATATTCTGCCTAACGTCTGATTTGTCTTTAATGGAAGACTACTGGAATGAATCGACATGATTGTGAATGGGCATATATGATGACAAAAATGTTCTTATTTTATATATTGCATTCCTTCAATATAAACGTGTTGATATTGGCTAGTCGCATGGACATGCTTGTAATATCTTTTGAATTATATCTTCATTTAGGAGCCCGTGAAGGCAGAGGAAGGGCGCGACATGTACAACCGCATCAACGCCTTTGGTTATTTAGAGTGCTCAGCCAAGACAAAAGATGGCGTGAGAGAGGTCTTTGAAATGGCCACCAGGGCTGCGCTGCAAGCCAAGAAACGGGGCAAAAAAAATGGCTGTCTGCTGTTATAGAAACCTGTAGAAGAGTGGACGTCAGTCAACAGCCCAGGAGACTTCAGAGCAGGGAGCCTAGCATTCATGTCCTAGTACAGTCATCGGCCGTATCAGACTGATACTGGGACATCATGTCAGACAAACCACGAGAGACCAATGGAAAGTCTTCAGGAACAAGATGATGTCATTTCCTGTCATCGCTAAGTTTGGGGTTAAGAGTTTTCTGGTCACATCAAGCAAAAAATTTGAGATCGGATTTCTAAAAGGACTCTATAACTAACTATGATATTTGATGTTATTCTTCCCCCTCCACACTTCTTAGCCCCAAACAAAATGGTTGTCTAATAAGCGTCCTGTCTTCAGCGACTGTTTTGTACATTGGACAGATTGTATGTATGTTTGTATATGTAAGAATATGAATGTTTGTGTCAAATGAGTGCACGTCCGTCTCCAGGTTGCCATGTCTTCATTGTATATGCGTGTATCTGCCCGGCTTTATTCTGTTTGAATATTCTGTGCTCAACTAAAGCACACACTGAACGTTGAAGTGGGCTGAATTGTGTTTAACCTCCCACTTCAGGCTTTTTCCTTTTTATAGCTGATGTCTCAAAGGATTCTGGGCTGTACATTAGGGATCTAAACCATTTAGTGATACTGATTTATTTAAAGCTTACAGTTTTTTTTTTTTAATCATTTGCATTTAGAAATAAAATTTTAAGAAAATCAGGTTTGAAATGTTTCTGTTGAGCAAATTCATTGTCTTCCCATTGATTTGAATGCGACAACTTACATAAGAATGGTTTTATATGAAGTAGTTGCAAAGGAGTGCTATCAGAGGTGTAAGAGTACCTGAAAATACCTCACACACTCTGAAAATGACTCCACAAGTCACCAGTTTCAGTACGACTTGAGTGAAAGTCTTCGAGCACCTGATTTTAACAGTGCTTAAGTGTTTTGCTAGGCCTGAATGTAGGCTCAGAGACACACTTGTCTTCGACACCTAAGATACATGCCAGTGAAAACGATAAACAGTTGATTTGTGAGGAGAGCGATCACATATTTTATTTTTTAAATTCGAAATGAAACCGAACACCTCAATAATGCAATTGACACAGTAGCCTCTTGAACATCTACAGGCCATCAAGTCTCAGTTAAGCTCAAGTGCTCAAAAAGACATAACCAATATCCTTCTAAAAGGCCTCTTCCAGATATAACAGATATAGAATAATGGTAAGTATAGTTAAACAGTCAAAGCCTACTCTCACTGACATGCTGGTTTCAGCTGCAGTCATTTCCTCATCTTATAAATAAATTTGTAGCAGAAATAAACTGCTACAGAAAAGCCTTGCAAAATGTAATTGCATTACTCTTCATAATGTATCGGAGTAATATAGAAGCTTGTATCCGTCTCCACAGAATAGAACATAAAAAAAAAAGTAATTGCTACTTTTTAATCTCACAATTCTGATCCTTTTTCCTCGTAATTGCATTTGCAAATTGCACTTCTGACTTTTTTCCCTCAGAATTGCGTGATATTAATTCGCAATAGCGAGTTATAAAGTTAGAATTTGCGAGATATAGTAAACTCGCACCTGAGAGAAAAAAAGTTGCAATTTTATTTTAAGTCGCCAAAAAGACACTTAAGTGATTACATTTACTCAAATACTTTACACCATGAGTTCTACTTACTCAATACTACATAGTGTACACACTGATTTACTATAGTGAGTGAGACAGTAGTGTGACATTGCAAAAGGGCGCATAGGGGGCGTTAGTGAGCAGCAGTTTTCTAGAACCTGAAACAACAAATGTGACAAGCTACCTTACACACACACACACACACACACTGCAAAGCTATTCAAGACCGCAAGTACACGAGTGTGCCATTTCAGACAAGGCCTGAATCTGAGTACGCTGCCCATGTGATCCCAACGTGCAGCTTTTTCAGCATCAGGTGTGGCCCCTTATAGCATTTCAATGAAACATATGTTTCCATATTCAGTGTTAGTAATGGTCACCTTATCTAACACATATTGTGCGTTTGTATGCCAGTGTGCTTTAAGCCAATCAGCGTGAGAGTTCTGTCCCCGCCTACCGGACTGAGGCCATCTTCTTACACCGAGCTTTGAGCGAGGCGTCACGCATTTACACTGTATCAGTTTCGGTGCTCGTGACGCTGCTGCTGTAACAGAGGTAAATGACTTCATGTTGTTATTATTATGCAATTAAAATACTGTAGTTTAAAAGTTCGTGTCTCGGTGTGCTGGGTCCGGTTAGTGTCCGTGCCCTCTGGACTGAATCTGTCACACGCAGCTCTATTAAGCATATTTGCACGCTTTATTTGGTTACGCAGAGGTAGAGATTTTTTTGACGGTTGTTGTTTATGTAGGCTATTTATTAGATGTAATTTTTTTTCTAGATTAGTGTAAGGCTCAGTTTAGCATTTGCATGACTGAACAGCCCTGCAGAAAGTGTTGGATATCATTTCTGACAACGGCATTTCTGCCCTTTTGCAGTTTTTCCAAATGGCGTAAACCGTAAAGGGTACAAGAAACGACATGCGAACGAGTTTTTGGCTTCGGTCAATCCACACACACACACACACACACACACACACACACACACACACACACACACTACTGTATCCGTCCTGCTCGTGTGCTTGGCAGCTTAAAAAACAGTAAAAGTCAACATGATGATATCCATGTTTTTATGCATTATTTTAATAAATGTGAGGGTTGATCTTTACATATGTTGCCAACAGTTGTAAATGAAGCAGGCAGAGGAAAAAGTGGGCGTTTCTGTCGACTTGCACTGAAGCATGGATTATGAGAGGAGGTAGGTCAAGTGTTCTCTTCTGTTTTTAATATGAATTTGCATTTAACCACTGGTCTGGATGGATTCATGCATGTATGTTCAGACCTTATTACACAGCCTTTACAAAAGAGTTTAGGTATGTAAATGCATGCAGGGAAGTATATTTAAGGTACTGCAGCTGGTCACCATTTTTCTCACCCTTTTAACATCACCTTTTTGCAACTTATTCAAATAGTACTGTTGTGTAATAGTCAGAAGGATTTACAAATATAGTGAGGTAATTCAATTAAGAGGTCATAAAGCTTCATCGATAATAACTATACAAGAATGAGACGGATGTAGATGTAGGAAGTAGTTTTCAGATAAAATGTAACACTTCACTCTGTCACTGCTTTAAAATGTGTCAACTACCACATGCTTGACAGTACATGATTGGTGGTTCTTGAGTTTGAGTAGAAGAGCATGTAGATTTAAAGGGATAGTTCCCCCAAAAATGAAAATTGTTTCATAAATTAGCACCCTCATGTTATTCCAAACCCGTAAGACTTTTGTTCATCTTTAGAACACAAATTAAGATCTTTTTGATGAAATCTGAGAGCTTTCTGTCCTTTCATTGACAGCTACACAACTGACACATTGTTTGACACTTCAAAAAGTTCATGAAGTGATCGTAAAACTGGTTTAGTCCAGAATTTTCTGAAGAGACACGATATCTTTATATGATGAACAGATTGAATTTATGCTTTTATTAACATAAACATTCATCAACATTCAACTCACATAATTTGTTGTAATTGGAAGCTCAAGCATGTTCACTTGATGTGCAAGAACCAATGAGTCTCATTCTCATTTTACGTAGCACGTTTGAGCTTCTACAAGAACCAATGAGGTTCATTCTCGTGTTACGTAGCACGTTTGAGCTTCTACAAGAACCAATGAGGTTCATTCTCATTTTACGTAGCACATTTGAGCTTCTACAAGAACCGATGAGTCTCATTCTCATTTTACGTAGCACATTTGAGCTTCTACAAGAACCAATGAGGTTCATTCTCGTGTTACATAGCACGCTTGAGCTTATACAAGAACCGATGAGGTTCATTCTCGTGTTACGCAGCACGTTTGAGCTTCAGCAAGAACCAGTGAGGTTCATTCTCGTTTTACGCAAGAGGTTTGTTCTCATGCGTCAAGCAGGTTCGGTTTAGTTTCTGTTTATGTTCACTGATCAATGTTTCTATGTGAATAAAAGCCTATATTCAATCTGTTCATCATATCAAGCGATCGAGTCTCTTCAGAAAATTTGTACTAAACCGCTTAAATCAAATATGGATTAGTTGAGTTCCGAAGATGAACGAAAGTCTTATGGTTTTGGAACGGCATGAGGGTGAGTAATTAATGACAACATTTTCATTCTTGGGTGAACTAACCCTTTAAAGGTCCAGTAAGTTATTTCTGAGAAACACTGTTGATATTTGAAATCAACACCCAAACAAACACACCCCTACCCAAAAGAAACACACCTGGGCCTTCATTACTCCACCACTAAAATAACGAACACACTAGGGGTGCCCAAACTTGGTCCTGGAGGGCCACTGTCCTGCAGAGTTTAGCTCCAACTTGCATCAACACACCAGCCTGGAAGTTTCTAGTATGATTAGTAAGACATTGATTAACTGGTTCAGTTGTGTTTAATTGTGGTTGGAGATGAACTCTGCAGGACTGTGGCCCTCCAGGAGCAGGGTTGGACACCCCTGCACTATGCAATACTGCAACACAGGCAACGACTTTAACAGCTGCCGCATCTGACTGTCTCATTACTAAGCTAATATTATAACACCAGCATATCTTAAAAAGTAATGTTACTAGCGTATCGAGCGGAAACAACTCAACCTTGCCATCCATTTTCAGGCCTTTCAACTTAGGTCTTTCCAGCACTGGAAAACTTTCCAGTATTCAGAGTACAATCTCTTATCTGATCGTAGCCTATATTCCTCTGACCTTTTCCTCTTTGGCCATCTCTCTACAAATGTCCCGCTTGATCAATCCTCCCCTATCACGAGCAGATACCCACCCTAATTGCTGATTGGCTAAAAGAATGTTGTGGTGCTCGATCTGATCTAGAGCTGCACGATTAATCGTTAAAAGATCACTATCTCGATTAAAACACCCATGCGACCTTATTCTTAAATGACAACGATTCGCCAGTGTCTATTAACCTTTGACAAAAACACACCGGAACATTCAAATCTGCGTTTGCGTTGTCGCTGACCCAGAGAGAACAGTTTCAAATAACAATTGTATTAATTACATCATTACTCAACTAGGTAGCGACAAGTGACTGTTAAAAAAATCATTAATTCAAGAGATTTGTTCAAAAACACTGATTCATCCAGTAATGAAACAAGTGATGTATTTATGAGTGAGTCATTGAATCATTCATTTAAACCATCTAGCAAAGATGATGCAAATATTAACAAAATTTGGTTGTTGATTTCATTTTTAACAGCTTTTTTCAGAAATCGCTTTTAGGCCATGTGTCCACCAAAGCGTTTTTAGCCAGTTGAAAAAGCAAGGCGCTCTGCTGAAAACGCCTAGCTATGGACGCTTGAGAGCGTTTTGGCAGCAAACGAGCGCAGCATTTTTTTCAGTTGAGACACTTTGCTAGTTATGATACGGAATATCTGCGAAAGTGTTACTAGTATCTCATTTCACACATATTTTGTTTCTGTGTTGATTCTATATTAAAATGTTGATACAATGTAACGTATTTTCTCTGGCTCTTGTTTTAAGTGAATTTATTCCGTTATTGTGCTTCTTGTTGTCATCTGTTGACGTTGTACAAGCAGAATGTGGCGGTTGGTTGGTGTGGTATTAGTCCCGCCCCTCCTCCACCATGATTGGACGGTTTGGTAAAAAGTGACAGTGATGAGTGCTGCGTTTTACCCAAAGTTGAACATTCTTCAACTTTCGGCGACCTTTAAAAAACGCAGAGCGGTCAGCACTTCAGCGTGAGAAAAACGCTTAGCGCTTCATTACGCTCATGGTGGTTTAAAAACGCGGCGCTCCCATTGAAAACCGCTTGAAAAAACGCTTTGGTGGACACACGGCCTTAGTGCCTAAATTTTGCTCTTTTTCGATGCCCTAGGGGTGGTCGTGGTGACCGCATGGGCCGCTATGGGAAAGAGTCTGATGAACACGACTATAGGGACATGGACTATCGTGGCTATGGACAAGAAAATGGCTTGGGACTGAATAGCAGATTAACAAATTCAAGACAGCACGAGCGTGACAATAGTTTCGAAGGTGTGAGAGACTTTCCCTCGGGCAATTTCTTGAATAATCGACCCGGATTCAGCCAAAAGGGGAACCGTGGATCCAAAGACAACAAACTTGGAAAAAGTCTGCTCCAAAGTCCCCCAAATCAGAACATCCTCTCAAGATTCCAGCAAGATGAAAAGAATTATGATTTTGAACCAGAGATTGATGCACATAGGAGAGATATGCAGACATTTAAATCAGGACAGAAAGTGTACCAGGAGGACCAAACGCCAGATGAAGGTGAAGAAAATGAGGACAACACTTGGGGCAGAGTTAGAGGACGGCACAACTCTCAGGGCGAATGCGGTGCTGAGGAAGACAAATATACCACACATCTTGGCCACAAACAAGTGAGTACAGTTGTCTATCCGAAACGATTTTAGTTTTGTATGAATCATGATTACAGACAAAGGTAATGAATTAAGTTGCTTAAGATTCTTAAATCTTAATTTGCTTTACTTACCTTATATTGTTTATGCTCTAAACATTTTTACATATCTAAACATTTCTCATGATGATAACAAAATTTTGAGAAGAGTAATAAATAGGGGGAGGACTATCTTCCTGATTTAGGGTGTTCCTGACCAAGTCCAATCAGTTAGGGGCAAAATGAGAGATGGAAACTACCAGCATGCTCTGGAAATGAGCCAGGAGGAGCCAGAACCCCGTGACCAGGACTACAGGTCTGATACGGAGCCGGTCCAGAAACCCAGTAACGTTGTCATGCTTAGAATGCTTCCACCGAATGCAACCGCTAACGAGGTTTGTCAATATTTGTATTTATTGACTGACTATATAATTATATATAATATAATAACCAAACATCTGTTGCATACACTTGTGTCCTAACCAGACGGGTTGCGATGCACGATAAAAAGGTATCTTGTCAATGTTAATCAGACTTTTTTTTCCAACCAGCCATGACGATGATACACACTGAATGTATTTTAGAAACGGTTAGAACAACAACAACAACACACGTGACAGTGATAATCTCAGGTACTGATTATGTGCTTAATTTAATGTTAAATGAATTTGTTGTGAGTTTGAATATTTGTGCGACCTTAATAGCCATACTTAAAGCAACAATGGATAATTCACCTCAGATCTTCAAATGGAAACAAGAGTATTCATACTGTGAACTCAATGTGAACAATCAAGTGTTTTCTATGACAAAGATTGATTTAGTTGAGAGTGCAGTGCTCTTGCGGAGAGACTCCGCCCACACGCTCTTCTGATTGGCTGTTTTTAAATCGATTTTGTTGCTCCAATAGACAATTGCTTGTCACTGGAATCTTATTGCAGCGCGTCTGGTTAGAACATAGATACACAAGATACACATAGATATATATACTGGACAAAATTATAAACGCAACACTTTTGTTTTTGCCCCCATTTTTCATGAGCTGAAAGATCTAAGACTTTTTCTATGTACACAAAAGGCCTATTTCTCTCAAATATTGTTCACAAATCTGTCTAAATCTGTGTTAGTGAGCACTTCTCCTTTGCCGAGTTAATCCATCCACCTCACAGGTGTGGCATATCAAGATGCTGATTAGACAGTATGATTATTGCACAGGTGTGCCTTAGGCTGGCCACAATAAAAGGCCACTCTAAAATGTGCAGTTTTATCACACAGCACGCTGCCACAGATGTCGCAAGTTTTGAGGGAGTGTGCAATTGCTAAGCTGACTGCAGGAATGTCCACCAGAGCTGTTGCCCGTGAATTGAATGTTCATTTCTCTACCATAAGCTGTCTCCAAAGGCGTTTCAGAGAATTTGGCAGTACATCCAACCGGCCTCACAACCGCAGACCACGTGTAACCACACCAGCCCAGGACCTCCACATCCATCATCTTCACCTCCAAGATCGTCTTAGACCAGCCACCCGGACAGCTGCTGCAACAATCGGTTTGCATAACCAAAGAATTTCGGCACAAACTGTCATAAACCGTCTCAGGGAAGCACATCTGCATGCTTGTCTTCCTTATCGGGGTCTCAACCTGACTGCAGTTCGTCGTCCTAACCGACTTGAGTGGGCAAATGCTCACATTCAACAGCGTCTGGCACTTTGGTGAGGTGTTCTCTTCACGGATGAATCCCGGTTTTCACTGCACAGGCCAGATGTCAGACAGCATGTATGGCGTCGTGTGGGTCGAGCGGTGTGCTGATGTCAACGTTGTGGATCGAGTGACCCATGGTGGGGTTATGGTATGGGCAGGCGTATGTTATGGACAACAAACACAGGTGCATTTTATTGATGGCATTTTGAATGCACGGAGATACCGTGACGAGATCCTGAGGCCCATTGTTGTGCCATTCATCCACGACCATCACCTCATGTTGGAGCATGATAATGCATGGTCCCATGTTGCAAGGATCTGTACACAATTCCTGGAAGCTGAAAACATCCCAGTTCTTGCATGGCCAGCATACTCACCGTACATGTCACCCATTGAGCATGTTTGGGATGCTCTGAATCGTCGTAAATGCCAGCGTGTTCCTGGTCCTGCCAATATCCAGCAACTTGCAATGCCATTGAAGAGGAGTGGACCAACATTCCACAGGCCACAATCAACAACCTGTTCAACTCTATGCGAAGGAGATATGTTACACTGCGTGAGGCAAATGGTGGTCACCAGATCCTTCGGACCCCCCCCCCCACATCGCGTCCCCCCCCCCCCCCCCGCATCGCCCCCCGCATCCCCATATAGAGTAAAACTGCATATTTTAGAGTGGCCTTTTATTGTGGCCAGCCTAAGGCACACCTGTGCAATAATCATGCTGTCTAATCAGCATCTTGATATGCCACACCTGTGAGGTAGATGGATTATCTCTGCAAAGGAGAAGTGCTCACTAACACAGATTTAGACAGATTTGTGAACAATATTTGAGAGAAATAGGCCTTTTGTGTACATAGAAAAAGTCTTAAGCCCTATTCGGACGGGACTAGTTTTCCAAACGACGTTTGAGTTACAATTCTTATCAACCTACGTCTGTGATTTCATGTACGGATTCGGACGGGACTAACATCTCCGTGTTTATTACCGAGGTAGGAGTGTCTGTGTTTTACATGTGGGCATTGCAGAAGATCACGTGTTCAGAATGCGTGGATTGCGTATGAAATTTGATCAAATGTATTTTGAAATTAAGTACTTTGAAATATAAAGTAAACCGTCCAAACGTATTTAGTGTTTTGTAAACATTTTATAAAAATTGTAGTATAAAAAACTAAACATACATTTATCATCATGATTTTATAGAACTGGGTTCTTATAATAAACCCACACTGGAATAAAAAGTTTTAACTTATATAATTTACACGTTATGTAATTAAGTGCAGAAATGAAAGTAATCTTACCTGAAACTGATATTACAGTTGCCAGTCTTAACAGTTTACGTGATTTGGCTCTTCTTGTTGATTTCATTTTTTTATTTATTCGCAGTGTAACGTTACCGAACACATCTACATGTCTAACGTACATCCATTATCGGTGCGCAAAAAGCAGAAACTTGAATACCCGGCGCGATAGCGAGAGATTGTACGGTAGTTCACGGTGACCAAAAACACAAGAAAAAGCGTTTTGGAAAAAAACATTTTCGGCAATCACAGACATTCGCATTCGGACGGGATTAGATTTCTCTGAGGACCGCCGAGTTTGACGAAAAACAGTAGGTAATTTGCTCTGGAATTTTTACAGAGGTCGTGTGAGAAAAAGACAGACATGGCAGATTCGGACAGGATTAAAATCTCAAAGTACGTCTGTGAAACAGAAATTTCTCTAACGACCCCCTGTGAAACTAGTCCCGTCCGAATAGGGCTTTAGATATTTGAGTTCAGCTCATGAAAAATGGGGGCAAAAACAAAAGTGTTGCGTTGATAATTTTGTTCAGTGTAGAACACAAGATAGTTACAACAGAAAACAAAACAAAATGCACTTACTTTATAATAGATTTCTCTGTGGCAGTTGTTGTTTGCTTGCACTATAAACTTCCATTGCGCATAGTATGTAGTTTTAAGAAACTGTGGGATAGGTTAACATTTTCTGGTGTTAAATACACGGTATACTACAAATGATAGAGCTTTAATACTTGTATTTAACCTGGAGTATTTAGTCATCCAGCTATTAGAATACCCATTTTGGGCAAATGCCATATTTGAGGTCCTGCTATGAGGTTTGGTGTGTTGGTGTAGTTAAGTGTTTGGTGTTTGCTCTTTAGATTCGGGCTCGGCTGCAGGAGCAGGGGGTCCAGCCCAGGGAAGTCCGCCTCATGAGGAACAAGTCTACAGGTAAGCATGATCTAACAGGGGGGCTTCTTTGTACCCCAGACTGACTTCCAAGTCTCTCTTCCACTGCCTTTCATAACATGCCTTAGCTCACTCTTGCGTCTGCCTAGTTCAGTGTGTTACTTCAGTACAGTCTCTGTCTTCTTTCTCACTTTCCTCCTGGTGTATTTGAGTTGAATGAAAAGGCTGCTCAATAGTACTGGTGTTTTGAAATCTTCAGGTGTATGTTTCCGTAACCCCCTGCACATCTTTTCATTTAAGCCATCACTTCTGATTGGTTCCTGTTCTGTATTGTGTATGACCATTTTCTTACCATACCCCTTATCAGACTATTCTTAACCAGACAACATTCACATACACACTTGATATATCCACAAGGAACAGTAATGTATACGCCTTCACACAAGCACAAACACATCTACTCCTAATGCCAAGCTTGCCTCACATGTCCTTCCAACCTTATCCCTCATTCACTTTGATTGCTCTTGTCCTGAAGTCTGTGGAAGATCTTGCACCTTGTATTGTGTAAGTATATTGTAATAGCTGTGTTAAGAGGATAAGTGTGGCTGACCATTACATGAGCAATTTTTGGCTTTTTTTTGATGGGTATGAAAAGGTTTTGGAATTTTGTATCCTCAGCTAAAAGGGTGGACAAAGTAAGGTAAACACCATTTAAAAGCGTTTCGTTTCTTAAGGCCATTTAGTGCGTGTTGACTCTGGTAGTTCGGTTCTTTTGGTCTGGGCCAAAAAAAAGAAAATGATACATTTAGTCCCAGTTCGCTTGGCGTTCACACTGTAATTTTTAACACCAAACCTAAAGAACAGATTTTATGCTGTATATTTCGTGACGGAACTTGCCGAACATCCAATACAAAGCTGTGTTCTGGGATAAATCTGCTCCCTGTTGTATGTTCATTTTTTTTTTTTTTTACCAGTGTAGAACTCACAAAAAGCTTATGAAATGTGTAAAGATGTCAAAACAGCGGCAGGAATCCCTATGTTACACACACAAACAAAGATCTGTTGCAAGAAGACTGTTTCAGATGCCTGTACCAAACTGTTATGGAGAACATCGCAACAAATATGAAGAGAAAAATATACTATACGATAAACTATACGATGTATAGTTCAGTAAAACACATGTAAGGGATGATAATGTTCATGTTTGTGATGATGTAAGATGAACGCACCAGGGTTCGAAAGAATCAAGTTGAGTGTGAAACCAGACCAGCGCTGTGAAGAAACAATTGCACTCGGACTCAGGCTGCAGCAAACGCAGTGTAAAAACGCCCTCAGTCAAACCGCACCAGAGTTTGTTTGGATGCGGATCGAGACCTATCTTTTCAGCGTCTCGGCCCGCTTGTTTGGTGCGCACCAGGGTTCAAATGGCAACGTTCACACTTAATCAAATGAACCACTCTAACAGAGCAATCGCACCAGAGTTCTTTCAAATGAACCAAACGTACCAAGTGTGAACATCCTTGATTACACCACTACAAAGGTTAGTCACATTAGGTTAAGTATATGTTCTAATGGGTTTACATTTGAAGAAAGCCAAGGGACACCAATAAATCGCAGTATTTAAAAATATATCTAACTGTTAAATTTTGTACAAAATCCGTAAAGATATAGGCAGTTGCATCTGATTGCTGTAATACATAATTATATAACAGTGGACTAGGGCCCCCCTAAGAAGCAAACACTGTTGCCATATCCAGGAGTGATAATACCTGCAGAGATACAACTGAGAATGACTTCCTGAACAGCAGGAGGAGGTCAAATACCAAATGTCTCTCTGATTACCAGATGTAAATGTAATTGTAAACATCTTCTGTACGAGTTGTTCTGCTGGAAGAAGGGGAAGATTCTGTTCTTAAATGGTGCAGTATCCCACAAC
Source organism: Squalius cephalus (assembly GCF_949319135.1). Lineage (NCBI taxonomy): Eukaryota > Metazoa > Chordata > Actinopteri > Cypriniformes > Leuciscidae > Squalius > Squalius cephalus. The sequence goes on from NC_137139.1 coordinate 10,265,782, forward strand.
ACACGGTTGAGGGCTTGTATGACAGCATTCCAAGAAGGACTAAAGCTGTGGCTCTTTTCCTGCATAGATCCCTGATATTAATGTATTATTAGGTGTTTCCTTTATTTTTTCCACCCTGTTTATGTGTCAGTGGCATGAAGGTATTTTGGAGAGAAGATTAAAGTTCTTAGCTATTGACTTTTAACGCATGTGGAACAGCTTTTTACTGTAGTTTAGAGGTCAGTCAATTTAATTTGTATTAAAATGGTTATGGTTCAAGTATAATTTCTTTTTTTATCAATTAACTATAGCAATAAAACGTATTGTGCTTATGTTTTGTTTGCAGTAGGAAACAATGCATAGTGGACTGCTTGGAATGCCTTTTTCAAACAGCTTTAATCCCATGTGGGCAGTTTAGCCAGAGACCTTTGTTAAACACAGTCCTTTGGCATTTCAGGCCGACTGATATTATTGACCTGTACTGTACCGCCTGGTGTGATTTCAGACAAGGCTCATAAAAATTAAGTATTAATTAGACTTGTATATAAATAAGACTGGTAAATTTTGTGAATAAGACAGTAAAAAAAATAATAATAATTGTATCCTAAAAGTTACATGTTAGATAATTATGTAATTAGTGTAAAGTAAAGCAATTACTAAAGTATTTAATAATAATAATAAATAATACACATACCCACACTGCCATTGAAGAGTTTGGGTCAGTAGGATTTGTTTCCTTTTTTATATATTTTATTTCCTTTTATTCAGGAAGGACTTATTAAATTGATCACAAGTGACAGAAAAGACTTACATTGTTTCATAATAAAAATCGAATTCAAATAGATGCTTTTCTTTGGAATTTTACTATTCATCAAAGAATCCTGAAAAAATGTACTACAGTTTCCACAAAAATATTAAGCACAACTGTTTTCAACATTTATAATATTCAGAAATGTTTTATTGTGCATAAAATCAGCATATTTGAATGATTTCTGAAGGATCATGTGACACTGAAGACTGGAGTAATGAAACTGTAAATTCAGCTTTTAAATGGATTTAATTTTTCATTTAATATTAATACAAAAAAGTATTTAACATTTCACAATATTGTTGTTTTAAAGGTGCTCTAAGCGATGTCACACGTTTTTTAGGCCAAAACATTTTTTGTCACTTACAGCAAACATCTCCTCACTGTCCGCTAGCTGCCTGTCCCCTGAACACACTGTAAAAAAAACGCGGTCTCTGTAGACACCCCAGGCTCTACAAACGGCAACAAAAACAAACTGGCCCAGTCTGGACCACGAAACATAACAAACAGTGTTCCAGCCAATAACTGACAAGAATGATTTTGGGGGTGAGGGTTGGGGGGTTAGTGCGCGTGCACATGAAGGGGGGTGTGGGGAGTGGAAGAGAGAGAAGCATGAAGAGAAAAGTTAGCTAGAGGAGAGATGTCCTAGACAACGACAACGACTAACGTTAAAAATGTATATTCTTGAGAATTTTTATATGGCCGACACACGACCAAATAGACGACATTCCGATGAACAAATAACAAAGAAGAGGGAAAAGGAACGTTAAGTCCCAAATTTACATCGGAAAAGCGTTCAAAAGGTGGCGAGAACTCCGCAGGCAGAAGGGCTTCCAATCCGACATTCAGGTGGCTCCGTTTTTGCTGGACAGGAGGGTAAATCCAGTTTGTTTTTTCTAAATGGTTCATGACTGTTTCAGGAAGAACGGAAGGGAGGGGGAGGAGACGGGATGAGGAGGAGGGAGGGTCGAGCTATCCTCTGTTTTGTTTGACAATACTTTGAACGTCAACAAGAAGTGACTTCACCAACATTGCTTAGAGCACCTTTAACTGTATTTTTGAGCAAATAAATGCAGCCTGAGTGCGCAGAAGAGACTTTCAAAAACCCCAAACTTGTGAATGGTAGTGCATAATAATGGTTTTCAGATGTTAGGTTTTGTTGCTGAAACATCAGAAATTTAATAGACCTGTAGTTTTGTCTGTACCCACATTTTCAAATTAATGTCCTGTGTGATTCTAGTTAAATTGACTGGTGTAAATAGCAGAGGGAATTAAAAAGAGCCATCAGTTCTAGCAGTTTAAAGGCAGCAGTGTTATTATTGGTTAGAATACAGCTATACCTCTTTCTACCATCTCTCTGTCTCTCTCTTTCTCCCTCTCTGTCGATATGAAAACACTAACCCCTCACTGCGTTGTGTTGTTCTGTCATTGTGGCCCGGCGACGGCTGTGTCTCCAGGTCAGAGCAGAGGATTCGGCTTCGTCGAGTTTAATCACTTGCAGGAGGCCAGCCGCTGGATGGAGACCAACCAGGTCACTTCACACTGCACACACACATACACACTACAAGACCACACGTGTATGGATATATATGCCCTTTATAGCTGGATTCCTTATGATTTCACAGATTTCGCCATCTCTTAAGAATGAGGTCTGCCTGTTGCCATTCAAATAATATACAGTCTGTCTAGTACAAATATTTGTTACTAGTTGGGTATTTTCTGGAAATGCCCAAGCTTGATTTAAATTCAACAGTGTTGTCCCCCTGAAAGCTCAGTTTGTGTGTTGTCTCCCTTTTTCAGTTAGCTGTGAAGTGTCTCTTGGCAACTGTAAAATCCTAGTGTGAGACCTGCCCTTTATTTTGTGTCTCTCTAGTTAAATCCTCATGGCTTTGAAATGTCAGAACCACTCGAGGTTTAAAAAGGGTTTGAGTTCCGGTAGTTAAGAGTTCCATGAGAATTTGAGCAGAATCTTCCTCTTACGTATCTTTTAATAATTCAATTATTACCAGTGCATTCATAGATTAGCTGATATATTGAATATCAGTTTACATGAAAGCCAGGAAGAAGTCATAATAAAGTAATAGTCTGTGGCAGACACATTTGTTCAGAGAAACTTGCGGTACACTTTTTACAGGGTCCCCTCCCCCCCAATATACCTGTTGTAAACCTCCTGGCTGAATACTTGAGAACATCAGAATAAATTCTGGTCCACACTGCTGCTTATTCTGTGCAAGAACCCCACACTTAAACAGGAAGAATTGGTTTGACGGCCTTGTAAAGCCATTAACCACAATTTTGTTTTTGTATTGATGATGCCAAAAAACTGACCCAAATAATGCTGCGGTTTCCTCCCCATACAACTCTACAGAAAACTCTGGAGAAAGCAGGATAATTTATTGGTCAAAGCAGTCATATGATGTCACTGGTGCGGCAGCATGACTATAAAAGGGCACCTGCATTAAATGTCATCAACTTTGAGTTTTCTGATTGAAAACATGCAGGCATGTCTGGAGTGCCTGAAGGGCAGACTACTGTTCCACCATCATTTTCAATTTGTAAAGCTCTTTAAAAGCAACCCAACTGAGGGGAGCATGTATTCAGTGCCCAGTCTCAAATGAGCTGGCGAAGACTACAGATGAGAGTGAGGGAAGTTTATTGTTGGAACCTTCTGCTCTATCAACATGTCTAACCCTCAGTCCTGCTTGGAGAAGAGTAGCAAAAGTACTTTCAGGAGATCCAGCTGGGAAAAACCTTCCAATTGGACACCTGGGAAGTGTGCCGTCATATCTCGTCTACACTATTGGCTCGGAGTTAAAGCGTCAACACCATGATGCAGCACCTCGTTCCCCTCTCAGGGAACCGGGTTACACGCGTAACCCTAAGACATTCCCTTTCGAGGGAACTCAACGATGTGTCATGGTGTTGACGCTATACCCATGAGGCCATACTAAACAAATGCCTGCTCACCAGCTGTTCTTTGAATGAACTGCAGTGAACCAAGCATAGTCCAAACCCAGGGTCTGAACCTAGAGTTGCCATACAAGATGCATACCAAGGGACCAAGAGCTTTAGCACCTAGAGGTGCGGAACGTTCCGCAGCTCTGGTGACTCCATCTAATAACTGTTAGGGACGCTTCAGCGACCAGACTGGTCCTAAGACCAAAGTTTAGTAGGTAATCTTCCTACCAGAGTCCCGAGGGGTAGAGCTGACTAGGGAGGCTACAGCCTCCGCTGTGTCCACTGAACACTCCCTCTCTGGAAAAGGGCAGGCTACTGTTCCACCACATTAGCCATTCCCAGTTTGTGAAGCTCATTAAAGGAGAACTCCGGTCAATTTTAACATTGAGCTATTTTTTTTGTCAATTTGGAGTGCTGTCAATACAGAGAACAACGACAAAAATCTGTGTTGCCTACATCGTGTTATCCTCTTTTTAAAATTTGCACCCTGACTTCAATGGGGCAAGTTTTAAACCTGCTTTTAGCCTCTTAACATCCTTGATGTGTCATTACAAGTGCACAGCCAATGTGAGTGATTCCTTCAGAGTGAACACGGTGAATCTGACTGCAGTAGATGTGAAATATATGGATAAAAATTTTTTATTCAGCCAGCGCAAATACCTGTATTTACTTCCCGTTTTCGGTCGAAGACCACAGTAGTCGATTGTCGAGTTCTCCACTATTGCTGAGTTACCTATGATCACGCGCGTGAACTCGACAATCGACTACTGTGGTCTTCGACCGAAAACGGGAAGTAAATACAGGTATTTGCGCTGGCTGAATAAACATAATTTTTATCCATATCTTTCACATCTACTGCAGTCAGATTCACCGTGTTCACTCTGAAGGAATCACTCACATTGGCTGTGCACTTGTAATGACACATCAAGGATGTTAAGAGGCTAAAAGCAGGTTTAAAACTTGCCCCATTTAAGTCAACAGGGTGCAAATTTTAAAAAGAAGATAACACGATGTAGGCAACACCGATTTTTGTCGTTGTTCTCTGTATTGACAGCACTCCAAATTTACAAAAAAATGAGCTCAATGTTAAAATTGACCGGAGTTCTCCTTTAAAAGCAACCCAATCGAGGGGAGCTGACGAAGACTACAGATGAGAGTGAGGGAAGTTTAGTGTTGGAACCATCTGCTCTATCAACTGCCCGCTCTAACTCTCAGTCCTCCTTGGAGAAGAGTAGCAAAAGTACTTTCAGGAGATCCAGCTGGGAAAAACCTTCCAGTGGACACCGGGGATGTGTGCCGTCATATCTCGTCTACACTATCACCTCTGAGTTAAAGCTTCAGGGGGAGACAGACAGAGCCCACCTTCTGTCAACTGCCCTTCACTAGGCACTTAACAAAAAAAGAACTTGAAATACTTTTGCTGCCGATCCACCAGGGGACGCTCTGTTTAAACCTGCCCTCTAGGGAAGTGTGCAGACCACCCTTCTGCAATGTAGCCCATACCTCGGCTAATGATCACTTATTCTCATCGTGAGTTCAGCAAGGAAACATCCTGACACTGCAAAAGGGGGCTTTATACTGTCAGTTCACCCATTCCTCGCAGACTCCAAGGACGCATGCTCTGAACTTCTTGAAAACTGTATCAATGGTCTATCAAGAGTCCAGAGGGAGAGGCCGGGGTGTTAAGGGGAAAGGATTTCTCCCCCTCCTTTATCGCCAAAATGTTTAACCACAGACGACTCTCCATGGAAACCATCACAGCCATAGAATGACTGATGGCCCAGGCCATCTGCTTGGTGGCATGGAGGACGAGATCTGTGGCTCTGCGGTGCTCCAGGACTGCCTCTGGAGACAGTACCTCCCCTTGGTCCAGGTTCTTCAGAAGGTCGGCCTGGTAATCCTGCATAATTGCCGTAGTGTGGACTCCAAGGGCTTGACCTGCTGCTGCGTAGGACTTGGGAAGATCTGGAAAGGCATAGAGGGCAAGACCGGTGCCTTCAGAGAAGACTTGGGAGAGATAGCTTGAAAGTGCCTCTTCAACCTGGGGCATCTTCTCATATCTGTGCTCACATAGCCCCTCTATGTTCGAATAATTTGACGTGATGGAGGTGACTATGCGAGCTGAATTCCCAATGATCTCAATACCTTACTATGGAGATCAGGGAGAAACAATCCATGCCATGAGGTGCCGATGCCTGGCTCCCAGCGAAGAGAGCCGAGCAAGAGCAGCAGAGCTCCCCGAGAGCTGAACCAAGTGTGCTTTGCTCCCAAATAGATGAAACCGAGTTTATGTGTGTTGTCCACTGTGATACATCGGGGGGACAGTGAAACTTCTTAATTTTTTTTCTTTTTTAGCTTTAGTTTCTTTATTTTATTATTATTTTAAACAAATTAACACACAAACCTTTTCTCTTTCTCACACACACAAACAAAGCGCCTTCTTAAAGACAAAGAATCTGTTGACTTTTAATGCAGGTGCCCTTTTGTAGTCATGCCCGCGAACCAGTGATATCATATGACTGCCGTGGCCAATAACATTGGCGTGATTTCACACGTTTCAGACAACTGCGCACACTGAAGACATTCCCATAGTGTCAACACCATGTCTCAGCGTCGAAAGGGCAATGTAGAGTTAAACTGGGATTTCTGTCTGCGCAGAGGTAATAACTACCTATTATTTCACATTAAAGAAGTTACATTAACTGTGTACTTGCTGCTAATTTATTGCTACGAGCCGCGCAGAATTGGGCAAATTCACTGGTTTGTTGTTCATTAAATGTGCTGTAGCAACCCAATACCTTGTAAACCACACTTTCTTTCATGCTGTGCACCCTGATGTCTGGTATTTGTCTAGCAGCCAGGCAGTCAGATTAGAAATTGGTGAATTCAGCCAGTGCTTGCCATTTTTGCATGTAGCAGATCGTTCATGAATGGACTGTGTGGGGTCCCCACTAGCCTAGATCTTGGCTAATGTTAGTTAATGTTATTTCTGTTTTATTTGTGGGTACGAAGGGGTGCCATACACAAGCATGGAGTCATGTTGTTTGTATTTATTTATCAGGCCTCTAAAGTGCCCAAAATTGGTTAATTGAATAGTTGCTGTTTTTCTTTAAGTATTCAGTTACATTTAAGGATGTTTTCTTAATGTCAGTAGCTCAAATGAGGGGAGTTGTCAGCATTTTTTTTTTTTTACGCATTGAGGTCCTTAAGGATTTATTTTTGGCTCAGTTTCAGTAATACGTTCAAGTCTTTATTCTATGTGTCCTGTCATCGCTGTATGAATTTGCTTTTGTGATCTTCTGTCTGGATGTTTTATTTGTGGCTTAATGTGGTTGGGCAGGAGTGAGCGTGACACTTTTTTTTTGTTCCCCTGAATGGGGGAGGTTGAGGCTTTTGGCCAGAGAGGGTGTCCACAAACGCTCTCTCACATGCAGGCCGGCGCGTCTTTCTGAGTCCTCTCAAGCTGATGGTGATATCTGACTTCCTCTCTCTCTTTTATCCAGTCTTCTCCTCCCCTCTTGTGTTGAGATGAGGTCTCAAGTGTGCCAATTCCACCCTGAAAATGATATTTACCCTCTTTTATTCTGTTGTCCCCTCTCTTCTTCTGTGTCTTACTTTCAGAGCGTGCTCACTATTTTGGGACAGCGAGTATCTATGCACTACAGCGACCCAAAGCCCCGTGCAAATGAAGACTGGCTCTGCAATAAGGTAACTTTCTTAATTCTTTACTTCAATAATTAAATAATTATGTTAAATTAAGACTTAGTCTTAGTGTTCCTTAAAAGGATAGTTCACCTTTAAATGAAAATTATGTCATCATTTACTCAGCCTGATGTTGTTCTAATGCAGTATGCCATTTAAATATTGGGCCACAAAAGAAGAATTGTTAAAAAATAACCTGCTCGTTCTCGTCCATATGCTGGCAGTGAATAGTGACCAGCAGCAAGCTTTTTAAAAAGAGAGGGAATGTATCACAGAATGATCCAGTACAACACTTCATATAATCCAAGTAGGGATGTCACGAATCGCGATATACCGGTATTGATGATGATCATTATATTAAAAAAATTCAATCTCGTTATCAGTTTAATTAAAGGAGAAGTTCACTTTTAAAATGAAAATTCTGTCATCATATACTCACCCTCATGTTGTTTCAAAGCTGTATGAATTTCTTTCTTATGCTGAACAGAAAGGAAGATATTTAGAAGAATATCAGTAACCAGACAGTTTTTGGGTCCCATTGACTTCCATAGTAGGAAAAAAATATACTATGGAAGTCATTGGGACCCAAAAACTGTCTGGTTACTGATATTCTTCTAAATATCTTCCTTTCTGTTCAGCAGAAGAAAGAAATTCATACAGCTTTGAAACAACATGAGGATGAGTATATGTTGACAGAATTTTCATTTTAAAAGTGAACTTCTCCTTTAAGCGTGTTTCAATATACCGGTATTGGCGATAACCATAATATTTAAAATGAATAGAACATATATAATATGATGTACATAATCCAGTGCCAGTATCTGGTTGACATCCCAATGTACAGTAGGTGGCGGTATTGCAGCCCAACGATAGTTTCCTCCTGTCATAAAACACAAGCGGCTTGCAGCTGCTACTGCTTCGTAAAAGCATGTCGTCGGATCTGACTGACGAGACACTCTACCCGCACTCAAAGAAAGTTAGCTCGCCACTGTAGTAGTTTTTTTGGATTACGCAAAAATGACTGAGTCTACAAGAAAATGAATCACACCAGTCTGCAGTCTTGCCGATCAAATGTGTTTGCTTCATTGGTTCTTGCTCATTAAAGGAGAACTCCGGTCAATTTTAACATTGAGCTAATTTTTTTGTACATTTGGAGTGCTGTCAATACAGAGAACAACGACAAAAATCGGTGTTGCCTACACCGAGTTATTCTATTTTTAAAATTTGCACCCTGTTGACTTCAATGGGGCAAGTACTAAACCTGCTTTTAGCCTCTTAACATCCTTGATGTGTCATTACAAGTGCACAGAAAATGTGAGTGATTCCTTCTGAGTGAACACGAGTGAGTCTGACTGCAGTAGATGTGAAAGAAATGTATAAAAATGATGTTATTTAAGCCAGCGCAAATACCTTTGTTTACATCCTGTTTTTCGGTCGAAGTCCAAAGTAGTCGATTGCAGAGTTCACACGCATAGGTTTAATACCTATGATCACGCTCGTGAACTCGGCAATCGACTACTTTGGACTTCGACCGAAAAACAGGATGTACTCAGAAGGAATCACTCACATTTTCTGTGCACTTGTAATGACACATCAAGGATGTTAAGAGGCTAAAAGCAGGTTTAGTACTTGCCCCATTGAAGTCAACAGGGTGCAAATTTTAAAAATAGAATAACTCTGTGTAGGCAACACCGATTTTTGTCGTTGTTCTCTGTATTGACAGCACTCCAAATGTACAAAAAAATGAGCTCAATGTTAAAATTGACCGGAGTTCTCCTTTAATAAAGCTCGTTTGAGCTCTAGTAGAACCAATGAGGTTTGTTTGAAGTAGTGGTCGACCGATATTGGTTTTTTGATTGCCGATATCTTAGAGAGCAGGATGGCCGATATAAAGCCGATATTTTTATGTTATACTTTATATTTATTTGAATCAATATTTTATAAATTTTAAAAAAATTTGAAAACAAATCTTTAAAATAAACATGCTTATACTTTAGATGGCAACTTCTTGAATCTGCAATCCTATTACAGTATTTTTCACAAATAAAGTAATTGTTTAAAAATATATGAATATGTGAATAAAAAGGAAGCAAACACTGTAACATTGCACGCAGTAATCTGGTAATATTGTGCGCACTGGTAATCATTTTTTCAAATAAAGACAAGGTAACGGTAATATTACATACAGCACACAGTGAAAACAATATGAATATGACACAGTGGGCAACTGGATATATCGCAGCATATTTTAAAATGAAGGATAGGATTTAAAGTTTTTCGATCGCGTCTCCTGTGAAGCTGATCTTCTATTCGTATTCACTCACTTCGCACGGACCGACCGTCACTCGCAGTCGCACGTTTATGCAGGCTACAAATGCACACTTCACAAGATATCACAGCTGGATTCCATTAGCTCTGCAAGGTTTGTAAAATTAAATGTTTATTAGATATTCAGAGATTTGTTTAAAGCTACACTGTGTAATTTTTTTAGTTGATTCTTAGCAAAAAACACTTAGTTCTTTCAAAAATATATGTGCTCATTAATGTATATTTACTTATTTCAAGTAATAAAGTATTCTCTTAAGTTTATAATCTGCCATTGAAAGTGCATACGGGTGAGGGGTTCGAATGCCGGTCGCCATGTTGCCCCTCCATCTTGAAACTACAATAGCCAAAGAGGGACATACCTGTAAATTCGAGCTTCGCCTTTCGCGCTTTACACTCAGTGACACCGTGACGAATGCGAGGGGGAGATTACTCGCGACTGCCGGCAGATTTGAAAGATTGCTGATGGAGGATCACGCCTATTTTCGAGAATCCGAAGCAAGGACTGGTGGGACGTTGTCCTGCACCACTTCATGTATGCCGAGTGAAAGGAGAATTTTAGAATGACGGGACACTCATTTATACGACAGTTTATTCAACAGGAAGAACAGCTAGAACAGCTCGTCCAGCACGCCATACGCCGTGATGTAATTTCAACATCATTGCACATGCGCAGTCCTTTCAGTTTCTGTTTTCAATCCGATCAAGTGTTTACATGCTCTCTCAATCGGATTAGAAAAGGAATAAACCACCCCTTTCAATCGGATCGAAATCTAATTCGTATCGAGCTCAATCGGATCGATTAAGGAGTTTACATGATGGCTTTTCAGTCCGATTGAGGCTTCAATCCGATTACTAACGGATTATTTGGTTGCATGTAAACGTAGCCACTGATAGACCATGAGGAAAAAACATCCACATAATGGTGCAGTTCTATCCCCAAACAGTTGCATAGAAAACTCTGGAGACTTAGACCACATTAAATAATTAAATATTTAATGTGCTCTGTGTATGTGCGTTGATCAGTGTTTATGTGAAAAGCGAAGTGATTGTGTCTCTTCAGAAGACTTGGATAAAACTGCTCAATTCGCATAATTACTCGTACAAATTTTTGAAGATAAAAAAAAGTCATCTGGGTTTGGAGCGACATAAAGCAGAGTATAGATGATTATAGAATTGTCATTTTTTTGATGAACTATCCCTTTAAGTGAACAAATACTTCTATGTGATGTAGTTGTCTTCCCAAACATGTGTTTTGATTGGCAGTGTGGAGTGCAGAACTTCAAACGAAGAGAAAAGTGTTTCAAATGCGGAGTTCCAAAATCAGGTGTGAATGGAAATTAATTTGTTGCAGTTCCTTTGCTCCAAATGGTTAAAGACATGAATATTAATGTAAGTTCTTCCACATATGACTCCTTCCTTTCAGAGGCTGAGCTGAAACTCCTTCAGGTGCCAAAGAGTTTACCTTTGGGGCAGTTAAAGGACTCAGCTCAGGGTTTACTCCCCCTTCCCATCATATACCAGACAGCATCTCCAATTCTCAACTTAGGTTCCTCAACCCAGGCTGCCGAGGTGGCCAATGACAGTAAGTCGTACACGCATTTAACACTTTTACTTTAGGGTAAGACAGTGTTTACATCTGTGTTCACATCTCTTCAGCTCTGATCCTGCGTAATCTGGGACCCCATACGACACTAGAAGCCATTTTGTCCGCTTTGGCCCCGTTTGCTACTCTCTCCCCTTCAAATGTTCGGCTCATCAAAGACAAACAGACACAGCTCAACCGAGGGTTTGCTTTTCTGCAGCTCACTACTATCGTGGTAAATCAGCGACTCTACTTGCAAATGGCATCTGCTTGCATGTGTTGTGGCCACAACTCCCCCAAAAAACGTGTAAGACTAACACAAACAGGTACTGTGTCATGTTTTAGGAAGCTTCACAGCTGCTTCAGATCCTCCAGTCCCTGCAGCCTCCTCTCTCTATCGACGGCAAGCTCATCTCTGTAGAGTTTGCCAAGGGCTCCAAACGGTACGAGTTCATGCTTTTCTAATACTGATCCTGCAGCGTTAAGGCCCTTTCACACCGGATGCGTAACGAAAAAGCTAATAGTTTGTGTGCGAATAGTTCGCTTCAAAACCATTCACATCAGCCGCGACGCGAAGTTGCGAAGTCTGTGACGTTCAGAGCTTCAACATTACAAAACTTTCGCGCCGACAGCTGAGAAAACATGGACACTTCATCATCATCATCATCCAGTGAAGACGAGCTTTTCATTTTCTTTAAAAGACAGAAAATAAGGTTTTGGGTGCACCCAATCTTAAAGAACAGAGAGTCTGATGGGGAGTATGCTAATGTCCACTTTTAGTTTCCTTTTCCTCTCTCCTTTTCCCTGAGGTTTTTCCACAGTTTTTTTGCGTCTTCAACTAAACACAGTGCGTTTTGTAATGTCACATTACAATTTACATGTAATACACAATACACATTACATGTAACACACGAAGTAACAAGTTAAAATCATTCGACTAGAAACTGTAGATATCACACAAAGAATGTATAGTATACTAGAAGCAGCCCTAAATAGTCTCACTACATTTTGTTACATGTTCAAAGTAAACACGGTCTCTATCTCTATCTTTGACGATAATAGTGTTAGCTTTCTATCCCAAATGTAGTTTAGCCTGCTAGCCTACACAGCACAGGACTATACAACGACTAAAACTATCACACAACATACTCAGTGTTGAGTTGGTTGGCAATGCTATGCCACACATTGTCTTTCAAATCGTTGTCCTTGTAGTATGTGATTGGCTGAAGCCTTTTCTGTTGCCGCAAAAGTAAAAAAAATCGGCATAGAAGCGAACAAAAATAAAAGTCGTGTTTTCGCCGCAGCACATTCGCGTTCGGTGTGGAAGCACTCATTACACAAACAGCTGATCAAAAAATAAAACCATCGCGCAAATTATTCGTGTGTCAAAATCGCGTCCAGTGTGAAAGGACCTTTACACTGATGTCATGGTTGTGTAATAGGAAAATGCAGCACAGCCACACATTTGAGAGTGTTCACAGATCACATTATTACTGTCATGCTTTACATGTATGTTATACAGTTTTGTGAGTGTTCTCCCTCTCTCTCTCAGCGATGTTTTTCTGGCAGATGGGAGTCGGGTGAGTGTGGCGACCGTAGCGAGTACAGCTATAGCTGCAGCTCAGTGGGCCGTCACTCAGGTACACACAGCACAGGGAAATGGCTTGATTAACAGCATAAAGAATAAAAAAATAATAATTAACTCTAGGATCTTCAGTTAGTGATAATGAATGTGCACCCAAGGTGTAAATGCGGCCATGTTGCAAAGCAGATTGAATTGATATCAATTATTACACTTAAACCACAGTTACAATTGTCAAGGTTTTGGACTGAAAAATGCTCTTGTGTTGAAATTGTTGAAAGTCACTGTTACTAGTTCAAAACTTGCATAACAATGGGGGAAAATCTGTGATGTTTAACTAATGGCATAAACAAACGATTTAATAGCCACACGAACTGAATGAGTCTCAACCAATCAAATTTTTGTATTAAAATTTTGAATATTACCACAATAATAACTAGTGATGCTACTGGAAATATTTGGCTGAAAATGAATTTTTGGTTTTGTCAAAAACATTTTTAAGGCTGAAATCATTGACTGAAAAAGTGATGTTTAATTATGTTCATTCATGCTTGAATGAACATTTCCAAGGTTTATTTAAAGAAACAGTACAACCAACTTACAGAAATGTAATCACTCAATCAGTGTTTCAACCGCAGAAAGATGTGGATAAAATAGTGACGTAATACATTTACCTCAGGAAAACCATTCAGTGCCCATAAATTCATTAGTTGGCTAGGAAAATTTACTCTATAGAAGAGCATTTTGACAAATATACTGTATGCAGTTCATAACATATTCATTATATTTTTACTTAACCTGTTTTCATCATTTTTTTTTTATGTTTGTTTGAATAAATCTCTTGAAAACAAGCTATTTCAGCCATCATTTAAATATTTATATAACAAATTGGAGTAGAAAAATAATAAGTTAGTATAAAAACTTCCTTATGTGCAATAATGTAAATGTTTATAAACAACTTATATTTTATTTGTGTTGGATTATCAAATACATTTGAAAAATGTATTCATTTTTAAACTTTTCAGTTTTCAGCTAAATGAAAAAAAAAAAAAATCCTTTTGGTGCATCAGTAATACTAACCCTTTCACAGGTTTTTCCTTAAGAACACATTGATTTTGTTCTTTGAATAACTAATGAACCTCTTAACAAATTTCAGCTTATGTATTGACAGTTGCAGAACATAATTGTCTTCCATTCAGTGTTGAGATGCGATTTCCTTCTTTAACACACATTTTGCCAAATGTCTGGTTGTTGTTCCAGACGGCGCAGCTCTCGGGTGCAGCTGCGAGTGGTGATTTCAGTGTGCACCAGCAGGGGGCAGCAGCGGTGTTTGGGCAGGAGGCTGTGCTGGGTGTCAGGGCAGAGGCACAACCCTTTAAAGGGCCAGCGGCTGCGGGACTGATTAGCCACACTTTATTAGGCACTCCTGGCGGAGGAACTTCCTTCACTGGTAAAACTACAGCTCGGTTGCATCTGCTTTCAGCCTGTGGATCTTTTATTGTAGTAAGTGTGAATGTGTTTTCCACCATAGGAGAAACAGGTGCTACCTCCTTATTGGCGCTCACAGCATCCCATACCCAGCTTGTTGCAACGACAACCTCCACACAGGCCAACCAGGTAGAGTTCTGTATTTTATTCATTATTTGATTTGCTTTGTTACTATCAAAATTCGAATTGTCAAAAAAGCACTAATTGTCTGTCTGTATACCGTGTGTGTGTGTGTGTGCAAAGGCCCAGGTGGAGATCATTGGGAAACCTCAGCCTGCTACACCGAACCAGCCTGCCACACCTGGAACTGCTCTGGAGTGCCAGCAGTACCGTAAGCACACAGCCCAAAACATTAAAGTGCTCCTGTTATGTTATTTTAAAGGCTCCTAATTTCATCTCCTACAACAGGTTTACATGCGTCCAAGTAAAAAAAAAAAAATAATATTTGAATTTTCTCATAATATACATTGCAGCATCACATCTTTTCTCACTGTCTCTGAAACGGTTTGATACAATATTCTGTCTCTCTCAATCCCTCCTTCACAAGAGCAATCTGATTGGTCAGATGGCCCAGTCTGTTGTGATTGGCAGGGTTCATACGGGTGCTTGAAATCCTTGAAAATGCTTGAATTTCACAACAAATACCTGTCTGACTGAATAGTTTGTTTATTAAATGGAGAAATAAAATGTAGCCCTTCAGATACAGAGCGATTTGCGCTATGCTGGCCAGAGCAAAAGTAGGCGAAGTTTTCATTTTGATTTCCGCACTTGTTTGGATGCCCCGTTTTAATTGGCCACGCGGGTAATCGTCACAGATCGCAGCGGCAAAAGTTTAACTATTTTTAAAGTTAAAGCCATTGAAATAAATGGGTTTCATTGCAAAGCGCATTCCGCGTCCTGTCTGAAAGGGCCATTAGTGACAGTACTTGGTATGATAATGTAATGTTAGTATTGCATGTCCGTTATGGCACGTTCATTTGTGGAATATGCAGTGAACATAGCCAAAGTTACAGCACAGTAACTGTAACGTTAACTACCCGCAAATTAAAACTCCAAACGTTTAGCCCAGTGCATAACAACAGTCGTTGATTGCTGAACAGAAATCGTGTCAGATGGAGTGTCATACAAGTAGCCGACTGTAAGGTTGAGGATGGCCTTATGCAAGATTTACACTGCTCTATTCCAGTAGAGAAATATATATGTCTTGGCAATGAAATACATTTTTTTTTTATTAATATAGGCTATTTATCAGGCATGTGCTTGTGCTTAGAGTCTTCCAGAGTCTTCTGGGTTAAAATGGAATTACAGGTTGTTGTTGCACTGTCTTGCCTTGTCTTCATATTTTCAGCCCTTGAAATTGCTTCAGTTTTACAGCCTGAAAATCACATTATCTGGGAAGCAATATTTGGACTTAATATAATGGGAAGTATTATTCATAGGTAGGGCTGGGCGATAAAACGATAACGATATGTATCGCGATAGACACGTAATCAATATCAATAAAAAATGCGTTCGATAAAACGTTCGATAATTTTTTTTTTTTTTCGTCGGAAGAAACCAGCAAAGCAAGTTTGATTGCATGAACAAAGGCACTCACTCTCTAGTAACTAGATAAAACAGGAAAAGTCAGCTCGCCTGACTTCAAGTCTGACCGTAGTCTGACCAATGTCGTCTGCAGATTATGCCGTCAGTTTCTCTGTCATTCGCGTGCTGCTGATGCGCTGTTCTAGCGTGTGCGTTTCTCAGCGCGTAGTTACATGTGAAGCTCACATGCACTAAAAGCCTGTCTTTCGAGTCTTATTGTGCTAATACTGTTATATACACACAAGGTTTACATAAACTAGTCAGATATGTCTAAAGTGAAAGCAAACTTGAGAAAATTGAGAGAAAATCTGCGTGTATAAATGCGTGTATATTAGACGCGTCGCGCGCAGCTCTTTTAAAGAGACAGTAGTAATAGTAAACACGCTGCCGCTTGTCCTTAAAGGGATAGTTCACCCAAAAATAAAAATTATCTCATTATTTACGCACTCTAATGTTGTTCCAAACCTGTATTCATTTCCTTCTAATATTTTCTAATATTAATATTTTGAAGAATGTGGGTATCCAAACAGTAGCTGGTCCCCATTGACTTCCATAGGAGAAAAATATACTATGGAAGTCACTGGGGTACATCAACTGTTGGTCATTCTTCCAAATAACTTTTATTTTCAACAGAAGAAATAAACTTATTCGAGTTTAAAACAACGTGAGAGAGTAAATTATGAAAATTAGAATTTTTAGGAGAACTATCCCTTTAATGTTAATAAAACAACAAAATGTAAAGAGAAAATCACTCACTGCTCTGGACTGATAACTTTACTAATAGCTTTAATAAGTATCAATGTATAATTTATACAGTGCAGTCTGTTTTGTTTTATTTTCATATTTGTTCATTTAATTACTTTCTGCAATGCTACTGTTAAACACACCTACTGTAGCTGAAAACATAAAGCACTGTTTTTTTAATTTGTATATTAAGTTGTGTATGTGTAATGTGTATCTTTGATCTTAATATTTAATAACAAAGAAAATAATGAGAACATTTTTTATCTTCGCCCCTGTCTGCCATTCTTTTTTATTTTATATTTTGTTACCTAAGGCTTTGTTTTTAAAATATGGACATTAGTTTGGCTGCAATGCTCAGTCACAAAATAGTAAAACCAACATAAAAAAGAATTGTGATAAAATCGTGAATCGTGATTTTCCTGAAAGAAATCGTAATATTATATTTTTGCCATATCACCCACCCCTTTATAAAGCATTTCTTACGTATTCTTTAATTTTGCACCTTAATGTTAAGAGATAATTGTTAAGTGTTCATTGTGATTTTAGACTTTTGAGTTTTCCATGGTCGTGTTGACATTTCTGCCTTCATAACTGATGGGATTATAATCAGAGGTAGGTTAAGTTTAAAATAAAAAATCTTTAAATGTAATATATTTGTCTCCTGGACTGGTCCTTATTTTAAATGTTATAAAAAATTTCAATAATTATCGATATCGAC
Source organism: Squalius cephalus (assembly GCF_949319135.1). Classification (NCBI taxonomy): domain Eukaryota; kingdom Metazoa; phylum Chordata; class Actinopteri; order Cypriniformes; family Leuciscidae; genus Squalius; species Squalius cephalus. The sequence goes on from NC_137139.1 coordinate 10,283,255, forward strand.
CGATATGAAACACTTATATCGTGATACAGTTTTCAGCCATATCGCCCAGCCCTATTCATAGGCATTATCTACTTAGACAGTGATACATTTTGAAAAATAAAACTTGTGATTTGCTTAAATATCTGATCCTTCTGCTATTACGAAACACAATTTTGGCTGTTTATAGCATTATCTCTTTTAATGTGATGATAACACTAAATAATAATTTTGACTACCGGTATGTATTTTATGTAATTTAAGGTGCTGGAAAAAGCTTTAAAATGGACCTTGAAAGTGCTTGAAAAGTGCTTGAATTTGACCTTGGAAAAGGTGTACGAACCCTGGATTGGTCTACTCTGCTCTGATTGGCCAGATGGTCTGTTGTGATCGGTCTACTCTGCTCTGATTGGCCAGACTGCCCAGTCTGTTGTGATTGGTCTACTCTGCTCTGATTGGTCAGATGACTGAGTCTGTTGTGATTGGTCTACTCTGCTCTGACTGGTCAGATGGTTCAGTCTGTTGTGATTGGTCTACTCTGTTCTGATTGTCCAGACTGCCCAGTCTGTTGTAATTGGTCTACTCAGCTCTGATTGGTCAGATGGCTCTTCTGTCTTTTCGACATGTCGACAACACGAACCAAACTCTTCCAGGCCTCAGCTACAACTCCAGTGTTTGAGGGTCAACGTAGACATTGTTGGGCACCCAATAAAGACCATAGGCTGACATTATGCTAATTAGTTTATGCAGTAAGAAAGACTGGAATAACTCATTTCGGCAGTTCAGAATTGGTTCTTTCTTTTAGGAGCCAATAACTCCATTTATAGTGCACTTTCATCTTTGAAACTTTGCCAATCTTTTACATTCACAAACCGCTTTATTACACACTACATGAAAGGTAATATTCAAAAAGCATAATAGGGGGCACTTTAATATTCATTTTACCAAAAATGTTTTGTAGTTACTTTAGCTGACCTAATGAATTCTTACCTCTTTCCTTCAGCGGATCCTGACGTGTCCACATACCATTACGATGAGAGCTCTGGTTATTATTATGACCCTCTTACAGGCCTCTACTATGACCCAAATTCACAGGTAATAAAAAAGGCTTAGGGATTGCAGAGCACAGTTTATGAAGCCTGTGCCGCTGCTGCGTACACCAGTATCCTGGAGTATTTGCTAATTTACACACAAACGCGTATTGACAGAGAAGTAGGGGCATAATAAAGTTGTCATATAATTATTTTATATGTATTTGTTTTTAAATAATAAAATATTGTTAAACATCTTAAAAGGAATAGTGAAAAGTTGACATATTTTAAAATATTGTTTTTATTCAAATTGTACCAGCATCAACAAAAGTCATCTTTACACTGAAAGACTGTTTAATGCTGTTTAAAGGTGGTTTACATGTATTTACACTATTTCGTAATGTAAATAGCCTACATAAAGTATATCAATTATATTATTAAAAAAATGAAATTTATTACAAGGTAGGGCAGCAATATTATGTTACACTTAATTTTGAGGTGATGTTGTTACAGTGTAATTTCACAAATCAGTACAGAGTAATAATAATTAACTACATGTACTTACTATAGGGTTAAGGGTTTGGTTTTGGATTAGTTACTTGTACTTACTGTTGTAATAACAGATCAGCATAATTACATGTAACTGACCTTAAAAGCTGCAGTCCTTAGTTTTTCCTCTTTGTCGCCATCTCTGTTCGAAATCTGCAATTGCAGTTATTCACGGTATTATCAACTTTACGTGGGTTGTGTCTCGGCACGGCACAGCGCGGATGAATCTGATGTTTTGAGGAGAATGTGCGGCTGTCAGTCACCGCGCCGGTGTGGATGCTGTCATTCGCAATCACAGATTCTACTTTTTGGAAGTACGACCAACATAAGAATTTTCACCAGAAAATGTCCTCTGAACAAGTAACATCCACTTTTGTTCTGACTAACTAAGGGGAAAAAAGCATTGCAGTAAATCACGCTGATTAAATCTAACGATCGCTGATCATATCACGTCAAACCGTGCCAATTATACATTGTTCTCAAATTGTTAATGTTAACAACAGCATTGCGTGACTACATTTAATGCCCTCCCGATATCCTTGTTTTCGCATGGGCCAGTTGCAGTCTCTTTTTTTCTGTAGCCACTCCGAAGTCCGAAGTCTTTTGCATTTTACAACGGGTGAATCTCCAGTTGTCACTGGATCCGCCATCAAATTGATACGTTTAATTATATGAAGTGCTGTGAGAAAAGGCTATAAATCTCCACCTCCAACATCCTCACACTCATAGCCTACTAGCCGAGACTCTTCTTTATGTGTACAGATGTGACATAATGACACAAAGACATGCTCGAATTTCCCACGAAAGAAAAAAAATTTAAAATACAAAACTTGTAGTAATGTTTTAACACTGGAATTAAAAACATTATTACAAGCTTACCGTTTTGAATCGAGCTAAGGCAAGCAGAGAGTTTTGAACACTGGCTGATTATGTACTTGCTCAATTTATTTTGGATAATTTTTAACCAAAAAAAGTTACGGACTGCAGCTGTAAGTAAAGTGTAACCCAATATTATGACAGAAACAGTTTTCAGACTCAGGATTCGGTCAGTGATTGCGCACCTAATAAAACTACGCTGTTTCAGCTGTGTCTAATCTAAACGCCTCTGATTGGCCACTGCATTCATAAGCTCAACAGATGCGTGTGGGATTGGTTATAAAGCACATCGCTGCAAAAAACAACACATAAAAATAAATCTGATGCAACGTGCAGATCTAAATGTAATGCCGCAATCAACACTTTTCATTCATTTCAACAGTCGCAATAGATTTAGTTTAATTGTGCAGGGGCATTTTATGCCCCCTTATCTATTATGAGCATTTTTTTGTTCAGTTTGGTGCCCCCATTGATTTCCAATTCTGATTCAGGAGAGTTTAATTGTGTAAGGTTCTTGGGTCTTTATTTGATGACGTCAGTGATGACCAAGCTTATTGCGCAACTTAATACTAATTCTATACAAGCATACTGATACTGCAAATGTTTTGTTTGTTTTGTGATGTTCTTCTAGTACTATTATAATCCCCATACCCAGCAGTACATGTACTGGGATGGAGAAAGCCACACGTATGTTCCTGCCCCATCACAATCATCCGACGACACCACAGACGCGGGAGTGACCTCTGACCTTTCAGGTGCTCCCAACAGCGGCAAGGACAAGAAGGACAAGCCCAAGAATAAGACGGCACAGCAGGTACACCCTCAGACTACTTAAGTCACCATGAAATCAAAAATGTGTTTACTGGCGCAACCTGTCACTCACACTCAATTCCCCATGGACAAAATCAAGTCACGTCCTACTTTTTTTTTTTCTTTTTTTTCTTCCTCTTCTTCCATTTCATGCCGACTTTAAATGAAAGGTGTTCAGAAATCAGAAATGCTCGCTGCTTGTGAATCATTTCGCATGTTCAGGTTCACTGACACATCTTAAGCCCAAAGTACACTTCAGTTTCTGCTGAAACGCACAGCTTTTTGGAGCGATAAAAGTCTTTGTACTAAAATGTCCCCTCACACAAACGCTTGTCATCTTGGCTGTCTATTGTTGTTGCCATCTCCACAAGTTTGTTGTTGTTTCATCTCATCGGTTTATTTTCCGACTGTGAAACAACAGGCCTTGGCAATGTAAAAAACGAAGTATACTGTGGACTTTAGAGGTGAGGTTTTGGTGAGATGGCGTGTCATTGAAATCGAGTATCTCTTCCTGATGTATCTGAATGTCTCTTCAGATAGCCAAAGACATGGAGCGGTGGGCCAAAAGCCTGAACAGGCAGAAGGAGAATGGCCGATCGTCCTCGTCTTCCTCGTTGAGCACTAACTCTCGATTGATGGCACAGGGAAGACCCGATGACAGGCGGGAGTCTGCCAGCGCGGATGCGGGATACGCCGTCCTGGAGATGAAGGTTGGGTTTTGTCTGACTAATGCCCTGCTGTTAAAATGCCACATCACGTCTGACTGATGGTGTGAAATATATATTTTATTTTATTTTTTTATTTTTTTCACACAGGGTGCCTTGCTGGAGAGACCTCAGATTCTGATGGAACAGATCAAACATCTAGAAGAAAGAGAAGTGTGTTTAGTTTTTGTTTTGTTACCCTACGACCTCGATATACTCATGGCAAAGTTCTTTTCCATTCTTCGCTTAGGGGTAAAAAGAAGTCTGAAATACTGTTAGCGAACATCCCAACGCCGTCCACACTACTGAGAGCGACAGTTAGATGAATATGTAAATATGTTGTGCGTTTTCCTCTCAATAACAAAATAAATACATCAAAAATGGCAGCGGTGAGAAAACAGCAGTTAAGAAAGCATCTGATCGTAGCGATGTGGATATGTTTCCACCAGCTCTGCAATTCGGCACTCCAGTAGTCACGTCATATTTATTACTATAACACTTTATACAATATGTTGTTTAAAAGCCAGCAGGTTTACTGTCGCTTTCAATTAGAAGTACAACCTCAGTGTCTGCTATAAATCATCTCTCCAGTGTGTTCATGTTTTCACTTGCGTCTGACATTGACAGACTGAACAGAATAAATGAACCGGAGAAGATTTACACGTCGAAGAAGGCGGAGCCCCAGAGCCACACCTACCTATATTACCTATTATCATTTATTTTGGCCTGATTTACTTTAAAATGACGTCACACCAGTTCCTCCTGCGATTTCGCTTTGAGTATATTGAGACCTTAACAATTTACATAATGGTGTTTGGTTCTTATATTATTTAGCTTTTGTTTCTTAGCAATAGTTTTTTGGGGGATTTATTTTAGTATTTTGACTTGTTTCTTGTTTTGTTTTGTGTTTTATTCTGTGCATCTTTGTGTGTGTGCCGTTTGAAAAACATTGTCTATTATTGGCACTGCAGTGTTTTAAAAGTCTTGGTTGTTTGTGCTGTTCTCTCAGCTGAGTCCTCCTCTGGGTCTGGTGTCCGGCTACGGCGCAGAGACGGACAGTGAGGAGGAGGCCGGAGAGCGAGAGGAGAGACTGACGGACTGGTCTAAGCTGGCCTGTCTGCTGTGCAGGAGACAGTTCCCCAGTAAAGAGGCTCTGATCAGACATCAGCAGCTCTCTGAGCTTCACAGAGTGAGTGACGGCTGCAGATCTGCCAACATATGAGCCGTGCTGAATGCCAAGATAGTGCTGTTTTCATTTGTAATCATTTTTCCTCCCCATTTATTTAGATTTTGAAAGGAATATTATCAATAACCAGTGCTATTATTTTAAAGTCCCCCTGTAGTCAGTAATTTTATCCCTTAAAACTCATCTTTGATCACCAAAATTACATATTTAAAAATATTTCCTTGAAAAAATTCTTCATGCCTTAAAATAGCTTGAATGTAACTCTACATTTAGTAGATGCCTTGCCTCATTTAGTATACTGGTTCTATGAATATGCAAATGAGTCCCGCCTCCACTCACTCACTCACACCAGCTCAGAGATCCACTCATTGACGATCACACGTTGATCTGATTGGTTACAAGGTAGTTTGTGACGTCAGAAACTCCAGTGATTTCAAACCGTGTTTTTGAGACTGTCTTTGGTTCACTGCAGTTTTAAGGAGAAAATATTCAGCAATGCTGTCGACTTATGAATTTGCACATGGTTTGTCTTAAAGCACATTAAAAACACCACATAGACATATAAACAACATTTAAAAGCTTGACGTTCACCTCAGGGGGACTTTAATTTAAAAAAGCTGAAATATAATAAAATAGTAATATTACACAGGAGCAGATTCACTTCAGATATTGAATCTAAATAAAAGGACACAAGTGTATTCTATGACAGATTGTTTCAGTCACTCACTATGTATTTTTTTATAATGTTTAAATGGTGTAATATTTATTAATTTGATTATGTGCTTATCCATTTAGTTGCGAGTGTAGTGCACTTACAAAGAGACTGTTGCCAATCAAATTAAATCATTTACACTAAAATAAAATTACTACTGCATTAGATAATGTTATGAGATTGTTTTAAATAATATTTTGAAAATACAAATAAGAGATGTTGGACGGAAAATTATACTTTTAAACATGAAACTAAACCACCAGTAGGTGGCGGCAAGTGACCGTCTTAATGAGCGAATCATTGAGTCATTCATTGAAACGATTCGTTCAAACGGCTGATTCATTCAAGAATGAGTTAGTTGTTTACGAATGGATCATTGAATCTTTGAATCAACTGATTCGTTTAAAACGCTGAAATGTTCAGGAATGAAACATTTTCAATCCTGATGGAATTTAGGAAAACGACACTAATGAAAATATTAATAAATACCATAATGCTAAAATAATACCAGCAATAACTAGACCGACTGTGCTAGCTGTGCAACTAAACACTTGTACCAAATGATTGTTCACACTCAGTCTGATTTATTCATTTTTGTCTCGTTTTACTTGTGATATTTTTGCTGGCAAAAATTCAAGAATCCAAAATTCAGGCTGCAACAAGCAACCAAATGAATGAACAGAATAATACATTCTATTCCTGTCCTTGTCTTTATTCCTCCATGTGCAGCAAAACCTGGAGCAGAGGAGAGCCAGACCGGGCCAGCCAGAGGCACACGAGCGATCCGAAACAGAGGTAAACCCATGATTACATCTCCAACCTCCTCTGATAGGATCCGCAGTGTGGAATTATTATTTCCAAACAACCAATTCCCCCCTTAACTGCTATTCTTTTCTACGATTCATTGATTTGACACTTCTGAAGTATTGACCTCTGGGTGGCGCTCTTCGTTTCAGCTGAAATACAGGGACCGGGCAGCAGAAAGGAGGGAAAAAGGGGCCGTCCCACAACAACCCGATGCAAAAAAGAGGAGATTCAGCCCTAAGTAAGTGGAACGAGTGAAGTTGTAAAGACATTGCACCATGTTATTTGGGGGTTTACTATGGTAATAGCATGGTGTTTGAGTATAATGTCTAATGTTTTGCTCTTGCACATGGTCAGCAGTGGCGTCGGATCTCAGATGCTTCCAGGAAGGATGGAAAAAGGCTTTTTCATTCGCAACCTCCCAGTGGAGTAATGCTGTACTTCTGTGGACTTTCTTCAATACTAAACGAAACGCCTCGTGAGCAGTTTTTAATCTTGTGATGCGGAACATGTGCACAGTGTTTCTGTACAGAGCAACAATGCAGCTAAGAGACCATCACAATTAGAATGATGCAGACATATATATATATATATATGTATATGTATATGTTCATGTGTATATATATTGGATTCAGGTTGATTAATGAAAAACCCTCAGGACCCTGAGAAAAAAACACTATACAGCACACTGTTACTGTAAATACAGTCCAACTGTGTGGCGTTCTTGTACTTTAGCCCATCGTCAGCTTCCCAGAAAGCAATTTGTGAACATTTGTAGATGGCATGAATTTAAGCGAAAGATGTTGAAATTCTGGGAAGCTGAGAAAATGATGTCAGACTGCGATAATCCAGAAACTATTTCTTGAGTTTCTTTCGACTTTGAATACATCTTTTTGTCCCTTTGAGCAACAGCCGGTGGCCGTAAGGAGGAGCTTTGCTGATGTAAGTGCGCTATGCATTTCGCATGTCTCGTACGACATGACAGTCTATGCAGAAATGACAGACAGCAGGCGTCTGTGAAGACTTGCACTGTAGATTCTTCTTTAGTGATTCTCTTCAAGAAAAGGCACAGTAGATTATTATGGTTTACTTTCCTAATTTGCAGTATATATCATAAATGACTTATAAGATGATGTATATGATTTTTCAAATGTGAATTTATGGTGGTCAGAGCGAGTTTGAGAGTATATGTCCTTATCAGCACTAAGTGCCGTTATGTTTTTGTTTGTTTTTTAATGTCCATACATACAAAATCATGTAAATCTTGCTAATTTTGCTTAAAGGTTATCAGAAAAGGCTAAAAGCTTATTTTGTTTGATAGTTATGATTTAGAAAATGGCTGAGAATTATTTGATGTGAATATAGAATGATGATAATGTGATGTTTTTTTCTTATATTGATGCCTCAATGCAATAAGAGGATCTCACTAAACCTGTCAAAAACACATCTGGTTCTCGTTTCATCACGAATCCAAATCAGAAAGAAAATCTCTTAATTTACTAAATTGTGTTTAATTATACAAAAAGCAAATAGAGCTGATTTTTAGGACCATTAAGATTTTCTTATATTGTATTGTGACATTTTCATTCCAGTTCAGCATTCACAGTCTGGGGGGAATACATCTTCTTTTTCACTGTAATTTGAGACAAAAAAAAAAAAAAGCTTTTTCTTTTATTATGCTATGAAATATGATTCAGTGACGTTTGCAATGTGAATTTGTCCCCCACAACCCAATATGTACTGAAAGAGAGCGTTTGCACAATACAGCTTCCTGTGTGACATCAGTTTGGGGTCCGTTTTATTTTTATATCGTTACAAAAGATTTCTATTTCAAATAAATGTTGTTCTTTTGAACTTTCTATTCATCAAAGAATCCTGAAAAAAATGTCACGGATTCAACAAACATATTACAGCATAACTGAACATAATTTAGCACAACTGTCATCAACATTGAGAATGATAATAAATGTTTCTTAAGCATCAGATCATATTACTGATTTCTGAAGGATCATGTGACACTGAAGACTGGGGTAATGATGCTGAAAATCAGCTTTGATCACAGGAATAAATAAAAATATATAGTTATTTTGAATTGTAATAACTCATGATATTGTTTTTGATCACATACGTGCAGCCTTGGTGAGCATAAAACACTTATTTTGAAAACATTATAGTCTAGTCATTTTAAGCCAAAATGGGGGTCAACCTTGAACAAATTGCAACAGAAGCAAACTCAACTGATTTTGTATCCTCAATATGTCCTGAGTAAGGAAAAAAAAGTCCCGAAGAATCCCATTTGGGGAAAGTGTCCAAAAAGACCCAAATATACGCCTATTCATACGCCTATTCATTCTTTTTCTCACATGAATAGGGTAAAACATTTAACCGATATCACCATGAAAATTACTGAGTTGATTACTTGCATCAAGACAAACAAAAATGTATTACAAGTTTTTTTTAATTGTTTGTTAACGTGGACAAACGGTGCATTATCTAATTACGGATGTGCTAATTTGCATAAATACCACAACAGATCTAAACATTGGGTCTAGACAGGTGAAAATGTCTTGTTGAATCTTGTTGACCAATAACAGTAAAATACTTGATGTTAAGGTCTGAATGAACCCATTACGGCTACCCATGAGCATTAATACATAGAGGCAGGAAGAAGTACTTTAAACCAGCCTTTATTCATTTTTAAGAGATTGGGTTTGGGGCTGGGTCCGTGGGACTGTTTCTGGGGGACGAGTCTGAGGGAAGAACAGGAGACTAAAGAGAATGGAGTAAGGAGAATGCAGAAGACAAAAGGTAGGTAAAATAAAAAGTGAATCCCCAGAAACAGTCCCACGGACCCAGCCCCAAACCCCATCTCTGCAATAATAATGAATAAAGGCTGGTTTCTAAAGTACTTCTTCCTGCCTCTATGTATTAATGCTCATGGGTAGCCTAAATGGGTTCATTCAGACCTTAACATTAAGTATTTTACTGTTATTGGTCAACAAGATTCAACAAGACATTTTCACCTGGCTATACCCAATGTTTAGATCTGTTGTGGTATTTATGCAAATTAACACACGTAATTAGATAATGCACCGTTTGTCCACGTTAACAAACAATTTAAAAAAACTTGTAATACATTTTTTCGTTGTCTTGATGTAAGTAATCAACTCAGTGATTTTCATGGTGAAATCTAAAGGTTCAAATTTTTACCCTATGACAAAGAATGAATAGGCGTGTGAATAGGCTATATTTGGGTCTTTTTCGAAACTTTCCCCTAATGGGATTCTTCAGGGCTTTTTTTTCCTTACTCAGGACATATTGAGGATACAAAATCAGTTGAGTTTGCTTCTGTTGCAATTTGTTCAACCTTTTTTCATAAAATGACTGGACTATTAAGAAATCTTACCGATCTCAAACTTTTAACACAAAAAAACATTTATTTTGAGTCATAACCGCCTTTCTTGGCATTCCAGTGCATTTTCATTGCGCTGCATGTCTTAGATTTTTGTGGTAAGGCTGTGATTAGTTTTAATACAGTGAAATGGTGCATGGGAAGCATTTACTGCATAATACCACAGCAGAGGCCAAGTGTTGAAGAGCGAACATGGGAAAGATCTTGTTAGGGCAAGACTGTTGAACCAAAAAGCCTGTTGAGATGATTACGTTACCAGTCGTGTAGAATATGAACCTGCTACATACAAATATATGGTCGGCATGGCAGCATACGGTATTAACAAGTGAAGTCTTGTTGGTTTTCGCTTAATCCAAGGACCATTTTCTTCTTCATTCCAGTTTAAGGATTCTTGGAAGCAACGGCCGGTTGGAAATACAGGCTCAATCAGTTCCCTCCCTGTCCTCGAGGGAGTCGCTGCATGGACAACACAAACGGCACAAAACACACTCCTGAAGCTCTTTTGTTTATGACAGCCTGAGGACGGCATGCCATCGGAATGTCTAAAGTCATAATTCATAATAATGAGTCACACCTCAATTTTTTTAATGTTTTTATTCACATCCTGTTGGAAAATGACAGACTAATTCAAGGAATGAATAGATAATGTTTCCAATGAAAGGTGTGCTGGGTCAAAGGTCATTGATCACATTCAAACCATAGAGTTTAAAAAAACACCCAAAACTTTCTAAAACGTGTGCTTGTACATCACATGCTTCTAAGCCACAAATACAGACAATACAGGAAGTTACAATCTGTACATCAGATGGACACATTCAAAGCAGGAGGTGTGTGTATTCCAGCATGGCACATGGGCGTTTCCTTAAGGAACGGTTCAGGATCAGTGCAAGTTCAGTTTGTGAGGAAGCTCGTCTCCACCACTGAATAACAAGTAAAAAATATAATTGCGACTTTTTATCTCACAATTCTTACTCTTGTTCTCGCAATTCTGACAACTATTCTCAGAATTTTGTGATGTGAGCTTTCAATTTAGAGTTTTGACAAACTCAAAATAGTCCAAATTGTGAGTTTATACCCTGCAATTCTGAAAAATAGTTGCAATTATCTTCTTCTTTTCGGTGGTGTAAACAAGCTTCCATATGTTTGACCTGTGACATCTAAAAACGGTCTCATCCCACAGTAAAACAATTCATAAATAAAAATAATACAGTAATGCACTTACAGTTGGTGTATATATGTAGGACTGCACTAGGTTGAAAAAAAATACACAAAAGTATTTCAAAGTTTTAAAGTATTGCCACACAACTTGTACAAAAATAATACACAAGACTAGTGGGGGGAAATCACTTATCTGAGGATTTGTATTCAACTCCTAACCAGTGTACTTTTGTTTTATTATTATTATTATTTATACACTATTGTATTCATGTTTTGAAGTGGCTTATGTGTGTGTGTGTGTGTGTGTGTGTGTGTGTGTGTGTGTGTGTATATATATATATATATACACACATATATATTGTTATGTGCTTTATTTTTTTATTATTACGTATTACTATATAGGTTTAATTTATTTTTATTACCTTTTTAGTTATTTATTGCCAATTTTAGTGCTCTAACTTAAACTTATTTTAGTTAGTTGTCTAGGCAACATTGCAAATTTTCTTTTCGTTGAGTTTTTCATCTAATTAAATTATTTTTGTTTTTCATTTCATTACAACCTTACAGCTAATTTAACACATTTTCAAAAGGAAGAACTAATATAAGTGCTTTAAGCACATGCTTCACATTTCCTCTGTAATGTTTGCCTAAATGTCCATTGTAAGTGCATTATTGTACTACATTTAACTCTTTCCCCGCCATTGACAATGTTTGAGAAGGGTATTGCTGCAGCCTGGAGATCTCCTAAACGGGGTGTGGCTTCCTCCTATTGACAGACAGACAGTCAGACATGACACGCATATGTGACCTCCCCCTCTCCCCCCCCCCCCCCCCCCCCCCCCCCCAAACGTTCCCACACGTAAAAATAACTTTATTTTAGATCGACTAGAAATGACAATTAGCTGAAGCCAGAGCCAATAGCGCAAGTCTTTGTTTGGTGAGACCCCGCCCCCTTTTGAGGCTCTGCCCCCTTTTGGAGTTCACGCCCCATTTTGGTCCGCAGCTGTATCTACTTGGAATTTTCTGGCTTTCTGTGTTTTCACTGTTAAATGGTTAAACTGTTAAATGGTAGAGGGCGCTATTATGCATCTTCTGAAAGAATACTGATCAAAACAGGCGCAAAAGCAGAAACAAGCGTTAGCATATGTAAGCAGATGCATAATGTAAAATAGCGCGCTTATCAACATTAAACAGCATATAAATCAAAACTGCCCAATGTTACTGAATGAAAGGACTTCTATAGGACTGTGAAGCTTTGATGGACTTGATCTCCTCCATCTAGATTTTCTCAGCTTATTGCTCAAAATGTTGCCTTTTTTATGAAACCTACCCATATTCAAATGTTGATTAAAAAAGAAACTAGAATAAAACAGGGTTTGTTGTTGCTGTTTAAAAGCAGAGGCTCTGTTCTTTCTTTTGATATATTGCATGGTCAGATATTCATAGAACAAAATATTCTGAGGGCCATGAAACTTTTGTGAAAATGAAAAAAAATGCTGGCGGTGGCTGGCAAATTTTTTTTTTTTTTAAACGCTGGCGAGGAAAGAGTTAAGTTTGTTCACACACAGTACTGAGGAACGAGCGGTAATCGACAGCATGCTTCACATGAGCTTGTGTTAAACCAGAACATTCCTTTAAGAGCATTGACAACATTCTTACAGAGTTCTGTAGTAAAAACAGAACACATTTATTTATTTATTTTATCTTAAAGCAGAAAAACCAAAGTCTAGGTTTCCCAGGGTCTTGTGTCGGCAGTCTTGCCAAGTTCACTTCAATCAAGTGCTGTTCTAACAGAATTTGTGCAGGACAAAATATATACAGTATCAACGACTCGCTGGTCTCACATATTAAGCACTTCTACAAGCATGGACAACTCAATAAATTAAAAATGAAAATCAATTTAACCCTCATGTGGTCTTCGGGTCATTTTGACCCGGAGAAGATTTTCTTTTTCCCAAAAATACTAGTTAATGTTATCGCATTGGACTGAAACTTAGTGACTCTGTTCCCAAAGGGTATAACTACTTCTCAAATCTTTTTTGAAAAATTTCGTACTTTTTTTGCGGGGGTTTTGATACCTTGTTACACTTGTGGTCTTCCCGGGTCAAAATGACCCGCCTATAAAAAATAGCTTATAAATCACTCATTATACCATATTTTCACCCAATCTTGGATTCAATCTTTTTGTCAACTTGTTCTCTTTCAATTAGGACTGGTTTTATATTTCTATTTGCATCTAATTAATCGTAGGCCTCATTTATTTGACAGTAGGGATCTCATTTTTTGAGTAAAAAAAACATTATTTTTGAATAATTTTGGAAATATTAAATGAAATCTGAAGAAAATTGGCACTGTTTATCACACTAGTCTACTTTAATATTTCACTAGGAATTTTATTTTGAAAAACTTTTATTTTGTAAAAAATGGTACATAGTCACACTTGTGGTCTTCCCGGGTCAAAATGACCCGCCTATAAAAAATACTTATAAATCACTCATTATACCATATTTTCACCCAATCTTGGATTCAATCTTTTTGTCAACTTGTTCTCTTTCAATTAGGACTGGTTTTGTATTTCCATTTGCATCTGATTAATCGTGGGCCTCATTTATCTGAGAGTAGGCATCTCATTTTTTGAGTAAAAAAAAAATATTTTTGAATAATTTTTGGAAAAATAAAATAAAATCTGAAGAAAATTGGCACTGTTGATCACACTAGTGTACTTTAATTTTTCACCAGGAATTTTGTTTTGAAAAACTTTACTTGTGTACAATATGGTACAGAGTTACACTTGTGGTGTTCCACTGGGCCATTGAGGGCCATTGTGGGCCATTGTTTCAATGGGCCATTGAAAGTTAATGGGAGAGACCAATGCAAACAATGAATGGAACAACACAAAATAGGTATCATTTTAAAGCTTAGAATCTCAGCTTTTTAATGCATCTAATCACTTTGATCAACTCCTAACGAGAGCTGAGTTATCACTCTAAAACAAGAGTGTTCCCCCGCAGGCGCCACCTAGCTGCGAAATAAATAATCATAATATTTTTCAAAACTGTTACCTTGATCAACTTAAAATAGGTGTCATTTGAAAGCTTAGAGTCTGAAACTTACAATGAATGTAGCCAGTTTGATAAACTCCTAAGTAGTGCTGAGTTATTTGCTGATAAATAGAAAAAAACAAATTCATAATTTATAAACTACTTTTTTACTACATTCAGCAATATGTCAAATACATCATACAGCTCAGATAGTCCTGTGTCATATGTCATTTGAAAGGTCTCAATTAGTAGAATACAGCAAGCATAATTGTTTCAGGCTTTTTTCTAAACTTGAGTGAGATTTTTGTAAAAGAAGCCCTTCAAGAGACCCATGTGTAAACCATACATGGATGATGGAAGTTTAGACACATTTCCACTCGTAACTTCATGAAACATGCTCCGATTGTGGAAAATGACACATCATTATTTACAGCAGATGCTTACAATTAAAATGAGTCCAAACTCAACATAATCCATCACTCAGAACTAAAGATATTCCTCATGGAGTTCTAACACAAAAAATACTACAGACACACAGACTCACATAGCCAAGCAAGGTAGCTTAGACTTGGCCTTTTTACTCGTAACTTCATGAAACATACATCGATCATGGAAAATGACACATCGTTATTTACAGCAGGAGCTCACGATTAATAAGAGCCCAAACTCAATATATTCCATCAACAAGATCTAAAGATATTCCTCATGGCGCTCTAACACAAAAAATACCACAGACGCACCTAGCCAAGTATATACTCATGAAGCTCTCACGTTTGGTTTTTGCTCATAACTTCATGAAGCATGCACAGATCGTAGAAAAATGTACATCATTATTTTCAGTAGACTATCACAATTAAAAAGAGCCCAAACACAGCACAATCCATCACTCGGATCTAAAGATATTCCTAATGGAGTTGTAACACACAAACCCCCACAGGCGCTCACAGAGCTTTGAATATAGATGTAGCCTAGCACTTATGTCGCGTTTTAACTCGTAACTCAATGAAGCATGCATAAATTGTGGAAAATGGCACATCATTATTTACATGAGATTGTTAAGATTAAAAAGAGCCCAAACTCACCATAATCCATCACATGCTCATATGTGTACAGAAACAATGAACATGCTCCTGAAAATGTTTCAGTCTCTCCCATTCACTTTCAATGGCCCATTGAAACAATGGCCCTCAATGGCCCAGTGGAACACCACAAGTGTAATTCTGTGCCATTTTGTACAAAATAAAAGTTTTTCAAAACAAAATTCCTGGTGAAAAATTAAAGTACACTAGTGTGATCAACAGTACCAATTTTCTTCAGATTTTATTTAATATTTCCAAAATTATTCAAAAATAATTTTTTTTTATTCAAAAAATGAGATGCCTACTCTCAAATAAATGAGGCCTACGGTTAATCAGATGAAAATAGAAATATAAAACCAGTCCTAATTGAAAGAGAACAAGTTGACAAAAAGATTGAATCCAAGATTGGGTGAAAATATGGTATAATGAGTGATTTATAAGCTATTTTTTATAGGCGGGTCATTTTGACCCGGGAAGACCACAAGTGTGACAATGTGCCATTTTGTACAAAATAAAAGTTTTTCAAAATAAAATTCCTGGTGAAATATTAAAGTAGACTAGTGTGATAAACAGTGCCAATTTTCTTCAGATTTCATTTAATATTTCCAAAATTATTCAAAAATAATGTTTTTTTTACTCAAAAAATGAGATCCCTACTGTCAAATAAATGAGGCCTACGATTAATTAGATGCAAATAGAAATATAAAACCAGTCCTAATTGAAAGAGAACAAGTTGACAAAAAGATTGAATCCAAGATTGGGTGAAAATATGGTATAATGAGTGATTTATAAGCTATTTTTTATAGTCGGGTCATTTTGACCCGGGAAGACCACAAGTGTGACAATGTGCCATTTTGTACAAAATAAAAGTTTTTCAAAATAAAATTCCTGGTGAAATATTAAAGTAGACTAGTGTGATAAACAGTGCCAATTTTCTTCAGATTTCATTTAATATTTCCAAAATTATTCAAAAATAATGTTTTTTTTTACTCAAAAAATGAGATCCCTACTGTCAAATAAATGAGGCCTACGATTAATTAGATGCAAATAGAAATATAAAACCAGTCCTAATTGAAAGAGAACAAGTTGACAAAAAGATTGAATCCAAGATTGGGTGAAAATATGGTATAATGAGTGATTTATAAGCTATTTTTTATAGTCGGGTCATTTTGACCCGGGAAGACCACAAGTGTGACAATGTGCCATTTTGTACAAAATAAAAGTTTTTCAAAACAAAATTCCTGGTGAAAAATTAAAGTAGACTAGTGTGATAAACAGTGCCAATTTTCTTTAGATTTCATTTAATATTTCCAAAATTATTCAAAAATATTCAAAAATAATGTTTTTTTTACTCAAAAAATTAGATCTCTACTGTCAAATAAATGAGGCCTACGATTAATTAGATGCAAATAGAAATGTAAAACCAGTCCTAATTGAAAGAGAACAAGTTGACAAAAAGACTGAATCCAAGATTGTGTGAAAATATGGTATAATGAGTGATTTATAAGCTATTTTTTTATAGGCGGGTCATTTTGACCCGGGAAGACCACAGGTGTTATAGGGTTTTGAACACCACATGAGGGTTAAAAACAGCCACTCATTCATAATAATATTTACATTATTTTGTCGCATTGTTTTAAAGTTCAAATCTATCGACTGTTCTCTGTATGCCAACGTAAAAAAAAAAAAAAAGGTCATGTGACATGGCTAGTTTCTTCACCTTCTTAGAACCTCCACTATGAAATGGCATTCACTATATCGTTTGGTTGGCTTGATTCTCTCTGTGCTCGCCGCAGTACTAACTCAAATAAACACTGATGCTCTGACAGTTTTGGGCTATTTATGAGTCATTTGTTCAGGTAGACGTCCACTAGCATGACCGCAGCGCTTCTCCTGTCACTCTGGAACTGAAAGACATCTCATTCCAAGGCACGAGAGAATTAGGTCCATGTTGTCCACATCTGTCGGTAAGGTGCTTCTGTTTCCTTTCTACTTTCTGTTGTGCCAATGTGTCTTTTGGTCCACCAGACGTTGGGAAATACAGCAGTCGTGTTGCTGCGGTATCAGCGTGTGCTCTGTGTGATGAGATTGACATGTGAAATGAGCTAATCCAATAGCCAATCAGTGAATTCCAAAAACACATTTCATTAGGGAATAGTTCTGGTCCTAATATAAATTCAACACATTATTGAAGAGAAGTAACAGTAGTTTTCAGGTAGAGACATTGAATAAAGTAATCACTGGATAGTCTGCAATGTGTAACAAAGATTAATCCTTATTAAACTTACAAAAGTTATTCAGTCAAGAGCATGATTTTGATTAACATTAAATACACAGACAGCAGCAGAAATTTTAGGCTGCTGTCACTTTAAGAGCGAATGCATGGATCCAATACACTGATACCGGTACACATCGTTCTCTACTGTTTACATCCACTTAAGCCAGTGGTTCTCAATTCCAGTCCTCGTGACCCACTGCTCTGCACATTTTGTATGTCTCTCTTATCTGACACACTCATTTCAGTTCATGGACTCTCTCCTAATGACCTGATGATCTGGTTCAGGTGTGTTAAATAAGGGAGACATACAAAATGTGCAGAGCAGTGGGTCACGAGGACTGGAATTGAGAACCACTGACTTAAGCCAACTATAAACCGACTATATTTACTAGGATTCTTGCTGATATGGGCAGTTTTGTGGGTTTTTTTTGTGTGTGTGTGTGAATTTGTCTATTTAAACGCTAGAATACGTGAAAAGAGCTCAATTGAGCTCAATCTGAGACGCGGCTCTCTGGGTGCGTGCTTCGGATGTTTGCGCAAAGAAAACGAATTGAATTGAGCTCCAATTTGCTTTCCAAACTTTCGTGACGATGCAGCATTGGCCCGTTACTGTCCCGAGTGTCATTCACGTTCATATTCACACAACATTGCATTGTTAGAATTCATAAATATGTCACCAGCCAACTGACGATTGATTCCATTTCATATATTTGCCAATGCAGAATTTTACTCGCATTTGGTGCTTAACGAGATGTTTATTTTAGGCTCTAATTGCAACGTTATTACATCGCTCAACGAGACAGCGCCAGTATTTTTTCCGTCCCCTGCTCCATTCGAGACCATCAAGTTTTTAGGGCCGGATCTTTTTGGTGCTGAACCCCCTTTTCTGCACAGGAAATGTGCAGAACGGTTTGAGAACGGGCACAGGCCGGGAACACACACCAGAGCCGTGTTGGTGGAAAAGGGTTAACAGTTAAGTCTCTAATTGTAGAAAGTTAAATCACAGGAATGAAAGATTAGAGTTTGACGACTGACCTGTCCTCGTGTGCTCTTTAATGGTCTGTGTCGGAACAGCTGGCCATGGCACCGAACACCTCTGCCGGCTCTGGTGTGTGAGAGGTGGCACTTTCTGCTGGGAACCTGCCATAAGAGACACAAGAAGAAGCAAACATTAAAACTCGTCAATGTCAACCGTTCATGCCTTGAAGTGGAGGTTGTCATAATAATCCAGTTAGATCAAAAAGTTCCATGTATAGACACCAAAAGCCTGAGGGCATAGTTTATTTGACTGATGCAATCACACAAAATAAATGTGGCTGATGCAATCACACACACACACACACACACACACACACACACACAAAATACCACTGTAAAAGGGATTAATATGCCAGTAAAAGTGTGAACAAAAGATTGAACTATCTGACAGTGGTAAACAGAAATGATACAATTTACACAAATGGCATATGTAATTTTTTTAAAGTCTAAACAAGCATTGTAGTTTGGTCTGATTTTCTTTTCATCCTAAAAATCTGCTACTGATGCTTGAGGCTGCTAGGTGTTTTTATAATGTTTCAGTGTTTTATTTTGCTTGTACAAAACCCAGCAACAAAATAACAAAACCAAATATATTTACAATGCACACTTTTTATTAAATTTTTAAAATGTTTAACTCTTTATGTTTTTATTATTAGTTTTGTTTGCATTTTTAGTTTGATCTCTTTTTGCTTTTATTATTTGCTTTGTTTAATATCTTTTTCTTCATTTTGTTTGCGTTGTTTGTTTGATCTCTTACTGTTTTTATTATTGTTTGATCTCTCCCTCTTTTGATCTCTGTTTGTTTTGATCTCTTTGGGGGTGTTTTTTGTGCATTATTTGTGAAATCTTTTCATTTTTTATTTGTGTTATCTTAGGTGTGGTTCTATCATGTTTATAAAACATTGTAATGCAGCAAATCCTAACTGCAATCAAGGTGCTACACTGGCAAGTGTTTTGAAAATGTTTTTGTGCTTGTTGGGTGGTTGCTAAATGTGGTCACGTCAAGGTCAAGGTAGCATTTATTGTCTCCCTTAGGAGAAATTTGTTTTAGATTAGGGAAACTGCTGCCACATCAAGACATAACACATATAACATACAACATATAAAATGAAAATAAAAGATAAAACATTCCAGTCCCAAAATCCTACATCATAAAAACAATACATATATCATATATCATAACACAACACAGCCCTCAGTTCCTGCCTCTTGTACCCTCTATTACCATTATTTATCTTCCTGCAGTTGCTCATTAATTAATTTAATAGACAACGGTAAAAAAGAATATTTATATCGGTTATACTTGCATAATGTAACCCTGTATCTTCGACCAGAGTTCATCAGCGTATACTCACAACACATGCGAAGGGTCTAATAAAATCTTGTTGGCCTGCTGTGTGATACAACGCTCAAAAATATCCTGTAAACGTTTCCCAAAAGGGACTGCAACTGAATATCATTGTATTAGGATATTTTCCGAATGCACAAAAAAGACTTCACTATGATGATCTAACGCTGATACTATATTGACCATAGTCAAGGTAGAAGCCATATTTGACAGGACAAAGTGAAAATGCTTATTTCCATGAATGTCCGGGGGACAAAAAAAAACAACACACTGTAAACATTAGTCATTACCTGGGACCATAAAGACATTATGACATATTAACTGTCTCAAATCCTCATTTTAATTTGACTAATTAAATTTGGCATCCACTGTGATTGCCTGCCACAGTAAGGCAGAGGTGTCCAATCTTGGTCTGGGAGGACAACTGTCCTGCACAGTTTATCTTCAACATTAATTAAACACACCTGACCCAGCTATTCAAGTTCCCAGAATTACTAGAAACTTCCAGGCAGCTGAACAATACATTCGAGCATCCATAAACATGTATGCATATCAACATTCAATGGCCTTCTTCATGACCATTATAAATACAACTAAATAGCCGTTTTGTGGGGCTCTTGAAAAGAACTAATTTTCTATCTCACCTGTTGTGTGTTGGGCTGCGACTGTATGAAGGACTGTAAGCCCCAGCGCTCAAGGGAACATCTGGCAATTCACCATCAGTCAGGCCCACTGCTAAATGATTCTGCCAGTTTCCCCCTCCACTGGCAGTAGATGACACTAGTGAGGAAGAAAAGTGTGATATGTTACGTAACGTTAAACCTTAACCTTAAATTTCATCTGAGGAAAATGTTAGGGGTAGAAACCCATGCAAAGATTCCCGCTACAATGCTAGGGTGTTTTAGTTGTTTGCACCAAGTCTTTACAATATTCTGGTCTCCAGATCTATGGCCGGTTGCATAAACTGCTTAGAGTAGTCTTAAAAGTTAGTCATCTATATTTTTTTTCAAGGCTGGTCATAATTTTTTTTAAGTCAGTTACATAAAAAGTTAGACCAGTCTAATTTGATTTGGAAAAGTTGGACGGATTAACTGCAAGTAGGTCAAACTAGTTCTTAATCTAGTCTTAATAAGCTAAGCTTATGCAACTGGCCCCTGACTTGATTCCCTCATTCAATACAAATCTCAAGGGCTTTCTGCCCATTTTATCGCCCACCTGATGAACATAATAAGTTCAATCATTTATAAAACTACTAGCACATATTTTCTCAAAAAGCCGCATGATGAGGTATCATTCATGTCCATCAGAGAATGGGTGCAGGGCAAGTTAAGTGCCAAAGTTTATTAGATTAGTTTATTAGATTCGCTCTGGCAGTCAACAAAAATCTAGATCTTATTTCTTGTTGGTCCATTTCTACTGTGCAGTTTAAAAAAAAAAAAAAAAAAAAAAAAAAAAAAATTCTTATAGTCCTTTTAAATTTGTTGGCTCCTTTGGAAGTAATCATTTCTGTTACACCAGAACAGGTCTGCCAAAAACGGGAGACAACTGGGTCTATTGTCCCAGGTGCGGGCAGAGGATACAGAACCCTCTGGGCCCTACAAATGCTTACTGCCAGAACCTGGCATTTTGTTGCCCATAAGATTCATTTTGTCCATAGTCTACATCAGGGGTTCCTAAACTCTGGCCTTTGAGGTCCACTTTCCTGCAGCGTTTTTCTCCAAGCATGATCAAACACACTTGAACAAGCTAATCAAGGTATTTAAGATTACTAGAAAGTTAGAAGCAGGTGAGTTTGATCAAGGTTGGAGCTAAACTCTGCCCCCCGAGATCCACTTTCCTGCATAGTTTAGCTTCAACCTTGATCAAACTCACCTGAACAAGCTAATCAAGGTCTAAAAGATTACTAGAAAGTTAGGCCCTGTGCTAAATGGCACACTTGATATACACTTGTGGTATTGTTGACTTATAATGGCTGCTGTGCGCACATGTCCATTAAGTCCACAAGACTTAAGTAGGGTGTCCCATTTGCCCTTTTAGGTTTCAGAAGGGTGCTCACGAGTGCCCCATTTGCCGCCGATATACGCCCTTGATGCGCACTTTTGCTGAGATTGCAGAAGTAATGTAGGGAAAAGTGAATGAGGGCACAGGGGACGATTTCGAACACAGCCAGGGCCTTAGAGGTAGGTGAGTTTGATCAAGGTTGGAGCTAAACTCTGGCCTTCAAGGTCCACTTTCCTGCAGAGTTGAGAACCCCTAGTCTACATTGTGTTGTTTGAGGAACTGTACTTACCTGAGGAGAACGAGTTTGTTCGGCTGGAGTGGCTGAATGGTGCGGGCAGAGTCTGGTAGCCTAGGCTGTGCTGGGAACCTCGGTCATATTTGTAGGTGTATACCAGCTGATAGGGACCTGGGTCCTTGTGCCCAGCGCTGCGATTGTACCATCCCTTCAAATGCTCTGCCACCAAAGCCTTGTACATGTTCTTCGTCAACACCTCATTCAAGGGTCCCTGCCTTCCTCTAGGGGGTCTAACAGTTGCGTATGGATTCTGTGACAAATTATCCGATCCCTCTATTCCATAATGCCTGTTGCGACCACGGCCCTGGTAACCATGTGCTGGGTAAGTGGGGTTGATGTTATAGTGACCCTCGAGTTCGCTCTCATAAACGTAAGCTCCGTTAGAACAAGGCTCATATTCAAAGCCGGGATATCCAGTCACGTAGTAGGCAGTCGGTCCGTAGTGATTCTGCTGGTGGCCATAACAGCTGGAGTTCTGGGGGACCAAGTTGGGCATGCTGCCTGTATTGCCGTAGATCTCCACTTTACGGTGGAGCCGGTAGTCGTGGGATTGTGAGTCCAGTGTGCGGTAGGGAGGAGTGGCCGAGCAGGGGAGGCAGTAGTCCATGCTGGACATGCTGGTATAGGACGAGCAGTCATCCAACACCTCAGTGCTGTTGCTTCGCCGTGAAGGAGACAGCGGGAACACCGACTTGTTTGCGCAGTGAGAGTGGAGAAGTTGTGACTGAGACTCCAAACTACCGCTGCGGTGTCGGAAACCACGGATGTGAGCTTCCGACCTACAGGATGCAGATAAACCATAAAAACAACAAGACCAACAAGATTTTTTTCAATTTACAAAGAAATTGTAAGTAGTGGTTGCTACTGAACCAAGTGAACTTGCCTGAGTTGGCTGCTGCTGTAGGCGTTACGGGGCATGACGGGGGTTTGCGGTAAACTGCGGGGGTTCTTCAGCATTCTGGGTAAAGTTTTACACGGACTGCTTTGGGCAGAGAACACCTCTCGGGGGGTGTAATAATGTCCTGGCCCTTGGACCTCATGATCCAATCTGTATTCAAACAGACAGAGGAATACAACTGATGAAAGAGAACATGTCTGGGTAATCTTTCACCCAAAATCAAAAGAAATAATGTTTTTGCATGAGGGCAATCAAACGTAATTTTTATGACATTTATGTCACACAAAGCTATTGAATGGGCTAGGAGACTTGGACCATAGTAAGGGAGTTATAAATACTTAAGTATGGTGCTTTTATGTCTTTTTTGGAGCAATAACTTTCTTGAGGGTTTTCTTGTGATCCAGCCCAGTAGATCATTAGGTACAGTGAGTATTCACACCTGTTAAGAGGTCTGTCGTGGTGTGTGTCGCTGGCTGAGGATCGTCTCTCGGGGTCGTACTCCAGGCCGGACGATGACAGAGGAGGACTGAGACACGGGGAACACTGGACGGAGCGAGATCGTGGCCTCTGGCTGTCATCTTCTGAAGACACAAACATGGCTTTTGACTGCTGTGCTTTTATGCTTTTGGTTGCATCCGGTTCGAATAATATTATGTAAATTCATTGTTGGTGTTGCATGATAAATGATCTATTATGAGTGTTAATGTGCATGACTCAGTGTATACAGTAGGGAACAATGCTGAGGAAGAACCACTGGCAGTGAGCTAGTAAGTTGTATCTTAATTACAGTACATAATCAGAGAGCTGATAGTGGTTTCATAATTGATGTCATTACCGTCATCTAGAGGAAGACTATCACACAGGGAGCTGCACTCAGACTGAGCCAGTTCATCTATGGAAGAAAGAGAAATGATGGTATGTTAACGAAACACTACATGTAGTTCATTTAAATAAATGTTTGGTTGCCCCTGATTTAATTCATGACATGGCTAATCAATATTATATTGCATATATTGTTATTTGATTAATTGTTAATTAAGCCCAATTTCCTAAAATGAATCACATTAAATCACAGCCTAATAAACGTATATGTTATATATTAAATATGATTGCATGAACTACATTCGTAGTCACTGTAAATTTGCAGTGGTACTTTGTTTTATAGTCTCTTGCGTCTTTTTGCTTTATTTCTGTTCATGTGTATCTTTTGGATTCTCTTGTTTTAATGGCTTCCTTCAGCATTTGGTCAGTCCACAAGCCACTTCAGCTTGTTTTATATGGCAGGACAGGTCAACATATCTTTACCATGAATGAAGTACACTTTAGCATAGTTTTTAAAAGAGCACTTATTACAGAAATAATGTATTTTAAAAGAATAAATTAAAGTTTGAAAAATGTTTTTGGACACCTAATTGCATGTTCATTTCAATTTTATTTAAAATGTAAGTTATACGTTATATATTATTTGTAACACTATTTTACAGTGTCATTGTTACACATGTTACTATGTAGTTACTAGAGTTATTATAAAGTGTGCATAATTACATGCAACTAAACCAAACCAAACCCTAATCCTATAGTAAGTACATGTAGTTTCTTAATATTAACAAGTCTTAACAAATATTAAAATGTATAATTACAGTGTAACAAAGACACCTTAAAATAAAGTGTAACCCATTATTTTAAGGTGCCCTTGTTACAATGTAATTATACATATAATTACATGAATTAACTACATGTACTACTATAGGGTAAGGATTAGGGTTTGGTTTAGGGTTAGCTGCATGTAATTATGCATAATTTATAGTTATTACTTTAACTGTAATTAGATCTTCATATGTAATTTCATAATTACTTCTATTGTGTTTGAAATATTTTTAAAGTAGACTGCCAAATGCACTGATAAGCATTTATGGTAAAATAAAATATAACTATTTCTATTGAAACTCATATGTCATGCACTTAAATATATTTGTAATTACACATTACAAGTTGCAATTTAGTTTATTTAAAATATATTAACTTTAAGTGTAAGTTATGCTATAAACTAAGTATATTTCTTTAAAGCACAACAATAAATGATTAAAACAATCATTTACAATGCACTTCAAACTAAAATGTTTATTTTGACATTAAAGTGCACATTTAAAAGCGTACTTAAAGGGATAGTTCATCCAAAAAATTAAATTAGCCCATGATTTACTCACCCTCAAGCCATCCTAGGTGTATATGACATTCTTCTTTTCAGACGAATTCAATCTGATTTATATAAAAAAATGTCCTGGCTCTTCCAAGCTTTATAATGGCAGTGAATGGCTTGGTTTAACATGGTTTATGTTTGGAAGTCCATCAAAGTGCATCCATCCATGATTAAAGTGCTCCACATGGCTCTGTGGGTTAATAAAGGTCTTCTGAAGTGAAGCGATGCATTAGTGTAAGAAAAATATCCATATTTAAAACTTTATCGACTAAAATAACTAGCTTCCGGCTGACGGACATATGCATTGATTTATGGCGAAAGAGTAACACTTGAACTTGATGCACGACGCATTGACAAATGCGGAAGCTTAGAGGAAAGAGCAAAACAAAACACCGCTCATGAATTAGAAGTCTAAAACGAGAATTTTAAAGAGAAATGTCGGAGGAACTTGAGTTTGTTGCCCAGCCCTGTTTGTTTGAACCGCGAGAGGCGTCAAAGCTCACGCTATTCCTACATCGTCAAGTGTTACTCTTGTGGCGTAAGTCGACTTGCGTACGGGCATCTACCGGAAGCTAGTTATTTTAGTCGATAAAGTTTTAAATAGAAATTGTTCTTACACGAACGCATCGCTTCACTTCAGAAGGCATTTATTAACCCCCAGAGCCGTGTGGAGCACTTTTATCATGGATGGATGCACTTTGATGAACTTCAAAACATAAACAGCCATTCACTCCCATTATAAAGCTTGGAAGAGCCACGACATTTTTTTATATAACTCCGATTGTATTCGACATAGTCATATACACCTAGGATGGCTTCAGGGTGAGTAAATCATGGGCTAATTTTCATTTTTGGGTGAACTATCCCTTTAAGAGTATTAAGAACAGTGTTGGGGAAGTTACTTTTAAAAGTTACTTTAAATTTGTTACAATATTGAATTACTCCACAAAAAAGTAACTAATTGCATTATTTCATTGCTATTTATGGAAAGTAATGCATTACTTTTTCTCACCTGGGCTGGGCTTGCTTGTTTATTAACAACAACAACAAAAGTTATATTTTTACTGAATGTAAAGGCCCTTTCACACCAGAAGTGAGATGAATAGGCCTCAGGCTGAATGAAATGCAGATTCAAGCAGCTCAAACAAACCTTTTAGATGTGCTGCCAATCTGGATTGCAGAAGAATATGACGCAGGAAAAAGTTCAACACTCCAGCAATAAAAACAAAAACTAAACACAAATATGATGCTTATCTAAAGTATTATTTTGCTTATTAGTATGGTTGAATTGGATCATCAAAGTTTAGCAGCAAATACACTGTTTAATAAAGTGAGATTAAATGCATAAAGTGTATTTGTATTATGTAACCCCCAACACTGGTTAAAAAAAGTCCTGAGAGTGTGCTCTCTTTAAGTATGCTTAAGTGGCCTTTTATATTTTAACATTATCTGCAAGTACAGTTACTTAAAAATATACTTTTAATATTTGAATACACTACAAGTGCACATTTAAAAAATTAAGCACACTTCTTTTTGGCAAAGGATAAAGTTTTGAAAGCATTCTAAAAGATATGACATTAATGATATGACTAAAGATCAGGTCTAAAGATTTTTGAGGGATGTGAGTTGTTTTTAAGCATGGCGGGGTGTCCTTGCCCAGCGATGAGCCACTTCAGTGGACATCTGTCTTACATACCGGCTATGATCATAGAAGCTCTCTGTGTGGGTTTCTGTCCTTTCTTCAGTCTGTACTGGTTCATTTCATCTTCAATCTCCTGCAGTTTTTGCATGGCGTCCAGACAGTTCCTCCTCCTTTTTTTCCTCACTAATTTAGAGATGTCTGGATCGGCAGCGAGCTTCTTGGCCGCTTCCACGATTTTCTGCTGCAGGGCAAAGCGGCTCTCCAAATTTCTGAGGTATGGATCCTGGGTAGAATGATTGTCAATCAAAAGAAAACTGAGATGTAGTTTAATTTGCATTCATAAATCTGTCCAAAAATGTAAATACGCCTGTCAGTACGAGTGAGATGAGTCATCAATATTTGTAGTCTGTTTTCCCAAAATGCAAATGAATGTTTGTTTTGAGAACTTTTACAAGTATATTAGCATGCAGATAGCCTCAATGCTAATACAAGCAATGACATCTCACATTTCATGATCTGTTAGGCCACAATCCAAAACAAACACATCCTGGGTTTGTTCCCGATCAGAACCTGTGGTTGAAACCACCAATCAATAAACAGAATTCTTTGTCCAAAACAAGTGTCTGTTTTCCAAGATTGAGCTCCAATACAAGGCCACATGCTGGAGTTATTTGGCAGCTAAAATCTTACAGGTTATAATGGACAAATGCTTTAAGTTCAGTCATTTCAGATGAACTGGCATGTTGGCATTTGGCCAGCTCAGGACAGCCTCAGAGCAATAGAGCCAAACCCCCAGTGTCTTATATTTTATTCAGTCCTCTACTTGGCAACAGTGTTGTGTGGCAATGCTTCACACTAACCTCATTATATGGGAAAAGGTCATCCAATTTGAAAGCCGTCCCGACTCTCCTCCGAACATGAGGAGGGGTTTCGCCTTTGATGATGGGATACTCTTTTGGGAGTTTGCCAGTGAGTTGCTGAAAAAAAAAAAACAGATCAAACATACTGTAAACAGACAAAAGTCACAAAGAACATGTGTGGGTCATTTTTCACCCCAAAATTTGAATATAATACAATCATGTTTTATTTAAAGACAATGGAACCAATTCTAGAACCAACATTTTCCCCTCACATTACAGCAATGCCCAACAATCTCATTCTCATTACTGTAACATGTCCAGGTGCTTTGAATCTAGTTGTGCTGAATCAACCTTGGGTTGGTAAGATAAAAAAAAAAACCCACAGTAATATTGTGAAATATTATTACAATTTAAATAGATGTTTTCTGTTGTAATATATTGTAAAGTGTAATTTATTCATGTGATCAAAGCTGAACTTTCAGCATCATTACTCCAGTATTCAGTGTCACGTGATCCTTCATAAATCATTCTAATATGATGATCTGATGCTTATGAAACATTTATGATTGTTATGAATGTTGAAAACAGTTGTGCTGATTAATATTTTTGTGGAAACTGTGATTCATTTTTCAGGATGAACAGAAGGTTGAAAATAACAGCATTAATTTGAAATGGAAATATTTCTATACTGTCACTTCTGATCAATTTAATGCATCCTTGCTGGATAAAAGTATGAATTTCTTACAAAAAAAAAAAATCTTACTAAGCTTAAAATTTTGAACGGTATTTATATAATTTTGGGGTGAAATATTAACCAAACATGTTTTTTGACAGACTCTGAATATCATCAAAATGAATGATTTTCTCTAAAATAATATATTAGAGATAATATATAGTCAGCCAGTCACACTAAAAAAAGATGGTCATGATACAAACATATAGAATGAAGTATTGTAATTTGTAAAAATTAATCATTGTTTCATTGGTGAAAAACAAAATATACAAACAAACTGGTAAAATTTAGTCTAAAATGTAAGCTACTAAATATTAACTTGTTTATTGAACTGTTGTGCAAATGCAGTATAACCAGTGTTGGGGGTAATGCACAAGTAATCAGATTACTTTTTCAAGTAACTAGTAAAGTAACGCATTACATTTAAATTTACTACAATACCTGAGTTACTTTTTCAAATAAGTAACGCCAACACTGAATATATCTATAACAGTATAGTATATGGACTATTTATTGATTTATTAGACTGGATGTTTTTCAGTGTGATTGCAACAGTCAAAAAGGGAAAAAAACACTGTTGTTTGCTCTTACAGCCTCTCGCAGACAAATTTCCTTCAGCTCCGTCAGTTTTTGGCTAAGTATTTCCTGGATCTCTCTCTCTTTCTTTCTCAACTCGGCAAGCTTCTCTTTTTTCTGGTCGTCGTTCATTTCTGAGTCAGCCGAACCTGTGAAATAATGCATAAAATAATGAACACGTTCATAATGACAGGTAATAAAAGAAAATATCACGTTCAGACTGTTTAAAGCACATGAACTTCAATGACATTTCACTAAGTCCACAATGAGTCTTGAGAAGAAGCAACACAAATATGAGGAAAAGAAGCATTCCGAGGCGAGCAGCTCATTAACGGTGAAGTAAGTGAACAGAGAACTGTCAGTGTGTGTTGACGTGTGGATAAACAGAGGTTTCTAAAGGAGCAGTTCTGACTCGACTGCTATCCTGAGGGTAAGACGAGAGCTTATGTACCTGTTGAGACCAGACTCCCATTGCTGGCCATGATGAGCTGATTTTTCACCGCTGCGCTCAGTTTGTTCATCTTTGATGCTCCGTTCTCTGTCAGGTCAGTCGCGATGTCTCCTAAACTGCGGGCTGTGGTGATTTTTGCCTGTTAAATAATACATAAAGGAAATAGGATATTGAACTATATACTTTATTTCCTATGGGTTCCCAGCTAACAGGGAAAGTTCTGGGAAGGTTCTCTCAAAGTTTTACATTCTTCCAGTAACGTTAATAGAATGTTTGTTCAAGGTTCTCTGCTGGTTGTTAAAGTCCCCCTGTAGTCAATAACTGTATCCTTTAAAACTCATCTTTGATCACATATTTAACGTTTCTTATATATTTGCATGTCTTAAAATAGCTTGAATGTAACTTCATTAAGTATATGGACAATGAATATGCAAATGAGCCCCACCTCCACTCACTCACACCAGCTTAAGTAAAGATCATGTTACATGAAGATAAGTTGTAAATTTCCTACCGTAAATATAGAAAACATTTATTTTTGTGAGTGAATGCAGCACAATCGCGAACATAAATGGACAACTTTAAAGGAGATTTTCTCAATGCTTCGATTTTTTTGCACCATCAGATTCCAGAAGTGAATGGAAAGCTTATTTATTCAGCTTTCAGATGATGTATAAATCTCAATTTCAAAAAATTGACCCATGTGACTGGTTTTGTGGTCCAGGGTCACATATAGTTCATCACAACAACGTAATATACATCATACACCCGCTATATTGCTAAATCTACCCGATTTTTCATATCAACAGAAACATATACAGGAATAACCTGACTTCTCTTGATAATAAAATAAACACACTCACACACACACCAAACACACACTCACCTCTGCTGTGATTTAACACGACAGTGGGCGTAGAGCGACTATTATTAAGACTAGGAAATATTTAATTATTCAGGAATGGTGTAACACCTGCTGTAACTTTGGGTGCATTGAATCTCGTCAATCTGTATGAACCTACTGTACTTATATGAGTAATCTACAGTAATGAGTGTATGGTGACTTACTTTGCTCTGTTTTCTGTTCAGGTAGAACTGGTGTTGGCTGATGGCCATGACCCAGATGGTTTTGATCAATGAGTGACTGGCATACCAAGTGTGGATCACCAGCCCCGTCTGGCCAAAAGTCCGCTTAGTCACTGTTCGCCTACAAGCAGTTAGACACACACACACACAGAGTGATCACTATATACACTCACAGATGAAACTGCAAAACACTCACACTCTGCAGAAAATAGCTGCTAACTCAATGCATGCCAAGACACATTTTTAATAAACAGCTACAAACCTTTTATAAGCTCATAATAATGACAACTTGATCACATTAAGAAGCATTATTCATTTGGCAAACATTTAAACGATAGTGTGTATAAGGTCGCTTATTCCAGCTCGGAAATTTGAGAACAAGCTCGCTTATTCTCACACAGATCCAAGATCAGTCTCCAACACTCACCTGTGAGGGTCGTTCACCTCCACAGCAAACTTCTTCTCTCTGAAGTACAAGTTCTCCAACTGCTTCCACTGGAAGAGCTAATGCAGGAGAAAACAACACGTGAGCGTTTGACTGGGCTCCAGTAGACAGGCTGTTCTCTCAGCGATACACCTCACTGGAAAATGACTCACAGCATGTCTGACACACAACTCAACCAGTGCATTCCTCCATTTATATTCGGTTCCATTCAGTTATGATTCAAACAATAATTATGTTATGATTTTATGATAAATATTGATTAAATTTGAGTCATTTTTTGAGCTCGACAGACATGGTCACTATGAACTGCATTTAGATTATTTTAAATAATCTTCCATGGAATAAATACAGGAATGAGATGAAGGTGGGTAAACAATAACAGAATTTTCAGTTTTGGGTGAATTATTACAAACTATTATTAAAACTACATTCATACTCAAGTTGATTCCATCATATTAAATACAAATAGACTACCGTTTAAATATTTAGGGTTGGTAATATTTTGTAGTGTTTTTTAAAGAAGTCTCTTACACTCATCACGGCTGCATTTATTTGACCAAAAATACAGTAAAAACGGTAATATTGTGAAATATTATTGCAATTTAAAATAACTGTTTTCTATGTGTGGATCACCAGCCCCATATATGTATATGTATATATGTAAATATATAGTAAAATGTATATTATATATGTAAATATATAGTAAAATGTAATTTATTCCTGTGATCAAAGCTGAATTTTCAGCATCATTACTCCAGTCTTCAGTGTCACATGATCCTTCAGAAATCACTCTATTATGATGATTTGATGATCTAGAAACATTTCTGATTATTATCAATGTTGAAAACAGTTGAGCTGCTTCGGTCCCACTTTATATTAAGTGGCTTTAACTACTATACTAACATTGAAATTAATAATTTGATACAATGGACTTATTGTGTACTTATATTTTAAAAATACCTGAATGTACTTACATTTGTAATTACACTGTTGCCTTTACACCTTAACCCAGCCTTAAACCTACCCATACCACCACACCTGTCCCTAACCTCACCCGTATCACACCTCAATAGCAGCAATGTGTTTTACAATACAACATGAATACAATTAGTACATTGTACTTATTTTTAGATGCAAGTACATAGTACTTAAAGCCATTTAATATAAAGTGGGACCCAGTAACATTTGATCAAATAAATTTGTCATTGCTGACTGAACGTAATAATTTCTTTAAAAAAAAAAATCGTACTGACCCCAAACTTTTGAACGCTAAGTGTATATTAACCCTGCAGACAGCAACCCTATTTTTTTTTTTTATGGTTATTCTATCATTAAAAGCAGTAGGTGTATAGTTGCTGAAGGAAAAAAAACATACAGTTAACGCACAGTATAAACACTTTCACCTTCAATACTCTACGTCATCACAACATTTCAGCAAAGGCGTCTGCAGGTTTCCGACAAGAACATTCTCTAGTTTTAACTCTCAAGACTTCACGTGTGAAATTGAATTATCCAGCTTTTAGAGCCTCTTACCGGGTGGTTCGGAAGGTTAAATGATGTTAATCAAATCCTGAGCCTCTTCATTATGTTACCGTCTACTCTGCTGAAGCTGCCTTTACTCCCCGAGCCTGACTTGTCTCATCAGGTTTCCTACAGAAGCTTCAGGCATGCGGTCTCGGCCCAGCCTTGCTCATGACATCACTCAGATGCCAGAGCAGCTCCTCACGGGACTGAAGCGTCTCCGGCTCGGATCGGCTCTCCTCCCTGCTGGGATTCAGGAGTGAAGCTGATCTACAGCTCTGGGTGGAGGACTCTCACTCAGGCTGGGTCACTGCTCCACCTGTTCTAACCCCGTTGGAGATTACTAAACCAATTGTTCAATTCATAATGTCATGTGTGTGTGTAATGTGTTATATAATTCAGTATTTAATTGTCATACTTGCCAGCCGCCATCTGCCACACTCATTATTGTGTGATTACATCCACCTGTGTGCCATTAGCTTGTTAACGTCTGTGTATATCAGTCCTGTGTTTTATGTCACTCTTTGCGAAGTCTTGATAGTGTCACACTGCATTTCTAAGCGCTCTCTCGTTTCCCTTATCATGGTTTATGGTCTTGATCTCCTGCCCCTTTCCCTGTTTGTCTGTGTCTTGGACTCTGTCATTGTCTAGTCTGATTCATTTCTGCGAACCGGTTCTTTCGGACAGTTTGTTCCAATGAACCGGTTCAAAACCCGTTTCATCAGTTCCTTACGTCATCAAGCAATTATGACACTATGCATTTATTTTCTAACAACTCAGTGCCATGTTTTATCAAAGAAACATTCAAATAAAGTCATTTGTGTCAACGCATATTAAAACATTCAAATAAAAAGTTATCTGTGTAAGTTACCTTTCATTCACTTAAGTTAATGGTTGGCTATTTGTGGTCACAGTTTAATTTGCGGATCTTTTATGTTGGATACGACTGACCAAAATTTAGTAGCCTACATCTTGGATAAGACTCCTAAAAGTTTGCCACCTACAGCACATATTACAGACATGCATAAACGCGTACATGTTCTACATGTCTAAAGTACAGTACATAGCCTAGAAAGAATAAACCAGTCTTTTAAACTCCTTGATTTCGCTTAAAGTCCGCGTGAACTGGAAGTTGCAAACGACTTTTCTCCAGTGTTGTGACGTATTTCCCAGTGAAAAGGAATATTGAACAGAGGGCAGGGTTTTACTCTAGCGCTCCTCCTCTCCATCTCTGTTCATTACAGACTAACGGTTTGAGGGGAGTGGTTAAGCGTTTCCCAACCCAAGCCGTCAAACCTACATCATCAGAGAAGGAACGCCATTCCAGACCGGA
Source organism: Squalius cephalus (assembly GCF_949319135.1). Lineage (NCBI taxonomy): Eukaryota > Metazoa > Chordata > Actinopteri > Cypriniformes > Leuciscidae > Squalius > Squalius cephalus. The sequence continues at coordinate 10,317,295 of NC_137139.1, forward strand.
AGTAACTTTTCAGACTTTGATTAAAGATTACGACGGCAAACAATTTTTTTCTGTGTATTAACTTGCACGGATTAATTTTTCACCACAAGACCAGTAATATGCGCTAACAAAGTAAATAGGGTCAATTTTGATTTCAGTTGGACTTTAACAACTTAAAATATAATCTGAATGCACAATAAACTATAGAACAAATTATTGACATCTCTCGACAGAAAGGTTTTTGCAGGTTTAAATAAAATGTTTTTTAATAACAGTAGTCATAATAAGCATATTTCCAGTACGTGCCTCAGGCTTGCATAGTTTTGCCAACTCACTCATCAGAATCGATAATCCTCGGCAAAATTTGACAGATGGTTGATCCTAATTCGGTTCTTTATGAGTCGGACGCACTACTTTGGCTTGTGCGTCTTGCGTCATCAACCCGCAACTAAAGTTCGATTCAGTTCGATTAATTAACCGGCTCAACCGGTTACTTCCTATGAACCAGCTCAAAAGAATGATTGTTCAAGAACCGAACATCACTAGTTTGTATCCCTCTGCGTGTTACATGGATTATGATTTTGATATATTTAATTAATAAATGTTATCTAACTGCATTTGAATCCTGCTCTCTATTGTTTCTGAACCACCTGACATTACAATTATCAGTGTCTCATAATCTGATAATGTCCTGTTGTTCTCTAATTTTGTATATTACCCAACTAAATCAACACACACACACACACACACCTGCAGGTACAAAGTGTGCTTTACTACCTGTGTGTTTCATCAGCAGTTCTCTGTTGCGTAACAAGCAGACGTCCTGTATAGACTGTATGTGTTGAATGTAACACCTCATTTCCATATCATCATAGTGGTCTCAAGTGCAAATAAAATATGAATGCAAGTGCCGACATGCTATGAGTCACATCTGGGGAAATCAAAGCCTGATTTTACAGGATATTAAGCTCTGTGCAATGACTCAGGATTATATTTAGATAACACATATTTCTCCAATGCCCAGAGGCAGGAAAACACAACGTACCTTTCGGGGTTTTACTTTATCCTGTTGGTCATACTGTCCAATGCCTTTATAGCTGATGCCCAGCCACCATGGCATACCTTGCTTATCCTAGGAGACGAGAAAGAACTTTCTATTAAGTCAAGTCAAGTCATCTTCATTTATATAGCGTTTTATATAGCAACATTCTCTCTACACAGACTTTAAACGCGAACCTGTGAGAAACGCTGATGGCGTTCACATGCGCATTAAGAATTGGTTCTATAGTTATGTGCGTTTGAATATATGTGTGCAGGTTTGGAATTCCCTACAAACCAAGCCTAAACAAAGTACTGGTGTTTCCTTATAGTTTTGATACAGAATTTTATTTTATTTGATCAATTCGGGTAGATACGCGAATTCGAGTTCTTCTTGTGTATTAGTTACACAAGACTGATGCCTTTCACAGATCTTCTTTTATTAAATGAATAAATATATTAATAAATATTAATATTATTAAATACTGGAATGTTTATAAATTTACACTAAATGGATTTAGTCACATCACAAAAAAAAAGTATGTAACAAAAGTTTTAAAAAAAAAGTAACAAAAATGCCTAAGACATTAAACAGAGTGGGAAAACGTCCTTATCTAGTTACTTATAAGAAAGATGCGTTTTCAAAAATGACCATATCTGCTTCAAAATTCACTTTTTCTGTATGGGTGTGTGCAGTTTACTTTGTAAAACAAAACGACCAAGTATCGTCAAGTTTGTTTATCAAAGGCTTTATTTTACACGTAACTTGAAAGACCCCATCATAAAACCCCGTAGGAAAATCTCAAAGGGAACCAGCGGCGATTATTCTTCCGGGTTCTGACGTCATACCTGCACCACTCTATAGGTTATCACACATTTACATAAACTTGGTCCTGGGAGTAATTCAATATTGTTTGATGTCTATCAACAGTAGGCAGTACAGAGCTGAATATCATCCAATTATATAAAATTAAATGTATTCTGAGTTTTTATTGTGTTTTAATGTGACTGATATCTTGTATTTACAGGTTTATATTTTGAAAATTATTTTATTTAATAACAGCCATAACATATTCAGAATTAATGTACTGATAATCAATTAACTGTAATATATGCAGTATATATATATATATATATAGTTATAGTGTCAAAACTGATAAAAAAAAAAGTATTTACAGGTTTATATATATATATATAAACCTGTAAATACTTTTTTTTATCAGTTTTGACACTATAACCCATGAATAAAAGAGCATGGCAATTGGTCTAATCTTTATGCTTTGCATATATTTTTTACCTTCACTTCATAATAATGCACTCCATATGTGGGCAGCGACTCCACCAGGGTCAAATACCTAAAACAAAGGTAATGTAGTCAAGATTGATGTTTAACAGCATCTCCAGGATCTATCAGCACACAGCAGGCCTGAGGTGTGGGCGTGAAGGATTTAAGCAGCGAATCATAAATCACGCCGCCTCTGATGACCCGCCCCCCCCCCCCGAGGCTAATCATTGTTTTTCCGATACTCACTGCACAATGGCCTGCCCTCTGGAGAGCCCTTTCAACAGCTTGTAGTGCTCAATCACACGTTCCTCGCTGCAAAAGAGAAGGATGATGAAATCTTCTCCACGGAGGATATATTCCCCACCCATGAGATGAGGCAACCCTCCCCCCAAACCTCAGCATAAAGACAGGACAGCACACATCATCAGCCATAAAGGCTATAAATGCAGCTTCAGCATCACTGACTCGTCTGCTCTGAATGTGAATGGCTGTCTGTGCCGCTGCCTTAAATGACACATCAGCACTGCTAGTAATTAAACATCAGACAAAAATGCACTTAAAAAAAAACAAACAAAAAAACAAGTTTTACCAGTATGCTAGAGACGGATGCTCCTTCAGTACTTTAGTGGGCAACGCTGGAAGCTTCTTCAGCTCTGCTCTGGTATTTTCATCACTAAAAATACATTTTCAACACGCAACAAGATTCAGTAACTGAAACTTTTAACATGTTTTATGTTACACATTATGTTAATCGCATGATGTAACTGAATCATTATTGGACAAGTAATAGGGTACAGAGATGTGACGACATTACACAATAAACAAACCAATTTGTATATAGTTTGCTCTAGTTAAGAGAATAACAGCTTAAATTAAAAGCTACCGTATGACTTCCGAAGCCTTGAATAAAGCCTTGACTACTTTTATGGTGCTTTTTAGACCTTCATACTGACTAAAAGTCATGCTTTTTAGCTATTTCTAAAACAGCAGCTTGAACATCCCACTTAATAAGACTTAAAGAAAGTCATATAGGTTTGGAAAGACGTGATTCTGTGTAAATGATGAACGAATATGCCTTTAATGCAGAGCTTGTCAAACTTTTAAACTTTCCTGACCCAAGGAACTTTCATTATTACATTATTCTAATCTCATGCTGACCTTGTTTCTCAATTAACAACCCTTAATGTCTTTTGCCATATCTTGGATTCACTGCATCTCTGACAGAGAGAAAGATTTAGTTTAATGGTGACTTTGCTCTTTTATAAGCAACCAATTAATCTTAAGAATATATTTTATATAAAAATAGGAGTGCAGAGACCTCCACAGTGCCTTCATATAGTCCTGGGTAAAAACTCTGAGTTTTATCTCAACACTTGACAGTAGAAAGTGATATTAAAACCTGGAAATAAAGACATTTTTCAAAGTTCGTGAACTTTGTGGTAAATAAGTGTGGTGGAACTACACACCTCGTATAGTCTCCTTTAGATTCCTGTAAAACAAAATATGTAAAGCATGTGGATTTAATACATAACACTGACAAAAAAAGTAAAAACATGTCATAATATATAAAAGCTCTGATATTTTTACCTGCAATGCATGAGCAGCTAATTTAAAAACCAGCTCACTCTCCACCTCAATGTCACCCTGTGGACAAACAAGCACAATTCATTTTGAATCACTTTTAAAGACGTGCTCTGAATGCTTCAAAATCAGTTTCATCATGTCCATTTATTAATGTAATGAGGAAGCAGAAACTATGCATGTCATATTCCTGCTATGGGCATCGATTTGTTTTGGCGAAATGGCTTAGCTCATGAATAATAATTAGGTTACACACAAATAATTGAAAATAATTTTGACTGTTTTCATAAATAAATAGTCTGTCATGTATATGAAATAGTCACTGAACCCACTGCCTTAGAACAGTTTATTATAACATAAATAAATTGCCGCTGTATGTTGGAGACTCGTTGTGATTTCACTGGAACGGATAGTGAGCTGTGGAAAAGAGAGGTGTGTGTGGGAGAGAACATATAAATATAACTGCTGTCGCTTTCTGCCACTGATAACAATCACAACCACCACTCAACAAATGCAACACAAATCTATGGAAGCTTGTTTCCACCAAGAAACTCGATTATATATCACAACTCTGACTTTATTTCTCAGAAATGCAAGTTATAAAATCGGAATTGCGAGAAATAAAATCTGAATTGACGTTGTTTATATATTAAGATATACGAGCTATAAACTTTATAAATTCTATTTTTTATATATTGAGATATAGCGAGATATATTCAGACTTTTTTCCCCACAATTGGGTGGTTTACATCTCACGATTTGGACTTTTTTTCTCAGAATTGCAAGTTATAAACTCGAAATTGCGAGAAATAAAGTCAGAATTTACTTTTTTTGTTTATATATTTAGATATAAATGTGCAATTCTGACTTTTGTTCTGACAATTTAGTTTATATCTTTTAAAAGTTTAAAAGATTTTATACTGTTATACTGCAATTCTGACTTTATTTCCTCGCAATTGTGAGTTATAAACTAAGATATGTAAGAAATTAAGTCAGCATTGACTTTATTTTTTATATATATTGAGATATACTGATATAAACTCACTATTCTGACTTTTTACTTCGCAATTGCGAATTTATATCTCACGATTTTGACTTTATAAACTTTGTGAGAAATAAAGTTCGAACTGACTTTATTTGTTTATATATTTAGATACATTAAAATATAAACATGCAATTCAGATGTGTTCTCGCAATTGTGAGTTTATATCTCGCAATTCAGAATTTATTTCTCCTAACCGCAAGTTGTAAACTCGAAATTATGAGACATAAAGTCACAATTGACTTCATTTGTTTATATATTTAGATATAAACAAGCAATTCTGACTTTTTTCCTCGATTTGGACTTATTTTCTTAATTTATATCTCTAAAAAAATATATCATAAAAAAAAAGTCTGAATTGTGAGATAAAAAGTTACAATTACCATTTTTTTTTTTTTTTTCTGTGGCGGAAACAAGCTTCCATACAATTGAAATGCTTCCTCTGTATGACACAATTCTGTCGCAAGCAAAACCAAGCCATGGCAAAGAGTGAAAAAAAAAATGTTGCCCATGCTGCAATGACACAAAAATAATCCTTATGTTGGTCATGATGGTTGTGAAGAATCTAAGAGGAATTGCTTTGCTTTCTTGATTCACAAGCCAATCAGTTACACATACTTCTTCTATGGCCTTGGGATGCAATAACTCACATTACTGCTCTGAGGTCTGTGGCTTTTTAATTGTTTATGGAGGCGAGAAATGAGACAGTGAATCACTTCAGCGGGTAAACAGGCACAAATGTACTCACGTTATAGATGGCAGACTTAGCATTCAGAAAGAATAACTCCACAGTCGTGTGCTCCTTTAGAAGTGAAATGCTCTCGATGTAGAACCTGCAAATGACAAACCCGTCAGTTAATCGCAATTTCGGAGTAATAAAACGGGGGCGAGTCATAGCCAAAAGACAAAAGCCTCACTTCAAATCTAAAACAAGGTGCTTCTTTGGAGCGGCACCACAGTGATTGAGTCCGGGAATGTGCTGCATTCTGTGGTCGATGTGGTCATGTGACTTAAGACATCATGAGGTAGCGATCACATACCTCACCAGGAACTGAAGAGCAATAGGCCCTGATTTCTTGGAGAAGTCGTGTTCCAGCACTCTGCGGTCCAGCTGCAGCCATTTGCACTGACCACTGGAAGAGGAAAGTTAATCTGGCTGAAATGTGCGATCAGACATTCTTATTCAACCCAGTAAACGCTCTGCAATTTAGCACTAATATATGAAAATCGTCTGCACAGAGACGACTTCAACAGGACTCAACTGAGCAGAACTAGATGAGATTTCGCTTTAGTGATGACTGAAACACTGTTAGGCTATGCATTAATAGTTTTTTTGAACTGGTCGAACACATTTGTAACTAGTTTGCACAACCTTTAACTGTAAGTTTGGGAGTAAACAGAGAGGTGGATGACATTTTAGAATAATAACAGTAACATAACAGTGCCATGGTATTAATGGTTTTTTGATCATGGTACCTTGATAATACTGTTTTCCCATTGTACCATATACTGTAAATACCATGGTATATGAATATGGTAAAATGGTATTACCATGTAAAACAATACTATATTAAGGTACCCCAACAGTATTTTTTGTAAAGGAAACTTTGATGCAATCTGTGAAAAACAGCAGTATTACGATTTTTTTTTTTTTTTAGCATTTCCATTTTAATGTACTTTTATCCCACTGGTGCTGTTCGGCCATTTTTGAGTGAAAAATTTCATTACATTTTGTTTTTTGTAGCATTTCATCGGAATGGTACGAAATTTGGTAAAGGTTTTGGCACTTGCTGTGTGAACACAAAGAAAAATCATAGACATGATTTGAAAAGGTTAAATGGTCTTGAAAAAATAGTCACACTTGTATTGTTCACGGTCAAAAATGACCGCATTGGAAATGAATGGGAGGCAAATTTCATCTATTGAAAAACAAAATCTTACTGAAAGCTATTTTTTTTAGATATCAACCTCAAATTTGGAGTACAGCTTGTTAAGATTTATGGTTTTGATTTTCTCACAGTTTTAGAGTAAAACGTGTTTTGGAAAATATAAATTTCACATAAAAGTTGAAAATGGTATAAATAAATGCAAAACTTTTTTCAAGTCTTTAAAAAGAGACCAAGCTTCAGTCTTTGCTCCAAAGCATTCAATATCTATCTCCATTTAAATTGGAAATTCAATTTTCAGGTCCATACAGTAAATGGATAATAGCTACTGCATAAATATAATTTAGAACCATAAATCCCATAAAAATACTAAATATTAAATACAAAATATTGAACTAGAATATAGTACAATCAGTGAATCAACGTTTAGAACTGGTTCATTCAAATAAACAGACCGAACCAACTCAGACATTCTGATGCTATTAACTTAAAGGGATAGCTCACCTAAAATTGAAAAACTTGTCCTCATGTTGTTCCAAAACCCATATGACTTTTGTCCATCTTCAAAACTCAAATTAAGATATTTGTAATGAAATCTGTAAGATTTCTGTCTCCCCATTGAAAGTCCATTCCATCAAAGACATTGTAAGCTGTGAAACGATTAATCGTGATTAAGTTTGTGTTTACATAATATATGTGTGTTCTGTGTATAATTATTTTCTATACATAAATACACATACATTCATGTATATATTTAAGAAAAACATGTTATTTATATATAAAATATTTATATATACTATAAATGATATATAAATATATATACAGTATAGTATATACAGTACATGCAAATATTTCTTAAATATATACATGCATGTGTGTGTATTTATATATATATATACAAAATAATTATACACAGTACACACACATATATTATGTAACACAAACTTTTATTTTGGACGCGATTAATCGCGATTAATCGTTTCACAGCCTTAGAAATCGAGCAGCGAGTAATTAATGAAAGATTTTTAATTTTTAGGTGATCTATCCCTTTAAATTCAGTTTTGACATATCCTTTCATCCTTTATGTTTTCAAAAAGCTAGATTTTTCCAAATGTTCGATGGGAACAATGCACCTCTGTAGATAACGTCATTAAAAAGAGGCACTCACGTGTCATCCACATAGGTGAACCCAAAGTATTCCTTCTCCTTAAGGTTAAAATGCGATGAGACCAAATCCAAGAGTTCACGAGACAACAGCTTCGGCTGCGAGAGAAAATCCATTGATCAATATAATGTGAGACAGGGAGGTTTACTGAGGTCCATTACCCTTGAGTGGGAGGTGTAATAGACTAGAGCTGGGATCAGAACTGTGAGACATTATACCTGAACCAGCATCTCCAGCTTTCTGTCGTCCAGGAGCTGCACCTGGCAGAGGCGTCCCTCGGTCATCTGTGGACACAGTTATGACGTCAGATGATCGACACCGCACTGTTGCCACCTTCTCTCCTCACTATAGTGACACACTGAACATTTCATACATTTTTACATAATAACTGTCATCAAAACCAGAGGTATAAAACACAAGGAATCTCTTTTAACAGCGACAGCCAAAACAAACTAAGAAAGAATCTGTTATGGCAGCAAACTGAGATGGAGATGAGACATTTCTGCAAACGGCTGGTTAATTCTCAAGTGCCTGATTCTGAAATTTCACTAGCACTAATTTCATTTAAGCATTAGTGCTGGACATTGTTTTTTTTTTTTTTTTTTTTTTTTTTTTTTTTTATTCAAATGATTAAACTACATTATTAGTAAGTTTGGAACCCAGCCAACCAGCCAGCCAACCTACCAAACAAACAAACAAACAAACAAACAAAAAGAACCAACCAAAACAACAAACAAACAAACAAACAAAACAACCAACCAACAAACCAATCAACCAACCAACCAAACAAACAAATAATCAACCAGCAGAAGAAAAAAACAAACCAGACAACCAAAATCTACTGAACAAACAACCAACTAAAGACAAACAAAACAGCCAATCAACCAACCAAACAAATAAACCAGCAAAAAACTAAACAAATAAATAAACAACTAAACAAAAACACAACCAGCCACCCAACCTAGCAAACAAACAAACCAGAAAACCAACCAAAAAACAACCAGCACAAAAACTAATAAATAAAACAACCAAACAACTAACCAACCAATTTACTATACAAACAACCAACCAGACAGACAACCAAAAACAAACAAACAGCCAATTAACCAACCAAGAAAGCAAACAAACAAACCAGAAAACCAACCAACCAATAAAATAAAATAAACCAACCCCCCAAAAAATTAATTACAAAAATTAATAAACAAACAAACAAATACCGCAAAACATTTCTCTTTCAGAACCCGGTTACATTTAGGGCTGAACATTACAGGGATGAAGGTCAGCGCAACAAAGGTCAGCTCTATGTATAATGTCAGTAATATGCATTGTTTTTTGTTTTTTTGGTATCGCTGCTAATCCAGGGGCAATTTGGTGACAAATTCAACAAAACTTTAAATCTGTTTTAAATGAGATGCATTTAAACCAGCAGAAGCGAGTCTTTCAGGACTGTCGAGATTCCTCATGTCTCTGCATTCTGCACCAGCAGAAAGCCATGCACACACAGATTCTTGTGGAAAAACACACATTTGGTGCGCAGAACAAAACTAGTTATTTTTCTGTCACTGAAAATAACAACAGGATGTTGGACATTTTAAAATAGATAAAACATCTGTTAACAAACCAGCAGAATCTTATATAACCACAAAAACGACACAAAATTGCTTTGTTTTTCAGCTCAGCACAAAGACTGTGCTATAAACCGACCAATACCAAAAATGTCTGTTTACAATATACTGTGGTGGAGTTGATGTATAATTTCATGTAGCTGTTGAGGTGTTCTTGTAAAAGTCTATTCCAAATGATTCAAAATATGATTTAATCTTTGGTCAGGATAAATGTGGATAATAATACTTCAAGTTTCATTAGTAGACTAGCTTTCTTACTGTAGCACAGATCTTGCTTTTGCACTGCGGAGAGCTGAACCTACGTGCTGTATTTCTCAGAGTTATGGCATTATGAGACTGATATTTTGGAAAAGTTTCATATGCCCTTCTCCAAGCCTGTAATTTGTGTTTGCATGAGCTGTTTTTTGGAGAAAATTTACTTTTACAATGACATTGCAATGAACAATGTACAGTAACCAAAGAACCTACTAAATGATATGATGTATATGATGTTTGCTTAATGACCTAGAAATAGTAGGCCTACAAGTAATAATAGTAACAATATCAATCTTACATATTTCTCTTTATGTAACACCACAACTTTTCTTAGTTTAAATCCAAAAGCTTCTGATCTCAGATTGTCAGTATGAATATGACTCATCACGGCCAGAGAAAAAAGTATTTTAATAAAAAGTAACTCTCACTTAAAGAAGTTCACAGTTGTGTATTAAAGTATCAACATTGTCTCAGATGTTGCTCCTAAAATAACAAGAGAAATAAAAATAGACAAAACAAGACCATTTTGGTCTGAGTATAGAGCTGTAAATATGGACAGATCAGATTATTCAGCCCTGAAAAATGTTCAGATCGAGTTCATTATGCGTTTCATTTTGAAATCTTGGTAACACTTTACAATAAGGTTCATTAGTTAATATTAGTTAATGTATTAACTAACATGAACTAAAAATGAGCAATAGATTTTTTATAGTATTTATTAATATTTGTTAATGTTAGCTGTTCATTGTTTGTTCATGTTAGTTCACAGTGCATTAACTAATGTTAACAGATACAACCTTAGATTTGAACAATGTATTTTAACTAAGATTAATTAACACTGTAGTAGTATTGTCCATTCTTAGCTAATGTTAACTAAGGTAGTTAACTAAATGTTAACTAATGAACCTTATAGTAAAGTGTTACCGAAATCTCTGACTTCAGATGGCAGACTTGTTTGAGAAATAAGAAACGAAAGACCAAACAATATTCTCCATTGTAAAAGATTCAAAGATCCAAAACAGACCATCAAAAATGAAACACAATCCAGACTGAAATGATCCCAAAAGTACCAAAGCCACCTCAAGCTGTTAGGAAAGAGCGCCAGTACCTGGTAGACGTGGCCCGGGTAGAAGCAGGTTTGTAGGCACTGTTGACATGACCTCATCCTCTGCAGGAAACACCTCTGGATCATCCACAGGACGATCTGCCATAAGAGACTGAGCAGAGCTTCCACCCCACACACTAAACCCCACGCCATGCCTGTCCCGCCACCGGCTGGTACCCGGGTCGCCCCCGTCTTACGCAACCAGACCTAGTCTGGGTCAAACTCGAGACAGACCGTTCTTTCACCACCTCCTAATCTTTGCTCCCTCGTGCAAGATCGACAACTAGGTGACATGCGTTTCGACTGCATTCCCCATGAGCGGAGACTCGGCTGCGCCCCTGGAGAGGATGGAAGGGGGATTTCTCTTTTCCGTGTGTGCGCTGAGGTTAGAGCCGGAGACTCTGGGAGGCCGGCCAGGCTGAGGAGGAAAGAGCTGAGGTTTGTGGGGAATAAGGGCTGCCCTGCCAGCCACGGTTTTAGCTCACGATTCCACTGGTCCTTTTTCGAGCACACATGGAGACTCAAAGGGCAGATTTGTTTGCACACACACACACACACACAAACACAATCCTGCCATTTTGCTTCCAAAAGTAAACCAGGCTCTGCCACATCGATTTCTGCGGCCTGTCCACGTGTCCCAGAAGCTGCTGCCATCCCTCCTACTTTACTGCCTGACAGAAAGTGAGAGGACTTACACGGCTATACAGCTTAAAATATAACAATCCTATGGGCCCTATTTTAACGATCGAAGCACATGATCTAAAGCGCACGGAGCAAGTGCACTTAGTGCGTGTCCGAATCCACTTTTGCAAGTTTAACGGTGGGAAAAAAGGTCGGCGCTCCCGGTGCATGGTCTAAAAGGGTTGTCCCTATTCTCTTAATGAGTAATGGGTGTGTTTTGGGCGTAACGTGTAATAAACCAATCAGAGTCTCATCTCCCATTCCCTTTAAAAGCCAGTTGCGCTCGCGCCATGGCGGATTCGCTATTTACATGGCGGGATTTGCAAGCGGAAAAACTGAACATGTCTCCAGAGAGTAAACAGATCTGTTCATGTGCGAGGTTAAAGCACGCAAGCAAACCATCTACGGGACTAGCCTTAGTCTTTATGTACACAATATTAATCTTTTACATTGTAATCCTTTTATTTTTAATATTTGGCTAGTTTGTGTGCGGCTGCACGTCCCTGTGTGTGTAATAAGCAGAGTGTGCACGCTTTGTGCACCCGCCTATAGACGCACATTACTAACGCGCTCTTTAAATGACAAAAACAACACTGCGCCATTGACTTTAGACCAGGTTTCAGTTGGTCAATGGCGCAGAAGCCCATGGGCGAACAAATGGGCACAAATGCATTTGCTATTTAAACAATGTGGCGCAGAACGTGAAAATGATAACTGCGCCGGGCTGGAACTAGCAAAACACACTTGCGTCGCGCCTGGCGCTGCATTGCACCAAATATATGATACGGCTCCACAAAAAATGTCTGTGGGGTTCAAACGTCAAATGTTTATTGGGTTCAAACGCCCACAGGAAAGATACGTCTCTATGTCTCTATGTAAGCAACAGAATTAAATGCAAATTAAATGGAGACTTTTTCCAACAGCAAATCTCGTGTTTCACACATTTTTCTACTGAGAAAAAGTTTCAGAAGAGTAAAAATAAAAATCAGTTTCGACTGAAATAGCTATCGAGGGACATACTGTAAACATTTACCGAAACATTTGTTTAATTAGCACTTTCCCAATGACGTGTTTACTGTGTCCGCATTTATTTAATGCACTTAACGTGGATATGCTAGAGTAGCAGCATGTAAAATTAGCTTGGCAGAAATAACGTGAGGCGACTCATTGCCAAAGAACTTTCCTGCGATTGGTTGAATTTATCACCTGAGAACATGACACCTTGAACACTATACCAAAATTAAGTATCCAATTACCCAAATTTAATTACCTAAACTTTATTTTCGGTTTTCGGCTAAATGCAAACTTTAATTTCGTTTTTTGTGTTTCAGCAAAAAAAAAAACAGTGCATCACTATTAATAATGCAATAAAAAAATTAATTCATATGTTTTTAATTATTTTTAGGTGCAAGTATCAGCTGCATGAAATGTCAGCGATACAACTTCCCTGATATAACCCACAAACACCCCCAAAAATGTAAAAGTTTAAAAAAAATTGCTTCACTGCTTATTAATGTTAAATAGTTTGACTGCCAAAAGCCATGCCGAGACTAACAGTTATGTAATCCAACTAACATACAAAAACATGCAGAAAAAAACCCCCAGGAAATGTCATAGAGAGGACCCCAGAAGACCCTCTGTGTCAATTGTCATATCAGACTGTGGTGCGACAAAAAAAAATATGATGAAAAATATATGATGTTTATGAACGATTAATAATATTTGTAAAAAAAAAAAAAGTCCTTTACATTTTTAAGCTAATAATTAAAGGGGCTATATGTATAATTCAGAAACCCCTGTTATTAGCGACTCCAGTGGCTGTTAAGTGAACTGCAACCAGCAGCTTATTGCTTCTGCTCGTGCAAATTCTCATTGGCTTTTTCTGAAGTATCAGAGGTGTTTGGGGCTCCCAACAACAATGCTTAACTAACACTCAATGTATTTGAGGAATATATTCGTAATGCAACATATGTATCTGTGTCTTGATGTTCAGAAGGACATGTTCAATCTGCTTTGTTTTAGCAAAGGCATCTCCTAGACTGACTTGACGTGTTATGCCACAATGTCTGTGTGAAAAATGTACAGAAGAGGTTAACCCAGCCTCATGACTCACCATTACTTCATCAGGTCACGGAAAATAAAGAACAACTGCTATATTTCTGAGTATCAGGCCATGCAAGGACCAACTACACCCATTTGATTGCATTTTATTAGCAGATTCTTTTAAACGGAGGGATTTATCGTGCTGAGGAGAGTGTGTGGAAAAGCATGTTAAATTATAGCCTGTTCTGTTGAGCGGCCCATAGTGCAGTGCTGTTATTAGGAAGGAACCAGCGGAAAACCAGAAAAACAGTCTCAGACTTTCATCTGGAAACACTACAACATTGTGTTAATGCCTTAAAACATAATGACACTGCTGATTTCTCATAAAAATACCCATTCAAAAACAAATGAAGTTAGAAATCTGTGAGCAATATGCTTTCAATAATTGGGACTTTTTGTAACTTCTGAAGCACCAAATGTCACATCTGATAACTTTTAGACAAGTGGTTAATGACGGCAATGCTTGTTTCTTAATATAAACTGAATCATAAGTTGATAAAAAGGAAGAAATCTGCCGAACCGCACACACAGGATTGTGGGATAGCATAGAGAGTGAGCAATGCTGATTTAAAAACAACTGGCTTTTCAGAAGGCATTTCAGAAAATAATCATCAGAATTATTAGAAACTGTTTTTACAGAAAAACTAATAAAGTGCATTGTCATAATTGTTCATGAGAATAAACCCACTTGTGTTGGTTGCTAGGATGTTCTGGGTGGTTGTTTAAGTTAAAGGAATAGTTCATAAAGGAAAATTGTGTTATCATTTACTCATTTTGTTTTTTTTCATCTGTGGAACATAAAAGAAGATATTTTGAGAAATGTCTTAAAACATAAAATCTAAATGAAACTATAATATAATATTATATAATAATAAATAATAATAAAATAAAACTATTTCAATAATATAAATATTTAATGATATTGTTTTATGACAAAAATCACAAAATAAATGTCTGTATAATATTAAATAATATTACATATTTTATCTTAACATATTTTCATTATATATATATACACACACACACACACTAAGACCTGCACATAAAAATAAAATAAATCATGTGTTTAATTCATGTATTTTTCATTAATTGTCAAATCTGAATTAATCGTATTACACAGTAAATAAAAAATAAAACTGAAATTTAAAATACAACTTTTTGTCCTTCAGTTTTCTCCTAAGTAGATCACGGTAAAGAGAGAGTTGGTTTAATATAGCAATACTCACAGACAGTTTCTGTTAATCAAAAAAGTAATCATTTAAGCAGCTTAGGCGTAATTATAGCAGAAATATTCAGATGTTTTGAGTGTGTGTGAGAGAGCCCAGCTAACAGGGAACGTTCTGGCAAGGTTCTCTCAAAGTGATGAACAAACATTGTTCCAGTAACGTTAATAGAACGTTTGTTCAAAGTTATCTGCTGGTCTTTAATAATGTTCCCAATCATTAGCACAAAAACGTTATTTATGCTTCATTCATGGAACGTTTAGTTGGATGTTTGTCTAACATGTTGCTAAATGTTAAAGAACATTCAAAAGTAATGGTCCCATAATGTGTGCATAATGTTCCCTTAAAGCCCCACTGAAGTGTCTTGAAACGAGCAGCTTTGCATGATGCGTTGACGTAATTTCCACTGAAACAGGAAGCTAAGGCGGGACATACTGAATGGCTCCTCCCCCTTTTCAAACAGCCAATAGCGTTTAGTTTACCTCACAGACTGCAAGTTGTACTTGACAGCAACCGAACACACATCTCCAACCCATATTGCTCCGTGACGTGTCAACGGTCGCTTTGGCCAAGTGGTATTTATAGCATAGGGGGCGGAGCTTTAAATTCTAGAGAGCGTTTGATTGGACAGAAGCTGAAATCTGCGGTGATGCCATAAAAATCTGTCATCCATTTTTAGCGGAAGTGAGAGATTGTAAGTTTTGAATGCTTATGGCTCATGGGACCTTATTTCGGAAAAAATATGTATGGTAGTCAATGGCGAGAGACAACTTTTATTCCACCTGAACTGTGCCCTGAATTACACATGTTTGTCAATTTAAAAGATAATTATGAAAGTCAAGAAAGTCGCAGTTTGTCATAAAACAGAAGAGTAACATTAAGTTTTATGTGAAAATCGCTCAATGAACTACAGCTCTCGTCTCGCACTATGTACGTCACCGTTGCTCGTATGTGTGCAGTCTGGTACAAAACACTCAGGCATGACAGCGTAACGTTACGATTATAACCTAAGACTATAGAAAAAATGACAGACGTTAGCTTCAGTAAAGTTAGCTTCATTCATTGAGAGGAAAGGTATGACGTCACGTGCGCCTTTTGGGTTTGTAGTCTTTGTAATGTATTTTCACAGTCTTATACCGCAACAGTTTTACATCAAACTGCGACTTTCTTGACTTTAAAATGTATCTTTTAAATTGACAAACATCATATGAGTAATTCAGGGCACAATTCAAACGAGATCAAAATATTTGTTGTCTCTCGCCATTGACTACCACACAATATTTTTCCGAAATAAGGTCTCATGGTGGTCCACCGGAAGGGGAGGGACTTAGGCTCTCTATATCTCCTAAATGTGAATGTTGTCATTGTTTTGGAGCACACCAGCTTATTCATAACCTTAAGGCTAGCATTCATACTAAAAGCTAAAAAACGTTAGCTAAATGACGTTATTCATAACTTAGTGGGAATGCCAGCAAAATGTTCTAGCACATTTTTTTGTCAGCTGGGAAGATTACAGATGTTGCTTGTCAGACATAGCAGGAGAGCAGTCTCAGATCAGAGAAACCTGGTTCAACTAATAGATCTCCTCTCAAGAGAGCACACACACACACACTCGCACACCCACACAGATCATGTGACCAGCATTACGCCTCGGCATCAATTAAAACCCCGATAAACATCCATTCAGCGTCCTCATGGTCCACACACCAAGCGCTGCACTGACTGTCCTCTACAAACTAAAGTATACATTTCATTGTTGGGATTCATTTGAGAGAAAATGGCTCTGGAGTAACCGAGGGGCAAGCAGAAAATCTATTTTGGTATAATAACTTACATCTCTCCACTTCAGCTATTCCATCTTTATTGGTTTTCGGTAGCATAAGCTTCATAAAAATATGACTGGCTGCGTTTAATACGACAGCTTGAAAGCACTCAACGCATTGCGCACACTCAAATAAAACCTGCTGGCTGTGAAGATAAACCTGTGAGGATTTTGGAAGCGTGGATGATATTTGCCATGGCAGATATTAGATGTTTATCTATGACATTTGTAATTTTCTATTTATAAGTGCTTCTGCTGCCATCAGAGCTCATCTCCTGTCAGGCCTCTGTCATGTTGTAATTACACGAGCTTCCAGATGGTGGCAGCGCATTTCACTTTCAGTTCACTCCACATAAATAACAGATCCTGCTAATAAATAACAGAATATAAATCATTTTAAATAGATCAATAATATGTTATACTTTATATACACTAATGTTCAAAAAATTGGGGTTGGTAAGATTTTTATAATGTTTTTGAAGGAAGTCTCTTATACTCATAAAGGCTAAATTTATTTGATCCGAAATACAGTAAAAACAGTAATTTTGTGAAATATTATTACAATTATTTTCCATGTGAATATATAGTAAAGCATATTTTATTTCTGTGATCAAAGTGTCACATGATCCTTCAGAAATCATTATAATATGCTGATTTGATGCTCAAGAAACATGTATTATTATTATCAGATGATTATATCAGTTGATTATTAACAGTTGTGCTGATTAATATTTTTGTGGAAACTGTCTGTCACTTTTGATCAATTGTATGCGTCGTTGCTGAATACAAGTATTCATTTCTTTTAAAAATGTCTTTCTTTCTTCGCCCTGATTCCAAACATTTGAACGACAGTGTAAATACGCTTCAAGTGATTTCCATTGATTATCAAAGATAATTGCCGTCTGTGACGACTGAACTCAATGAATCACACAGAACGAAAGTAAATAAATAGAAAAAAAGCTTTGTCTTCTCCTCAGTAGACCACAGTGAAGAGAGAACTGACTAAAAGCAAGATACAATCACATTAGTAACACACTAATGTGAGATGCCAATGAATGTGAATTTAATTTAGAAAATGAAACATGGCTTTTTTATCCTTTAACCCAGTAGAGCACAACAGTAACGCCACACTTTATCAGCAGCTTTCAAGTATTCAATAATTTCAATCATTTTCTTAATAAGAAATCTTCAACAAAGCCATTAACCAAACTAACCAGCGCCAATATGAATCAAAACATTAAAAAAAGTGATAATGCATATAATATTAAGGATACAGTAATATATTCTGAGTATTTGTTTAAGTCGACTTGTTCTAGAATAGCCTATTATATACAGTGCTATTCATTTACTTTAAAGCATAAACATAACATGGAAACTGCTCACTCGGACAGTCTATGAAATGCCACTGTTACACAGCATGTGTGTGTGTGTGTGATTTGATGTCACGAGTGTTGAGTGTCACGGGGAAGGGTACACAAGACAAGACCCTTGGGCTCAGTGAAGTTAAAGGCCACGTTTAAACGGCCCGTCCCGAGTAAGGCAGTCCACCTCCAGTAAGACTGCAGTAAATCCATGTAAAGCCTCTAACAAAACCCCTTTGTCCTTTAATCTGCCACACTGAGCAGAGCTCTTCTGCTTATTAACAAAAGAAACCTCATTTAGTTGAATTAACGTACAGTTTCCCCAGCGGAGAAACAGCTAAGAACATTTATAGACTGAGAAAACGAGTCACGGACGGGGCAAACGGTGAAGGATCCTAAAGTACATCTTTCGATCTGTTATTTGGGGTTTGGTCAAATACACAATCTGCAGAAAAAACAGTGAATTATTTAAGACTCTGCCTTAACAGATGACACAATTACATCGTTTAATGACTAGAGCGTCGATGTCAGGGATTGAAGCCCCTCATTTAGAGGCTCTGGATGAGAGGAAGGGTGAAGAGGACTCGAGAGTGTGTGTATTGTTCATCTAATAGCCACCTGTCCACTTCACTGATGTTAGCAAACAAACAACCTGCAGCTGAGGCCACTATAAAACAGTACAGCCTCTAAAATCTATGGCCTATAACAAAGTAATGATGTCTTTAGGTTCTTGTTGAAGTCCTTATGAGTTTGTAAGTGCGTTTGAGTCGCTTTGTTAAGGCGAGTCGGTTCAATCGGAGGCCATCTTGTAATGTCTCCAGACGGCCGTTTGCTATGAACAAACTAATGCAGCTCTATCGGCTTGAATGGGGGAAAGACCAACATGTATTGTCAAGGTTATGTTTTGATAACATGTTACAGCAGCAATAGCATCTGACTACAACTGTATCATGATGTTTTTATACAGCTGAAATCACGCTTAAAAACTGCATATTTCAGGCTGGTTCATTTAATGCACATGTACATTCTGTGGTAATCAAACTATAGCAAAAAGGCAACTGGATCTTTGAACTGAAAATGCTTGATTTCCTTTGTGAAACAGAAGTGTGCTTAACTGTGCTAAATCTACACTTGTAGTTGTGTACTTGCACTTGTAGATTATGATATTAATGACATAAAGGTCACTTAAGTGGACTCAAAGAGAGTACCTTTTCATGACTGTTTCTTTACACATTTAAGTACACTTTCAAAAATGCACTTTGCAATACTATATCAAATTAAAAGTTTTGGTTACACTTTATTTTAGTGACCTTGTTACAGTGTAATTATACATTTCAGCAGTGTTGGGGAGTAGCTAACTACAAGTAACAATAGCCGCTTTCCGACCAAGTAGTTACAGGAACTGTCCACTTCTAAACAGTTCTAAGAACTACTCTCCCCCAAACTCGGGTTTGCTGTTTGCCTTCGCACTGGCCAAGTGGCCATAGGAACTGGTAGGAGGGGTAAGGGAGTGACGCAAGCACGGTGACTTTTATTTTGACGGCGCGACGGACCTTTATTTTGGCGGCGCTGAGAACGCCAGAGCAAACAATGCTCGCATTCTCTGTGTTTATTAGTTAGCGATCTGTCTAACAGTACTGTTTAACATGTTATTAGATAGAACTGTTATAGAAAGTAGACAGTATATGAAAAAAGGTTATTAGCCTATGCCGTGTGGTTGATGTCCAGTGTTGCTAGCTGAGCAGATAAACATAATCATGTTTGGCTTGGTCCCCTCAAAGTTGCATTGGATTTTCTCTTCAGCATAAAGGTTTAGAGACCCATCTATCACTGTTTTCCATGTTTGTATTGTTAGTTTATGGAGTAAATATATAGGCTATAATCTGTGTGTTTATATTATAGCTGTTTTAAAAATGGCGGGCGCTGGTGTTCCGCGTGCGTTCGATCATCAGCGTACACTAAACGTCACGGGTAGTTCCTATAGTGCTGGTTTAGACCCTACTCTGAAGTAGGACCTAAATTAGTTCCTCCAAATGGAGTTCCTAGAACTAAAATCGTTCCTAGTTCCTGCGGTGCGAACACGCCGACATCCGGGTACTTTAGCCAATAGTTCTAGGAACTGTGAAAAGGTTCCCCCGGTCGGAAAGCGGCTAATGCTACTAACTTAACTACATTTTTCTTGACAGAAGCTCAGTTGCTTTTAAAACAGTAGCTTTTCCAGTAGCGGACTACTTTTATCAGCAAGTAGCGGTGTAGCGCGACCAAAAGCTACATTTCGTTTTGAGTATTGATGAGCCTGCAATGCATTGAATCGTCTTCTGATTAGATCACAAACTAAAATCGTGCGTTACCAGCATCTACAGTTTCATCACACATCTTACGGCTTCACAGTTCACTGAGAAGAGATCAGCTGATGATTATATAAAGGATGTACAGTTGAGAGTTAGTAAAGTTTACACTTATGTATGTAATTTATGCAAGTTCGCTGCATCAAAGACTTTAAACTTGAATAATAGCAATTTTAAATTGATTAATTGTCCTGCTTTATTGCACTCTATATCAAATGTCTGCATCTGATTTTATGATGACCCGTCATAGTTTAACTTTCCCGCCACAGTTTTATAATGAACCTAAAAGACACTAGCGTTGTGTTTTGAGCCATTGCTTTGGCAAAGCATCTGTCAATCGAAAAGAAACTCAAAACATTATTCATTAACAATTTTCTGTTATTTGTTATATACTATGTCATCATAAAAATGTAAAAATAAAATCAAAGTAGTTTCGATGAATGTTGCTACTAGCTAGCTGCTTTTTGATCGCAATTTGTAGTGTAGCAAACTACTTTTTCAGTAGAGTGGCTTGACTGTATCTTAACTACTTTAACTTATGAGTAACTTGCAGCTTGTCAAACTACAGTTTCAGAGCTTCTCCAACACTGCAATTTATGTCTGAGTAATATTAATTAACTGTGTTCTTACTATAGGGTTAGGATTAGGGTCTGGTTTATGCTTAATTTATAGTTACTTCTACAGTAACGTGTAACAAGTGTCACCAAAGTTTTACTATTTATTTTACTAGTTTTACTTTATATTAAATCATCATGTTTTAGTGGAAGTACACCTTATTGATGAGTTGACTAACATTTTAAAGCACATATGTAAAGTTCTTGATTATAATTTTAAGTGTAGTGTTATTCAATATTGCATTTAATATATATATATATATATATATATATATACTAAATTGCAACTTCATCATTACAACCATTAGTAATAATTAATTATCATTACAATAACAATTACATAATTTGTGATGTTAGTCAACAAAACATAAGTTTACTTCTTTAAAGCAAAAATGACAAAATATTTTTAAAGCATAATGATTTAAAATGTACTTTAACATAAAACTTTGAATTTGACATTACTCTTTCCCCGCCATTGACGGAAATGTCCGGCTTTCCGTGTTTTCACTGTTATACGGTAGGGGATGCTATTACACATCCTCTGAAAGAGAACTGAATCTCCAGATCAAAACACAGGGGAAGAAGAAGCAGAAACAAGGGATAGAATATATAAACAGATGCATATTTAAAATAACGCGATCATCAACATTTAACAGCATATAAATCAAAACTGCCTAATGTTACTGAATGAAATGTCGACCCAGGACGAGCTACAGGACTGTGAAGCTTTGGGGGTGTTGATGGACTCGACCTACTCCATCTGTGTTTTGATCATCGTTCTGAATCCCATCCGGACATTGTCCATTGAGTACATTTAAGTGGGCTTTATTTAATTAATATTTGTCACAGTGTCTGTTGTGTTTCCACTGGGTGTCCACTAGAGGTCCCTTCCTTCCTGTCTCCATTCATCCTGGAACCACATTTCCCATAATCCTTGTTTGTTCCCATCACTTGTGATTACACCCAGCTGTTCCCATTTATGTTGTTAGTGTCTGTGCATAAATACCCTGTTTGTGTTAGTTCATGTTACGGAGTCATTATTGTATGTCACTCGTCAACGCTAAGGTCTGTTTTCAAGTCTGTTCTCGTTGTTGTTCTTGCTTGTTTTGTTTAATCGTTATCTGACTGATTAAATGGTTTTCGACACTGGCATGGATGACTACGATTCTGATTATTTGGACTTTGACTCTTGCATGGATGACGATTATTTGGACTGCCCTGATTACCATGTTGCTGCGGTTGGATCCACCCATTTCTCCGCTAGCGATCGTGACAATATTATATTATCTGTAAGTACAGTTAAAAAAAAAAAAAAAAAAAAAAAAACAAGTACAATGAAGTAGTGTAGAATAAGTGCACATTCAATCCAGTTATATGCACTTGTTTTTCATAAGGGATGATGGCCCTCGAATCTATGAACGGAGCAAATAATACTGCTAAACTTGTCACTATAATGTCTCCGCAAAACAGAGTTTCACAGTCAAAAAGCTTCAGCAAATCAGGACTTTGGTCACCATTGGCTGCATTAATGCACATATCTAGGATATTGCCTGTTTATATGTCTATGCGAGGAACGCTTGGCAAACAGTATGAAATGACTGTGGCACACCCATGTTTGCATGAGAAGCCACGCTGAATATGTTTCCACATTCTTAATGGCTTGAATCATGCTCTTATATGCCTTACCACGACAAAACCGATTAAAAACCAAGACAATTCATCACCTTGCCACAAGACTCTATTCTGTAGCATGCTGTTTGTAATTCATTCAGACCGATTCCAGGAATCTGCCGGGACAGAGATGTATCTCTCCAGGCCTAGAGTCAGATGTGCCGTGGATATCATGTCTGCGAGTGAACCCAAGCGGGAGCCTTTATCAAACTCCGTCCCAGTCTGTGTTCAGCTTATCTCTGTTTACTCCATGTGATGAATAATTGAACAGCACTCGTGTCACAGTCTATCCGGGTATGAGCGTTCTGTCACACTGACTGAACGTACCCTTCTTTAGTCAGAAGCAATCTAAAGATCAAGGCTAAATGTGCAACTGCATATCTGACACTGTCGATTCCTCTGTCTAAAAACTGTACAATGCATTTTTTGTAACTGTAACGTGACTGTAAAGGCCCTGATATACTCACAGCAAAGTTATTTTAGTCCTTTAAACCAAACAGATTTACAGTATTAAACATGAAAACACAGTGTCAGTGTTGCTTTCGATTAGAATAACACTTCAGTTTCCACTATAAAGCATCTCTCCAGTGTTTATGTTTTCACTCGCAGACGCCGGATCTTGACGGACTGAATGAGGAAATGAACTGAAGAAGATTTCGAACTCTTAAAATTAACTTAATTTTGGCCTGATTTTGTTCAAAATGCGTCATTTTGAACAAAATTTGAACAAAATGCTCCGTTCATAGTCACACTAGTTCGTTCTTCGATTTTGCTTTAAGTATATTGGGGCCCTTAATCAACATGCATGAGAATTCAAGATTACGAGATTCAAGAAATTATGTAGAAAGTTACTACGTCATGTACTAAACACAAAATAGTTACAATATATATGTATATGGATGGGGAATTGCACGATTCTGATTCCGATTAATGATTGTGGCTCATTAACAATTCCATTAATTATACTTTGTTCTTTTGAGGAAACTATATACTAAACTAAAATACAAAAAAATTATACTACTTATACATATAACATTTTAACGTTTTTATTTTATTATTATTTATTATTTATCACAGTTAATTACATTTATTATTTGACTTTTATTACATTTTTATTTTATTTTATGTCGTCATTTAAACTTCATCTAAAATTTTAATTAAAACAGGAAATATAAAAATCAAATATTAATAAAAATTAAGATACTATCTCAATAACACAGGTACTTATTGAATCACTAATAGAAGCGAACATCATACAAAAATGTGCTTCCTGCAGTTTAAAAATATACCTGACCCTAGAGATCATTCCAGCTTTTCACGGGTGGTTTTTCCAGGCCATGAACTCAAAGCAGAGACGCACGTGCTGACAGGCCGTTCCAAGGGTTATCAAGACCCTGCTTTGAAACAAAGCAAAACTTTCCTTCTGGCCAAAATAATGTCTTCCTGTCAGTCTACATCCCTGTAAACATTCCCATCCACGCAGGATACTCTCTCTCTCAAACAATCAAGTCCTTGTCACACACATTTACCGCAACTCATGTTTACCGCAAAACCAATTCTGAAGAGGATCTCTCTCACAGAGCTGCAGTTGTGTTAAATCCTCTCTCTCTGTGTGCATGTGTGTCTGTGTGTGTGTGTGTGTGTGTGTGTGTGTGTGTGTGTGTGTGTGTGTGTGTGTGTGTGTGTGTGTGTGTCTCCACAAAGATATTTTTCGATATTTGAAATCCTTGTGGGGAAATGTTTTGGTCCCCATGAGAGCTTATAAATCATACTAAGTGATGTCTTTTGAAAATGTAAAAATGTGATGGGTTTAGGGGTAGGGTTAGTAAGAGGAGAGAATATACAGTTTGGACAGTTGAAAAATCATTATGCCTATGGAGAGTCCCCGTAAACCACATAAACAAGTGTGTGTGTGTGTGTGTGTGTGTGTGTGTGTGTGTGTCTACACAAACCTTGGCAATAGTATCGCCATTGGCTTGTAATTTTTTTAGATTACTTGCCAGAATATGATGTATGAATGAAAATGTATGAATGCATATTTGTCATTTTAACAGAACTTAGAACTGGTGGTGGTGCTTGAGACATTGTTGGTCATTCAGTGTTTCTGAAAAAAAAAACAACTAACAGTAATACTGATTTTGATAATAATACTACTACTAATTCTATTAATATTACTACTAACTAATAACGGTTTCACTTTATTTTAATGGTCCCTTTAACATATTCTGTTGACTATAAGTAACGTTTCACCCACTACATAAGAAACCGGCAGTGGCTTCTGCTAGTTTTTAAAGGCTGAACTACGTACTGATCTTAACTGTTTAATGTTAGACTCCCCCCCCCCCCCCCCCGCTCTCTCTCTCTCTCTCTCTCTCTCTCTTTCTCTCTCTCTCTCTCTCTCTCTCTCTCTCTCTCTCAGCGGTGGCGAGTTGGGCGCCTTCACACTAGAGTTTAACGGTGCGTCAAATACGCTGCACATCCATTGAGATGAACTGGAATAGTATGAAACTCTCAAATGCTCAGTCAGTGTGTAAAATATATCTGTGCTTACTGCTAAACTTAACTTTACTTAGCCTCTAACTCAAACACTGGCGAGTGAAATCTAACAATTTATTAGCCAATGGCTAATGATAGACATTATTTAGTCGCCTTTCTCTTCAGCCTCTCTCTCTCTCTCTCTCTCTCTCTCTCTCTCTCTCTCTCTCTCTCTCTCTCTCTCTCTCTCTCTCTCAAATTCAAATTCAAATGAGCTTTATTGGCATGACTTGTACAGTATTGCCAAAGCATTGGCCATTACATAAATGGACATTACATACACAAATAATCAATAAATTCAATAAATCAATCAGTAAACAAATGCATGAATACATTTATATAAAAAAAAAAACAAAAAAAAAAACACCTATGTACATTAGTACCAACATTCAGACAAGATAAGGATGATTCTGACTGTAGTTTTGTCCACTGGCTGACTCTCGTAGTTTGTGGCAGGCTGTCACATATTTTGCTGCTGTTGTGATTGAGCTAGAGTTCTCTCCCAGAATATGCTTTAATTTTTCTGAATTTGGTAATGCCATAAAATTTGTTTCTAATTGTTGGAATCTAGTGAAATAGTCTGATCTAATGCTGTAATAGTGATCACAGTGTATCAGGAAGTGATCTCTCTCTCTCTCTCTCTCTCTCTCCCCATCTCAGCTGATATTACACCTCTTTGCCTTCCTCAGGTGCTCAGTCATGACCCCTGACCCTCCATTCAGTGATGGATACATTTCACACCTCTAATACCAGCCTAAACACTCTAGACCAGGGTTCACCAATCTCAGTCCTGGAGGGCCGCTGTCCTGCAGAGTTTAGCTCCAACCCCAATTAAACACACCTGAACCAGCTAATCAAGGTCTCATTAGCTTTCACTGTTATGCATAGAGGATATAAAAAATTGGATGACTCGTAATTTCCTACTTCTAAATTCTGAAAAAACAGAGTTTCTAATTATTGGACAAAAAACTTCCTCACGTAATAACCTAGAATACTGTCTAACACTTGATGGCTGCTCTGTTAAGTCTTCGTCGTCGGTTAGGAACCTGGGTGTGCTCTTTGATACCAATCTTTCATTTGAAAGTCACGTGTCTAGTATCTGTAAAACTGCATTTTTCCATCTTAAAAATATATCTAAATTACGCCATATGCTCTCATTGACAAATGCGGAACAATTAGTTCATACGTTCATGACCTCAAGGCTAGATTATTGTAATGCTCTACTGGGTGGTTGCCCTGCACGCTTAATAAACAAACTACAGCTGGTCCAAAACGCAGCAGCTCGAGTTCTTACCAGAACCAGGAAGTATGACCATATTAGCCCGGTTCTGTCAAAACTGCATTGGCTCCCTATTAAACATCGCATAAATTTTAAAATATTGCTGATCACTTACAAAGCACTAAATGGTTTAGCTCCGCAGTACTTGAGCGAGCTCTTAATGCATTATAGTCCTTCACGTCTATTGCGATCTCAAAATTCCGGCCAGTTACTAATACCTAGAATATCAAAATCGACTGCTGGCGGTAGATCCTTTTCCTATTTAGCACCAAAACTCTGGAACAGTCTTCCTACCATTGTCCGGGAAGCAGACACACTCTGTCAGTTCAAAGCCAGATTAAAGACACATCTCTTTGACCTAGCTTTCACATAATACATTATAGACTTCTATAATTTAATGTTAGGCTGCATATATTAGGTCAGCCGGAACCGGGAACACTTCCCAAAAATCCTGATGTACTCGTTACATCATGAGAAGAATGGCATCTACGCTAATTTTAGTGTCTGTGTTTATCCCGAGGTTTTCCTGCAGCCTGCCGGATCCAGGCCGTATCCAGATCTGACGAAGGACCTTCGCATGGACCGATGACAACGCAGTGCTGAAGTGCCAACTAGTCTCTCCCTATGGAGGATCCCACTACCACTATACAGATAAGGCGTTGTCGGGAAATTCGTTTTGCGTTCCTACCCCAAAGCAACAAAATAAAATAAAATTCTTTATCAAAATTTATAAGGAAAGACAAGTACTTTGTTTAGGATTGGCTTGTAGGGAATTCCAAACCTGCGTATATTCAAACGCACATAACTATAGAACCCATTCTAAATGCTCATGTGAACGCCATCAGCGTTTCTCACAGGTTCGCGTTTAAAGTCTGTGTAGAGGGAATGGTGTCGTCTTAGCGGCCCCTAATTTAATAACAAATGATCGTTGCGACGGAAGCAAATCAATCAAAACTAACTTTAGATGGAAATAACTTAACTCTGCTATAAAGCCAAAACAATCTCTGTTACCTTAAATTATACGCTTATCTCTGTAAAGCTGCTTTGAAGCAATCTACATTGTTAAAAGCGCTATATAAATGAAGATGACTTGACTTGACTTGATTAGGCATACTAGAAACTTTCAAACAGGTGTGTTGGAGCTGGTTGGAGCTAAACTCTGCAGGACAGGACCGAGATTGGTGAACCCTGCTCTAGACTGTGGATGGTGTGAAGAATTTCGCTGGATCTTAATTCAATTCAGTAGTCAATTGATGTTGGAATTGATACGGGGGAAAAAACGACTACATCCTTACTGCTCGTATCACTGTGTATCAAGTGCTGAGGAAGATCCAGAGCTGAAATTTAGACAATGGCATTTCATTTTCAACAAGCCCTGTAAGCAGTAGACCAATCACAACAGACTGAGTCATCTGACCAATCAGAGCAGAGTCGACCAATCACAACAGACTGAGTCATCTGACCAATCAGAGCAGAGTAGACCAATCACAACAGACTGGGTCATCTGACCAATCAGAGCAGAGTAGACCAATCACAACAGACTGGAGCATCTGACCAATCAGAGCAGTGTAGACCAATCACAACAGACTGGGTCATCTGACCAATCAGAGCAGAGTAGACCAATCACAACAGACTGGAGCATCTGACCAATCAGAGCAGTGTAGACCAATCACAACAGACTGAGTCATCTGACCAATCAGAGCAGAGTAGACCAATCACAACAGACTGGGTCATCTGACCAATCAGAGCAGAGTAGACCAATCACAACAGACTGGGTCATCTGACCAATCAGAGCAGGGTAGACCAATAACAACAGACTGAGCCATCTGACCAATCAGAGCAGAGTAGACCAATCACAACAGACTGAGTCATCTGACCAATCAGAGCAGAGTAGACCAATCACAACAGACTGGAGCATCTGACCAATCAGAGCAGAGTAGACCAATCACAACAGACTGGAGCATCTGACCAATAAGAGCAGAGTAGACCAATCACAACAGACTGGAGCATCTGACCAATCAGAGCAGAGTAGACCAATCACAACAGACTGGGCCATCTGACCAATCAGAGCAGAGTAGACCAATCACAACAGACTGAGTCATCTGACCAATCAGAGCAGAGTAGACCAATCACAACAGACTGGGTCATCTGACCAATCAGAGCAGTGTAGACCAATCACAACAGACTGAGCCATCTGACCAATCAGAGCAGAGTAGACCAATCACAACAGACTGGAGCATCTGACCAATCAGAGCAGAGTAGACCAATCACAACAGACTGGAGCATCTGACCAATCAGAGCAGAGTAGACCAATCACAACAGACTGAGTCATCTGACCAATCAGAGCAGAGTAGACCAATCACAACAAACTGGGTCATCTGACCAATCAGAGCAGAGTAGACCAATCACAACAGACTGGAGCATCTGACCAATCAGAGCAGTGTAGACCAATCACAACAGACTGGGCCATCTGACCAATCAGAGCAGAGTAGACCAATCACAACAGACTGAGCCATCTGACCAATCAGAGCAGAGTAGACCAATCACAACAGACTGGAGCATCTGACCAATCAGAGCAGTGTAGACCAATCACAACAGACTGAGCCATCTGACCAATCAGAGCAGAGTAGACCAATCACAACAGACTGGGTCATCTGACCAATCAGAGCAGGGTAGACCAATAACAACAGACTGAGCCATCTGACCAATCAGAGCAGAGTAGACCAATCACAACAGACTGAGTCATCTGACCAATCAGAGCAGAGTAGACCAATCACAACAGACTGGAGCATCTGACCAATCAGAGCAGAGTAGACCAATCACAACAGACTGGAGCATCTGACCAATCAGAGCAGAGTAGACCAATCACAACAGACTGGAGCATCTGACCAATCAGAGCAGAGTAGACCAATCACAACAGACTGGGCCATCTGACCAATCAGAGCAGAGTAGACCAATCACAACAGACTGAGTCATCTGACCAATCAGAGCAGAGTAGACCAATCACAACAGACTGGGTCATCTGACCAATCAGAGCAGTGTAGACCAATCACAACAGACTGAGCCATCTGACCAATCAGAGCAGAGTAGACCAATCACAACAGACTGGAGCATCTGACCAATCAGAGCAGAGTAGACCAATCACAACAGACTGGAGCATCTGACCAATCAGAGCAGAGTAGACCAATCACAACAGACTGAGTCATCTGACCAATCAGAGCAGAGTAGACCAATCACAACAGACTGGGTCATCTGACCAATCAGAGCAGAGTAGACCAATCACAACAGACTGGAGCATCTGACCAATCAGAGCAGTGTAGACCAATCACAACAGACTGAGCCATCTGACCAATCAGAGCAGAGTAGACCAATCACAACAGACTGGAGCATCTGACCAATCAGAGCAGTGTAGACCAATTAGGCCTGTCACGATAACACATTTTGCTGGACGATAAATTGTCCAAGAAATTATCGCGATAAACGATAATATTGTCGTTCCGAGACCATTTTCATTTAATATAATTATAATGGCATAATAATGCAGGTACACTTTTTCAACGATCTATAAACTTTTATTTCTAAAGAATATTAAACATTGAAAACGGAAAACATTTTAAATATCCAAGAAAATGAACAAAACAACCAAAAACAATAAAAGCAATGGACTCTTAGTGTCTGTTAACAAAATAAATGTCTGTTAATAAATAAAATGGATGTAAACAAAATTGCACTTCAAAAAATATTAAACATTAGGCTTTAGACATTAGGCATAAATAGTGATACATTCCATAACAGGCAAAACTGACAGTTAGGACCTTTGTAAACAAAAACAAAAAAGCCTCAACAAGCCATATCGCACAATTTTGCACTGTTACTCCTGTTACTTTGTCAAGTGATTGTGTACTGTCGGGAAGACGGAGACGTGCTTTATTGCGTGTGTATGCTACGCACTGAAAATACTTGGTTAGGATTAGGGGTGAGTGCGTGCGTATTACACGCCATAAAGAGCGTATCATATGCACGCAAAAACTATTTTTGGCGTATAAATGGCACGAGAAATAACATTCGTGGTATAGATACGCATTTTCATGTGATCGGGCTCGCTGTCGCAACTCACAACTAGCGTCTTCTCTCTCTCCCGGCAGTCGCCGCAAACAGTCCCGCCGGCGCTTTCCCATACAAAGACCATGTGACTGACAAGCGCCGCGGCGCCGCCTCCCCACACAAAGACCATGCAACTGACAACAAGAGTGGTCATCCAGTCTCTTTGGTGGAGAGAGAGAGACGAGGAAAACAAACAAGCATGCAAATGGAATTATCGCGGCCGGAAAAATTATCGAGCTCATTTTTTTTTATCGTGCGATTAATTGACTTATCGACTATCGCGACAGGCCTAAGACCAATCACAACAGACTGAGCCATCTGACCAATCAGAGCAGAGTAGACCAATCACAACAGACTGGAGCATCTGACCAATCAGAGCAGAGTAGACCAATCACAACAGACTGGGTCATCTGACCAATCAGAGCAGAGTAGACCAATCACAACAGACTGGAGCATCTGACCAATCAGAGCAGAGTAGACCGATCACAACAGACTGTTTAATTAATAGTATTTTTAAAGATTAATTTAAAGTGAGCATTAGATGATGGCACATGTAATATAAATGTAAAAGGAATTTTACAAATGAGCATTGAAATGAGCTTGCACTATTATATATCCAATAATGAACAATACATACAGTACATCCAATATCTACCGATACTGATATTAAAAAATAATTCATTGATTAATTTAAAAAACAACAACTCATAAAGTACGAAAAGTGGAATAAGATAGCCAAAGATCACGTCACCACTACACCAAGGGTAAAAATTACCCTGGATAAAGTGAAAAAAACCTTAATAGTTTCCACCAAAATACCACATCAATTATCCTTGAGGATTGCTATAAAATCATAATAACATTATATCATCTTCAAACAGTTAAGTAAGCATTCAGAATTTTTTATTCAATTTTGAATTAACACTGTTTTACCATAGTAAGTGGAAATTTCCACGGTAATTTAGCATCTCAAATGTCTTGCATGGTTAAACTAAAATTAGTGATGGAGCTCATGATGTGTTTCAGTAGCTGGTTTCGCATCAGAGCAGAAC
Source organism: Squalius cephalus (assembly GCF_949319135.1). NCBI lineage: Eukaryota > Metazoa > Chordata > Actinopteri > Cypriniformes > Leuciscidae > Squalius > Squalius cephalus. The sequence continues at coordinate 10,349,049 of NC_137139.1, forward strand.
TGCTCCACAGCAGCATCAGAGAGAAACTGCACTGGTTCTGCAGCTGGACTGCAGTCTCCCCTGTCCCGGCCGAGGGCGAGAAGAGAAGCTGTCTCTGTACACATGTCTGAGCTGATCTAATAACATTCATCTGCTCTGCGCTCAGTCCTAGTGCTCAAGCTTTTCACGGGTTTGAATATTTTCAGCTGACATTTAGAAAGTTAATGTGCTTCGAAACCTAGTGAGCCGTAGTGACTACCCAGATAACATTTGTAGGACTGCAGGTGCAACCCTTGTGGGAAAACAACACTAAGCATACTTATAAAAAGAGCACTTATTACAACAACAATATACTTTACAGCAATATACTTAAGTGCCAACTGAATGTAATGCTCTTAAACAATGAAATGCATGTTAATTGGATTAACTGAAAATAGATTATACAGTCCTATAGTTTAAATTTATATTAAATGCAATTAGCTGAACTTAAAGGGATACTTCACCTCTGGAAAGATGAATGTGTATTTAAAATTGGTCATTTATGTAGAAGAAATGTGAAGAAATTTTTTAATTTGGAGCTTTCTGGACTGAGAAAAGCCAGAAAATGTATTTTTGGCTTATGTGGATGAAAGACAACAACTCCCAGAATGCACTTGCTTCGCTGCCCTAGGAGGCCACGCCTACCGGTTAGAGAGCGCAGTTGAAAACAACAAGGTTAGGCTACCAGTGAGTCTCCGTGACGAGTCTGCCTGGGATTTCGGGATCGCCCAAAATGTCCGGGATTCGGCTTTTGCGTTCTACAGTCGCCATTCATCATGTTTACTGTGGTGAGCAGGACGAGGCTGACGGCCGCGGGAGAACGGCGCGAGGCCGGTGGCATCATTACTGAGACGCGCCGGTCTCGCATCTCTCGCGGAGGAGCGGGAATTTTCTTAGCAATGTTAAAACGCACATAAACCGATCACTTTTTTAGCGTTCATGTAAACACTACATTCAGATTCACCAATCGGAATGAATTCAGTTAGATTGAAACAAGAGGTGTGCATGTAAACAATGAATGGCGACCGCAGAAAGCCGATTCCCGGACATTTTGGACGATCTCGACGGCCGGACAAGTCCGGGAAATGGAGGATGGTCAGCTTTCTCCTACTACTCAGCTTTCTCCAAAGAAAGACGGCTGACACTGTGTACATTCTGTGAGTGAGATCCCACCTCCTGTGGGCGGGTTGAACAAATGCGGAACAGCCCCTACTACTGGCTGTAGTCTTTAGCCTCTGGCCAGAAAATCCTCCGATGACGCAAAATGACGATTTTTGCGTCATCGGAGGATTTTTTTCCAGACAAAAATTACATAAATCTCTCATCTCAGGGGGATATGAGGGGGGAAAGCACGGTAATTCGAAAATACAACAGGTTTTCTACTAATACAAAGCTTAATGCTAAATCCTGAAGTATCCCTTTAAGAGCGTTTGTGTCCCACTTAAGTAAGACTTAAGTGTATCTTTATATGTAATTTCAAAATTATTTCTATTTTCTTCTGAAACATGGTTAAAGGGTACTGCCAAATGACAAGCATTTATTGTAAACTAAAATATGCTTTAATGTAATTTCTCTTCAAACTTGTATGTAATGTATTTAAATATATTTGCAATTATTACACATTAAATTAACTTTATATGCAATATTGAATGACACACTATAGTTAATTAAGTAATTAAGCTTTAGTATGTTAGTAAACATCTGAATAAGTTGACTTCATTAAAGCACGAAAAATTATTATGAAAACATAATGATTTTAAATGTACTTTAAAGTAAAACTTTAAACTTTAAAAGTGTACTTAAGTGTGTTATAGTCATGAAATGTTCTCTCTTTAAATACACGTAAGTGGCCTTTTATTTCATAAAAATGTTATAAACTGCAGTTATTTACAAGTATGCTTTTAGGATTTTTTATTTTTTTACAAGGGAAAGGATGTTAAAAACCGTTCATCTCAAGCCCGTCATGAACGATCCCACAGAAAGTGTGGCTCACTGAAGAAGACTGCTACTACTTCAATAATCCATGTTTTTTTCCACCTGGCAGAGGATTCAACGGCAAATAAATAAATCCCATAGACGTACACTGAGCGAGGAACCCGAGCCATATCTACAGACCAAAATATCACAGAGACTTGGGGGAGAGCCAGTAAACAACACCCTAGCAACTGCCCACAACACCCTAGCAACCACATAGCAATGCACTGGCAACCACCCACAACATTGTGACAGTGATTTTGGTACAGGCAAACAAAAAATCTAGGTATATGTTACATATCAAGACCTATCCAGATAATTATGGATCCTGCACTTTTCAAATCACCCACCTACGTGGTTTGATTTAATGTCAGTGTAGACAGCTGGCCATGCAGGCAGGAGACGTCAAGTCAGTTCATTATACATTGACACAGAGCCAGTGCTTTGAGAGGATTTCTTTCTGGCACACTGCTGGTGTTGTGGTGTGGCTACAGGCACTGAGTTATAGCATCCCTTGAGAGGCTGTGTAGGGGTTAAGTGGCTCAATCCAGGGCGCAACAGATGCACTTTTCAGCAGGACTCTTTGAACTTGCACGTTTAATATTTCATTATTGCAATGGGCCACCGTGCCATTGTTCGGGAATAAAGGCAGCAGAACCCCTGGAAATATGCCAAAAGCACTGCACTGCCGCTACATCTATGAAACCTGTGATTGGTGGATGAATGTATACGTTTGTAGTACTGATTTTACAGCATTGTATAGCCTATTTCATTACTTAGCATTAGTTAATCACATCTCTATAGGGCACAGCTGATTGGTTCCTGCTGTAGCCAATGAAATTGCTGCTCAACCTTCAAATACTTGGTTAGCATTTGCTTAGCAGCGCAGCGCACTTTCAGAAACCCTCTGAAACGTATTGTAATGTGTATGCTCTGTTTTGGTTTAGATTCATTGTGTTTTGGTTCTGTTTTCCCTGTGTTCACTGTCATTGCAAGTTGACCTAGTTTCCTAGTGTGTGCCAGTTTGTTCCCTTAGGTACTGATTACGTATCACCTGTTGTTCATTTAGCTACCTCATTATCTCTTCTTGTGCATTTAAGCCCTTAGTTCTCTCCAGTGTTTAGTCTTGCGATAATGTTGCATGTTTGTTTAGTGTTTATTATTCTGTTCCTGTATTCTCCTGAGAATCAGTTAATAAAATTAAAAAAAATTATACATACTGTCTTCAGATGAAGTGGCTCTGATTGACTCCAAATAAATCTCAGCTGTTTTTCTTGGTTGCTACTACTACAAGATCCATGGGCCACAAAAAGCGTATGAAGTATCAAGAGGATCTTGTTGTTTAAAGGTATAGCTCAGGCAAGGGCTACAAAAACATTTCCAAGATATTAGATATACCATGGGTCTCACCTCAGGGTGAACCTGATTACACCAATTACATGTTTCTGGATCACCATCTTTGTTGATCCTGGAACAACATTCCAATCAACCAAACCGATTTGAGGGACAAGTTAACAGTTTATGTCAAGTTTTGGATTACAACCAGGGTTCGGTGCTTCTACATCAGTGTTATTCACCTATTATATCATTTCACTCTGGTTTTAGGGATAACGTATGGGTAGGGGTTAGGTTATAGGGGTAGGGATTAGGGGTGGAACGGTACATGTATTCGTACTGAACCGAAACGCTACGGGCACCACGGTATGGTGCATAAATTTACACGGAGAACACGTGGAATAAAAATAAATAAAACTTGCGTGCAAATTAATGAATGTAATCCGGAACTACTGTTAGACACGTGGGTTCTTTAGGGACACCTAATCTGTAGCTCCGCCTTAGCTCTGAAGCAGGCTGCGATGTAAAGATTGCAATGCTGGAATATGGTGTGTGTGTGTGTGTGTGTGTGTGTGTGTGTGTGTGTGTGTGTGTGTGTGTGTGTGTGTGTGTGTGTGTGTGTGTGTGTGTGTGAGTGTGTGTGTGAGTGTGAGTGTGAGTGTGTGAGAGAGAGAGAGAGAGAGAGAGAGAGAGAGAGAGAGAGAGAGAGAGAGAGGGGAGAGGGAGACGCGGGCGCGATCGAAAAGTCGCAAAGTGTTTACTTATATTTGTGTGAGTGTGTGAGGCGCGGGTGTGATCAAACAGTGGAAACATAAAAACATACTCCGTCATTTTGTTTATACAGGACATCATTCAAAATGCTAAGTGTTTAAGTTACTGTTAATTAAAATTTTAAGGAAATCTAATATATTAATCTGAAATATAGCAAATTAATTTTCAATTCATTCAGGTACAATTACCAAACATATCTCAAGGTCTTTTTGACTTTTTATTAAAGGAGAACTCCGGTCAATTTTAACATTGAGCTCATTTGTTTGTAAATTTGGAATGCTGTCAATACACAGTGCACAGGTCATGTGAGTGATTCCTTCAGAGTGAACACGAGTGAATCTGACTGCAGTAGATGTGAAAGAAATGGATAAAAATGATGTTATTTAAGCCAGCGCTCATACCTGTATTTACATCCTGTTTTCGGTTGAAGTCCAAAGTAGTCGATTGGCGAGTTCACGCGCATAGGTTTAGTTACCTATGATCACGCGCGTGAACTCGGCAATCGACTACTTTGGACTTCAACCGAAAACAGGATGTAAATACAGGTATGAGCGCTGGCTTAAATAACATCATTTTTATCCATTTCTTTCACATCTACTGCAGTCAGATTCACTCGTGTTCACTCTGAAGGAATCACTCACATGACCTGTGCACTTGTAATGACACATCAAGGATGTTAAGAGGCTAAAAGCAGGTTTAAATATTGCCCCATTGAAGTCAACAGGGTGCAAATTTTAAAAAGAGGATAACACGGTGTAGGCAACACCGATTTTTGTCGTTGTTCTCTGTATTGACAGCACTCCAAATTGACAAAAAAATTAGCTCAATGTTAAAATTGACCGGAGTTCTCCTTTAATTTAATTAATAAACTAAATATATAAAACTATTGTCAGTGCACTACAAATAAACTGGTTCTATGCCTTTACTTTATTAATAAAACTTATTTAAAAAATGCAAGGCTTAAGTAATTTATTTTCCTTTGGTGGTACAGCCTGAGACATGCACAAGCCTTCTGCATTTTTGTTTTGCTTTTCCCTCATTGTACCGAACTCGTACTATATGAACCGAACCGTGACTTCTGTGCACTGTTCCACCCCTAGTAGAGATAGGGTTCAAACTAGATTTTCAGACAGGAATCTTGTTCCTGGATCAACAAAATTAGTTGACTCAGGAACATGTCTTACATGGCAGTCATCAACAAGTAGAGAAAGTATGGCACAACAGTGTCATTATCAAGAACAGGGCGTCCCTCCAAAATTGACAAGAATACAAAGTGAAAACTGGTCAGGGAGGTTGCAAAGAGGCCGACAGCAACATTAAAAGAGTTGCAGCTCTTTCTGGCAAGTACTGATTGTGACAACTCTCTCCCATATTCTCCATCTATCTAAGCTATTGGGCAGGGTGGCAAGACTCAAGCCTTTTCTGACTAAATAAAACATCCAAGCACAGAACCTACTGGCATCTGCTAGAAAATGAAGAGAACTTTCACCTTTCAGCATGACAATGATCCAAAACAAGCATCTAAATCCACAAAAGAATGGCATTAGCAAAGAAGGATGAATGTTTTGGAGCAGAGCCCAGGCCTGAATCTGTGAGAGACCTGAAGAGCGCCGGGCCCAGGAGATGCTCTCGCAGTTTAACAGGTCTGGAACGTTTTTGCAAAGAAGAGTGAGAAAATATTCCCAAGTCAAAATGTGCCAAGCTGAATAAAATCAAAGCAGTAAAATCAAAAGGGTGCTTCAACAAAGTATTATTTCAGGGGGGGGGGGGGGGGGGACACTTATGCAGTTAGTTATTCCACTTTTTTTTTTTCCTCTCTGAAATGTGTAACTTTCGTTTTCAGATTATATTCACTGTAGATCTGAGAGGTAAAATGGGATCACTAGCGAATCCAAAATTGTTGGCTAATCTGAGAAATTAATAATTTTCCTGTATCCCACATGCAAACACAATTTTAGCGCTTTACCACTGCATGGTATGGCTTGCCGAGGTTCCAAGCGTGCCGTACCAATACCAAAATGTGATGTGTAAAAACTGCACATCACTGATTGGTCAGAGAGAATTGTCACTACCAGCGTCATTGGATTTGCGACACGAGACACAAGATTTGTTTGCATAATTATTTATTTTAAACGACTTGCTTGAAAAAAAAAAAAAAAAAAACCTTGAAATGGCTGAATCGTGGTGAGTGTTCAGTAGATGAGGTGCAGATGTTCCTCTCGTTGGTAGCCGAGGAGCGGATCCAGCGAGAGCTGGATGGGGCGACCAGGAATTTAAAAGTTTTTCAGCAATTATAACGATCAGTCTATAATCCCACCCACTTTGAAGTGGTATTAAACTGCAGTGGAAAAGCAAACCAAGCCAAAGCGAGCCCAGCCGAATCCTACCATGCAGTGGAAAAGCGCCATTTGTTTAAGTTCAACTCAACTCATGATGTCTTAAAGTTTCTATGCCATGGACTTCACAAACTTTTTTATCATCCAGCATTTAGTTGCCCCTCTGAAGCGTTACTGCTTCAGTATCAGAACTTTTAAACATGTCTTTGTTTCCTGGCGGACTGTTAAAGATCATCTCACACTAGGCTTCTGGAAAAACTGTAGAAGTCAGCCAATCAGATTCAGACGTTTGTCTTCGCGAAAGTGTTTTTTTGTGCCATATGCATCAGATGTTCAGTGTGTGGGCGTAATGTCTGAGGCTGAGACTATAATCATTGTGACAAGAACGTTACTGAAAGGATCAAAAACATGCAGCCAGCTGGAGCCTGAAACACGCCTTCGCTGGTCCTGTGTGTTTTGCACGTCACGCCCATCAGCCTCCCAAAGAGAAGCACGTGGAGGTGAGCGCGGCTGATCGTAGGACGGCCTAAATGCGGACCCACTCACAAACCCAGATAGCATGATCATATACTGTAACGCTAGCCGAAGGATGCCAGGAAGGGAGAAAACAGATTCTGCATTAATTTTACTACAGTTAAAGTCCACTGTACAGGTCCTCATTCAGATATGGGAGGGTAGGCCACTGTCTTTGGTCGATATCATGTCACAAGATCCAGCTCTAGACTGATTACACACACCTTTTACACACATACACACACTGTCCCGCCGGCAGCTCATATCCTATGGGTGATTAGAGTTGTGTGTCTGTCTGCCAGCTGCTTGGGCAAGAGATTACATATGTTTGCAGCCCTCGGGGACTTCAATAAATCCACCTGCAGCTCATAGTCTAAACAGTAGCTGTTAGACATGTAGTTCATTCTGTATTCTGAAGGTCAGTGGTGCTACTACAATCAGTTAAAACAAGAAAACTCAGATCCGATGGCCAGATGTTTCTTCAAAACACCATCCTTCTCTTCTGAGGTCATCCACGATTGTGAGAACTTGGTCAGTTTGTTATTCACATGGGAACTGGGAACAAAATGCTTTGATTTCAATTGATTTAGGCTCTGTTAAATGGTGATTATCATGTAGGTAATATAAAAACAATATATAAAAAAGTTTTAAATGATATTTTCCATACAAAAAAAAATATGCCTTTTTTAAGGCCATTAAATTTGTTTTGCAACAGTTTCATTATAATTATTCACATTTCCCTCCAAAGTTGTAAATACTGTAATGCAAATAATCTCATTGTCATTACAACATAAAATATCCTTAATTGTCAAGAAACTATGGTGTCACAATGCAATCTTATGTCTTTTATTCTCCTGCTTTGTTCTATTCATCAAAGAATCCATAAAAATATTAATCAGCACGACTAATTTCAACATCGATAATAATCAGAAATGTTTCTTGGGCATCAAATCATCATATTAAGAGTGATTTCTGAAGGATCATGTGACACTGAAGACTGGAGTAATGATGCTGAAAATTCAGCTTTGATCACAGGAATAACTTACTTTTTATAATATATTCACAGTTATTTTAAATTGTAATAATATTGCACATTATTATTGTTTGTACTGTATTTGCAGCCTTGATGAGACTTCTTTCAAAAACATAAATTCGATCCCAAACTCTTGAACGGTAGAGTATGTCATACCAAACCTGAATCAATCAACTTAAAACAACTTAAACCAGTTTTGTGAACTGGATCAACAGACTGATTATAAAGAACTGACTCAAAATCATGTTCAAATTCATATGGGTAACAATATTTATATGAGTAAACAATGCCAGACTTTTCATTTATAGGTCAACAATTCCTTTCATGGTCCTGTTTTCTTTGTGTATAATATAACTTGTTTTTTTTATTTTGTTTCTTTCTTGGCAGTTTGGTGAAAATACTTCCTCCCCTGTGTGTTGAATCCCTCTTTCTTGAGGATTATCAGTGGAGATACTGTACCTGCCAGCTATGAAGCTCAGAGGCATCAAACAGCCAGTTAACAAGAAAAGAGTTGAGAGAAGCAGAGCTTTCAAGAAGCTTTCATAAGATGGAAAAGAGAAATGACACTGAACTAAAAATAGCTAAGCTCAGACACTAGGTCATCTAACTAAACTTGTACATAAAAGCACCTTGAACGTAATCTGTGCGAAACGTTTTACAGAAAGATGTGCTACTAGTGAAAAGGATGTGATAATGTACTGTCATGGAAAAACACTGTTACTTCCACTGACTTGCTGTTATCAGAGGGCGAACCAATGCAGAAACAATGAGCGATATGTCTTCTTAATTAGCGTTTAAAGTGCCCGTATTATGGATTTTTTGAAAATTACCTTTCATGCAGTGTGTAATGTAGCTGTATGTAAATGTAAACAGTGTGCAAAGTTGTAAAGCTGAAAGTGCTTCATAAATAAAGTTAGTTTATCTCAATATAAAGAGTCGACTCGGAACCGCTCAAACAAGTCATTTGGAGTTCAAATCTATTTTCACACGTCACAACTATCTACAACTATCTAACTGCACAATGCCCGCCTACATTTCGCGTGGACAGGACATCTTGCTGTAGCTCGTTCATGTGGATATCATGTCGTCAAGACGTTGTGCTCTCCGCCAGAAAAGTAAATTTGGTTTATTTTCACTTCCAAAGTATGAGGCTGTGAAGAATCAGCGGTTAAAATTCATCTTTACCACGAAACCACAGCAGTGTAATCCCAAACTTTTGCTGTGTTCCCTTCATTTTACTGACGACTGCTTCTCAAATCTCGGAGTTCAATGCAGGATTTGCAAAACACTTGCTCTAGAAAGATGGGTCAGTACACAGTTAATTTGGACCAATTTGCTCCTCAGAATCACAACCTATAAGTATGACTAATTATTGATGTATATATTTTCTACCGGTGTTCAAAATACTTAGTTTTGTGTTTTATATTGTGTACATTTTTATTTGTTTTACTGAAATACTTCAGTTGTGGGCCACTATTACCTAAAACTGTGTCTATTAATGCAGAGTGTCTGTCATTCTCACTACTCTGAGTAAAGATAAAGGATGGAGCAAGATTTGTTTTACCAACGTTTTTGTTACACCAGTCATTCACGCTAGAGCTCGGCTATCATACAGTATGCGCCGTAATGATACAGTTCCTGCATGAGCACTTGCCTGGTTAAAACCAGACCATTCTCAGTCTGGCAAAGCTTCTTTAATAACTCATTTCCAAGGGGGCGTCACCAACGGACGTCGCTCAAATGCCTCTGGGCGCAATTGGATAGACCTAAAACCAATCAGAGCGATCGTCATCGTGTAAAGCCATATGCTGTGTCCCAATTCGCCTAAGTTACACTACGCCATAAAAGTATGTACTCTTTTTGTGAAGAAAAGGTATTTATTTTTGAATGTGTAGCAAAAAAGTAGGCAAGCTTTGGGACATACTTCGTCATCTTTATCGGACGGATCTGACGCGTGCATCCTGTCACGTAAACTGCCCTGTCAATCATCTTGTCACAGTTAAAATCCTCTATTAAATCTAATTTAATTTCCTACCATTTCGGAGAGAAATGTAGTAGCACGTTCATCTGCCAGTGGGTCTTTCATGGAGACTGTCCTCATGTGTTTGCAATTTGAATATAATAATGCATTTAAAAGTTGGTGCGCTTCACCAACGGAGTGGACGTCGCTCAAATGCCTCTGGGCGCGATTGGATAGGCTAGACCTAAAACCAATCAGAGCGATCGTCATCTTGTAAAGCCCGCCTCAACGTTTCTGATTGGTGCCGCGATTACGACGGCATGGAAATGGGCTTGAATGAGCTCTTTGCCAGACTACTTGCAGAGCAAATCTAAATTTGTTGACTGGGTTTTCCCAGGCTACATGAGCACTGCAATAAATTAGAAATATACACATGGGTTTGTTGATGGGCATACTGTACTCTTGTTAATGCTGATGGTGAGGAATTACAGTTGCAACATCTCATATAATGTACCTCAAACTGAGTAGTGCATCACTGAGAAACGTCCTGCTCAAGTCGTCTTGCGATGGAGGTTCGGGTTGAATAACTAGTTCTTCCAATGTTTCATCATCGGACTCGCTCTCAGATTGATATGGTAAATTCAACGTCATTGTTCGTTACTGTCTTTAGTTTACAGTGTACAATCGCTGAGCTGTAGGAAGCCTCCGGATGGAGCTGACGTTCAGTTATGGCAATGGGCGTTTTTGTTTTCGACACGCACGCTGTACGCGGTAAACCAATCACAACACACTGAGCTGTCTGGCCAATCAGAGCAGAGTGGCTCGCGGAAAGGAGGGATTTAAAGAGACTGATTCATCCATCGAGTCGTTTGAGAATCATTGAACAATGTGGTGATGTGCAAATGTATTATGAGAAAATGAAACAGTTTTTTGACCTTTGATGCATGTAAACATGTTGTAGAAGTTTAGAATAGACTTTAAAATAGCGTAATAGGGGCACTTTAAAATTAGTTGATGTCTGTTTGTGACAGGACTTCCTGAACATGAGTTCCTGCAGTTGCTTCTCACAGAAAAGACGGTGGAAGATGCTGGCAGCTTATTTCCACCTCCAAAGACTGTCCTTTAACTACCAGTTCCTGTTTACAAGGCTGACAGGCTAGCGGTACGTCAAAGAGTCTTTTCCTGAGAGAGATAAGAGGAAAACATAAAAGCAATAAAAACATGTGAAGGGGCTCGAATGAGATTCGAATGAGAATTTTTGTTTATGTTCAGTTTCAAGGTCGTCAAAATGCTATTGAATTCCTAAAAGTTAACTTTTTTAACTGCTTTATATTTACAGCCATCCGATTACATGGAAACAGACATAAAATATTGATGATATCATGTTGCACTCACGGGCGTATCCAAATTGTTGTCCAATAAAATACTTTCTTGAATGAGAAGTCTCTTCCCGATAACAATGGCTGCCTCTGACTGGCATCAGCAAACCATGGATCATAGCTTTGATTTAAACTAAAGTGTGTTGGCTATTTAAAAAAGCGAGGGATGAGGCCAAACTTAAAACCCTCATTAGGTTTGTGCAATGCTATTGGTACAGCTGTTAGTTTTACAGTCAATGTTTGTTGTATTTGCCAAATTCTAATTAAACACACTTTAACAGCATGATTTCAAACGTATGCTTTTAGTAAGCATAGACCCTTTTTGGAGCACCTACAGCATGGCATGCAAATACAGGGATGCAAATATTCCTTCAGCTGCATGACCTTATTTTACTTTCAGGTAAAACTTCGAATATGAATGAGCTGGAGTCCTGCAAACATCAGTGCCCTGCCTGGTCCCCAAAAATATCTCAAAATCCTGAAGCCAATAAACAAAAATTGGTAGTAAAATAGTAAAAGGTAAAGAAAGTGTATAGACTGTACAGAGCAACAGTACACTGCAAATGCAAACTTAGAAATAACAAGACCGCCAGTGGTTATTGTATTAGCTTCTAAAAGTAAGAGTTCACAAACTAAGGAAACTTGTTTCTGCCAAGGAATTAAACAATTTAAAAGATAATTGTGACTTTTTATCTTGCAATGCTGACTTTATAATTGCTATTCTGACTTCTTTTCTCAGAATTGTGAGATATAAACTTGCTATTGCGAGTTATAAAGTCCAATTCTGAGGTAAAAAAACCGGACTTTTTTTTCAAAATTCTGACTTCATAACTTGCAATTTTGCAAGATGTAAATTCAGAGAAAAAAAGTCAAAAATGTGAGATAAAAAGTCACAACTACCTTTTTTACTTTTTATTCAGTGGCGGAAACAAACAAACAAGCAAACAAAAAAACAATACAGGCTTATTGGTGAAACGTGCCTCTACGTGCAAAACTCCAAAAATGCTGAACCAATACATTCAATTCACTGCAGTTTCCAGCTGAAATTAACACTAGTAGCAGTAAAACTGCCAAATTTTATTCCAGTTCACACAAATTATGAATACATGGGCAGATAATTTATTTATGATCTTCTTATTTTCATTGGTTAATTGCACAATACTACGTTATCATTTTGCAATATTTATAAACTAATACATTTTGATGTATGAGTCACATAACCAGATCCATATGTTGGGCTTTTTAGTGTTAGTAAACTTGATCGGTAGCTCACCTGGTAGCACTTGCAATGTGGACAGGTACGAATCCAGTGAAACACGAGTCACGATAAAAAGCTCAAAGGCTTGCAGAAGCAAGCTAAAATGGCATGGTGGCTTTCATCGAAAGCGTTTTTATCTCACGTTTGCTTTTGTTAACACTGTGTAGTGTAGGGTTTAGTTTTAGTGGTACATTATTTTCAAAAGCAATAGAGCATTAACCTCTTGGTGCCACTCACTGGAGATTTAATTTCCAAACTGCCCTGACATGTACAACAAGCAGCGTAATAAAACATTGCCAGATCCACGTTCATCTGTTTCAGATAAAACTGAACGTGCTTTTATAGTGCCAGTCACTCATTAGACATATTACTTCAAAAGTGTTGAGAAACGTGCAAGTAGCAAAATAATATAATTTGCCAGAAATGTCACCATAGACATGCCTTTCCAATGAGAAATTAATTTACTAAACTTGCACCAAACATTATTGTGTCACGAACAGAATTTAAAAACACCAGGTTAAAGATGATTATCAGCAAATAACAAGTTCAATTTCAGTCAATTCAAAGCTATTGGGCATATCAGCAACAGACACACATATCTGAAAACCTCAGTTTGATTGTGGTTTAAGTGATTTGATTGTAGTGTAATATAATATAAATCACACTCTAGCCTATTGCACAAGTAGAAACCATATAAATGTGCTTATATGTGTGCATTTATATTTATTTAATGATATTTGTAAAAAATATATATATACATAATGACATTATCTCATGTCATTTATGTCCTCATCAAAGAGGAAATATAAATTTTGCAATCCTCTATGTCTGTGATGTCTATCTTCAGAAATGACTAGAAAAGCACTGGACACATTGACCAAGAGCTTGTGAAAACCTGGCTGCCTGCCTACATTGTCAATAATGTAGAAATTGTACCTCACAGTTCACAAAGATGCTTCAACAGGATAGTGGCCATATGAGATTCATTATTCTTCTCTTATCAATGCTGAGATGAATGGTCAATTACAAATCCCACCTTTCTATTGCCTTTAAAATAAAATAAAAATAAACATATATATGCTGGCTCAAAATCATTGTCATTTTGCAGAATAAATGCGAAAATCTGCGTAAACCCTCTTAATTTAGAAATATCAAATGAGCAATGTCCGGTTAATCCATCGTGTTTCACGTGCTCTGATGCAGCCTGTTGTCAAAGCCGAGTAACAGACGAAAAAGCGACAAATAATACAAAAGCGACTCATTTGAGCGATATATGAGCGAATAAATCTTACCTCGGTCTATAAGGGCGTTTCCGTTCAGTTCACACGCTCGCTGTCGGGTGTACCGCCGCACATCTGCTTCTTTCCCTCATCAGTTCGTTCAGTGATCAGACACTCACCACGCCTTCCCTTCACCGGCTACAAAGACACGGGCCGGGGCCATGCCGTTATCTGCGCGCACACGGGCCAGCGCGCGCACACGCTCGCTCATACTATACCCACGGTAGTGTGTGTGTGTGTGTGTGTGTGTGTGTGTGTGAGAGACATACTACACAGCCTCCGCTCACTGACAATATACATATTATCGCTATATCATGCTGCAGGGAAATATTGGGAATTTGAATACATTCATTGTTCATTAATCATATTGTTATAGCAGTTAGGCTAATAATTGATAATTAATGCAAAAAATCATTTAGCCTAAATTCAATGACTCGATTCAACTATTCGTACTAGGCTATTAGTGCTATAAAAGTGACGGTTGCTCGACGAAATTTCGAGGGTAAAACCCAGAATCTGCGTGTTTGGGGGTTTCGTGTGTCTCCATTACAGCGGCAAAACTCCGCTCAGTGCCGCTGACAACGCTCCGATTTCGGGTGTAGGCTACCGTGTGTCTGTAGCAAGTGTGTTAAATCTATGGTTTTTTTTTTTTTCAACACACGATCCAGAAAGCACACGTACGTCTGCAAGATGTCTGTTAAAGATCACTTCATCTGGAAAGCATCTGCTGTTTACTAACATCTGATAGACGTCTTAAAGATGTCAGTTTTACATACATTCTAAATGATAAACATCTTAAAGACATCTTCTAAACGTCTATTTGACATCTGACAGGAAAGATAAGCACATCTTGCAGATAAGCTAACACTCTAAAAAATACGTCTTCCAGATGTAAACACGCACATCAAATAGACGCCTCCGTGATGTACGAGTGCATCTCTACACAATTTGGAAATAGGCAAACTTTGTTTCCAAATGCCTCACAGCCATTGGCTGCCCACCTCATTTTTCACCAAGAGCCTCCCAATTTGAGAATCGGGAACTGCCTAAACTTTTTCCGCTCTCGGCCGTTCTCAACGCTTTCTCCAGTCCGCTGTCAATCCCACAATGCACTGCACGAACGTAAAGCTCAACTTCCATAAGAATCACCAGTGGACAATTCTACGCGAACCACAAGCGCTGTGATTGGTCTGCTAGAACCCCTCCCTCGGGTTTCACATGCTCCCTCTGCACGTGTAATTGACCTCAACGTGGACAACGACGCAGAAGTATAAATGAAAACCGATGCGTAGAGGCTACGGCGTAGGCCCGACGCAGAAGTATAAATGAAAACCGATGCGTAGAGTCTACGGCGTAGGTCCGACGCAGAAGTATAAATGAAAACCGATGCGTAGAGTCTACGGCGTAGGTCCGACGCAGAAGTATAAATGAAAACCGATGCGTAGAGTCTACGGCGTAGGTCCGACGCAGAAGTATAAATGAAAACCGATGCGTAGAGTCTACGGCGTAGGCCCGACTAGGGGTGCAACGGTACAGATAGCCCACGGTACGGTCCGTACCTCGGTTTTTGGGCCACGGTCTCGGTTCGGTTTCGGTACATGTTTTGTGTAGAAAGAGACTGCTATTTCATCCCAAAAATATGTTTTATTTTTCTTATGAGCATAAACAGAATGTCACAGTAGGAAGAACATCAATGTATGGAATAAACTAACACTCAAAATATTCAAGTGGATCCCAATTCCAAACCTTGATAACTGGTATATGAAGTGATCAATGTGAAAGAAAAAGTGCACTTTTATCTTTAACAAACATAAATTAGCTTGTGCTTTGAATAAAAAAAAGCAGAGCAAAATAATATAATAAAAAAATACTGCATTCAGGATACAAAGTGCAATGTTATTTACTCATCCACTATTGAGAGATTCTTGTGCAAAAAGATGAGTCTGTCAACACTGTCTGGTGCAAGGCGAGACCGGTTGGCACTAACGATGTCCCCAGCAGTGGAGAAAATTCTCAACTTTTCAGAACACCACAAGCGCACCGTAGGTCACGTGACAAGAACCAACCAGAGCGCAGCTGATGGTTGCTTTAGCAACGACAGACGCCTCCGGAGCGCAACCGCCCTAGCGCTTTGGAAAAAGGAAAACGCGGCGCGCCTAGCGTTTTCTACGCGTTTTTAGGCGCGATATGTGAACGGCGCCTAAAGCAAAAACTAAAAGGATCAGCGCGAACTCAATGGCAAAACCGAAGTACCGCGGGACACGAGGGTAGATTGTCCCGTGCAGAGCTGACCGAACGGTCCGGGATTTTACCGTGTACCGTTGCATCCCTAGGCCCGACGCAGAAGTATAAATGAAAACCGATGCGTAGAGTCTACGGCGTAGGTCTGACGCAGAAGTATAAATCAACCTTAAGGACGAACAAGTTCCCCACTCAGATTTAGCTCATTTTCAAGTTGGTCACACTCACGCGTGGTTCTGTGTGAGCAGTGCTTCATACATCACTACACCAGTGTTGCCAGATTGGAAATGTCCAAGTATCGTACCAGAAGCTCAAACTGATCATATTTGGAAGAAAATTATCGTACACGAGTCAACGACATGAAAATGACAGACATCCCAACCTGCACAAAGTCATTTCTGGGAGTCAAGAAATCTCCAACAGGGGGTTAGGGGGTTGGGGGGTTGGGGGGGGGGGGGGGGGGTGGTGGCAGTTTGGTTCTGATTCGGGAGTATAGATAAAAGCCCGCCCGCACTTACAATTGATTGGTTGGGTCCTTTACATGCGCTTCGTGAGGCACACTAGCAGACACACGCAAGGTCTCTCGCTCCCTCTCTCTACACGTTCTTCCCCCGGTAGACGTAGAATCCACGGCTAGATCAGTGAGAAGTCCTATTACAACGACCATCATTTGAAGTGTCACACAGTTCTGAAATTATCGTACATTATAGGATTTTTTCCATTATTGATCGTACATCGTACAGAGGTCAAAATTATCGTACAAATACGATAATTATCGTACATCTGGCAACACTGCACTACACTGCCAATGAACAATGACCTTTTTTTGGTATCAAAATGCGCTGAAATAGGCTATTGCTAATGCTATATGACCAAACCATAAGAAATAGAAAGACAACAGATATAGACCTTATGTAGCCCCGCCCCTTTTCAGCGCCGGGCTCATTGTCTTTTGACTTCCGGTCTGTGTTTTCACAGCGATTCTGCATGTTTATTAATGAACGGCTCGTTTTAAAATCTTCCCGGTCGACTGACATTTGTTTAGTCATCTGCTTTAAACATTACAGTCCTCATGATAACTTTCGTTAACTTTACATTAAGTACATCCCCTTCAAAAGCTAATTACTCCTGGACAGCAGCGCCATAGAAATATACAGAGCGACCGCAAAACGGAAGTTCACAGACAATATTCTAAAGATGGCGGCGCCCTCGTTTCTCGTTTTTTTAAATGTTACTACTTTCATAACGTGCAGAGGACATTCAAAAGTATAATGTTCCTGTGAATGTTACATGAAAACATTTGAAAGAAACGGGACGTTTTGATCGATCAGGGAACATTCAGAAACAACGTCTTCATAATTTAATGGGAACTTTTTCAAAACATTCTTAGAACATATTTTAGCTGGAATGAATGCCTTAGCATGTGCTAATTAATTCAATTAGCTAGTGCCTCAAATTCAATTAATCGCTTAATTAATCATTCTTTGGATAGAAAAGAGGTGGTAATAACTTTGGATATGTGCGGATTAATTAGCACAATCGTTCAAATAACACTTTTACATGTTAACATTACATAAGAGTATTACTGACCTAGCATATTAATAGCATATTTTGTTGATGTATTTACATATTATTAGGCAGTAATTATACATGATATGTGTAACATGCCCTAATCCAATGTTTCAAATCACTTTTCGATCGACTTGAAGTAAAGTCGTGATTAGAAAATCTTTTTCATGCTAATTAAATCAAACCCAGGCAGACACTAGGTGAAGATACATTAGCATTATTGAACCTGTAGTCAAGGCGCCTCCTCTACAAATGTGATGTCTCGGCTCTTCTGTGAGCGACTGTAATTCAAAGTCATTACTCTTCATGTATACAGTAGATTATGCAGCACAACTGCTGAAAGGTTCTTTAAAGGTTCGTCCATGTACAGCAAAACTGGATTGAATAGAGGCTCAGGTTCTGGGGCTTGACAGTCATATCCCAAACATCTGAACAAAGGGCCTGGTTTATTTGAATCCATCTTCTCAGTGCCCACTGTGTGAACGCCCATAGTCCCCCCTTCACCCTCCACGCAAAACACACACAAACACCATCTGCACTGAAGGAGAAGCTCATGTTCATTCCAACCGGAAGAATTATACCCACACTGTATAATCCCGGCGAACAAAAATGTGTCCTAAGCACGTTCTGTTATCGTTCCCATTGAGTTATGGAAACGTTATATCTGAATGTTCTCAAAACAATCAAATGTTTTTAAAATGTTTTTTCATTGTTATGTGAACGTTAGAGAAAACATTAAGGAAATGTTTTTCCTATTTTATCATTTTGCGAGTACTATGGGTGTATTATAGCAGTGTATGGGTTTGACCTTTGTTTTAATATTGGACTTTTTACACAACACCGTTTTCAACATAAAACTAATATGTTTTATGCGCTTTGGCCGTTCATTTAAACGCAAACTTTTAAAAATGGGTTTCAAAGTGCAAGTTTTTGAAAACGACACTGTTATCGTCTCCTTGTAAACTACAAAAACACATTTGTGAAAACGGTGACGTCCTGCGCATGTGTAGCCTATTATGTGTTCAGTCTATAGACGTTTCTTTAGAAAGTGACATCGCCAACTACTGGCCTGGCATGAATAATACAGCATTTTTAATTGTTTTTCGCGGATCTGTATGCGAAAAATACGAAGGGAAAAAAAATCTGTTTTTAGCACATTGTTGTCGTGTAAACCTACCCTGAGTTTGCTTCTCTTTGTTCCTATGTTCCTGCTCTTCATTTGTCACCATCGTTTTTGATTACGTTCTCACACCTGTTTAATATCGAGTTCGTTATCTTGTGAATGTGTCCTCTTTTTCAGTTCCTCATTGTCAAGTCAAGTCAAGTCAAGTCATCATTTATATAGCGCTTTTAACCATGTAGATTGTTTCAAAGCAGCTTTACAGAGATAAACGTATAATTTATGGTAACAGAGATTGTTTTGGCTTTATAGCGGTTCTTTAATAAAGTTATTTTTCAGCTAAAGTTATAATAATTGTCTAGTGTTGTTCGTCTTTGAGTTCACAATATGTTGAAAGTTTCTTTTGTTTTGTTGAATTAAAGCTAATACTACTAGGCCTATTTGAACTTTCACATTTCTCCTCGTCATCCTTTGTGGAGAATGTGAAAGTTACTCTCTCTAATGTTTCTCATTGCAAGTCATTTAATTTCCACCCTGATAGTCTGACTCTGAACTGAAACCAGCCGACAGCAATAGATCCTTACTGTAAATCTTCTGAGAAATGACTATTTTTCCACTTGAAGAACAACACTTTTACTTTTTATTGTGTTACAAATGTTGTTCATGTTTAAGATGCACAAAGCTAAAGTAAAATAAAACTCTGATTCAGGTAGAATAATGAGACTGATATAAGACCAAAAACGTATCAAATATGTTCCAGGTGCCAGTTATATGAAGTAAAATACTTGAGTTGAAATGTGACGATGTTATTTCATTGATTTGATTATACTGCCATCGCGCGGGCATTGATTGAACTGTAAGTAAACTACGTTTATTTATTTATTTACAGAAAAAAGGCAGTTTATCTGCGGAGAATGAAAACAAATCTAATGAAATGTAAGTGAAAATTTAGCAAGTAAAATGTTACTGTTGATAAAAATTATAAAAAAATATATATTTGTGGCCAAGTCAAAAACGTTGCCGTAAGGGTAACGCCCCCTTTTCGCGCGCCAGCCAATGAAAAGATGCTGACACAAGGCTGTCGTCGACTCTTCGTTCCTGGGATTTGTAGTTCCACGCTTAATTTGGCTGCATTCGCAGTTAACCAGTAGAGTGAGTTAACGGACTACAGAGCGCGACTAGCGGACTACTGGAGCGCGCGAGGGACTGACTCTGAGTGACTGACAGCTTGACATCACGGTGGCTGGCAGTGGCACTTCGTGCGTCTGAAAGCACGGCTCTGAACTGACGTATTATTTTCCACCTGGGAGCGGACGAAAGTTGACAACTTTGAAAATGCAGTCGGAATCGGGGATCGTGGCCGACTTTGAAGTCGAAGATGAATTTCACGAAGAGCCTAAAACGTATTACGAGCTGAAGAGTCAGCCGCTGAAAAACAGGTCTGTGAATGGAGCGTTTGACAGCTTCTGAAATAATGCAGATTCTCTAATGCATGCTTTACAAAGTCTGGTATGCTCAGAGAAGGATGTGACTATTTGTTTTAACCGCTTTATTATTTATTCTATTAGTCCTTGTAATGAGAATCAGCTGCGCTCACTCCATCCACGCTGCAAGCGACGCGACGCGACAGGATTTACAGCCGCGATGTAGTCGCGTCGCGTTTCGTGCCGCGTATATGGTGTGTTACAGTAGACAACGCCTTAGGATACAGCATCATCATCAAATATTTACTCATGTAGCCCGTGTCTGTGTATGAAGATCTCACTGGTGAAACTGTTTAAATATGTGCAATGAACTTAACACTTTCTAATGACTTTCAAACCATTATGCAATGCAGATCAGTAGGCTTGTTCTTCCCGAGCCGAGGCTAGTTTTTATTCCAGGGAATATTTCAGGGTGGATTATTTTTGGAAGTTAATTTAATAGTTAATAGCAGTGTATGCCTTGCAGCAAAACTGAAATAGTAATTTTGAAACACAAAACAATGAGTGAAAACAGCAATACCCAGACAGCAAGTGTGTGAGTGTGTGTTTTCACTTGTTACCAACACCTATTGCAAAATAAGATGATACTGGATTTTTTGTTTGAAGGATAAAACTAACAAATTTTTTTTTGAACTGTGTCTGAATCTAACATAAAACTTAGAGGAAAAACAACAACATTTGTGCATTTAGACTTTTGACACAAAACCTTTTAGTTACTGAAATAGACATCCTGTGACAACTAGCCCCGGTCTCACCTATATGGACATATCTGGATCAAAGTTTCAAACCTTTGCAACTAAAATAATTGCGTAATGATCTGCATTATATAACGTAATGGAAGTTGTTGTGTAAAGTGCTCCCAGCAGAGAGTTTAGTATGAGATCTTGAAATGAGAAAACTTTCATAGCAGTGTATTTACATATTTATGAAATCTAAAAATAAAATAAAAAAGTTTATGATAAATTATTATTATATGGGCAGTTATAAGTGACAGGTGTACCGGATGCTTATTTATCTTATTTTATTTTGTTATATTTCAATCTGCAGCGTGAAGAAAAGCCACTGAAATGAATTTACAGTGAGAACTGAGACAAAGATGTAATAGGTTTAACAGACAAAGTATTGTATATTGACTTAAATGCTGCTTAGCTTATCACATTCAGGCAAATGTTTAAACGGATCACAGATCGCAACAAGATCCGAGCTGCTTTCTATCAACTTCTATATGAATTCTGAACTGAATTAGATGTATATAGCTTGCTCTTGTTCACACGTGCTTGTGCGACTGCAGTGAACTCAGTGTGTTAACTGTTAGCTGATGTGATTTTGATATACAGTAGGCTATGTGCACATGCAGACACACACTGAAGCTTTAGCACTAGACTGTTTCACCGTGACAGAGATCCGTGAAGCTTCATTGGCAGACGGAGAGATCTTAATTTAGACGAGGCAGATGCTCAGGCCGCCGTGAGGTGAAAATTAACAACATAAATTTAGAAGTGCAGGCTAATACCTCAGATGCAGCGCATGGATTTTGGGGGTTATTTTGGTTTGTTGCTAAAATATTGAGTGTAATAACTGGTGTTGGATGACAATATGCAACATTTTACACTAAAGTTCTGTTATTTAGCATTTGCTTGGACTAAAGTTTGGTAAAGTTTTGGTTTGTTGCTAAAATATTGAGTGTAATAACTGGTGTTGGATCACAATATGCAACATTTTACACTAAAGTTCTGTTAATTAGCATTTGTTTGGACTAAAGTTTTGGTTTGTTGCTAAAATATTGAGTGTAATAACTGGTGTTGGATCACAATATGCAACATTTTACACTAAAGTTCTGTTATTTAGCATTTGCTTGGACTAAAGTTTTGTAAAGTTTTGGTTTGTTGCTAAAATATTGTGTAATAACTGGTGTTGGATCACAATATGCAACATTTTACACTAAAGTTCTGTTATTTAGCATTTGTTTGGACTAAAGTTTTGTAAAGTTTTGGTTTGTTACTAAAATATTGAGTGTAATAACTGGTGTTGGATCACAATATGCAACATTTTACAAAAAAGTTCTGTTATTTAGCATTTGCTTGGACTAAAGTTTTGTAAAGTTTTGGTTTGTTGCTAAAATATTGAGTGTAATAACTGGTGTTGGATCACAATATGCAACATTTTACACTAAAGTTCTGTTATTTAGCATTTGTTTGGACTAAAGTTTTGTAAAGTTTTGGTTTGTTGCTAAAATATTGAGTCTAATAACTGGTGTTGGATCACAATATGCAACATTTTACACTAAAGTTCTGTTATTTAGCATTTGCTTGGACTAAAGTTTTGCAAAGTTTTGGTTTGTTGCTAAAATATTGAGTGTAATAACTGGTGTTGGATCACAATATGCAACATTTTACACTAAAGTTCTGTTATTTAGCCTAGCATTTGTTTGGACTAAAGTTTTGTAAAGTTTTGGTTTGTTGCTAACATATTGAGTGTAATAACTGGTGTTGGATCACAATATGCAACATTTTACACTAAAGTTCTGTTATTTAGCATTTGCTTGGACTAAAGTTTTGTAAAGTTTTGGTTTGTTGTTAAAATATTGAGTGTAATAACTGGTGTTGGATCACAATATGCAACATTTTACACTAAAGTTCTGTTATTTAGCATTTGTTTGGACTAAAGTTTTGTAAAGTTTTGGTTTGTTGCTAAAATATTGAGTGTAATAACTGGTGTTGGATCACAATATGCAACATTTTACACTAAAGTTCTGTTATTTAGCATTTGCTTGGATTAAAGTTTTGCAAAGTTTTGGTTTGTTGCTAAAATATTGAGTGTAATAACTGGTGTTGGATCACAATATGCAACATTTTACACTAAAGTTCTGTTATTTAGCATTTGTTTGGACTAAAGTTTTGTAAAGTTTTGGTTTGTTGCTAAAATATTGAGTGTAATAACTTGTGTTGGATCACAATATGCAACATTTTACACTAAAGTTCTGTTATTTAGCATTTGCTTGGACTAAAGTTTGGTAAAGTTTTGGTTTGTTGCTAAAATATTGAGTGTAATAACTGGTGTTGGATCACAATATGCAACATTTTACACTAAAGTTCTGTTATTTAGCATTTGCTTGGACTAAAGTTTTGTAAAGTTTTGGTTTGTTGCTAAAATATTGTGTGTAATAACTGGTGTTGGATCACAGTATGCAACATTTTACACTAAAGTTCTGTTATTTAGCATTTGTTTGGACTAAAGTTTTGTAAAGTTTTGGTTTGTTGCTAAAATATTGAGTGTAATAACTGGTGTTGGATCACAATATGCAACATTTTACACTAAAGTTCTGTTATTTAGCATTTGCTTGGACTAAAGTTTTGTAAAGTTTTGGTTTGTTGCTAAAATATTGAGTGTAATAACTGGTGTTGGATCACAATATGCAACATTTTACACTAAAGTTCGGTTATTTAGCATTTGCTTGGACTAAAGTTTTGTAAAGTTTTGGTTTGTTGCTAAAATATTGAGTGTAATAACTGGTGTTGGATCACAATATGCAACATTTTACACTAAAGTTCTGTTATTTAGCATTTGTTTGGACTAAAGTTTTGTAAAGTTTTGGTTTGTTGCTAAAATATTGAGTGTAATAACTTGTGTTGGATCACAATATGCAACATTTTACACTAAAGTTCTGTTATTTAGCATTTGCTTGGACTAAAGTTTTGTAAAGTTTTGGTTTGTTGCTAAAATATTGAGTGTAATAACTGGTGTTGGATCACAATATGCAACATTTTACACTAAAGTTCTGTTATTTAGCATTTGCTTGGACTAAAGTTTTGTAAAGTTTTGGTTTGTTGCTAAAATATTGAGTGTAATAACTGGTGTTGGATCACAATATGCAACATTTTACACTAAAGTTCTGTTATTTAGCATTTGCTTGGACTAAAGTTTTGTAAAGTTTTGGTTTGTTGCTAAAATATTGAGTGTAATAACTGGTGTTGGATCACAATATGCAACATTTTACACTAAAGTTCTGTTATTTACCTAGCATTTGTTTGGACTAAAGTTTTGTAAAGTTTTGGTTTGTTGCTAAAATATTGAGTGTAATAACTTGTGTTGGATCATCACAATATGCAACATTTTACACTCAAGTTCTGTTATTTAGCATTTGCTTGGACTAAAGTTTGGTAAAGTTTTGGTTTGTTGCTAAAATATTGAGTGTAATAATTGGTGTTGGATCACATTATGCAACATTTTACACTAAAGTTCTGTTATTTAGCATTTGCTTGGACTAAAGTTTTGTAAAGTTTTGGTTTGTTGCTAAAATATTGTGTGTAATAACTGGTGTTGGATCACAATATGCAACCTTGATTTTACACTAAAGTTCTGTTATTTAGCATTTGTTTGGACTAAAGTTTTGTAAAGTTTTGGTTTGTTGCTAAAATATTGAGTGTAATAACTGGTGTTGGATCACAATATGCAACATTTTACACTAAAGTTCTGTTATTTAGCATTTGCTTGGACTAAAGTTTGGTAAAGTTTTGGTTTGTTGCTAAAATATTGAGTGTAATAACTGGTGTTGGATCACAATATGCAACATTTTACACTAAAGTTCTGGGCCCGTATCCCTAAAGAATTTTTGTGCAAAAAGTGGCTCCTAGCGGCCAAATTCTAAGAAAATTCTCAGAGTCATGACGTTTTCTTAGAATTTCCCCTAAAAGTGACACGAAAATCCCAGTTAATATAAAAGCTATTCCTCAAGATTCCTAGCGCTTAAAAGGGCTCCTAAGGTGAGATCTGCTAAGAGCAGGGAAGAGGACTTTTAGTGGCTTAGGAGTTCCCCTAAGCAGCTGCACAAAATGTGTTTGTAGGATATTTGTTAACAAGCCTTCATAAATAGACCAGCCAGCAATCACAGACATTGATAAAAGCTGAGCCGTGTTACCCTCGTTAAGACCACACTGAGTTGTAACGTTGCAATTTCTACTTCATTAAGGACAGCCCCTTGAGATAGGCCATCTTGTTTTCAATATGGTCCATATGGGAGTGAAAGTACAAAATATGCCAGCTAGGATATTAATATGAGCAAATAAGACACGAATCATTATTTGAACAGGGTGTAATGAGCTTAAGTTTTCACATATTTTAGATTCTAATGTTAGGCAATAACCCCTACAGCTTACTATTCATTTTCCAGATATTTTCTTGAATGTGAAATATTATTTACAATTACAGTCTGCATAAGATTAGAGTGTATAATTATGTTTATTGATTTGAGGGTACATCCTTTGCTCATTATCACCAAAAGTTCATTTTCATCAAACTTGTAGGATCAACCAATCACGGCTTTTGAAATGATGACTCATACCTAGCAACGGGGTCAACCACACCTCCTCACTAAGATAGGATTTTCCATCCATTCCTTGCTCAGAGTTCACTGAAAATGTTCTGGAATCACTTCTAAGCTAAAACTCCTGGCAAGGAATTTTTAGGTTAAGTTAGGAGCTCTCTGAGAGGATTCTCAGAATCTTTAGGGATACGGGCCCTGTTATTTAGCATTTGTTTGGACTAAAGTTTTGTAAAGTTTTGGTTTGTTGCTAAAATATTGAGTGTAATAACTGGTGTTGGATCACAATATGCAACATTTTACACTAAAGTTCTGTTATTTAGCATTTGTTTGGACTAAAGTTTTGTAAAGTTTTGGTTTGTTGCTAAAATATTGAGTGTAATAACTGGTGTTGGATCACAATATGCAACATTTTACACTAAAGTTCTGTTATTTAGCATTTGCTTGGACTAAAGTTTTGTAAAGTTTTGGTTTGTTGCTAAAATATTGAGTGTAATAACTGGTGTTGGATCACAATATGCAACATTTTACACTAAAGTTCTGTTATTTAGCATTTGCTTGGACTAAAGTTTTGTAAAGTTTTGGTTTGTTGCTAAAATATTGAGTGTAATAACTGGTGTTGGATCACAATATGCAACATTTTACACTAAAGTTCTGTTATTTAGCATTTGCTTGGACTAAAGTTTTGTAAAGTTTTGGTTTGTTGCTAAAATATTGAGTGTAATAACTGGTGTTGGATCACAATATGCAACATTTTACACTAAAGTTCTGTTATTTAGCATTTGCTTGGACTAAAGTTTTGTAAAGTTTTGGTTTGTTGCTAAAATATTGTGTGTAATAACTGGTGTTGGATCACAATATGCAACCTTGATTTTACACTAAAGTTCTGTTATTTAGCATTTGTTTGGACTAAAGTTTTGTAAAGTTTTGGTTTGTTGCTAAAATATTGAGTGTAATAACTGGTGTTGGATCACAATATGCAACATTTTACACTAAAGTTCTGTTATTTAGCATTTGCTTGGACTAAAGTTTGGTAAAGTTTTGGTTTGTTGCTAAAATATTGAGTGTAATAACTGGTGTTGGATCACAATAGGGGTGTAACGGTACACAAAAATCACGGTTCGATACGTACCTCGGTTTTAAAGTCACGGTTCGGTTTATTTTCGGTACAGTAAGGGAAAGAAATGCAAACATTAAACTGCAGGTTGTTTATTACTATAAACTTTTTTTAACAATTTGTTTACACTTTTTTTAAACACTTTTTAATAAAATATAATAAAATAGATATAAAATAAAAAAAGAATAAGAAATAAAATACTGCTGCAAAGTTCTCCACTAAATAAAATACTCTCAGTCTCAAACCAATATCACATAATAAAATATAATGAAAAATATAAATAAATAACTATGATTACAGTGCAGGAACAGAAAATAGCCCTATATTAAAATAATATTAAACAAATATATTAATGTATTATTATTTTTCAATAATCAATCAACATAATCAATTTAAGATTTTTTTTTCCCACTTTTTTAATAATTATCAAAATAAAATATAGTCCAAAGCTATAGTACAAAGCTATTATTACCAGAGCATGTGATCAGAGCAGGTCATTTTACCATTGTTGCCAGCATGACTATACCAGCTCAGCAAACAGAAATCTAAGTTACTACTGAGAAATTTCACCTTATTTGAGCGGACTTTGCTTTTCCAGTGCGTGATCGGTACATGATTGGAGTGTTTGGGCCGTTAACGACAGAGCAGAACGCGCAGCGCAAACACGGACTCGAACATTGAGCAGAGACCGCAGTGGGTCGTCGACACACACACACACACACTCGCGCGCGCGCGCAAGCCACGGAACGGAGAGTGCGGCGGCGCACACGAAGCGGAAAAGCTTTTTTTCGCCATGCAGTCTATTTCATTGTTACAGTGACGACGGGTAAAACACGGGTAAAACCAGAGAATGTCTAATAGGAAAAAACATTAGAATCAGCTGCAGGGCGGGATTTGCGCTGAACGCGGAGACTTCCGCCACTTAATATGTTCGTGTGGAAACACGAAAATGTACCTATGTTCCGCACACAAAATATTGCATTCAGTCATTCGGTACACACGTGCACCGAACCGAAAGCCCTGTACCGAAACGGTTCGGTACGAATACACGTACCGTTACACCCCTAGATCACAATATGCAACATTTTACACTAAAGTTCTGTTATTTAGCATTTGTTTGGACTAAAGTTTTGTAAAGTTTTGGTTTGTTGCTAAAATATTGAGTGTAATAACTGGTGTTGGATCACAATATGCAACATTTTACACTAAAGTTCTGTTATTTAGCATTTGTTTGGACTAAAGTTTTGTAAAGTTTTGGTTTGTTGCTAAAATATTGAGTATAATAACTGGTGTTGGATCACAATATGCAACATTTTACACTAAAGTTCTGTTATTTAGCATTTGTTTGGACTAAAGTTTTGTAAAGTTTTGGTTTGTTGCTAAAATATTGAGTGTAATAACTGGTGTTGGATCACAATATGCAACATTTTACACTCAAGTTATGTTATTTAGGCTAGCATTTGTTTGGACTAAAGTTTTGTAAAGTTTTGGTTTGTTGCTAAAATATTGTGTGTAATAACTGGTGTTGGATCACAATATGCAACATTTTACACTAAAGTTCTGTTATTTAGCATTTGCTTGGACTAAAGTTTGGTAAAGTTTTGGTTTGTTGCTAAAATATTGAGTGTAATAACTGGTGTTGGATCACATTATGCAACATTTTACACTAAAGTTCTGTTATTTAGCCTAGCATTTGCTTGGACTAAAGTTTGTTAAAGTTTTGGTTTGTTGCTAAAATATTGAGTATAATAACTGGTGTTGAATCACAATATGCAACATTTTAGACTAAAGTTCTGTTATTTAGCATTTGTTTGGACTAAAGTTTTGTAAAGTTTTGATTTGGTGCTAAAATATTGAGTGTAATAACTGGTGTTGGATCACAATATGCAACATTTTACACTAAAGTTCTGGGGCCGTATTCACAAAGAATTCTAAGGCTAAAAGTAGCTCCTAATTGGTGAATTTAGGAGCAACTCCTAAAAATAATGGGCGTGTCACTCCTAACTTTAGGACTCCTAATTTTTTTCACTAAGAGTAATTCACGAAGCATTTTAGCCCTAAAAGTAGCACCTAAGTCTGGGACAGCTTAAAAGAAGTCGAGAGGACTCCTAACTCACTAAGACCTTCACAAACCGCTTTTGGTGGCATTTCACGTTGCGATGTTTTGAAATGCGTATGCGGCGGCTACAGGAACTTCCAATCGCGAGGGAACAATTTTGCATTGTAGGCATAACGAGGGATGCAATAACGCCACCAACAACAACCAAAACTAGGCTACTCATTGCATGTAAACTAATTGTAACGTATCATTGTTAATTAAATTAAAATGTTCTTCTCTTTGCAAACGTAGGCAGAGGCATATAGTGACAGATTAATTCAATAATGTTGCAAAGATATTGCATCAATCCATATGTTTCATTAGGCTACTAGGTTATTTGTTTTGCCTTACTCTTTATTCATTTAGGCTATTTATTCAGTTATTCATCATCTTCCGTCCTTCGCACTACTTGTGTAGCGCACGCATTTTCAGACCTGTCACCTGTCACTCATCATCGTAGGGGGAGGTGTTTGGAATCATTCCCGCGTTACAATCATCAGCCAATCAAAGTGGTCACTTCAGTCAAGCTCGTGCATGAGTAATGACGTCATCCATAGCAACGAAGACTCACTCTTAGTTTAGGAGTTGTCATTTTTCTTTACTAAGAGTAGGTCTGAAAGGCGTTGTGAATAACTTTTAAGAGAAAACTTCTAGCTAAAATCTTTTAGTGGGATTTAGGAGTACTCCTAGTGCTAAGATAAAATGCTTTGTGAATACGGCCCCTGTTATTTAGCATTTGCTTGGACTAAAGTTTTGTAAAGTTTTGGTTTGTTGCTAAAATATTGAGTGTAATAACTGGTGTTGGATCACAATATGCAACATTTTACACTAAAGTTCTGTTATTTAGCATTTGCTTGGACTAAAGTTTGGTAAAGTTTTGGTTTGTTGCTAAAATATTGAGTGTAATAACTGGTGTTGGATCACAATATGCAACATTTTACAATAAAGTTATGTTATTTAGGATTTGTTTAGAAATGTGTTTTTATAGGGTTCTCTGATCATGGAAAACCAATATCAGGGATTTTTTGTGATTTTCAGGCAAGAAATAGCTTTTTGTGAGTATGAAATCATGATCCACTGAAAATGACTGGAAATGTCGTGGAAATTCATTAGTCAAAAGCTGTAGGAATCTAAAAAATCTATTCTTGCTATTCAGGCTTGCATTTATGTGTCAATGACTGTGCTTGAAATGTTTTAGCACAATTCATAATACTTGATGCATGTTTAATGCTGCTGCAAGTGCCGTTGTATCAGGCATTATAGCGTCTTTTTCTACCACTGAGGGTCCCAAACTTTTTACTACTAAGGCCCAAAAATGCAAACTTGATTGGGGCCAATAAGTTTTGATTCTCAAGGCCCGAGAATAGGCCTACATGTTGCATTAACTATATTATTTTAAAATAATTGAAAATTAACTTCACAGTTGTAAAGTAAAATAAAAGTTATTATAACTATTATTTTCTTAAATATATATATATATTTTTTCATAGTGAAATATTTCAATTGTAACAAAAATATATTTGTTCTTATTTAGATTTCATTCATTCATCTTATTTATTTTTGTTGTTATTGTTTTAGAGCCA
This sequence comes from Squalius cephalus, assembly GCF_949319135.1. NCBI lineage: Eukaryota > Metazoa > Chordata > Actinopteri > Cypriniformes > Leuciscidae > Squalius > Squalius cephalus. The sequence continues at coordinate 10,379,438 of NC_137139.1, forward strand.
GATTGATACATAATTACAAATGCTGGCCTACAAAACATGCACAGAAAACTTTTTTTAAAATCGCATTTTAAATCACACTTTAAATAATCTTTTTAAACTTTTCCCCAAATCATTCAGCCATAGTTTCTGCTAATGTTTTACAGTTGCAATGTAACATAAAATAATTATTATATAATTTTTCTTAAGTATGTGTACTTAAAGTATTTTTTATTTCTACAGTGAAATATTACAATTGTAATATTTATGAATTAGTTTTTATTTTTATTTAATAATAGTAATAATTATGATTGTTATTATTATTATTATTATTATTATTGTTAGAGACCGAAATATCAGCCAATAATTATTTTCATTATTTTCACTATCACCCGATTGTTTAAAAACAGCCGATGGCGATGAGGGCGGAAAAACGTGTCAGATTGCAACTCATAATGTGCATAAAGAAAATCTCTCCCGTGTTGAATTTAGGGCAAGTTTATGACGCCGTTTTTAGCTGGCGTTCTGTTGTAAAAAAGTACTGCACTGTGTAAGTAGAAATGAGAACACAAAACACAAAAGGTATTCCCGTCGCTTCATAACTTTAAGGTTGAACCACTGTAGTCACATGGACTATTTTAACGATGTCTTTACTACCTTTCTGGGCCTTGAAAGTGGTCGTTGTGTAGCTGTCTGGATGGGTCAGAAAGCTCTCAGATTTCATCAAAAAGATCTTAATTTGTGTTCCGAAGATGAACAAAAGTCTTACGGGTTTGGGATGACATCAGGGTGAGTAATTAATGACAGAATTTTCATTTTGGGGTGAACTAACCCTTTAAAAGCCCTGGCATGAATTGCCGCCTGTAGCCATTGGCATTTCTGACTGGTGTAGTTTTACTTTCTTGATATTGATGGCAGGAACAGGTGTTTGCGTGTACCATGCTGACCGTCATTGAAAACGTCCTCACATCCTTGACTCGCTCACTGGATGAAGTCCAACGCTCCTCACAATCCTCTCTTTCCTTGAAACTCCTATTTTCATTCATGAACCATTTTTTTTTATTATTATGATGAGGCATTCAACAGATACTTCTCCTCTTATAAGGGCAGAGACGGAATATGATTGTTCTCAGCGGTTGATTCATTGCATAATAACAGATAAGGACATGCAAGGTGGTTAGATTTTTTCATAGTTTTGTTGATTACAAGGCCACTGTGGTTGGGAGTTTGACGCAACACACCGGAACGGTGGAGTGTATTTTTAGGTGGTCATCAACGCAACTCCTTAGTCAGATTTCAAGAGTTCCTGTTTTGTTTTTCTTTGACCATCCCAAAACTCCCAAAAAAAGATTCAGGCGTAAATCTTCAAACGTGCATTCAGATTAACCTCGCTCTGGTGTGCAGATTTGATTTGTCATGCTGTTTGCCTTAAAAAAAATACTTTTTTCAGCAAGGATGCATTAACTTGATCAAAAGTGACAGCAAAGACATTTATAATGTAATAAAATACTTTTATTTCAAATAAATGCTGTTTTGTTTTTTATCCTGATTTTTGGAAATCAGCTCAAACGTGCTGCGTAACACGAGAATGAACCTCATTGGTTCTTGCTGAAGCTCAAACTTGCTGCGTAACACAAGAATGAACCTCATTGGTTCTTGCTGAAGCTCAAACGTGCTGCGTAACACGAGAATGAACCTCATTGGTTCTTGCTGAAGCTCAAACGTGCTGCGTAACACAAGAATGAACCTCATTGGTTCTTGCTGATGCTCAAACGTCCTGCGTAACACGAGAATGAACCTCATTGGTTCTTCCTGAAGCTCAAACGTGCTGCGTAACACGAGAATGAACCTCATTGGTTCTTGCTGAAGCTCAAACGTGCTGCGTAACACGAGAATGATCCTCATTGGTTCTTGCTGAAGCTCAAACGTCCTGCGTAACACGAGAATGAACCTCATTGGTTCTTGCTGAAGCTCAAACGTCCTGCGCAACACGAGAATGAACCTCATTGGTTCTTGCTGAAGCTCAAACGTCCTGCGTAACACGAGAATGAACCTCATTGGTTCTTGCAGAAGCTCAAACGTCCTGCGTAACACGAGAATGAACCTCATTGGTTCTTGCTGAAGCTCAAACGTGCTGCGTAACACGAGAATGAACCTCATTGGTTCTTGCTGAAGCTCAAACGTGCTGCGTAACACGAGAATGAACCTCATTGGTTCTTGCTGAAGCTCAAACGTCCTGCGTAACACGAGAATGAACCTCATTGGTTCTTGCTGAAGCTCAAACGTGCTGCGTAACACGAGAATGAACCTCATTGGTTCTTGCTGAAGCTCAAACGTCCTGCGTAACACGAGAATGAACCTCATTGGTTCTTGCTGAAGCTCAAACGTCCTGCGTAACACGAGAATGAACCTCATTGGTTCTTGCAGAAGCTCAAACGTCTTGCGTAACACGAGAATGAACCTCATTGGTTCTTGCAGAAGCTCAAACGTGCTGCGTAACACGAGAATGAACCTCATTGGTTCTTGCTGAAGCTCAAACGTGCTGCGTAACACGAGAATGAACCTCATTGGTTCTTGCTGAAGCTCAAACGTCCTGCGTAACACGAGAATGAACCTCATTGGTTCTTGCAGAAGCTCTACGTGCTGCGTAACACGAGAATGAACCTCATTGGTTCTTGCTGAAGCTCAAACGTCCTGCGTAACACGAGAATGAACCTCATTGGTTCTTGCAGAAGCTCAAACGTCCTGCGTAACACGAGAATGAACCTCATTGGTTCTTGCAGAAGCTCAAACGTGCTGCGTAACACGAGAATGAACCTCATTGGTTCTTGCTGAAGCTCAAACGTCCTGCGTAACACGAGAATGAACCTCATTGGTTCTTGCAGAAGCTCTACGTGCTGCGCAACACGAGAATGAACCTCATTGGTTCTTGCTGAAGCTCAAACGTCCTGCGTAACACGAGAATGAACCTCATTGGTTCTTGCAGAAGCTCAAACGTCCTGCGTAACATGAGAATGAACCTCATTGGTTCTTGCAGAAGCTCAAACGTGCTGCGTAACACGAGAATGAACCTCATTGGTTCTTGCTGAAGCTCAAACGTGCTGCGTAACACGAGAATGAACCTCATTGGTTCTTGCTGAAGCTCAAACGTCCTGCGTAACACGAGAATGAACCTCATTGGTTCTTGCTGAAGCTCTACGTGCTGCGTAACACGAGAATGAACCTCATTGGTTCTTGCTGAAGCTCAAACGTCCTGCGTAACACGAGAATGAACCTCATTGGTTCTTGCAGAAGCTCTACGTGCTGCGTAACACGAGAATGAACCTCATTGGTTCTTGCTGAAGCTCAAACGTCCTGCGTAACACGAGAATGAACCTCATTGGTTCTTGCAGAAGCTCAAACGTCCTGCGTAACACGAGAATGAACCTCATTGGTTCTTGCTGAAGCTCAAACGTGCTGCGTAACACGAGAATGAACCTCATTGGTTCTTGCAGAAGCTCAAACGTCCTGCGTAACACGAGAATGAACCTCATTGGTTCTTGCTGAAGCTCTACGTGCTGCGTAACACGAGAATGAACCTCATTGGTTCTTGCTGAAGCTCAAACGTCCTGCGTAACACGAGAATGAACCTCATTGGTTCTTGCAGAAGCTCTACGTGCTGCGTAACACGAGAATGAACCTCATTGGTTCTTGCTGAAGCTCAAACGTCCTGCGTAACACGAGAATGAACCTCATTGGTTCTTGCAGAAGCTCAAACGTCCTGCGTAACACGAGAATGAACCTCATTGGTTCTTGCTGAAGCTCAAACGTGCTGCGTAACACGAGAATGAACCTCATTGGTTCTTGCAGAAGCTCAAACGTCCTGCGTAACACGAGAATGAACCTCATTGGTTCTTGCTGAAGCTCAAACGTGCTGCGTAACACGAGAATGAACCTCATTGGTTCTTGCTGAAGCTCAAACGTCCTGCGTAACACGAGAATGAACCTCATTGGTTCTTGCTGAAGCTCAAACGTGCTGTGTAACACGAGAATGAACCTCATTGGTTCTTGCAGAAGCTCAAACGTGCTGCGTAACACGAGAATGAACCTCATTGGTTCTTGCAGAAGCTCTACGTGCTGCGTAACACGAGAATGAACCTCATTGGTTCTTGCAGAAGCTCAAACGTGCTGCGTAACACGAGAATGAATCTCATTGGTTCTTGCTGAAGCTCAAACGTGCTGCGTAACACGAGAATGAACCTCATTGGTCCTGCTGAAGCTCAAACGTGTTGCGTAACACGAGAATGAACCTCATTGGTTCTTGCTGAAGCTCAAACGTGCTGCGTAACACGAGAATGAACCTCATTGGTCCTGCTGAAGCTCAAACGTTCTGCGTAACACGAGAATGAACCTCATTGGTCCTGCTGAAGCTCAAACGTTCTGCGTAACACGAGAATGAACCTCATTGGTTCTTGCTGAAGCTCAAACGTGCTGCGTAACACGAGAATGAACCTCATTGGTTCTTGCTGAAGCTCAAACGTTCTGCGTAACACGAGAATGAACCTCATTGGTCCTGCTGAAGCTCAAACGTTCTACGTAACACGAGAATGAACCTCATTGGTTCTTGCTGAAGCTCAAACGTTCTGCGTAACACGAGAATGAACCTCATTGGTCCTGCTGAAGCTTAAACGTGCTGCGTAACACGAGAATGAACCTCATTGGTTCTTGCTGAAGCTCAAACGTGCTGCGTAACACGAGAATGATTCTCATTGGTTCTTGCTGAAGCTCAAACGTGCTGTGTTACACGAGAATGAACCTCATTGGTTCTTGCTGAAGCTCAAACGTGCTGCGTAACACGAGAATGAACCTCATTGGTTCTTGCTGAAGCTCAAACGTGCTGCGTAACACGAGAATGAACCTCATTGGTTCTTGCTGAAGCTCAAACGTGCTGCGTAACACGAGAATGAACCTCATTGGTTCTTGCTGAAGCTCAAACGTGCTGCGTAACACGAGAATGAACCTCATTGGTTCTTGCTGAAGCTCAAACGTGCTGCGTAACATGAGAATGAACCTCATTGGTTCTTGCTGAAGCTCAAACGTGCTGCGTAACACGAGAATGAATCTCATTGGTTCTTGCTGAAGCTCAAACGTGCTGCGTAACACGAGAATGAATCTCATTGGTTCTTGCTGAAGCTCAAACGTCCTGCGTAACACGAGAATGAACCTCATTGGTTCTTGCTGAAGCTCAAACGTCCTGCGTAACACGAGAATGAACCTCATTGGTTCTTGCTGAAGCTCAAACGTGCTGCGTAACACGAGAATGAACCTCATTGGTTCTTACGGAAGTTCAAACGTGCTGCGTAACACGAGAATGAACCTCATTGGTTCTTGCTGAAGCTCAAACGTGCTGCGTAACACGAGAATGAACCTCATTGGTTCTTGCTGAAGCTCAAACGTGCTGCGTAACACGAGAATGAATCTCATTGGTTCTTGCTGAAGCTCAAACGTGCTGCGTAACACGAGAATGAATCTCATTGGTTCTTGCTGAAGCTCAAACGTGCTGCGTAACACGAGAATGAACCTCATTGGTTCTTGCTGAAGCTCAAACGTCCTGCGTAACACGAGAATGAACCTCATTGGTTCTTGCTGAAGCTCAAACGTGCTGCGTAACACGAGAATGAATCTCATTGGTTCTTGCTGAAGCTCAAACGTGCTGCGTAACACGAGAATGAATCTCATTGGTTCTTGCTGAAGCTCAAACGTGCTGCGTAACACGAGAATGAACCTCATTGGTTCTTGCTGAAGCTCAAACGTGCTGCGTAACACGAGAATGAACCTCATTGGTTCTTGCTGAAGCTCAAACGTGCTGCGTAACACGAGAATGAACCTCATTGGTTCTTACGGAAGTTCAAACGTGCTGCGTAACACGAGAATGAACCTCATTGGTTCTTGCTGAAGCTCAAACGTGCTGCGTAACACGAGAATGAATCTCATTGGTTCTTGCTGAAGCTCAAACGTGCTGCGTAACACGAGAATGAATCTCATTGGTTCTTGCTGAAGCTCAAACGTGCTGCGTAACACGAGAATGAACCTCATTGGTTCTTGCTGAAGCTCAAACGTCCTGCGTAACACGAGAATGAACCTCATTGGTTCTTGCTGAAGCTCAAACGTGCTGCGTAACACGAGAATGAATCTCATTGGTTCTTGCTGAAGCTCAAACGTGCTGCGTAACACGAGAATGAATCTCATTGGTTCTTGCTGAAGCTCAAACGTGCTGCGCAACACGAGAATGAACCTCATTGGTTCTTGCTGAAGCTCAAACGTGCTGCGTAACACGAGAATGAACCTCATTGGTGCAAGCCTTGGGCATTAGAGACTTTATACTAGATGTAGAGGCTTTTTATTTATAACAATAGAAAATCTTCCCAACCACAAACTTTTGAATGGTAGTGTAACTTTAAAACCTTAGTAAGCATAAATGCCTTGAAACGGGCTGAGCCAGACTCCTGAGTCAGTGTAAGATGTAACATATTCCACTAAATACAGGAAGCAGAAGATAGTTCAAGTCTACATCATACAGTATTCATGACCACCAACTGAATATAGTAAGTGAGTTGCACTTGTTTCCAGGAAAAGTTCTTAAAACAAGATGAATTTACTTGAAAAGCAAATTACAGAAGATATTAAGACTTGTTTAGATAAAACCAGAAAACATAAAAATAGTCTTCATTCAAGATACAATCTTTGTTTGTCCAGTGTTTGTTTTTTTTGGTGTGAGATGCAGCACTTCGAGCTCTTCGGTTGTGAAATCAGGGTTGTGTCATCGGGGTTATGGGACACGGAGAACATTGGAGCCTGAAAACCTTTACTAGAGCCTTTAGCATGATGTAAACAACAGTAAACTTATTGCACATTTCTTCTTTGAGCCTTATTGTGGTCATATAATATAGATATCTGTTTGTGCTGGCCTTTTCGTATGTTCTGTTATGAATTCATTTTATATACAGTATACAACAACATGACTGAATGCTAGTTTTCTTTATTTACTGGAAAACATACAAATTCTCATTTCAGAAAAGTATATTTTGCAGTTTAATAGGACAATTAACTGGTGTTGTATTGTATGGCGTTTCTCAGGCCACGTCCAGCTGTTAAATGTGACCTAGAACAACATTTCCAATCAAGTTGTTTGCATATGTTATGTCAGATAAAAAAAGGTATTCTGCTAACATTCCCATTAAGTTATGAAAACGTTTTCCTTTCTGGATGTTCTCTGAATGTTCAAAACATTAAATCTTTTAAACATTTACATAATTTTTTTTTTTTTGTTTAAACAAATGTTATTTTGCAAACATGGTAATGTTACTTTTGAATGTTCTCTGAACGTTCCGTAACAAGTAGTAGCCTAACATTTAGAAAAAATTGGAAAAACGTCCAAATAAAACGTTTCAGGAAATAAAAAAATAAAAAAACAGCCCATGAGCGATTTATAAATAATGTTTTGAGAACATTATTAAAGACCAGATCACTCCGAACAAACATTATATTAACGTTACTGGAAGAACGTTTGTTCATAACTTTGATAGAATCTTTCTACATAAATGTATTTGTTTTAATTATTTTGTGGTGATAATTATTGTAAATTAAATAACTGATTGTCATAATGCTTTAAAACACTCAGTAACAGAGGCTTGAGACAATAGATGATGCATGAATGAATCAATGCAGAGCAATGCTGTAAATCAGATAAAATCTTTGCATTTACCCAAAATGTTCCCTAGTCGTCACCTTATTCTGTGAAGTGTGAGTGTGTCAGTGTTTCCAGCAGAGTTGATAAAGGTTGAGTGTTGAGTGAGTGATCATAAATACAGAGAAGAGTAGATTGAGTCATGTCATTATCATTATTTTGAAGCATAAATGCAGTGTTAACGGTGTCAGTGTGAACATTTCAGCAGTCAGTAACTGGAGTAAAGAAGACCTCGGGTGAATGACACAAGCCAGGAGGTACAGTAGGAATTCTCTCTTTTATACTGAATAAACGTCTGTTTTGTTAGAGATCTGAGATGATTAGCACAACAAAGAGATGTTTGTGTTTGCTTCAGAGAAAATATCATGCCCATTCCCATTAGAGATCTTAAATGCTAAAGTGCTTGATGAAACTTTTCGGTTCAGCTTTGTTCTCGCAGCACATTTGAAATTCATGTTTTTAGTTTGTGAACCTTTGGAAATTTCCTGAAGCTTCGCAGTTCTGACAGACCAACAATTATTTCATTGATCCAATAGTTATTCTGGTTTGACTTAAATAGTTAGGCCTACTTCCTCCGTGTTAATTTTTTTTTGCTAAGTTATATTATATGTTTGATGTCAGCAATATCTGATTCAGTGTTGTTATCATTAACAAACTAAAATGTTTCTACCTGAAATAAAATATGCTTAAGTTTAAGTTACATTTTTAAACAACAACAAGGTTTTATTCTCGCTTCATGCATTATTTTTTTTATCAACACTTAGGTAAGTTTCATAAAAGAAATAACATTTTGAGCAAAAAGCTGAGAAAATCATGTATTTGTCAAAGACTACGTCTGGATCGGATTGAGAACGATGATCAAAACACAGATGGAGTAGATCGAGTCCAACAACACCCTTCACCCGCTCGTCCTGGGTCGACATTTCATTCAGTAACATGTAGATGATTATTATACATATGCTTGTTTCTGCTGCTGCTTTGTAACAGGAGATTCAGATACTCTTTCAGAAGAAGTGTAATAGTACCCCTTTATGGAAGCTTGTTTCCGCCACTGAATAATAAATAAATAATAATAATTGCGAATATGAATATGAAGTCAGAATTGTGAGGAATAAAGTCGGCAAAAATTGAGATATAAAGTCGCAATTCTGAGAAATAAAGTAGCAATTGGGAGATATAAAGTCAGAATTGCATGATATAAAGTCGCAATTGCGTGTAATAAAGTCAGAATTGTGAGATATAAACCATTCTGAGGTAAAAAAAAGGTAAAGAAACTATTCTGAGGTCTTTTTTTTCCTTAGAATTGGACTTTATATCTCACAATTGTGAGTTTATATCTCACAATTCTGAGAAAAGATGTCAGAATTACGAGATATAAACTCACAATTATGTGTTCTAAAGTCAGAATTGCGTGATATAAAGTCGCAATTGTGAGATAAAAAGTCGCAATTATCTTTTAAAATGTTTTATTTTGTGGCGGAAACAAGCTTCCATACCTCCTACCGTAAATCAGTGAAAACACGGAAAGCCGGAAATTTCCATCAACGGCGGCGAAGCGTTGTGTCATAAATTATGGAAGATTTTGTCAGTAAAGGGGAAAGAGTGACATCAAATTACAATTACAACAGACGTATTTACTTGACCTTTTTACTTTCTTACATGCTTGTGTTCTTAATATGAACAATTCTGCGCGCGTTATATTATTATATTTTAAAAATTGCAATTGTAAACTTTAATCTAAATATGATGACTAACTCCACTCCTTGAACAGCCATTCGGCTGAGGTCAGCAATCCCTGTGGTTAAAATCAAGTTCTAGCTAAAATAGGTTGTACACATTTTGCATTATGTACAGTAAATCAGCATTATATTGGCAATCTGAATTTAGATATTTGCAATGGACATTGAAATCAGATACTTCAACCTGTACTTGTTGAATTGACTGGCCTATAGTTCCAGTAGAAATGTGTCTGTCTATAAATTGCAAGTTAGGTCTACTTAGGACCTTAGGATAGCACACTTCAATCCGGTGCAAGGGATGATGAATATCTCTTCCAGTAGCAAAACTAGTTGTGTTTTCTCAGCTCAAGTGTTGTCTTGGCCTCGCTAGCCTGAGCTAAAAGAGAGAGTTCAAGCTCAGCAAACAAGTGAGGAGAGAATGAATACAACTTAATTATGGAAATAGGAGGCAACAAGTTGCAATCGAATGAAGTGGTCCCCACCCATCCTGTAAATATTACAACAAAGAGCCCCACTATATGTCAGCTGTGATGGCTAACAACAGACTGTGAACATTACTGAAAGAGCTTCTTCCTCTTTTAACATTTGCTTCACTTGTCAACACACAGCAAAGTCTTTTTTACGTTTTCACAGAAACTATATTGGTGTGGGAAAGATTTATTTTTAGTCATTTTGTTTCTGCAGTACTTCTGAAACAAAGGACATGTTGGAATAGCATTCTAGTAGGCTCCTCTCCACACACTACTTTTAACATATACACGTTTCTAACATCTAAATTTTGGCACTTTATTTGATTGTACTGCTAACCCGGCTAACAGGGAACGTTCTCAGAACTTTAGCTAATGTTTTGGCAATGTTCAAAGTTAACGCTAATAGAACGTTTATTTATAGTTATGGTCTTTAATAACGTTAGTGCAAAGACATTCTTTATACATTGTTCATGGAACTTTTTCAGTTGGATGTTCATTTAATGTTTTTAAACAGAGAACATTCAAAAGTTAATGTTTGCAAAATGATAACATGTTTCCTTGACGTTCACATAACCAAGAAAAAAAACATTTAAAAAACTGGATGTTTTAAATGTTCAGACAACATTTAGATATAACTTAGGGTTGTAAAACGTACATATTTGTGGTATCATTTTCAGTCAATCATTCATTTCTTTCTTGCTCATTTTTCTTGCTAATGTAAAATTAAGCAACATTGCCATTAGTATCATCACTCAAAAAATTCCCCTCATGACATTTGTTATTAGTTTTAGTTTTAGTTTTTTTAGTTAGGAAAATGTATGCTGTTGCATATATAAGTGAAAATTAGTAAAGTATGCCTTTCACTTAATTTACTTTTTTTAAATAATTTTTTATAATTTATAATTTTTTGTTCAAATGATGGTTCTTACTCTTTTAAGCCATTTCAGAGGAGATGCAGTTAGCAGTATGCTAATATTACATTCTGAACATAAGCCAAAATCTTGCTCACGTCTTTATGCTCTGTGTGTGTGTCTGTGCGTGCGTGTGTGTGTGCGTGCGTGTGTGTGTGTGGTGGAGGCCCGTCGAGCTTTGAAAGGAAAGCGTGCCATCAAACATGCTTTGTTATAATTAACACAACACTGTTTGCCCGGAGCGAGAGAGAGAGCATGTGTGAATGTGCAGAGAGTTGGCAGCTTCACCTGTTCCCCTCCTCCCGCACCACCTGTAATGAATGACCTGCGCCTCTCAGGGAAGGTGACTGTGAAGGTGACCGAGGAAGCGCCCTCTAGTGTGCCGGGCATGCGTGTGTTCAGAAAGAAAACCTCAGAAACATGACAAGACTGCTTTGTCAGGTGTATAAACACGGCCAGGATCTGAGATATTGTTTTTTTTTATCCTTTTGATGATGATAATGTTATTAGTCATTATACTGATTTTAACACATTATCATGTCATGTTGTTTAGTAGTGAATTTCATGAAAACATGTCCATATTTTACTCTAAACCAAAAAGAAATATATATTATTTTTTCAAAGTTGGATATTAAAACAAAGATTATTGAAGCATATTTTACAAGAATATGCTATTTTAGTCTTTCTACTTAAAAATGTTCATAATTAAATGTATTACTTGCTATTTCTTTGTAATTAATTGTGAAATTGACTAGCAATTTTCCTGGGCCTCCTTCATTAAATATATATATTTCCTATTATTTTTTTATTTAAGGCTATTCTCCTGGTATTATATAACACATGCCAAATCAAATCAAAAACACAAAAGTTTCGCAAGCAAATCCAAAGTTTGTCGGGTGAATGCAAAGCATTTGTGAAAGAACACAAAAGTTGATCCTGGTATTATCAAATCAAATCATTTTATACATTCATGTTATATAGTAAAACATTAACAATAAAAAAAAATGAATGGCTAGTAATACAGTAAAATATTAATATAGATAAAATGATTTATTACAGTAGAAAATATCTATTATAGTACAATATTATATAAACGATCAATCTAGGAATTAAATGAAAAAATGCAAAAATAAATTAAAATAAAACAAAAACTACCATGATTTGTTACCATGAATGTTTTATCATTTAAATTATGGTATTATAGCAATATTAATGTATTACAGTAGAAATTACTGTAATGGAATGAGTTACTTCACTATTAAAATGAAAGACTTTACAAAAGTACAAACAAAGAAAATACTAGCATGATATGCATATTTTATAATTTGAATAATATTATTTTAATTAAATATATAAAATCTAAAATATATATATGTTTCCATTAAAGTAATGACAAAGATATTTTTGCATTATGTTAATGATAATTTGGAGGGAATATATAAAAATGCAATGTCAGTGCAAAAAATAATATATATATATATACAGTATATATATATATATATATATATCCTAATGGTCTGGACATTGACATTGTCTTGAGTGTTTTGATGAGATTCACCCTTACACTCCCTGTGCCGTCATGTGCAGCAGTGTAGTGTGTTTAGCGCTGTGGGCTGGTGTGTGTGTCTCTCCCCGTGTGCCCTTGTGTACTGGCTGTTGGTGCCTCCCCTTTTGACACACTCCCAGCGCAGCCGGCCCAGCGTGACTCTCAGAGCTGTCCAAGGGCGCGCAGTGCACCTTCAGCACAGGAAATAAAGATGGAGGCTCTGGGTGTCCAAGTGCAAAGTCCCTGCGTTTTCCATTGCAGCCGCTTGTGAGTACCTGTGGAGGAGTGTGTGTGTGTGTGTGTTTGGGGGGTGTACGGGGAGGGATGGAGAGTTTGTTTGGGTGTAGTATAAATATATCTGTGACTATAAATATCCCTGTGCTGTGTGTCCTGTAACTTCGGGATAGAATAAGCCTGCGGTGAGCATCAGAGTACACTTGATGATGGTGTTTTAATATAAATCGCTGGTCATCAGTATTAGTTTTGCTTTTGTCATTTGAGTATTCGCCAGCTGAGAGTATAATTACTTGACTTTCCCAGAAAGCAATGCTGTTGCTGCATCATATAAATCTCCTTTTTGTCATGTGTTGTTTTTATATAGTATCATGGGACATGACTGGCCTCAAATGAGCAGTATATACTACTTAGACACATGGCAGCGCTCTGAGGTGAGTGGAGGAGGTCAGCCTCCTTCTGATGCAGATCTCTGATTGGCCAGGGCAATCTGGGGGTGTCGCCACAAAAGACTGTGAACTCATTGTTTTTCCTGACACACATACACACATCCGAGCAGAGATGGTCCACTCATGCTGCACACACCAAAATGGAAAATTACCCCGAGCATTGTAAAAACACACACACACACATTCTTTTTATAATGATAACAGAAAATGTGCTTGGAGTGGCCAGTTCAGCGGCAGAGATTTCGTTAGGACTGATAAGGACTGTTGTGTGGAAGTGGTGCTGGCTTTTGGTCTATAAGCCCTTAAAGCGTAAGGGTGTATTCACACCAGGAAAGTCCGCTAGTTCACTTGCTTTGGTCCGGGCCAAATACAATGTTGATTTTTTTTTTGTTTGTTTGTTGTGGTTCGCTTTCACACTGCCCTTTTTGCAAGTGAACCAATATTTGCGCACAAAACCACATGTGTGCTAAGGTCATCCATTCATTGGACAGAAATTCTCAAGCAGGGAAAAGCAGGAAGTGCAAAAACAGGTTAATCATGGAGATCTTTCGTAGTGCAATTTTTATGGTGTTATCAGCTACTAGCGCAATATGAAGAAACTTATGAGCATCATATGATCATATGGGGGAATGTAACTTTGTAATGTAACTTTGCTTATTACTTAAAGCTCACTTGAAGTTCTTCGATACCGAAAAATTTGACAAACATGGTTTCTTTCTCAACTGTCCACTTATGACATAACCGAGAGAATACTTGCCGAGACGGGTATTTAGACAAGTTTTTTAATATAGTTTTGTGTGCATGTGTGCGTTCAAGAGCAAGGAAACGCAAAAGAGGAATCAATTCGGTGTTTGAGCGCCTCTGCCTCCCTCTCCCTCTCTCTCTCTCTCTCTCTCTCTCTCTCTCTCTCTCTCTCTCTCTCTCTCTCTCTCTCTCTCTCTCTCTCTCTCTCTCTCTCTCTCTCTCTGTCTCTCTGCTTGCGCGCGCTTCGGGTGAAGATAACACGCGAGTCCCGATTTTTTTCGCCTTTTCTGCGTTTAAAATTGTTTGAATGTGTAAATTGGCAGGACAAAACACGTCCAAATTATAAACTTTCACTCTATGATGGTTAAATTTAGCAGTTAATCTGCGAATCACATGCTTGCCGAACTGTGTGGCAGCTGGCCTGTACGGATCACGGATCAATTGCTACTAGAAGTACATTAGGCCACAAAGGGCATTTCATCACCCCAAATTACATAGTAAAAATCTGACCCTGTCAAAAAAGGTATTTTGTATCCCAATGTATTCACTAGGGATGAGTTGCGATCTTCGAATAGTCGCATTTTGTGCGAATTCGATCATAAAATAGCTTTTTCGAATATCGTTATATTTTCGCGCAATTCCAATGTGATCTACATAATTGACACCGCGCCTACTGTCACAGATCGCGCAGCAGGATATTTTCCTGTCGTGACCTCGTGACCGTTAACTCTGCGACCAACCATGCAACAACCAAGAAGCATAACAATGATAAAGTTGAGTGTAAATTATGCCAAGCAAAGCTGGCATACCACCACTCTACAACAACGATGCATAGCCACCTGAGATGAAAGCTCCCGGGAGCAGCTTCATCCTCCTAGGGCCGCACCCAGCAGTCAGTGGCTAGTTTCTTGGGTAGACGTAAGTTAGCAGTCTCCTACTTGAGTGTGCCTGTGACTTCTGTGCCATCCGAGTGGGTGTTCTCCACGACTGTAATAATTGTTAATAGGTTGCGCTCACGCCTCCTCCCAGAACATGTTGACATGCTCATTTTTTTTAACAAGAATATGACATATGCCTAATCGTTAGGCTGTGAATAGTTACATTGATTGAAAACTAATTTGTTTTAAAAGTAGGCTATTGTCGGTAACAAGGCAGGTTCGCATAAAATCATTATGACGTATCCAACCGCATTTATTTTTATTTTTTTGATCTAACGAGCATCTGGTTTGGCGATGCAGAAACGGACTGTCGTGCTTACTGTTTTTTGGTTTTTTTTCAAATAGCCTACCATAGGCCGACTATGTAAAAACAAAACAAAAACACGAGAACATGTTACTTGTTCAATTAATAAACAGTTTGTTTGATGATAAATCGCTAAAGATGAAATTGGCCTCCGTTTCTGTCATTGTGAGAATGTACGTTTTTTGTTTGTTTTTGTTTTCCTCCGATTTTCGAACGATATTCGACTTTTTCTTCTCGATTGTCGAATGGCATTTTTTTGCAGAAATTCACATCCCTAGTATTCACACCTGCCCAAAAGACCCACACCAAGGGGGGGAAACGAACTTGAGTTCGATTCAATCGAACCAAACAAGACAGGTGTGAATAACACCCTAAGACATTGACTTTTCATTATATCACCTGCTCCTGTGATAGTGTCAGATTAAAAAACTAAAGCCTATATAACTGGAATTGTATATAGTGATAATGTTGTGTCATGGCAATAGTAAATATTTATGGATCCCCTAAGGGGGGCTGTGCTCAGCCTAGAAAATTTGCATTCCCTTGCAAAACATTTGTGTTCTCTTGCAAATGTTTGTTTTCCCCTGACAAACTTTGCATTTGGTTGTGGCCCGCGTGGTTGGTCTGGCGATTTCCACCTTAGTGGTCCAGAAGTGCCATCTCTGGCTCAAACTGGCTGATATGAGGGAGACCGACAAGTTTCGATTCCTGGACTCCCCCATTTCCCAGGTTGGGCTCTTCGGCAAAGCGGTGGAGAACTTTGCCCAACTGTTCTCTGCCGCCCAGAAGCAGAAGGAGGCGATCCTGCATATCCTGCCTCAGCGGTCCGCCGCTGCCTCCACCCGTCCGCCGGTTTCAGATCCTCCACCTGCTCGTCGCCGAGGGCGTCCCCCTGCCACCGCCTCTGCTCCCTCTAGGCCCCAGCTGCAGCCTCCACCCAGGCCTCAGCGTCTGCCAGGCCAGGTGGCAAGCGCAAGCACAAGCGTCCCTGAGACGGGCCACCCAGGGTTGGATGAACGAGCTCTAAGGGGGATGGAGCCCGTGTCTTTCCCTTGGCAGAGCCCGCTCTGCCGTCTCTGACCAGTGTTGTCTCCCCCCTGCTATAGGCCGGAGCCACATCAGTGACATTTCATATGTTGTACTGCCCGGAAATGCCCAGTCCATATGTGTAACTTCCACATGAGACCTCCCTACGGGCAGGATCTCCCTTTCCACCGAAGTCTGTCTGAGTGGGTCATGCGGGACAGTAGTGGACTTCCCTGGCCTAAGCCCTGTCCCATCTCCACCTCAATAAATGCAGGGGGATCAGGAGGCTTTCTCTAGGCACTGGAAGGTGACAGCACTAGGTGGCGTGTTAATTGGGATCCCAATCAGTATGGTACGTACAACTCACGTCAAACGTGACCGAACTGAAAGGGAACGTCTCGGTTACGTATGTAACCCTTGTTCCCTGAAGGAGGGAACGGAGACGGGAGTCCCGTCGCCACCATTGCTGGACTACCGCTGACCCCGGGCTCCGCTCGCTTCTGAAGCAAAAGAAAAATGGTGCGTGCATCGGCTTCTGTATTTATACCCGCGCTGCGGAGCACGAGATGCAAATCTCGCACGCCAATGTGCATTGGCTCATTTTATCAATACTCGAAGATGAGAGGCTCCCTAAGCGTGATCCCATTCCCTCCTTAAAGTTTTAAACCGAGACGTTTAGCAAGTAAATCCAAAGTTTGTCAGATGAACGCAAAACATTTGTGAAAGAACAAAAAAGTTTCACGAGCAAATCCAAAATTTATCAGCCGAACACAAAGCATTTGCGAACGAACCCAAAAGTTTTGCAAAAAACTATCCAAAGTTTCTGGGCTGAACGCAAAGCATTTGTGAAGTTTCTAGGAGGAGCGCCAAAACTTTCATGAGAGAGTGCAAAGGTTTTGCGAGGTAATGCAGAGTTTCAAGGGGGATGCAACACTTTTAAGAGAACGCAAAAGTTTTCCGAGCCCATGAAAAGTTTCTTGGTGGAACGATAAAGTTTTGCAAGGAAATCCAAAGCATTTGTGAAAGAACACAAAAGTTTTTCGATCAAAAGCAAAGTTTCTAAGGGGAATACAAAAGTTTTATAAGCTTTTTACATAAACTTTTTAGTAGAGCGCAAAGTTAACATTTTGAAAACAGATGCTGTTATTGTATAATAAAACAGTGGATTTAAATTCTTTGCAATGAAAGGCACTTCACATCATTTTAATATTTCCTTTTTTCTTGATAGATAAATTGGTGGAATCAAATCCAAAAATAAGATTATTCAATAAGTTTATTATTTATATACTTTTAACAATGCACCTGTTACACTGACTATGTATTAAAACCTAAAAGGGAATCATGTCCATTATTGGTCTCAATTACTACAAGAGGAAGACCATCATGTAAAGGATTTGTTAAAGAGATTGCATAATTAGGTTAAAATTTTTTTTTAACTTAAGTAACATGATCATTGATTGGTTGATGTGTTTTATGAAGTTGGCTTTAGTAAAGCAAATTAGCACTTGCACGATCATTAGAGAAACAGACACAGAAGACCGAATTTAAAAGTCCCATCAGTAAAGTGTGTTAAAAGTGATCCACAACAGTTTAGTCATGTGTGAGTAAGTCCATTGCCTTTGATTCAGTAGTCATGATTCAGTCGTGCCAGACAAACCATGATCAGTTTTTAAACTGAGGAACTATGATGCATCAAAACACGCGTGTTAGCCACTCCTGACCCAGAATCAATGTCTTCTTCTTATGTGTCTTCCCCAATTTTTGTAACTGTTTCATAAGTTTGATTGTATAAAGATGTTTAGTCAGGGTGACTGATTATTCAATCGAAGCTGTGAGGGACTGAAGTAAATGGGTTGAGCTTTTGTTTAATGTGGTGTTGATCGTTCAGTCAACAAAACATTGAAAATATGACTTTTTAGAAAATTTCCAGTTGACCAAAAGCACTTGAAAAAGTCAAATTAGTCGTAAGTTGTGACATAAGACGTCTATTCTGACACAAAAACATTAGTTTTAAATCCAAATAAAAGTTTGGTAGTTTAACATTTTAAAGAAAAAATGAAGACTATTTAAAAGTAATATAATTGTAATTTTACAGTTGTAAATCAAAATGATTAATATCACTATATTTTTCTTGATATAAGGTGGTGGAAAAAATATGAGATGGGAGGGAAAATAATAAGCCAATGCTTTTGCGTTCTCTCGCAAATGTTTTGCGTTCCCGTCAAACTTTGTGTTTGCTCGCATTTTTTTTCTCACAAGTTTCTTCTCTTAAAAAAGAAATAGCAAAACAAATGCTTTTAGTTTTATTCAAATAAATTTTTTTTGCAGTGCAGCTTTCATGAACAACGGCCCTTAATATGTCTTGTCAGAAACAGAAATGTAAAGTTGTAGACAATGAGATTACACATGTTTAAACCACAATGCTAGGCAAGTGCTGTAGACTAGCGTTTGACAGGGCCAGACGAGCTAATTAGAGCGATTACTGCACAGCTGGATTGGCTGGCCGCTTGGCAGAGGCGCATCAAAAGGATCAGCGGCGAGGAGAAGGCCTCATCTCGACAGCACGTCGTCTGGGTTTCTGGGTGGAAAAACGTGCGGCGTTTGGAGCCAGCAGTTCCTCTACTGAATCACGAAGAGAACTGAAAGTGCGCGAGGGAACACGTTGTGTAAGTTCCTCAGCTGGACTGGGATCTGTGGGGCACTGTAGAAGAAACTGATGGCGAAATAGTGGGAGAAAAGCTGTGGGAGAAAGAAAACATAAACAGCCGCAAAACTGAAAACATCAGCTGATGTAGAGGAAGTAGAGCCTGGTTTTGTTGCATTACATGGGTTTTCACCTTCAGATCTAGTTTTTCTCGGGAGAGAGAGAGAGAGATTTGCTCGAGTCGTTGTTGCGAGTTGTCGCATTGAATCAGCGTCCGGAAGGTCCGGCCCAGTTCTGTGATTATGCCACAAATATCAACTACTCACTGTGTATTAACAAGGGCACTGTTAGACTTTAGTGTTAGAGGTAGTAGTTAAGGCCTTAAATGCTTAAAGTTTATAACTAATTATATTTCATGATGATTGGTCACTTTCGTTATTCTGCAGTCAACTATGTTTGTATGATGATGCTAAACTATATATATTGCCTGTGTCCGATATCCTTTGCTAGTTTTATCCTTTGCTTTGCTCTTTCTTCTGCCATAATTTTTTATTTTTTTTTAAATCTATTGCTGTGTGTTTTTATATAGCAAGTTACCAAATCTCCTTAGTCATGTCCAATTAAAGACGAAAAGCCCGTCAAATTTAAGCCTTTATGGAGCCTTAGCCTAGAGGTTAGCATGCTTGCTCCAACATATTGAGTGTCCCATTGTACATATTTGAAGCCATCTTGGATCATTTCCCAATTCCATTTCCTCCTCTTTTCTCTGTAATTTCTACTATGAATAAAAGGGCCAGAAAATGTGTTTCCATCTTGTGGAGAAAATGTCAGTGATGTTTGCATGATGCTAGGGAGATTGTTACCCTTGCTAAAAAGAAGTGAACTTAATTGTGTTGAATGTGCACTTGTAGTGCACTTCAATTCTTGAAAGTATATTTTCAAAAGCATTTTAATTGCAGATAATATAAAGTCCACTTTCATGGTGTTCCTTAACACTTAAGTACACTTTTAAATGTGAACTTCGTTTGTAATAATGTCAAATTAAAAGTTTTAAAGTACATTTTATATCATGTTTTATTAATATTTTGTCATGTTTTAAAGTGCACTTATTTTAATGTGTTGACTAACTCACTAAATCAAATGTAAAGTACTTGATTATAGTTTTAACTGTAGTGTGTTATTTGATATTATTTAAAGTTGATATATTTTAATTGTACGAAATTGCAACTTCATCATTTACAAATGTGTAATATATATTGAAATACATGACAATGGAAATTACATTAAAGTATATTTTAGTTAAGAATATCATAAATTCTTGTCAGTACATTAGGCTGTACATTTTAACCATGTTTCAAAGATGTACATAAGTTGTATTGAAGCTTGTTTCCGCCATGGAATAATTGTGACTTTTTATTTCAAAATTCAGAGGTTTTTTTCTCTGAATTGTGAGATAAAAATTCACAGTTAACAGTTTTTCATTTTTTTATTCAGTTACGAAACAAGCTTTCATAAAGTCGTACTTAAGTGGGTCAAAAAAGCACTCAAAAGATTAGCCAATTGTGTTTATTATAAATTTAAACTATAATAAATTTTCATTTCATTGCAATAAATATACAGTTTTGATACAGTCAATATGCAATTTTATATGTATATAATATAAAACATTTCACTCGGTTCACACTTAAGTATACAGTATTCTTTTAAAGTATAATATTTTTAGTGTGTCCTATAGGGTGTTGTGGGAGGTTTGCGAGGTGGTTTCTTACTGCCCTTTTTTGTGGAAGTGAAATGCATTTTTCCACCGATTTTATTGTCCACTATGGGTAAAAACAGGTCCAATAATAATTCCAAAACTCCTCAACAAACCCAATGCGTTTGTATATCATGTCAGCAGAACATTTGTGGTCTAAGTTATGCAAGTTTAATACTTAGGGGTTTGTTAGAATTCATAACCATATAGTAGTGATGCTTAGCTTAGCCTTCCAGATATTTCCAATCCAACTCGATCCCTGTGGTTGACATAATTATGCTTCCTAATTAACTACCAGGATCTCAAAATAATTCAATTATCCAGCACCTAGTGTAGCAAACACGGTCCCTCTACAGAGCCCCGCTTCTCAACTCTCTCTCTGTCTGTGTGTCTGTCTGCCTGCAGTAATCCCTCTGAGCATCAGCATGGCTCCTGTAAGCCCCCGCTGGGCTCGTCGGCCGTGACCTCTCGGATCCTGCTCCGCCAGCAGCTGATGCGCGAGCAGCTCCAAGAGCAGGAGCGGCGAGAGCGGCAGAGACGGCAGAGCTCAGCGTACGTCACCCAGAGCCCCGCCATCAACGTCAGCGCGCCCCCCGGCCCGCCCAGCGCCACACAGGTGCCCGTGGAGGTGCTGAAGGTATCCACCGCAATCAGACACGTTCATCAATCAAGTTTTTGAAATGCAACCGTTTACTGAAACTGTAGACAATATTTTATATAAAAATAACACATTTTTCTTAAATATATACATGCATATGTGTGTATTTATATATACAAAATAATTATACACAGTACACACACATATATTATGTAAACACAAACTTTTATTTGGGATTTAATTGTGATTAATCGTTGCCCAGCACAAATATATATTCAAATATTTTTTTTATGTTTTGTGTCGTATTTGATGCATCAGGCTTGATATATCATGAGAATATGGAGCTCAAACTCGAGGAGGAAAAAACTATGATTTAATTCAGAGGCCCAAACTGAGCAAAATCTTGCAGTTTCAGTTGCTGATATTTCTATGGCCTGGAAGGAAGATGAAATTCTGATAATTAGGAATGTAAATCAATAAAATCTTTATAACATTATAGCAGATTACTCGTATAAAATGCTTATAAATATCAGTTGTCACTCTATATCTCCCAATAATATGTCATTAAATAAGATGACATTTAAACGTTTAGCTTTATGATCAAAGCTGAGTAGTTTTAAAACATAATGCAATGCAAGACAACGATGACTGAGAGATGAACAAATAAACATTTGAAAAAAGTTTAATCTTGAAATATTACTAACAATATAAAAGTTAGTCTTACATTTGCTTTAAAAAATCATTTAAGATTTTACAGCAAAAAGATGCATGAACTACGACCTGTAGAGAGTCGTTTTACTCATAAACTGTCAATCATGTAGAAGAATGTAGGACAGGTTTTTAAGTTTTGAGCATGTTGATGATTTAGAGGCCTTAGAAATGTGTGTATCAAATATGATAGATTAGGCTTTCTAGTAGAGATGCACCGATTACAATTTCCGATTTTTCATCGAGTTTGACCTGCCGATACCGATTTTAGCCGATTCCGATTTCATTTTTTCTAACCACTTTACAGCACACACAAATATGTATTTTCTAGCTTTTCATTAATAGAACATTTTACATTTTGCATAGAACATAGATCATTTTTTGAACAGATAATCGCTATAAAATAGATAAACTAAAATATAAACTATATAAATTACTCCTGGTGTGGGAAATACACACACACACACACACATACATACACATACATATATATATATATATATATATATATATATATATATATATATATATATATATATCCTTGCAGTATAAAGATATTTCTATAGTTTCTGGCTAGTTTACTTTATTTCTTTTTTTTTAATCATAACCATACTTGCAACCAAAACTGAATAATGAAAACAAGTTTAAATGGGTAAATCTTCTACAAATATTTTCAAACTATTTTACAAATAGTCTTCGTTTTCTTTTCTGACATACTCCAGTTCTTGTTAAAACACACCAGACATACTTATTCTGTGCATTTTGAGGACTTTTTGTGTGAAATCATTTTTAGTTTGTCCATCAAAAGTGTGCTTTCACTTTAATTGAGCGTGAGCAGCGCTGCAAAAATAGACCCGCGCCGAAACCCGCGCTTCACTGCTGCTCACGCGACGCTCCTGCTTGACGCTCACGCGCTGCTCCTGCTGCCGGTGTGAATGCACTTATTGATTAACATGCACGGCGGAAAAAAAACGCACTGCTCACGCGCCGCTGACATTTGCGGTGTGAAACGGGCGTAATTTACGAGGTTCCTAAATGTGCGTTCCGTGTGCACGTGTGATGCTGATGTTACGCGATGTTAATCATGCGGCGCCCGAGTGCATTTGACCGGCATAAAATCGGCATATGTCAGACTGACCGGCAGGTCGCCGGTCATGGCCGATCACGTGAAAATCGGCCAATTCCGGTCACCAGCCGATCAATCGGTGCATCTCTACTTTCTAGGGATAAGATTCAATGGCAGTGTTTTTACAATTTAGTGCATGTTGTGTTAATATTATCAGTGCTTCACTTTCCTGGCATGTCGGCTAAGAATGTCTCAAAATGCAACTGAGATTATGAAGTGAATTCAAATTTTGCATTTATTGCAATGGAATAAAAAAAATGACTGGCTGCACGCAAAAACAAACATACAACGTGAAACAGTATAGTCCGATTCATGAAACAAATGACTCATTTGTGCCAGTTAAAATGTACAGCATGACCAGCGTAGCACAATTTCCGAATTCTCTGAGGCATTTTTATGTAAATGTAAAAAAGATTTGAATCAGTTTCGAAACACTGCCCTATATCACAGAAAAAAATATTTCTCATATATATTTATGCTAAATTGTTCAACATTATAACTGAAATATGCCCAATTAAAGTAAATGTGAATAATATCTTGTAAATTGGAATCAAAATTAATCTTATCCTGCAGCACAAAATAATAAACGGATGACAATTTATTTTTAATA
The DNA here is from genome assembly GCF_949319135.1 of Squalius cephalus. Classification (NCBI taxonomy): domain Eukaryota; kingdom Metazoa; phylum Chordata; class Actinopteri; order Cypriniformes; family Leuciscidae; genus Squalius; species Squalius cephalus. Next base: position 10,402,940 of record NC_137139.1, read on the forward strand.
ATGCTACTGTTTCACTTTAATTGAGAAATATAATGAAATGTATATTTGTACTAACGGCGTGAAATGCTGGCAAATGTGCAGTTGAAACGGGTGAATGGCTGGCATGTCTAACTGTGTCTGCCAGATTCAGTGCTGCCAACTATTTTCAACAGAAAGTAGCTAAAGCCTACTGAAAAAGTATCTAAATGTCGCTAGATGACGTAATGCGCCAATGTGCATGTAATGCACTTTACATCTGTTTTCTCTCCTAATCCATTCTCAGATACTGCATTTTAATATAATATACTGCCGAATGTCCATAAAAGCTGTTTTAATTTACATATTTTCGCTCAGACAGCAGAAAGAGTATGATATAGTGACTGACTACTAGCTATAAATTTGTCGCTAGTCGCTTTTTTGCGAAAAAAAATCACTAATCTAGCAACTAAGTTAAGATCGTCTTTAAACCGTTGTTTCGCGATGACACTAGTTGACCTTAAAGAGAAAAGTGAGCATAGCAAAAGATTGTTCAGGCTAATGTTCGCTATAGCGCCCCTTGTGGCGACTCCGAGAATGCAGCTCATACTCTCACTGAATTCTGACACACTCTGGAATGTAACAACATGTGAAATCAAAGAATTGGACAGGATTTCACAGTAAAGCCTCAGTTGACCATATCAAAGCTGGTTGTATAGTTGTTTCGTTCTCCATGACTTTTCATGGTTTGGCTGCGCTGGCATTAGCATATCATGCATTTGCTCTTCTGCTTTGACCGCTCAGTTCAACTTGAGCTCGAGTCTTTATCAGCCCAAGCGTGTCTGATTATGATACTGTCCGTAAGGAAGGGGAGGGAAAGGGGTGGGCAGGGGACAGTGAAGTGTGTTAAAACGCATATGGGGATTATCTTTCCCCAGAGAATTCCTCTTTAATGCATGCTGTGCTCCAGCCTCTTGGAATTAGCCATCTTTAATCCTATTTGCTCAGCTACATTCAAAATCTTTTCATAGCTTTGATTCCTTGTTAGTCTGCGGAACTATAGACTGTTACTGATTTCTGTGCTATTGTGCACAGACTGTGATAAATGCAACAAAATCTGCTGCATCCCAAAGGACTCAGGCTGCTAATGTCACTCGGTAAGAGCCGTTATGTTACATTTGCTCAGTTTTTTCGGGGAAAAATTATTGTGACGCTACTAACTGTCTGTGATTGGGTCACAGGGATGGGAAACAGTCATGTGCGTTGATTGTTGTTTTATTCTATAACTATAATATTCAGTTCAATGTATATGAATGTTCGAATGTGCATCGGCAATAGTGATATTGCATGACTATATTCATATTTTTTTGTATTTTTCTAGTTCAGTTTTCTACCCATGTTAATGGTCTGGTCTAGTTAATGTGCTCTGGTTATTTTCAAGTTCAGATATCAAGTTTAAGGACAATATTAGTCTTTCTTACTGTTCTATTCAATTATTCTTTAGTATTTTTTAATATGATTTATCTGTTTCTTTAATATTTTCAGTTTAATTAACTATTTTTATCTGCTTCATCGCTGTAAATGAAAACCTAATTTTAGATTAACTTTATTAATATGAATATTATATGAATATTAACTAATATTCTTGTTGAATTTAAACCAGTTTAAAATTGGACAGATTTAGGACAGGGTTGAAACTAAAAAAAACTAAAAAATATTTTCATTGCATATAATAAAATAAACATTAATTGAAATAAATACAATATAAAAACCTAAACTTATTTTATTTCAGCTAGTCGCCAAAAACTTTTCTCATTTTCATTTAGTTTAATTTGATGTACTAAAACTGAAATTAAAATTTATAAAAATTATATTTTATTTTTCAAAAAAAAAGTTACAAAAAATTATAAAAATGACAAAAATGCACAACAAAATGACAAAATTTAACTGAAATGAAAAATATAAGCATTAAATCTAATAAAAATATTAATAAAAACTACAATAACATCTCAATGATATTAAATAACACTAATTTAGGAGTAGGTTCTACTCATGTGTCACTTGTTCTTTGCAACATTTCTATTTGTACATACTTTGTTGAAACACCTTAGGGATATTTATGAAGCAATTAATTCTCCCATATTTTCAATCTCACACAACAGTTTTTGAAAGACGTGTGAAATGCGCTATATTTATGCGTGGCGCTCCCCTGTCAACAGAAGCTCATTACACAAATCAAGACCACCCAGCATGCAACGGCCAGTCTGATCCAAATACTGTATAATGAATGAAATGTTTTTAAAATTAAGGAAAAGTGCATGATACTTTTGATATTTTATGAATATTTTAGGATAAGGCGTAATATATTTTTTTTAAATACTGATTTCTAAATTTCACCGTGCATTAATTGAACGATAAGACAGAATATAAATGTATAAGAAAATGAGCGATGTTTTAAACATATGGCATACAGAGAGAAAGTATGTGGTTGAATATTGAACACCTTGAGGAATCACCGTAGTCGTGTTTGAAAAGGACTGATTCTTTAGCGTCTGATTTAGAGTGGCTCATATCAAAGGATAAAAAGGGCATGGCATGTACTCCTTAACGTAGTATTTATGTTCAGTCAGTCGTTACTTATGCTAAGCTGATGATGTGCTGGTCATTCAATCCATTGAACGGCTGTCAACAATTTAAACACACTGCCTTCCATGCAAACACATGCGCAGATTTTATTTGACTACAAACACAGTGTTTTGGTTGTAACCGCAATATAAACAATACAGACTGGAACATTGAAGTTTTTCATTGTACCTCTAAAAGAATGTGAGTGCATTAGTACGACTTACTGACTGTAACATTATAGGCAAAAGCAGAAGCATTTGAAAAATGTTTTTTAATTTCTATTCATTCATAAATGAGTGGAGTTTAGTTTTTTAGTTTAGATTTATGGACCTAACCTTGAAATCCACTGTTTATATTTTATCCATGATACATTTTATTAACATTAGAAATATATATATATATATACATATATATATATATATATATATATAGGAATCTATGCATGATAGGGTTTAGTCCAGGTAAGATTTCTTTATCAAGGAATTTACTTGGCAGTTGTGGAAACTGAAATCCAATAAGAAATATAAAAGGTGGGGTTACACTTTATTTTAGTTAATTATCTTAAATTATACATTTAAATACTGATTAATATTACACTGTAAAAATAATTTTTCAAAGTGGCAAATACAACAAAGGTTAGTGGAGAACGTTTTACTAGAAAATACTGTTTCAGTCTTTCTGCTTACACATGTAATGTTTAATTCAGTGTGTTACTTGCTGTTACTTGCGAAATTTGCAAACGATTTTAAAGTGAAAATGGTTTCTACACCAATTTGCTTTCAGTGTAATTAACAACATGTACTTTCTGTAGGGTTAAAGTTAGGATTAGGGTTTGGTTCACGGTTAGTTGCATGTACTTTTGCATGCTGTTATTACTATAGTAAGTACTTGTAACGTGTAATAATGGATTCAGACAACACCTTTTTTTGTCTGTTACAATATTTTTGTCTATTACGATAGCTACGATCTGTGTCAGATTAGCGATTTTTGACTCCTATATTCTTGTCGTGTCGTGGACGAGAAACATGTCAGACTACATGTTGCTTCCCGACCAATCATTGTTTGCCGTGTTTAACGATATGCGTGATGTCATCGAGGAGGCGTAACTAGGACTGACTCCTGGAAACGAGAGCGTAAACAAACAATGGTTGGACTAACCTAACACTAATTCCAGCACTCACCGGGTTGCTGAAGTGCCTCCACTATCGTTCTCCATCATTTATCTTTTTCACATAGGTAGAAATATTGTAGAAGTATTGTTGTAGAAGTATTATTGCACATAGGTAGAAGTATTGTAAGCTCCACGAACCTTTCCTCCATTGCATAATTCCACCTAGCAGCACCAATACCATTGTCTCTCTCTCGTTTCATGCTTAAAAGCTGTTTACAGAAGAGCTTCTGTGCTCTTATTGGTCAATATCGGCTGATATCATGTAGTCTGAACCCGGCATAACAAGGACACTGTCAAATAAAGTGTTACCAGGTGGACTTTAAATACTTAATTACAAAAAGTTATAAATAAATATAATGAGAATGAGTCGAAACTTAGACATATAATAAAAGTATTTAGAAAAATATAGTAAAAAATATTAGAAAATTAGAGAACATGCAATTGATTGTGAATAAAATGGTTGAAACTAAGCTCTGATTGTGTCTTTGATAGACTTTAACCGTTTAAATCATTTCCCACTGAAACCCATAAATGACAGATTTTAGAAGTTCCAGTAATATAAGAGGGGATGAAAGCTTTTCCTTTCTTTTTTTTTTTTAATGAGAATAAAAATGAGCAAACGATCAAAAGAAAGAAGAAAAAAAGAAAGCGCAAAAGCTTTGAGTCTGCCCGTCTCTGACTAGCTTAGTCGCCCCTTTCCCAAAGCGACGCAGAGGTGTACCAGGCAGAGCCGCTGGACTTGAAAAGTGAAAACATTAAGCTCAGATGAGTTTGTCTAAAGACTGATTGGCCCCTAATTAGCCAAGTGACCTTTGATCTTTTCAGAAATAAGTACGGGATCAGGTTTAGGAGGGAGACAAAGGCAAGAACAGTCTTAGCACACACCAAACGCTAATTCAGCAAAGAATGCCTGTAATTAGGAGCGATTGTTTCATTCCACGGCATATTTAACATTGGGAAAAGGGAAAATAAGCTGAAAAAGTGGGATCATAGTCGAGGGATCAATTTCACCATTGGCTATTCACAATATTCCAAAGGGGGGGGGAATAACAAAACACAAGAAAAATGTTTAGCGACACAGCTTATGGATTTGACATTTGGCATCGCCTAACACCGTCCTCTTAAACGTATGGTTTGTACTAGTTCGTGAAACGTACTAGTTTTCTTTGTAGTCAGTTGTTTGCCATTGTATCGAAATCCAAATCTGCGAAGTCTTCTCATAATATCCTCAACAGAAGTGCTCTGTTGTTGAGAGCTGTGATGGGAAGATTTTCAGTGAATCTTTATGTTTAATTTTAATCTATTCTTCAAATAAAGCTATCGTATGGTTTCATAAGACTTAATATAGCACTCATGTCAGTATGAATGCTGCTCATTTTTTTAAACTTGAAGTGAACCTGGGTATTAAGACTTGTATGGCCTAATATAACGTAAATGATGTCTCTTACTGAAATATGTATTCGAAAACCCATGAGAGATTTACGTTATTTAAAAAATCCAAATCGTTTTATATTATTTTGGACAATGGGGGGCGCCATTTTAGGTGCGCAGTGCATTCTGCGTCAATGACATCAAATGGTTGCACTGTTTTTACCGAAAAAAAATAAAAAAAATTGATACGATGCCTCGTTGTGCGGCTTTTGGTTGTAATTTTCAGTCGAAGGGCAACAAGAGAAGCGATGTAAGTCTTCAAGTTGCTTTCCTAACGATAAGAAGAGGAGAAAAGAACGGGAAGAAGTCTGTGGACGAATAAAACTTCCTAAAGACCCACGTCTTTGTTCTCTCCACTTTAGCCCTGATGCATTTGAGGCTTTTAGTAGACCACAACTACTGAAAGAGCTTACAGGTGGTGATGGATATAAGCGTATATAAGCTTAAACCAAATGCCGTAACATTGAGTGAGTTAAATGCTCATTAAACACAATGAGTCTAAACGCCCCCGGTATCGAGTGAAATCTGCGCTGAGAAACGGCAGAGATAAGAAACACTAGATGCCATTCTGGAAACATGTAAAAATGCCGGCGCTTGTCATGACGCCGCAGCCACAGAAGGAGAAAGTTCAAGCTTATTTGCGGACCTGGTGATACTGACCCTAAATGTAATGTGTATATAATGTGTGTGTTTGTGTTTCATCAGCTATCACCCACTGGGGAAAAAAAAAACCATACCCGTCGACCTCTTGTAAGAACCCCTAGAGCACCAGCCATCAATGAGAGTCTTGTCCATGTTAAGCAAAAACATTTTTATATCGTTCATCACTGCACTAGTGCAAGAGTTTGGTCATATTGTAAAACCCCAAACAATGCGTCTCATTCTTGGAGTCTCAGCATTGAGAAGGATGTTCTTGTGGCAGTATCTGGCCGGAGGCAAAGACCGCCACACAAGTCAAGCAAAGACAAGACGATGAAGACAAATCTTTGTTAGTTGCCTTTTGCCCTCTCAATTGCTAAATTTAATTGAGAAACTTTCAGCTGCAGGAACTGGTTTGTTATTGAACTTTCGATCTGCCACTTTATTGGGCACATAATCCATTGTTTCATTTAATGCAATTAGTGTAAATAGTAAGTATGTGGTTACTATGTAATGTAAATAGTAACATTCGAACAGGAAATGCATAATTTACTCATCTTTATGTGATTCCAGACTTGCACAAGTTTAGCAAAGTATCTGAGCTGCTATTTTTCCATACATTGAAACTGTGAAGCACCAAAAATAACCAAAAAAATAATATCTCATTTGTTAACAATAAAATATGCAGAGGCGGACAGAGTACACAGCTTCATTACTTGAGTAAAAGTACAGATACCCCTTGCTAAATTTTACTCAAGTACAAGTAAAAGTACTACAGTCAGATGTCTACTTAAAGGGATAGTTCAGGATTTTAGACATGAATCTCTATAGCTTCCCCATAAGCAGTGTGGTGCATTGACCATGACTTACCCCCGACAGCGTCCTGTGAGCCGAGCTCCGGTCCAGTTTTGGTCAAGATGAAATTAGTCCGGCAAGTTTGCTGGGGTCACGGCAATAAAGCTTTTTTCTTCTCAAATCAATATGTGTTCAAAAGAGTGATATATTTGCAGCACAAAACCGCTGTCTATGGAGAGGTCAGACCTCGTAATGGCTTGGCACTATTTTCTTCCCCGTCATATCACTGCGCGCTGCCGCTACCTACAGCCAGCTGGGAGCCGCGCACGTGTCACTTTGTTTACAGCTCGTAAAGAGAACGATAACATGTCTGACTACAGCAGCGACGATGACAACATTGACTTCGACACACAGCCAAAAGGATATCTTTACGAACCTGAATAGATGACGAGTTACGCCAGATGGAGTTAGAAAGGACAGAAAGAGAGAGGATGGACAGAGAAGTTGAACAAGTTGAAGCTGGAGCTTGTACAAACTGATCGCTCTTGGTGAGTAGCTATGTTAGCTCGTTCGTGTAGCTGTTCTGAGCACGTAAACACTGCTGTAAACACTGCCGAACAACTGAAAAAGTGGTGTGCGCCTGCGCAGCTCGCAGCTGGCTGTAGGTAGCGGCAGCGCGCAGTGATATGACAGGGGAGAAAATAGTGCCAAGCCATTACGAGGTCTGACCTCTCCATAGACAACGTTTTAGTGACGCAAATATATCACTCTTTTGAACACATATTGATTTGAGAAGAAAAAAGCTTTATTGCCGTGACCCCAGCAAACTTGCCGGACTAATTTCATCTTGACCAAAACTGGACCGGAGCTCGGCTCACAGGACGCTGTCGGGGGTAAGTCATGGTCAATGCACCACACTGCTTATGGGGAAGCTATAGAGATTCATGTCTAAAATCCTGAACTATCCCTTTAAGTAAAAATACTGAAGTACTTGTTTTTAAAAGTACTTAAGTATCAAGAGTACAAGAGTACATTTTCTAAATATTGCATTACTACCAGTGATGCGCGGGTCAATGTATAAACAAACCGCACCCGACCGACGTTTTCAACTAACCCGCCCGCAACTCGGACCGCAAAAAACGAAAAAGAAAATATTGTACCCGACCCGCTTCCTGACCCGCATTTTTTTTAAAGTAGCTATAATGCTCATCGTAGCGTCTTAATATAACTTAATATTCTAATTTTGTCAAGAATTATAAAAAATCGTCAATATAAGCTCATAATTTGTACTAAAATAGTCTAAATGTTTAGTTTTAAAAACAATTTTAAAAAGCTGGCTATGTCTATTTTGATGTTTCTGCGCAAGTTCAGCAGACAGTGAGGTTCGAGTTTGTTCCGATCAGAGCTCGTGAGCGGAGAGTGCATTTCTGAATATTCCGCTCCGCTCATGGTCGCTCGCCCAACCCAGATGGCCTGCTGTTTCGAAAATATGTGGAATAAGGGCTGCCTCCGACTATTTTTTTTCCTTGTCGACTAGTTGTTCATTTAAGCCATTCGTGGACAAATCGCCCCTTTATATTAAATTAATTACTTAAAGGCTAGCCTACAGGAATAAGCGTAATGACCGCACGCTTAAAGCTTGCCACAAAGAACCGGTTAAAGTAATGATTATGAATGTGTCTAAATTAGCAAGGAGACATTTAATTGTTTAGTAATAAACTGGTGTTTTCTGTGTCGCTGCAAAGATGAAGTTGACAATGCGGAGATTGCGGACTCGCCATGAACGCCAGAGAGAAATGCACATATGGATTAGCCTACATAATCAGAGAGTATAGCCTATTTATTTTGGTTTGAATATTTTCGTTTAAAAGTAGACATTTCAAGCTTTCTGTAATATATAGCCTATATTTATCAAATCTGTGAGGCACAAGTTGAGTTTCGGCGCCCTCCAGTTCACATGCAGTGATCGCGTACCGGCGCCTTATTTTGTCTGCTATATATTTGCTTTTTATTTAATAAATACGGGCAATTGATTGATAAAACATTGATCAAAATTAAGATACAATTTATACAAAACGAAAATCTTTTAAAAAGAGTTTTCTATAAAACAAAACTTAATGAAGTCGTCAAAATCATGTTTTACCAAAAACAGCGCCGTTGCTAGGAGGGCGCCAGCGCCTCTGCCTCTCAGCGCCTCTGCCTCACGAGTGGATGATAGCCCTGAAGACGCCTAGCAATGATATACCTTTAGTGGTAGTATACCTTTAGTTAAGTTATCGCAGCGCGCTAAGAGACAATGTTATCGGAAAATGCAGCCCAGGTATATGCATAATGGAGATTCCAAAGCTCTCTTCTTTGGTCAGAACCATGGAGAGCGATCGCGGATTTACTTTTACAATGCAACACAATATTTAAAGAGCATCAAGCTATTAAAATCTATATTATGTATACGCACAGATAATATAACAGTAGGCTATATTAGTCAATATTTTTTTATTAGGTTAAGCAGTGATTGGATAACGTTTTTTTTTTTTTTTTTTTTTTAACGTTTTTAATTTAAGGCCCACAAATTGGTCTGGCTTATCCAAAACTGGAATCCTGGCGCCGTGCCTGGTTGGTCGTGCCAGTTTTGTGGTTATCAAATGTGTAAATAGCATCGCAATAAGTAGCCTACACATGACAAAGCCAGCACTTTGGTCATCATCTTTCATTATTTCGGCAAATGTCTCCCACACTTTGCTCTTTCTATTTGTGTATTTGCGGAGCTTCCACTCCCCAGTCTTCACCTTTTCTCTTGCCGCCTCCATCTCTACCTGCAGACTGAGCTTGTGCGTCATCTTCGCGCCAGTTATTCAGCCAATAAAGTGTAAATTAAATTTAAAACGTATTCATAGAAAATTGTGTCTAGAACTATATCAATTACAAAGGTTTAATTGGCATCTTTATTTCAAACGACCTGACCGACCGCGACCCGAATATCATTAAAAATATTTTTGGATGACTCGTAACCGCGGTTAACCGCGGGTGACCGCAGGCATCCGCTCATTTCGGATCAACCCGCGCATCACTGATTACTACTGCCACAGTGCTTACATTTATGTACAGAAACGTCCTACATGGAGTAATGAAAAATGTTAATACCTTGGAGAATGTAAAAGAATTGAAAGTAAAATCAAGTCATTTTCATCTTTTTACCATGTTGCTTTATTTAACATTTCTCACTTGCCCACAAAGGCAATAGCACAATGGCAACGCTCTGACAAACCTCTGCTAGAGTTTTAATGGATTTTTTGCACCCACATTTGAACCTGACTGTGTTAAACACACTGCATACTCAAGAACATCAAAGCAAATGCTCAGCTTACATTAATGTGTAATATCAGAAAAGAAAATTCAGCTAACAATTGTGTGTACATGTGAGTTTCTCTTTTTTTCATCAATCAAACAGGGTTCCAGACTGCGACCAAAATTGGTCGCATATGCGACCATTTTTTGAGAATGTGCGAGTTAAAATTTTATGTGGTCGCATTTGTGCGAGTGCATGGTCATGTACTACTCATTCACGCATGAATGTTCCTGCATTGAACCTGTTTTAGCGCCCGCCAAAGTGAATTTTTGTCCCGCCAAAGTCTTATTTGATCGGTGAGTAAAGTAGATGAACTGCTGCGCTTGTGACAGGGCGCATGTGTATGAGGCGCCGGACTGGACAAAAGCGAAACGAACTGCGCGAGCGAGCGACAGTGCGCGAGAGAGACTGAGTGTGTCTGGGCGCGCGACCGGCTCTCTCTCTCTTTGCTCGTTCTTTCAGTTAAATATGCGCCCTGTCACAAGCGCAGCAGTTCATCTACTTTACTCACCGATCAAATAAGACTTTGGCGGGACGTTTGAGAGGGAAACAACAAATTGAGGGTTTCCGAGATTTTTTTTTTTTTTTTTTTAGAAGAAGTAACGGGTACTCACGGTTATGGATAGAAATGTAGCGGAGTAAAGAGTACAATATTTGCCTCTCAAATGTACTTGAGTAAAGTCATGAGTACTCCCCAAAAATGATACTCGAGTAAAGTACAGATCCCTCAAAACTGTATTTATAAGTACTGTACTCAAGTAAATGTACTCCGTTACTGTCCGGCTCTGAAAATATGGCATGTGAAGTAGTGTTGCTCCAGGCTCGATGTCATTGACAAGACAACATTGTGCGTGCTATTGTCATCAAACCCGACGAGACACCTCTTAATGTGTATTTGCAAATTTGGATATGTGCAGATGAGTCATATCAGCAGTCGGCTACACTTAAGTAAATAATAACGGATTTTTCCTTTGATAAAGGACTGATTTTACATTCAAAGTTCAAGTTCTTACTGTAACCTTTAAGTAATCTTAAAAAACCTTTATCTCTCAATTTTACTTTGTAATTAAGCTTTATTAGCACTACAGACATTAAACCACATGGTTAATGGTATCATTTGGACTCATGTGGTTTCATTCTTAAGGTCTCATGATTGTTTATGGATCCCATTCAAATGTATGCATATGTAGCATAACACATAGATTTCCTTTGAATATATAGATATATAGAGACATGAATGTGCTCCACTTCATTCTCGCCTTAGGGTAGAATTTTTATAGCTTTATGGTTGAAACTTTGACATCCACAACCTCCTTAACTTCCAGTCTATCCCCCCAGGCCATGCTGAGAACAGTCCCCTCTTATTTAAAGGAAAGTCTGCTACTACCCCAACATACATTACGATTTAGATGTTTGGGGACGGTCAGATAAACGGAGGCACTTGTACTCGCCGTTGAACATTTTTTTTTAAACGACGGGTGTCGACTCTGAGTAAATTGAAAACGAAGGTTTCCGTTATATGGTGCAAACAATGGAGCCTCGTTACACTATACCGTCCCTGCAACACATCACTGATATCGCTGTGCCCAATCTTTACAAGGAGGTTAAAACAAACGTGCTGGAATGTCTAGCTTTAGCTGAGAAGGTTGCCTTGACATGTGACGCTTGGACGTCTAGGGCGACTGAGTCTTATACTCGCCGTTGAACATTTTTAAACGACAGGGTGGCGACTCTGAGTAAATTGAAAACTAAGTGTCTTCTAAACCATCCAGCATTGTTGAGAAGAAGTCAGGTACTCAGAACTTGTAACTTAAGCCTTAAAACTTAAAAAGGCACATACAAACCCAAAGTTAGCTTCACTTCCTGTCTCCTGAGATGCCTTCATCTGATACATTTTTGAATATCCCACAATCCTCTGCTTTCATTCTGTGACAGTTGAGCTAAAAAATAATGATGTCGTCTGAAAGTTGCTGGTCAGTTTGTGTGTAAATGTACGTAATTGACCAATGTTTTCCACTTTTGATGTAATATATAGTGAGAAATTAGTGTTGTAGTAATTAAACATTTGCATGGTTATCACCAAAGCTCTCTCTATTTTGCTATAGATCAGTAAAATGTTACGCTTTTTCGTGAGGTACCTTTGAGTGCAAACGCTGCCCACAAAGTCATTGACTGATAGGTCAGCGAGGTAACAAGACAATGTGATGACGTAATTTTTCCGCGTGCACATTCATGCTCGTTCAGATGCAGCGAGTATAAACCAGTCTACTCTCCATCTGGCGCACAGATGTGAATGCGTTCGACATGTGCAGTTTTTTTATACCCTTCCAGAAACCAGAGGGCAGCACTGAGTCCTGTCATTTACAGGACATTCGCTCGCAAGGATAGAACAAGAAAAGTAGCGGATCTGCCATTGCATCGAAGAGTATAGAAGTACCAAGAGGCGAAACTCAATAGAACGTTCCATTGCAACAAACGCACCCATGCGCAGAGCTGCAGCTCCGCCATCTTGGACTGAACGCAACACAGCTGTCATAGAATTGAACGATGCCGGTTCCAATTCAAAAGCGGTTAAAGGAACTAGATAGTAGTTTCTAGCTTTTAATATCTCTATAGCAGACATCCCAAGTCTCCCTGAAGTTCCGGGAGTCTCCCGCATATTGATAGCGGCTCCCTGATGCCCGCAAATTAGCTAAAATCTCCCGGAATCTACAGCGAGCGAGCGAGTATAATTATTAAATATAATATAATAATTATATTTTTAAATTTGTACATTTGAATAAACTCAAACTTATATAACTTTTTTTATGTTTCATCATTTATTTCACTTCAATAATAATCTGGCAAATGTCTTCTTTAAAACAAGACCAACAATAGGTCTATATTCCAAAGCATTCTTGAATTACAACCATTTAAGTTTGGATAGTGATTTTCATGTTTATGCGAAAAAAAGTTAAAAAGAGTTAAAGGGTTCATTTAGTGATAACAATGAATTAATAAAGCGGTCATTTGCCAGGTTAGGTGTTCATATATCTCTGAAAATATGCGATTTAAAAAGCCCATTTCGAGTCTTGACTCAATTTCGACCAAATACATAACATTAGCAAACTGTTACTGCGGTTATGGGATAGCTTACATTAAGGTTGCAGCACCTGTTATCGTTGACGTTAGCTCACTTTAACGTTAATAAAAACCTTTTCTACTTTAGCTCTCTGGATCTTTGGGGAATCTATGAAATGCTAGTTGATTGGTTGTACACTGGTAGTTGTTGCAGTTGATGGCAGAACACTGTTTTCTTTGTTTACAATTATTTCCAGACATAATGTTAATGCTGTATACCAGGGGTGGGCAAACTTTTTGGCTCAAGGGCCACACTGGGTTTTAAAAATTTGACAGAGGGCCGGCCCAGTAGCAGATTATGAAGCACGATCTCATGAAAGTGCGTATCTATACCACAAATTTTATTTCTCGTGCCATTTATATGCCAAAAAATTTTTTTGTTTGTTTTTTTGCGTGCATGCTACACACTGTAAACCCCTTGGTTAGGATTAGGGGTGTGGAGTGCGTGCCTATTATACGCCATAAAGTGCATATCATATGCACGCGAAAACATATTATGCACTACAAAAACAATTCGTGGTATTCGCACTTTCATAAGATCGGCTGAGCAAATAGACAACGTGTGGCAACGTCTGTGCGAAATTCAACAACTGAGAGACGACATTCTGACAATACATTTTTTTATGCTAGATATCCCCCATTTAGCATGTTTTGATGTTAATTTTTAAAGATGTTAGATAATTATAGCCTATACTTTTTAAATATTGTTTATCCTTATTATTATTTAATGGCCTAACAGTAAATTAGAAACAAAACATCTGCAAGTGTACACTTAGAAGAGTAAAAATTACCTACGTTAATTCAACTTTATTAAAACTTAATGGCAATTTGCACTTCCAAAAGTCATACATTTGTGGAAATAAACGAATATACTAATTTATTTTAAGAATAATAAAATAAAAAATAAAAGGCAAAGGGAGATCAGAACATTTAATGAAAAAAAAAAAAAAACGGGTTCTGTACATGGCAGACAGGGGAGCGTAGTCGAAAGCCGGACGATAAAGGTCGGTAAACGGAATCGGGCAGGATACATCCACAAATCCAGAGGAGCAAAGAAACTAAATAGCAGACAAATCAAAGGAAAAACTAAGGTGTGCAAGCGGTTACCAAACATTTTTTTTTCTCATTGAGTTTCCAAAAAAGGAAAAAACATTAACGTGCAACAAGTCTATGCGCTCAAGTTGCTGTCTGTTTGGTTTCCATGGTGACGCGTCATTGCTTGTTACGTGACACACCGCAGCCACAACAGCGCTGAATGAATGATGATCTGCTTTTATGTAATTTTTCCTTTTTTACATTTGTTAGCTATGGCATGCAATATCTGATATTCCAATTGTCAAATATATGCAACGCAATATATATATATATATAACGCAAAGTATTGCAAGAAAAAAGGCAAAATTAATGCGATCTTAAGACAATTTTTTTAAATACTCGGCGGGCCGGATTAAACAGCCTAACGGGCCGCATGTGGCCCGCGGGCCGTAGTTTGCCCACCCCTGCTGTATACGGTAGTTGTGATAACGGTAAAGCCGTTGGTTCAGTCCAAAATGGCGACAGCAGCGCCATCTAGCGATTGTTGTCAAAACTGCAACGGAGTTTCGCCTCTTGGTACTTCTATACTCTTTGATTGCATGCAAAGTTTAGACAAGAACCCAAACAAAACACATGAAGAAGAAATATCACTTTTGCCTTGATAACCAATCACATTACAGCCTTGACGTCATTAAATTTCATTTAGAGTTGTGTGACAGATAGATCAATCCAAAACAAACGTTTAATGGCAAACATGTTGAAGATTAGCCGATGGGCTGTCGATTCATTAAATGATAAGCTATTTCCTCACAAAAGCGGTTTATTCAGTGGAGTGAAGCCTCTCCTCTATTGACATCCATTAAAAAATGGCCTCTTGTCTCCTTCCCTGCGTACCACAGTGTTAGCATGTGTTACGCTTTTTCCGGCTAAGGTCGTGACGCGACGTCGGTCGCGCCCACTATGAAACACAATACGAGATGAAACGATCGAATCTTGCGTCCCGACACCCGTTGTCGTTTACGAATCCCCACGACAAATGGATCGTGCCAAAATCGGGCTAAAATGGTGTAATCTGAACCAGGCATAAAGCAGACTTCTTACGTCAGCGTGTCCTGACCTCGTACACGATCATACCGCTAATCTTCATTATGCGTTCACACAGCGCACATTACCGGTAATTTACTGGTAATGTTACAACTTCCCTTACAAAAAAACTGCCCAGTATTTTTGAAAAGTTCCTGTTCACACATGATCTCTTACTGGTCATTTAAAATTTACCAGTAAAGACTGTATGTGTGAAAGGGACTATTGTTAAACAAATAGTTAAGCATCTAGATTTTGCCAGTTCCAAACTCACCACCACAATGCTACGTTGTTCTGAATGATTTTCATTACAAGGCCTTTTGGGCTCTTTTGCTATGTGTTTACTAATGGGTTTGGGTCGATTTAAGCACATTGCTGTTTGGTCACTAGGGATTTGAGTGGTTGCTAGGTGGTCGCTGACTGTCCCAATCTAAAAAGTCTCTAAAGCCGGGGACAATCTTAACGACTATCTGAAACATTCGAAGAATGAACTGAACACACACTTACAGACTGTTTCCAATGACTGGAGCAGATTTTAAACACCAACTGTGTCTCTGACTCGGCACGTTTGGGCATGATCATTCATAACAGTATCAAATTACATTCATAATCGGCCTAACAGTCGTCAAGTGTGTCCCCGGCTTAAGTCTCTATGATATTCTGATTTCTAGATAAATTTGTTGAATAAATGAAGGACTCAACAATAAGGACTGGCCGATGGCCCGGGGTCATTGTAAACAGCGCTTGGGACAGTAGAGGGATCTGTCACTTACCCGATCGGGCCATTGCTGCATCGCCACAAAAGTTGATCATTAACACGTGTTTTTAAGTGCAAGAAGACGTGAAAGAAAACTCTCACGGTTGGAGAAGTTTTGTGAAAGCCGCGTCTCAGAAAGCATGCAAATACTGAAATGGTTCGTCTTTCACATTTTCTTGCGCTTGAACCGACACCTTCACACACAATTTATTCTATCACGCCTGGACATCTTTCAGTTTACAGACATTTCCTTTAACCCTAACTCTTACATCAACGCAATTTTTGGACCCTATTTTTCCTGACTTTTTTTAGAGTGAGTGTTGTCATACTGTTAACATTCAGTTTAGTCATGCATGCTTCATCATTCCTCAGAGAACAGCTGGAAATGTGACGGTTTAGCTGTCAAAGATAGATTGCACGTGTGTTTCGTCAGCCTTTCTGACGTTTATAGCGCTGAGATCTGAATTACCCCGCTCTGGCTTGAATTAGACAGGCAAAGACTCTCTGTAAATAGGATGGAGGTGGGAGACGTTTGTTGCTCTGGATCTGCAGAAAGACTCCATTGTTTTAACCTGACGCTGACGTCAAAGTTGCTTCATAAAAAGCAGAAAGACATATTTTGACAAAAAACAGCACAACGTCAGTAGTGTTTTGTTGTGTCTTGCACTAATTGTTCAACAGGCAAAACTAATCAGTTATTCACCCCTTTTTAGGCACAACCATCTTCAATCATTATCGGTCAAGTCAATTCAGTAGATAGTAGCTTCAGTTGGTCAAACAGTGTTTGTTTAAGGTCAAAGATTTGTTCACAGCACATCTTTCTTTCTGGAGAACGTCATGCATAATGTGCCATTACTTAGCGTTCAGCGAACTGTGATTTTAACTCTACCCCTCTCTCTCTCTCTCTCTGTCTTAAGGTTCAAACGCATCTTGAAAATCCCACTAAGTATCACATCCAGCAGGCTCAGAGGCAGCAGGTGAAGGCGTATCTGTCCACCACACTGGGAGGAAAGCTCGGGTCGCAGGCGTTGAGCTTGCCGTGTCCCAGCCAGGCCAGCGATCACGGGGGAATGCCTCCGGGGCCGGGCAACAGCGCCCCCAACAGTCCTATGGCCTTACTGACACTCAACCCCAACTGCGAGAAAGAGGTAACGACACCGTTTCAATTACTGTAAAGAATTCTGAAATATTTTACTTCAACCCTTTCTGAAAATAATGGGTAACACTTTAGTTAACAGTAATTTCAACATTTACTAATACATTATTAAAACCAAAACTTGTATTTGCACTGTGAGCAAACATGAACAGCTGTATTTTTATTAAATAACGTTAACAAAGGTTAATAAATACTGTAACAAATGTATTGTTCATGATTAGTTCATGCTATTAATACATTAACTACGGCTAACAAATGAAACCTTATTGTAAAGTATTATTTAATGGATGGGCAGGTTAACATTTATTAACTAACGTTAATGATGATTAATAAACTTTAAGAAATGTTATATTAACTTTATTATGATCAGAATTTGGCGTAAACAACATGAAAGCTGGATCCATCCTGCCTTGTATCAGCGGTTCAGGCTAGGGCTGGTGGTGTAATGGTGTGTGGGATTTTATCTCGGCACACTTTGAGCCTCTCAGTACTAATTTAATTAGCATCAATTAAACACCACAGCTGACCTGAGTATTGTTGCTGACCATGTCTATCCTTTTATGACCTGTTTATGTCTTTTTTATTTTGTTGATGAGAGTTGAAAACTGTTTAACTTTTGGTAAAACGCTGCATTCGTCACTGTCACTTTTTACCCAGCCGTCCAATCACAGTGGAGGAAGGGCGGGACAGATACCACACCGACCAACCATCCTCCTTGTTCAATGACTGAACAACAATGGAGAAGTTAATAATTGCTGGTTACTGCATTTTTATATTCAGTAATATTCTTCAAAATGAGATAACATATTACTGCCTGGCATTTTCCTTATCATAGTACCCAGCTGCTCCTCCAAAGCGCTCTCAAGTGCCTCTAGCTGGCCATTTTCAGAAGGGCGCCTGGCATTTTTTTAGCTGGCTAAAAATGTTTTGGTGGACACATGATAATTTATATTTATTATTAGGCATATGGCCTATTGGTCTCTTTTGCATTTATGTAATATACTGGAGTCAAACCTGAGAAGAAAGTCCAGAAGATTCCACAGCGTTCCTGGACACGTCATTTATGTAGTTGTAACTCATGGGCGGGATTATGCTAATTGTGGATGAGCGCCATATTTACGAATGATTGGAATTCACTAACATACACACGTTTAGGCTAACTATCAAATCGGATTAAACATAAATATATGATTGGAACTCTTGAATAGTCATGGTTGAATTGAATGATGGTACAAAACAGGCTTAACTTTTTTTCCCCCCATTTACATTTACCATTTTCTTTTCCTTTTAAATTTGTGGTGACATATTTTCCGGAGGTTCTGTCAGGGTTTAAGATGAAAACATGGATGTCGGGATCCTGAGACAGAAAACCTATAAACAAGCCTAGACAGAGGTGACAGGATCCTGACAGGTTCATGTGGCAAACTCACAAATCCATCAACATCAGGAAATGATGTATAAATAGATAGTGACATCATGAAGATGTTAATCAATAAAACTGATTTCAGTGAAGAAGCAAAGCCAACAGCTCTGAGAAGTGTCTCTGAAACAGCTGGTGTGGACTGCGTCACTGCTCACGGTGTGATCGAGAGAGAGAGAGAGCGCTAAAATATGTGTTAATAGATTAGAGAGAGCTTGGCACTGGCAGGTTGAGTGGCTTTGGGATGTGCTTCAGTACATCGGCTTCATCAGAGTGATTTTCAGCATTGGAAATGGATGGATTTGAGCTGTTGTGTTATTTCCAGTACACTAGATACTTCACAATGTTACACTGTACCTCAGCGGATGACCTCTGACAGCTGTTGACCTGATTGCCTTTGATTTCTCTCAGATGGATGATGTCATTGATGACATAATAAGTCTGGAATCCAGTTACAATGATGATATCATGGGACTCTCCTTGGACCCCGGACTTCAGATGGCCAACACGGTAGAGAAAAATATTTGACTTTTTTCTATAACCGTTTATTATCCGTTTTTACATCTTCAGCTCTTGTAAATACTAATGTGAGTACGTGGAAGGACATCAAGATTTTGTGTAATAGTGCTGATGGATTGATGCACAAACGCATGGATTGTGTTTTTAAGAGCCCTATAAAACAGTAGTGATAAAATTATTTATTTTATTTTATTTTACTTGCAAAAACAGTAATAATACATTGAAATATGTATTTATTTTTTTGCTTTGTTAATAGTGAGAATTTTACCCTAAACTAAAGTGTGACCTGAATTTTTTTTTTTTGCCTAAAATAGTAGTTATATAATAGTAATGCATGTTTTTATTTAAATTTGCCTGCAAAAAACAATTAATATAATAAAGTATTTATTTAATTTGATCATATTTTAATTGTATTTTGCCTAAAAAAAAGCAGTAATATAATAGTAATAAGTATGCATTTATTAAATTTAGCTTGCAAAGAAACAGTTAATATAATTAAATATTTATTATTTTATTTTGTTTTATTTTACTTTTAATTATTTTGCTTGCAAAAAAAAAACTAAACTGTTAATATAATTAATTTTTTTATTCATTGTATGTTATTTTGCTTCCAAAAAATAGTAGTAATATAATAGTAATAAGTATGCATTTATTAAATTTAGCTTGCAAAGAAACAGTTAATATAATTAAATATTTATTATTTTATTTTGTTTTATTTTACTTTTAATTATTTTGCTTGCAAAAAAAAAACTAAACTGTTAATATAATTAATTTTTTTATTCATTGTATGTTATTTTGCTTCCAAAAAATAGTAGTAATATAATAGTAATACAAATGTATTTATTTAATTTTGCTTCCAAAAAATTTGTTAATATAATGAAGTATTTGTAATTTTATTTCTAATTTGATTTTGCCTCCAAAAAACAAAAAGTTACGTCATCTACCTGTAGGGGCTAACAATGCTAACCAGCCAAACCCTGATCTCTTGCTCCAAAAGTGTCTCAAGTATGTATTCAAATTAGCAGTGAATTTCATGAGACTTTTTCTCTTTCGGTCTTCTCACACAATCAGAGCTGTTGTTGGTGTCGGTATTGTAGAAAGTAGTGTGATCCAGCTGTCATCACCTGATCTAATGTCTCTCAATGAAATAGTGAAGTATAGTGATGAACATTCTATCATTTACTCACTCTCATGTCCTTCCAAATCCATAGGACTTATTTTAGTTCAAGCTGCTCTTTTCCACGCAATGACAGTTAAAGGGGCAATGACAGTTAAATGTCAAGCATCAAAAAGAACAAGAAGAGTCTTGTGAAGCCATTGTGAAGCTTCACAATATGATACACTTCAGTAAAATGAGACTATGATATGTATATGGTCTTGTGTTTCTAGATTCCTGTGTCGGGGAACCTCTTGGACCTGTACAGTAACCCAGGGATGCCTCCTCCTGGACTCTCTATTAGTAACTCGTGCCCTGCTAACCTGCCCAACATTAAAAGGGAATTCTCTGGTAAGTGTTGTTTATTTAACAACGGATGAGTCGGTTAATGCCATTCTGTAGAGTCGATATTGTGAGGATGTGCTGGATTGTGTTTCACCTGTTAAAGTCATGTGAATGATGATAAGACTTGTGCTCGTATACATCACAGTTACTCCATCTCCAGCGATGATGCACATGATGGACAAGCCCAGCTCCTGTAGCAACTTTGAGAACTATCAAAGGCCTGAAGGGTTTCCTGTGGGTACGTTCAAAGATTCCTCTCCTTTCCTGCATGACTGTGTCCTCTCTGAAACTTAATAACAATTTAATGGATTTGATTTACACATGAACATGCTCATATAGGTTCATAAGATGTGTAAAATTAAATGTGTATATTTAATTACATGATCTAATCTAATTAATTACATCATGTGCCAATTAAATAATCACACATCAAATTTGGCTGAGAAATTACCCCCAAAAGATAATTTAAAGTCATTATTATTTTAAATGATAAAAGCATCAAATATTTGATTCATCAATTAATTTATTACATATAAACTTTTAGGCAACAACGGCCATGATTTTGAATTGGTATTTAGATATACAGTATTTACAGACAAAACAGTTTGGTTACCAACATTCTAAATATCTTCTATATTTCGCAAAAGAAAGAAAGTCATGCAGGTTTGAAATGACATGAGGATGAGTAAATGTAAATAAACCATTTTATGTTTCATTTTTAATGAAGTGATACTCTATATAAGAAAGTAAAACTGCCAGTTGGTGGCGGTAAATGTCTAAATGAGTCATTGAATCATTCATTCGATTCGTTCAAACGGTGACAAAATCAATTTGATTCATTCAGGAATGAATTAAATGACCCTCTTCATGAATGGGTCATTAAATCAGTGGTTCACTCGATTGATTTGCTCAAAACACTGATTCGTTCATAAAGCTCTGGCTTTACGGGTGGTATTTTTGTTGGCAAAAACTGGCAATATTGTGACTTATGGCTCGTTTCCACCGAGCGGTACGGTACAGTACGTTTCGGGACGGTAAACCCTGATCCGGCTTGCGTTTCCACCACCAACAGTAACATTACTTGATAGGCATGGTGTATGCCGGAAAGTAGCGACCAACGTCATTCTCGCGAGAAGAAGAAAGCGACACAGTAAACAATGAAGGACAAACCGCAGATCTTGTTCTTGCTTCTCGGCATGAGGCTGTTTGTCACAAGACCAAAAAAAATTGTGTTGTCATTCCCTTGTAACACGTGCAAGTGACGATTCTCTGTCATCCAATCAACGATCTGCAGTGAGTCTAGCTCCACCCTTTAGGTCAGGGGTCGGCAAGTAACTTTGGGGCCAATTTTTTTTTTAGCCAGTAGATGGCGGGCCAGCTACATGGAGTAGCCCTATGGATACAAATTAAATACTCTTAATCAGTGTTGGGGAAAGTTACTTTTAAAAGTAATGCATTACAATATTGCGTTACTCCCCAAAAAAGTAACTAATTGCATTACTTAGTTACTTTTTATGAAAAGTAATGTGTTACGTTACTTTTACGTTACTTTTTCTTCTCACCTGGGCTGGGCTTGCTTGTTTGTTTTTTTTAATAACAAGACAAACATAAAAGTTATATTTTTGGCAAATGTTAAGGCCCTTTCACACCAAAAGTGAACTGAATAAGCCTCAGGCTGAAGGAAATGTATATTTACGCTTAACAGTAAAGGGTGCCGCTCAAACCTTTCAGCTGCGCTGCTGTTCTGGATTAAAGAACAATAATATACAGGAGAAGGAAGTTCAACACTCTTATTTCTAAATCTTATAAAGTAATTTTTGCTTATTAGTATGGTTGAATTAGATCATTGAAGGTCAGCAGCAAAGACATTAATAAAGTGAGATTAAATTCACAAAGTATATTTGTGTAATTTAATAGTTAATTATAAAAGTTGAGTAAAATTCTGAGATTGCATTTTACTGTTTTTATTTATTTTGAGCAGTGAGATGAGTAAGTTCACATTTACTCTAGAACTACAATAACCATCATGTTTACACAGCGCACACACCACCACCTCACTTTGTTTCTCTCAACATGGGGACAGGAGAGCTGTCAGTCAATAAATGTGAAAAAGTAACTAGCGTTACTTATTTGGAAAAGTAACTTAGATATTTTATTGCAAATTGAAAAAGTAATGCATTACTTTACTAGTTACTTGAAAAAGTTATCTGATTACGTAACTCAAGTTACTTGTAATGAGTTACCCCCAACACTGCTCTTAATGAATACTCTTAACGTCTACATTGCATGTATCAATGAAATCATTTTAAACAGATCAAGTACTATTGTGTTAACATATTACAGCCATTTTAATAAAGGTGTGAATAGCAATCATGCCTAATTTGCTTACAGTCCGACTTTTGAACTTTATTTCTTTTTTATTATTATTATTTATTCGGGACACACACATACACACCTATGGTTTAAGGAGGTCTGCGCGTGACTGTTTTTTTTTTTTTTTTCGTCCCGCTCCCACAAGGTTTTATTCAGCAACCGCTTAAAATACACTCGGTGTTCACCCGCTTTATTTCCCGACCTGACGGGTCCGCCAAATTTAGATCTCGTTTACAGAATCTCACATTCAAATGTCTCTAACGGAAAGAGAGAGATTAAGTAGCCTATAACAATTATAAATGCTATACAAAAATTGTGTTCGTGTCAACATAAAATATTGTTTTAACATTGTAGGCTACTGTCAGCAGAGAAAAAAATGTCACAGAAAAAATTAATGAAATATAAATAACAAATTAAATAGGACAAAGCCTATCACTCAAATTTCTAAGCAACATAAACGAAAACCATATTGCCCTACTGACAAATGAAGTTTTGCTAAACTATTTCAAACATCCTTGCAAAAAAAGAGTGTTGTTGACTGACAATGGTTTCAGTACCAAACAGCTCCTCAGAGCTACTGTAGGTGTACAGGCGGTCAGAATGAGGTGCGGATACGCTGTCAAAAGATGTCGGGAGTGGGCTATTGTCAGTCAGACCGCCCGCTCCGTCCAAAGTAGGTACACCAGAGTTCCGACCGCTACCGTCTTTATACTTTAAAATTTAATCCCGCGCCGCATGATTCCTTATGCGCGTTTCACACAGTATGCGGTATGCACAGTATGATGAATAATACATATTATTCATCAGTGTGTTATACCCGAATAAATAATAAGTAACGAATGATACACGGGGCCTATTTGTAAACCGTTATTGTAAAATAAAAATAGGCTGATAAAAAAAATTTTTTTAAAACGGACTTCCAAAATAATCCGGCGGGCCAGAAAATATTGCTGGCGGGCCAGTTTTGGCCCGCGGGCCGCCTATTGCCGACCCCTGCTTTAGGTACTGGACTACTGTGCTAGGTACCCCAAAGGAAGGGGTACTTCTTATTTATTGAACTGTTATTAAATCAATGTCAAATAAGAAACACCATGGCAGGTTTCAATTTAAAGCCAGCAAACCACTGAGGACGCGGGACAATGATGATGATACATAAGAGCGTAGTCGCCAAAACTGCTGTGGATCCGCTTACCAAAACCCTCTGTAACTGGCAGATTTGAAGAAAATTACTGTCATTTGTCAAATAAATGAATGACGGACAGTTGCATACGTAATACCAACATTTTTATCATGTAAGCTTTATGGTACACCTCAAACGAGGGAATTTATAGCAATTTATAATGTTAATATTAGTTAGAGAGTCTACAAATGGCTTGGGTATGCAGAGCATTCATGGTACTGTATTTTATTACAAAAAGAAAATCGTTGGTCGTATTCTGTAGAGGAAGGGATCTAGATTTTGTGAAAAAGAGATTTGGGTTGGAGAAAATAAACTACAAAAGTCGACTGCAGTGACATTTCAAGGGTGCCAATTTGACATCTGTGAAATTAATAAACGTCCTGCTTTCAGTTTCTCCTCTCACCTCCCTTTGTCTTTTTTAGGGGCAGAAGTTCGCGCTCTCGCAAAGGAAAGGCAAAAAAAGGACAACCATAACTTAAGTGAGTTTCAAAACAAGATTGAAGCCTGCTTCCAATTACCAAAGACAGTCATTTTTACTCATCCCTCAGTTTGTAAAAATAAGAAAAAATTGCAAAGTTTTTGTCTGTGTCCCACAGACTCTGTAAGTGGAGTGCCTTAAATGTGATTTGTGTAGTATAACATGAATGTTTCATCTGTTTCAGTTGAGAGGCGACGAAGATTCAACATTAACGATCGAATCAAAGAACTGGGGACTCTGATTCCGAGATCAAATGACCCGTAAGGACAACGATGTTCAATAGATACGCAGTTACACATAAACCAGATGAATACATGCTATTATTGCTGCAGATGCTGATGCTGTTCATATCAGAGTTCTATCTGTTGTCAGCTGAGGACGTGCTTGTGTTCCTCAGGGACATGCGTTGGAACAAGGGCACTATTCTTAAGGCCTCTGTGGATTACATCAGGAAACTTCAGAGAGAGCAGCAGCGCAGCAAAGAGCTGGAGAACCGTCAGAAGAAGCTGGAGCACGCCAACCGTCACCTGATACTCAGGATACAGGTCAGTTCAGACAGACCCCAGTCTGGCCAACACCTCGGCCAGTGCGTGCAATGGCATCTAAATCTAGAGAAACAGCACAGTGACCATAATTACCCTTGCGGAAAAGAAGTACGATTTTGCATACTTTTAAAAAGAGTACTTATTATATACTTTAAAAGAATATACTTAACCCTTGAGCTTCAATTTAAAAAAGTTACACACAGGTCCATCGAGGACAAAAATGTCCATGTCAAAAAACGGTCATGAAAATTTGAAGCTTGGGAGCACAGACTTAAGTTTGGTTTAATTTTAAAGAAGACCCTTGGCAGAATAAAAAAGTTTAAAAAGTTAAACCAATTTTTAAGTTTATGAAAATGATTTATGAACAATATAAAATATATATTTTATAAAACATGTTGAACTCTAAAACTGCTAAACAAGTCATGTTCCAAATTTGAGAAAGCCTTGCCAACAGAATGAAAGCCTATTAACAAAGATTGCATCATTTTATAGATAAATGGCCCTGGAATTAAAAATTGCCGTTTTAATGGGTTTCAATGGGGACATTTTTGTCCTTAAGGTCCTGAGTGGAACTATTTTGTGTACCTAGTGCAAAATTGTTTTGGTTATTTTTGTAAAAGAAATGGTGAAATAGTAAAATTCCAATAAAAATACACACCTGTGCATAAAAAATCTAAACCGAAAAAGACTAAACTTAACTTGTGTTAAGTGTTCCTAAATGCAAGTTATTTACAATAAAATGAAAATGTATTATAGTTTATAATTAAATTAAGAGTTTTTTTAACACAATCTTTATTTCATAATTCTATTTTTTTTTTTAAATATGGTTAAAGTGTACTGCCGAATGTACTGACAAGCGTTTATGGTAAACTAAAATATACTTAAATGTAATTTCTATTGAAACTTGTATGACGTATTAAAATCATGTATATTTGTAATTACATGGGATGTCAATTTAATGTGTTCATTTAATTAATTAGTTACGGAAAAATAACACGTTAAAATAATTTAGAGCACCTGTCTTTCATTCAGGCAACAACTCACTGTGTGATGGAGCCTATAGAATTCAGTTAGAATGACTCTAGAATTCAAGATATCAGTGCAAAAATTCCCCTTTCTGAGTTTTTGTCTCATATTTACTGTATATCATCTGACATAGTTAAGAAATATCACACGAGTAACGAGCACAATATCACATGAGTGCTGTTTTTATTCTGAATAGCACAAATGCAAATTTTATACATTTCAGTCATTCATTCATCCTTATATGACCTTCTTGGGTCATAGGGCTGGAGCCTGTCCCAGTTCCTTAGTCCAGAGGCAGGGGAAAGCACCCTGGACAGATGGACAGTCCATCACAGGGAAATCACACACACTCACACACAAGCAATTTTAACCAGCATGTCCTTGGACTGTGGGGGAAACCGGAGCACCCGGAGAAAAAACTCCTGGCTCGAACCGGTGATCTTCTTGTTGTGAGGCAACAGCGCTAACACTGAGCCACCGTTCTTCCCTGATCTTATACAACAGTTCAATAAATAAGAAGTTGATATTATGTTATATTTTAGACACAGTACTGTCCGTTTTTTCCAACAAAAATATTACCTATAAAGCCAGAGCTGAACTGTCGTGCGTCTCAGAGCAACACACAGCGGTGTTTCGTTTCTGAATTAATCTGCGTTTTGAGTGAATCAGTCGGGTGAAACAATGATTCAATGGCTCATTCATAAAGAGAGCCATTAAGTGTGTTCAATTTGAAATGGTGCTGCGCAGAGCGAACGGTGTGTGACATCAAAGTACCGCGAGAGAGCCATTCGAAAGCATACATTAATCGCTCTCACAGTACTTTGATGTCATAGACTTAATGACACACCTAATGACTTCATTCCTGAATGAATCAGCCGTTTGAACAAATCGGAGGAATGAAAGAATCAATGACTTACTCATTTAGACATTTACCGCCACTTACTGGCAGTTTTAGTTTCTTATTTTAAGTATCATTTCATAAAAAAAATTATTTCATATTTTGGGGATAGTTTGCCCAAAAATTATACTTTTGTTTATTTGCATTTACTCACTCTCGTGTCGTCTTATACCTGTATGACTTTCTTTCTTTTGCAGAACATAGAAGATATTATGAAGAATGTTGGTAACCAAAACTGTTTTTGTCTGTAAATACATCTAAATATCAATTCAGATGCAGCTTCTGAAAAAAAAAAAAAATCATGACCGTTGTAGCCTAAAAGTTTATGTGTAATAAATTCTATGTTGAACCAAATAAAATATTTCTTTCTAAAGCTACATTTTGTAATGTCTATTTGATGCTTTTCTCATTTAACACAATAATGACTTTAAATTATTTTTTGCGATTAGTTAGATTAACTAATCGGCACATCATGTAATTAATTAGATGAAAAAATGTAATCGCTTGATGGCCCCTGTAATTAAACATTTGTATGAATGAAGTTGCAATTTAGTACATTTAAAATATATTAACTTTAAATATGGAATAACACACTACAGTTAAAATTATAATCAAGTACTTTACATGTGCTTTACTATGTTAGTCAACACATCAAAATAAGCGCACTTCTCATGAAAAAAGATTATTTAAACATAATGATTTAAAGGCACAATATGTACGATTTTTGGATTAAAATATCCAAAAACCACTAGAACAATGTAATATATATTTATATTTTGTCGACGTGTGTACTTACATTTTCACAAATGTTTCCAACAATGTTTAAATCCAGAGAAATCAGCTATTTTAACCAGTGTAACGGTAGTGTCATTGCTCCGCATTGCGTCCGTGTTATCCTCAATTTCTGGTTTTACTTTCGTAGAAACCATGGAAACACAAAAGAATGCTTGAATATATTATGTTTTACTAGACAGGTCAACAACTGTTTGGATACCTTTATCGGCAGAAAAACTAATCATCAATATATATAGTAGCTCAACATGGAAATTCTTATTGTTTGAATCTCTTGATTTACTGCGAGTAACATTTTTGTGCCTCAGAGACAACACTATTTTGTCAAGTGGCTAACATTGCATAATCAGAAAGAGCTTTATTTGTAGTAACAGTAATACAGCATTTTCTCCACCATACAATATATTTAAAAATTAATTGCATGCCATTTAGAAACACAAGTCGTCCATCTTTATGTATCATATTCTAATATTGATCTAGCTTACTGCAATGTAAATGGCAACGCGACCAAATAGAGAAACGCGCTGCAAATACTCACAATGCAACTAAATACAGAAACACGCTGCAAATACTCACAATGCAACTAAATACAGAAACGCACTGCAAATACTCACAATGCAACTAAATACAGAAACGCGCTGCAAATACTCACAATGCAACTAAATACAGAAACGCACTGCAAATACTCACAATGCAACTAAATACAGAAACGCGCTGCAAATACTCACAACGCAAGCAAATACAGAAACACGGTGTAAATACTCACAACGCAACCAAACACAGAAACGTGCTGCAAATACTCACAACGCAAGCAAACACAGAAACACGCTGCAAATACTCACAATGCAACCAAATACAGAAACGTGCTGCAAATACTCACAATGCAACCAAATACAGACACGTGCTGCGAATACTCACAATGCAACTAAACACAGAAACACGCTGCAAATACTCACAATGCAATCAAATTCAGAAACGTGCTGCGAATACTCACAATGCAACTAAATACAGAAACACGGTGTAAATACTCACAACGCAACCAAACACAGAAACACGCTGCAAATACTCAGTGCAACCAAATACAGAAATGAGCTGCAAATACTCACAATGCAACCAAATACAGAAACGTGCTGCAAATACTTAGTGCAACCAAATACAGAAGTGCGCTGCAAATACTCACAACGCAACCAAATACATAAATGCGCTGCTAATACTCACAATGCAACCAAATACAGAAGCGCACTACAAATACTCACAATGCAACCAAATACAGAAACGTGCTGCAAATACTCACAATGCATCCAAACTCAGAAACACTCTGCAAATACTCACAATGCATCCAAACTCAGAAACACTCTGCAAATACTCACAATGCGACCAAATACAGAAACGTGCTGCAAATACTCAGTGCAACCAAATACAGAAGTGCGCTGCAAATAATCACAATGTAACCAAATACAGAAATGTGCTGCAAATAGTCACAATGCAACCAAATACAGAAACGTCCTGCAAATACTCACAATGCAACCAAATACAGAAGTTCGCTGCAAATACTCACAATGCAACCAAATACAGAAGTTCGCTGCAAATACTCACAATGCAACCAAATACAGAAATGTGCTGCTAATACTCACAACGCAACCAAATACAGAAACACTCTGCAAATACTCACAACGCAACCAAATACAAAAACACGCTGCAAATAGTCACAACGCAACCAAATACAGAAAAGCGCTGCAAATACTCAGTGCATATATAATCAGGAATCACGATGTTAAAATAAACAAAATTGTGAGTTGTGAGTATTTTGCAGTGCGTTTCTGTATTTGGTTGCGTTGCACATGTGTTGTTAAACTGATGATGTTTTCTTAATTTGCTGGTGTATTATCTATTTGCATGTGTTTTATTAAGTTGCAGCGAGTTGAGCTCTCTTGACCACCGTAAATATATATTACATACAAAATAAGAATAGTCAGTTTTGATTTCAATGTGGCTTTAAGATTTCACTAAAGTTAATTACAGTTTATGTTACAGTTAATGTTTTGTTGTCTGTCCATTGCTCAATGTTAATCCAGGAGTTGGAAATGCAGGCTCGTGCTCATGGTCTGGCCATCGCCTCGTCTACACTCTGTCCATCAGATCTAGCAGCCCGGGGCATAAAACAGGAGACGGTCCTGGGGGACTGCAGCCAAGACATGTACCCTCACACGCACCCCTCTTGCACTGGCATGGGCCGCTCCAGCACCCTAGACCTTAACGACGGTACAATCACCTTTAACGACTCCCATGGTACAGGCTCTAGCGCTTCTGCAGATGCAGGGGCTTATGGTCTCATTTCTAAGGCAAATGCCACTAAACTTGACGACATCCTGATGGATGACACATTGTCGTCTGTAGCAACAAGCGACCCACTTCTCACCTCCGTCTCATCCGGAGCCTCGAATGACAGAAGCCGTAAGGACAGCGTGAACATGGAGGAAAACGAGCATGTTTGTTAGTACAGCGAAAACCTTCTTTTAGGGCCGCTGGTTGTTGCGTTTTTCTTATAACGCAACTGATGCTTGGGATTGCTAAAGAGGAAGCACAGCCTGTTTTGTCAAGTGCAAAGTAATATTATTTTTTTATGTTTACACTTTATTTTATTGTATTTTAACCATATCCCACTTTTGTCTACCCAAAATTCATTGTGGTATAATAACTCAGATTATGCATAATATCACAATAATCAAGGTCAGTATCATAAAATGATTGATTTTTGTAACTTGGCATAGGTATATTTAGAATATAATTTAATCAACTTTGGGATAATAGAGTGGTGCAGGGATGATGTCAAACCCATAAGACCAATTTGTTGCTGGTTCCCTCGAGATTTTCCTATAGGTTTTTATAATAGGGTTTTTCAGTTTATGAGTAAAATAAGGTAAACGTAACTTGAAGATACTTTACTTAAAAATACTTTACTTAAGATACTACTTTGTTCTACATGTAAATTACAAACACCCATACCGAAAATGCAAAATTTGAAGCAGTTACTGTATGTTTATTTTTGAAAACGTACGTTTCTGACAAGTAACTAGATAAGACAGTTTGGGGTATGAGTGTGTGCAGTGTACGTTTTTGAGAAAAATGTGCAAATATCGTAAAGTAATGTTTACCACAGACCTTATTTTACTCATAAATTGACAAACCTCACAGGAAAATATCAAGGGAACCAGTGGCAAATTAGTTTTCCGGATTCTGACGTCTTACCTGCACCAATCTATATAAAAGTGCACTTGAATGGTGATTTTTTTTGGGGTGGGGGGGGGGGGGGGGGGGTGTACAGTAGCATGTTTTCGCACAGTTTAGAAACATATTTCTCTTTTATATATATATGTATATCCTTTTAAATGAATGATTTAAGCATAATGCTTCCCTTTTAACATAATGTAGATTTAATATCTAATGGCCAGCTGCCCAGTAAACACAACCCCCCACGAGATGCACTTAAAAAGATTCAAAAGAATAATTGAAAATTATGTTAAGTACTCACTCTCATTTTGTTCTAAACTATGATGTAGGTTTTATGTTGAATATAGATATTTTGAAGAATCGCTATTGTTTTTTTTACATATAACAATTCATAATTACCATGTCCATTATGCTCCAAAAAAGAAATCATAAAATTAGTCCATGGCACTTTTATATGACAGATATGATATCTGTGAGAGAAAAAGTTTGAAATTTAAGCTGATTATAAAATGTTACTTTTGTGTTACACAAAAATAACAGCAAACCGGTTTCTGACAACATGAGTGTGAGTACATTTTCCTTTTTTGGTGAAATATTCCTTTAACGTAGCTGAATAAATCAAAATGATAAAACAAACTAATTCATAAATGTCGCATAAAATTCTGTTGAATGTCGTTCTAACATCACTGAATGTTTGAGCAACATTTTAAGCAAATTCTCTAAAAATCGCATCTTCCAGATGAAAACGCATTCAACCTCTAGATGTCTAGGCAAAGTGTGTTTGCTATCAGGATGATCCGAAACAGCTGACCATAAATTATTTCACTCAATTATTAATCAATATTCTCTCAGTATTAATTTATTCATGTTTTTGAGAATTTCACTTAGATTTGTTACATTTAATCTTTCATAGATTTGTGGAATAATCTTTAAATAATACCAATCTATCTGAAGAAATGCCAAGTTGGCGCAGGCGAATGGGTCCTTAAGGCAACCTTCTGACAATAACGTTGTTAACTACACGGCACAAGCTGGTTGGTTCATGTCGCAACTGCAGCCAATGAGATTGCTGCTCAACATTTAAATAGTTGGTCAGTATTTGCTGTGGCAGTTTGCAGCTCGCTTTCAAAGTTCCTCTGAAACCCTCCACCTTCCCCAGCTCCACCTGTATAGATCTGCTTTGTCCGTGTACAGTATGTATTGACACTTGCTCTGCCGCAGCAGCAGTGTAGCAGATCTATTCCCGCCGAGACCAAATACATTAACATTGTCATATCCATTGCCATGCTAAACTCTTCAGAGAATGTGTGGAGAGACAGTTTTCACACAGCGTTTCCAACTGATTTTCAAGTGTCCTGTGAAATGTGCCAAGCAAGAAGCAATATTCAGATTTAACCCAGCAGTTTTCAAAACTGTTCTTGTCATCAAATGCAGTGCCTATATAATTCTATAATTATGCAAACGGTTTTCACCTCATGCATTTCTTAAGATACCCAGATGCATTTTAACACAATGCATCGCATGAAATAATCCATAAGAATGTGAAAAAATCTATGAACACATATTTGATGCCTAAGGGAATAATCAAGTAATATTTCAAACTTCAGATTCTATTACCCTTAAAAACTTTTTCATTTTTATCTAACATTTTAATTATTAAATTCTGTTTGAATATGCCATTCATTGTAACTAAAATGCTCCAGGTTTTCTGTTATATATATATATATATATATATATATATATATATATATATATATATATATATATATATATATATATATAGTAGTTTATGGAGAAAGATCTGGTATTTTTTATGTTTTGTATTGGCAAAAACACTGGAAGAAAGATCATACCTTAAAAAAAAAAAGCATTTTATATTTTGTTCTAACACTTGTTTGGGTTTTTTAATTCTTATACAGTGTAAATGACTGACTATGTTTGTAATAATAAGCTGTACTGTTACTGTATATTTCTACTGTTTAAAAGTGCTCAACTCAGATGTACTGATGTTTGCCTTTGAGTAGCATCCAATTTGTGCCACTATAATGATCATGTAGATGAAACTATAATGTGTTGTTTCATAGAACTATGCAAAGATAACTTTCAGTTGAGAAATCAGCCTGTTTCATGGAAAGATGTTGTAAGAGTTTAGTGTAGGTAACATAGTCAGATCACTGTAAAGTGCCTTATATTACAAACCTGAAACTTAAAGCAATAGTTCACACCAAAAAAAATGAATATGTCATCATTTGCACATCCTCATGTCATTCCAAACCTGTATGACCTGTAAACAAAAAGAGATGTTTAGCAGAGAGTTCACGCTGCTCTTTTCCACACAGTGAAAGTCAATGGGGACTGGGATAGTTAGTTTCCAAAAAGGACAGTTAAACCTAAATGTGTATTTAAGTGGCTTTGGAGCACAGACGGTAACAAAAGATGGACGACGTGTCTCAACTTCCTCCCTAATGAAGCCAAAATATCCCAGATGTGCCGATAACGCCATTCGTAACACTTGGGTGTACGTCAGCATGATGAAAACTTCCTAAAATGACAGAAACCATCTTTGGGAATTTTTTTTTTAAATGCTATTGGCACACGTCCCATTCGATTTCATGGAGAGGGCGGGATTTATGACTTATACTGCAGCGAGCCACCAGGGGGCGATCGAAATGCTTTGGCTTCACTTTTCTAGAGATGTGTGGAACACTTGGTTTGGAGCAACATGAGAGCAAGTAAATGTTTTTCATAATTTTCATTTTTGTGTGAACTATCCCTTTAAATGAATGTTCTCTTCTATTTATGTGATTTTAGACTTAGTCTTAAACTGTGGAACCCAGCGGTCTCTTAGTAGGGTTCATTTAAGCTTGGGTTCGACTCGAGACTTGATCTGTTTTGTATTCTGGCTTAAACCTGTGGTGTCTTGAAGCACTACAAAACTTTCAAGAATAGTGTATAATATAAACTCCTTTGCCTACTAGACAAACTACTGAAAGTTTTCCTCTGAATGTAATGTTACACAGTGTTGACTACTAAAACGTTGCCAAATTCCAAGTGAAGTCTAAATATGCAGTGAAACTGTTACGTATCTCATTGTGGATTTTTAGCAAAACTGGCTGTTGCAATTTTTTTTCTGAGCAATAATTCAGACAATCAGGTAACAGGTAAAGCACAAGGCTCCTGTATGAAAGCATATGTGTCAGTGACGTCAATGAAAGGTGCCTTTAAAACAGGCTTCCATTGAACTTCAACCAAACATCTTTTAATAACAAATACAGATTGGTCTGTCTTTTATAAAAGTGTCTTGGCTATAGTTAAAGACGGTTTTTGTTTTAGTATACTTTTGTATGATATTTTTTAAGCTTAACCAAACATTATTTAAGAAAGGACTTACAATAGCTTGAGATGTAGATTTTTGGTTGAATTTTTGAAGCATTTATTTCTTATGAATTCAATACTGGAAGACGGCCCACCTGTTGGGAAAGTCACCTTTCACTCAAACTGTTGTTTTGAAACGTGAAACTTCTACTGGGAAGCTTTATGAGGAAAGTAGCTGGTCACTTGTGTGACCATTTCATTGTTGGAATTCAAGCTTGACAAGTGTATTGGGAATGAAAATGTTACAGACATTAAAATAAAACTGAGTGGTTTTCACAATTTCCAGAGTTTTTATTCATGATATGGGTTTTCTTGGTTTAAGAATACAATCAGGCTTTTCCATTGTGTGATTGTGTTTTCATGGCAGTTTCACAGTGTTCATCACACCATCTCTTGAATGCTCGACACACAATGATGTCTTCTATGTCATTGAATATTCCTGTAGGGTAAAAAAAAATGTTATATTAACTTTATATTAATTGTCTTTAACTAATCATTTGATACAGTGCACTAATTGTCTACATACATGTTTTTAAATTGTACTTATGTTTTAAAAAATACCTGCATATGTAATTTATTTATCTATGATTACGCAGTTGACCCTTCCCTTTACCTCTTAAAGGAGAACTCCGGTCAATTTTAACATTGAGCTCATTTTTTTGTACATTTGGAGTGCTGTCAATACAGAGAACTACGACAAAAAACGGTGTTGCCTACACCGAGTTATTCTATTTTTAAAATTTGCACCCTGTTGACTTCAATAGGGCAAGTAGTAAGCCTGCTTTTTAGCCTCTTAACATCCTTTAAGTGTCATTACAAGTGCACAGAAAATGTGAGTGATTCCTTCCGAGTGAACACGGGTGGATCTGACTGCAGTAGATGTTAGAGATATTAATAAAAACGAAGTTAATTCAGCCAGCGCTCATACCTTTGTTTACATCCTGTTTTCGGTGGAACGCCATAGTAATCGATTGTCGAGTTCACGCGCGTGATCATTGGTAACTAAACCTATGCGCGTGAACTCGACAATCGATTACTATGGCCTTCCACCGAAAACAGAATGTAAACAAAGGTATGAGCGCTGGCTGAATTAACTTCGTTTTTATTAATATCTCTAACATCTACTGCAGTCAGATCCACCCGTGTTCACTCGGAAGGAATCACTCACATTTTCTGTGCACTTGTAATGACACTTAAAGGATGTTAAGAGGCTAAAAAGCAGGCTTACTACTTGCCCTATTGAAGTCAACAGGGTGCAAATTTTAAAAATAGAATAACTCGGTGTAGGCAACACCGATTTTTGTCGTTGTTCTCTGTATTGACAGCACTCCAAATGTACAAAAAAATGAGCTCAATGTTAAAATTGACCGGAGTTCTCCTTTAACCCGTTCTTAAAGGCACGCTATGCAAGATCCGCTGGCAAAACCAGCAATGCAAGTTTGAGAGGTGGCCCCCCGCCAAATCTCGCGAGAATCACGACTTGCTTTACGGCACGACGTCACATACATCAACAACATATGAAGCAGCCTCTATGGAAGACACTAGCACGCATTTCAGACGTGAATCATGGCAGAGTCAACGAAGAAAGCGCGGTTGGAAGAGTCAAGGTGAATGCAGAGAGGGCTCTGCGCGAGTGGTATTTACGACTGTAACGTCAAATACAAGTACTCCACAGCGACTCTAGGGGTCACTGTTTGACAAAAACGGAAACCGCATAGTATGCCTTTACCACCAAACCTGTCCTAACCTTACCCCACCTCAAGAGCAGCTAAAGTGTTTTGAAATACAACATGGACCCAAAAAGTACATTGTACTTATTTTTTGATGCAAGTACATACATGTAGTCATGTGAAAAAGAAAGTACACCCTTTTGAATTCTGTGGTTCACGTTGTCGTGTAAATGAATGGCCAAAACGCATAAAAAGTTTTCTGTATGGAGGTGGGTGCCTTTTTCTCCTGTTTTTGAAAGTTAGGGAGGGAAGCTTTTGCCATTTTGTTTATTACCTGAATTCTGTGTTACTGTTTTGTTATTTATTTTGGCCTTGCCCCTAAATTTATGTTGCTCCTTATTTTATCTTTTTTTAAATATAAATTTATTTCTTGCTCTATGAAAATGTTTGGGTCTGTTGGGAGTGAGAGCAAGGACTCCAGGGATTTTTTTTTTATTATTATTTTTATAAGATCCCTGGTATTTGTTACTTTTTTTATTATTATTTATTTAGATTAAAACAATTTGTAACAAGTGGGGGCTCATCCGGGATTTGACCCCGGAACCTCTCATATACAGGCCTATTTTACCATGATTAGTTTTCTTCCACACCTAAAAGTGTCTGATGATAGTAAAGTGTATTCAGCTGGTCTTGCGATCTCAACATGGCAGCTAGGATGAGTAGAATAAAACAGCTAAGCCGCACATATGACTTTCAATAATACACAGATCTTTTCATCATTTTCAGTCTACATTGAAGGTGTATTCAGAAGTTTTTTTAGCTAACATTAGCATGATCTTTGTGTACGAGACCACAGTGGTGTTAGACACTGCACTGCCATCTATTGATGTGGATCATTGCAGGATCATTTTATGTATAAATTACAATGATTGTAGTGAGTTTTAGAGAGCGGTTTATACAATAATTAATTATCTTGTTCAGCAAATAAGAAGACTCTTGGGCATCACTACTCAGGATTGTATCTCTCATCTAATCTTTCCACCTTGTGAAACCATACTGGTTTTTACGCTGTATTTTTGTCTTTGTCAGGTTGAGCAGACATTTTCCATCCCCCATTTTCTGGGGACGGTCCTGTTTTTTTGTGTCCTGTCCTGGCTAAAGCTGTTCACGGAAATGTCCCTGTTTTACCACACGCTCAAAATGAGCTTCCTTACCATTCAGATGACTCTTTACAAAAACAAAATATATTTCTTAAATGTGTAAAACTTTTTAAATTGGCTCCAAACTACTGAATGCACATTTAATGTTTGAGAAAAAAAAAAAGAGCTGTTCTATTTATATTTGACATACTTGCTCTTCCCAGCGCTGTCGGCAGGGGCATTCTCAGAAGTCCACCGGAGTGCTTGAGTCGCTCAGTAAGAGACTTCTGTACTAGATCCAGAGTGCAATCTGAATGCCACACTGGAAGCTCTAGACTCTGCATACACACAATGATACGTCTTTTCTCCTCTTCTGTCAGAAAGCCCCTTTCATGAGCCACATAGACCATGAAGGCCATGTCAATGTTCACGGCTTCTCCATGCAAAAGTGCAGGAAGTACTTTCTGTATCAAAGAAACTCCAGTTAGATTAATTCAAGACTGTGATACACAACGTGCAACTTTAGTTCAAGTCTTAATATGTAGAACCATTTCAAGCTCTGGACTGATGATATGGCCAAAGTCCACCAGCCTGTCCAGGTCGTCCTCCCACAGGTTTGGGGCAAGTTCCTCCAGCATGGTTTCAATGGCCAGTCTAGTGGACACACTCGCTGCATCCATATGCACATTTTCATGGATTCTCAGTTGGAACCTTGAGTCCAACAAACTTCTGCCCTCCTTATGCAAAAGTTCAAAGAGTCCTTCGTGTTTCATCAGCGCCATCTGTAGAGGATCACTAGTATTGGTGAAACAAGACCTCAATTAGACTTGCACAATAATGTCAGAATAAACTACCATTCAAAAGTCTGGGTTAGAATTGTCAAAAAGTACTGTCTTCGGTACCAAGTCGGTACTGAAATTTAAAAAATGTGACAATACCAGCATTTCCCTCTAGCATTTTGAGCGGTGTTGAACGGATTCTTAAACACCCTCTGATTGGCCATTGTGTTGACACACTCAATACAGTATATATGTCTGTGATTGGCTACAATGATCAACAATGACATCTTTGACGCACTTCACAGAGCGCTTACATAGATACACACGTTTAAAAGCAGGCGTCTATTAGCAGATCCCTAATATCGCTTTCAAATGCTCCCGTATGTATGTGTAAGCGCTCGATGAAGAGCGTCAAAGACGACATGTTTTTGAAATGTTGATCATTGTAGCCAATCACAGACATATGTCGAGCGCGTCAACACAATGGCAAATCAGAGACATATATGTTGAGCGAGTCAACACAATGGCCAATCACAGACATATATGTTGACAATGGCCAATCAGAGACATATACTGTATGTTGAGCACATCAACACAGTGGCCAATCAGAGACATATATGTTGAGTGCATCAACACAATGGCCAATCACAGACATATGTTGAGCGCGTCAACACAATGGCCAATCAGAGACATACATGTTGAGCGCGTCAACACAATGGCCAATCAGAGACATACATGTTGAGCGCGTCAACACAATGGCCAATCAGAGACATATATGTTGAGTGCGTCAACACAATGGCCAGTTACAGAGATATATGTTGAGCGCATCAACACAATGGCCAATCACAGACATATATGTTGACAATGGCCAATCAGAGACATATACAGCGAGGAAAATAAGTATTTGAACACCCTGCTATTTTGCAAGTTCTCCCACTTAGAAATCATGGAAATTGTCATTGTAGGTGCATGTCCACTGTGAGAGACATAATCTAAAAAAATCCAGAAATCACAATGTATGATTTTTTAACTATTTATTTGTATGATACAGCTGCAAATAAGTATTTGAACACCTGAGAAAATCAATGTTAATATTTGGTACAGTAGCCTTTGTTTGCAATTACAGAGGTCAAACGTTTCCTGTAGTTTTTCACCAGGTTTGCACACACTGCAGGAGGGATTTTGGCCCACTCCTCCACACAGATCTTCTCTAGATCAGTCAGGTTTCTGGGCTGTCGCTGAGAAACACAGAGTTTGAGCTCCCTCCAAAGATTCTCTATTGGGTTTAGGTCTGGAGACTGGCTAGGCCACGCCAGAACCTTGATATGCTTCTTACAGAGCAACTCCTTGATTATCCTGGCTGTGTGCTTCGGGTCATTGTCATGTTGGAAGACCCAGCCTCGACCCATCTTCAATGCTCTAACTGAGGGAAGGAGGTTGTTCCCCAAAATCTCGCAATACATGGCCCCGGTCATCCTCTCCTTAATACACTGCAGTCGCCCTGTCCCATGTGCAGAAAAACACCCCCAAAGCATGATGCTACCACCCCCATGCTTCACAGTAGGGATGGTGTTCTTGGGATGGTACTCATCATTCTTCTTCCTCCAAACACGTTTAGTGGAATTATGACCAAAAAGTTCTATTTTGGTCTCATCTGACCACATGACTTTCTCCCATGACTCCTCTGGATCATCCAAATGGTCATTGGCAAACTTAAGACGGGCCTTGTCATGTGCTGGTTTAAGCAGGGGAACCTTCCGTGCCATGCATGATTTCAAACCATGACGTCTTAGTGTATTACCAACAGTAACCTTGGAAACGGTGGTCCCAGCTCTTTTCAGGTCATTGACCAGCTCCTCCCGTGTAGTTCTGGGCTGATTTCTCACCTTTCTTAGGATCATTGAGACCCCACGAGGTGAGATCTTGCATGGAGCCCCAGTCCGAGGGAGATTGACAGTCATGTTTAGCTTCTTCCATTTTCTAATGATTGCTCCAACAGTGGACCTTTTTTCACCAAGCTGCTTGGCAATTTCCCCGTAGCCCTTTCCAGTCTTGTGAAGGTGTACAATTTTGTCTCTAGTGTCTTTGGACAGCTCTTTGGTCTTGGCCATGTTAGTAGTTGGATTCTTACTGATTGTATGGGGTGGACAGGTGTCTTTATGCAGCTAACGACCTCAAACAGGTGCAACGTATATTAACTTGTAATAATATTGAATAACGGTACAGTTCAAAATATAAACAAGTATGTGCCTTAATATATTAATCAACATATTAAAATAAGTGAACTTTAAAGCATGACAAAAGAATATTAAAACGTTGATTTTAAATTAAATTACATTATTAGAAATAAGAAACAGACATATATGTTGAGCGCATCAACACAATGGCCAATCACAGACATATATGTTGAGGTCATCAACACAATGGCCAATCACAGACATATATGTTGAGGTCATCAACACATTGGCCAATCACAGACATATATGTTGAGGTCATCAACACAATGGCCAATCACAGACATATATGTTGAGGTCATCAACACATTGGCCAATCACAGACATATATGAGCGCATCAACACAATGGCCAATCACAGACATATATGTTGAGCGCGCGTCAACACAATGGCCAATCACAGACATATATGTTGAGCGCGTCAACACAATGGCCAATCACAGACATATATATGGAGCACGTGTCAACACAATGGCCAATCAGAGACATACATGTTGAGTGCGTCAACACAATGGCCAATCAAAGACATATATGAGCGCATCAACACAATGGCCAATCACAGACATATATGTTGAGCGCGCGTCAACACAATGGCCAGTTACAGACATATATGTTGAGTGCGTCAACACAATGGCCAATCACAGACATATATGTTGAGTGTGTCAACACAATGGCCAATCAGAGACATATATGTTGAGTGCGTCAACACAATGGCCAGTTACAGACATATATGTTGAGTGCGTCAACACAATGGCCAATCACAGACATATATGTTGAGCGCGCGTCAACACAATGGCCAATCACAGACATATATGTTGAGACATATATGAGCGCCAATCAGAGACATATATGTTGAGTGCGTCAACACAATGGCCAGTTACAGACATATATGTTGAGTGCGTCAACACAATGGCCAATCACAGACATATATGTTGAGCGCGCGTCAACACAATGGCCAATCAAAGACATATATGAGCGCATCAACACAATGGCCAATCACAGACATATATGTTGAGCACGTCAATCACATATCATATATGTTGAGCGCGCGTCAACACAATGGCCAATCACAGACATATATGTTGAGCGCGTCAACACAATGGCCAATAACAGACATATATGTTGAGCACGTCAACACAATGGCCAATCAGAGGTGATTAAGAATCCGTTCAACAGCGCTCAAAATGCTAGAGTGAAATGCTGGTATCATCACATTTTTCGGTATTTTTGACAACTCTAGTCTGGGTCGATAAGATTCTTAAATGTTTTTGACGGACTCATTTTAATGTTAAAATACATTATAAATACATTCATTTACAAATGTGAACCTTCAACATCTCAGCCATTCCATTAGAAATATGGCGGCGTGGAAGAGTGCACAGGAAAGTCCTGTCCAGGAACGTTGCCACGGGGGGTATGTAGGACCCTAGCTTATTTTTACAATTGGCAAAATTGACCCCCGTCTTTGCCCCTACACTGGCATCAATGTAAGCCAACAGAGTTGTAGGGACACGAATATACGGAGTGCGTCTGCGATACAGAGATGCGGCGAGACCCGCGATATCCAGGCACACGCCGCCACCAATAGCGATAATGGGCTCCGTACGGCGGTCAATTCCAAATTTATGGACCTCCTCCAAGATACTGGTCACGAGTGCCATAGACTTGTTCTCCTCAGTTGTGGGTAAGTGAAGGATCTTGTATGTCACCCCTCTCGCTTCGAAATACGCTGCAACCTGAGAGCCGTAAAGATCATTAACAGTCTCGTCAATCACAATGAATCGCTTCACTACTTTGCTGTTGTTCTTGAGGGCTTGAATCTCCGTTGGGTTGGAGATGTGGCCGAACATTAAGGTGTCATTGCTTGCATCCAGAAGCCTCTCACTTTGAATGACTCGATAGGTGAAGACGATAGGACTGACCACTGTCCATGTGACTCCATCTTCTGTGGAAGACTCATAACTGTGGTGGGCACAAGTTATCCATCATTTATTCAGTATTTCAGTATAAGCTGGATATCACTAACAAAAAGTGCATATGCCTTGTGAAAAAGAACATTTCAGGATGTTACGGAAATAATAGCCTACACTTAAAACAATACTTGTGAAATGTATTGTTTACAGACATTTAATTGCATGTCAATTGCAGTTAAATGAGAATGGATTATAGTTTAAAATTATATTAAATGCTGTTAGCTTTAGAGGGCTTTTTTAACCTACTTAAGTAGGACTTTTGAAGGACCGGTTCAAGTTACTGCTGAATGTACTGACAAGCATTTATGGTAAACTAAAATAAACTTTATTGTAATT
Source organism: Squalius cephalus (assembly GCF_949319135.1). NCBI lineage: Eukaryota > Metazoa > Chordata > Actinopteri > Cypriniformes > Leuciscidae > Squalius > Squalius cephalus. Next base: position 10,445,521 of record NC_137139.1, read on the forward strand.
TCTATTGAAATTTGTGTGTTTTTAGTGTAGGTTATTTGTAATTAAACATTTGTAATGAATACATTTCAATGTATATTAACTTGTAATAATATTGAATAACGGTACAGTTCAAAATATAAACAAGTATGTGCTTTAATATATTAATCAACATATTAAAATAAGTGAACTTTAAAGCATGACAAAAGAATATTAAAACGTTGATTTTAAATTAAATTACATTATTAGAAATAAGAAACATAATCATGAAAGTGTGCTCTCTTTAAGTACACTTAAGAAGGCTTTTATTTCATTAATATTATATTACATGCAAGTTCAGTTTTTTAAAAATATATATATTTAAGATATGAAGTAGACTACAAGTACAAATTCAATACAATTGAGTGCACTTATTTTTCACAAGGGATTGATTGTTGTATACTATGGTAACACCATGTTTTTTGCCCATATATTTTTATACTATGGTAAAATTGCACCATTGGACATGTGCTGCTGTTTTACCATGTTTTTGGAATAAAATGTTTATTTACATGGTAATACCGTGTTATTTGAACATATACCTCTGTTTTAAAGGGTTTTGTTTTTTACATATGTACTATAGTAAAACTATGATTTTGGACATAGTACCATGGTGGTGCCATGTCATTCTTTGGAATACCTTGCAATACCATGTAAATATGGCATGTGAATATGGTAATCATGGCCTATATTAAAGGAATAGTTCACTTTAAAATGAAAATTCTGTCATCATATACTCACCCTCATGTTGTTTCAAACCTGTATGAATTTCTTTCTTCTGCTGAACACAAAGGAAGATATTTAGAAGAATGTCAGTAACCAGACAGTTTCTGGGTCCCATTGACTTCCATAGTATATTTTTTTCCTACTATGGAAGTCAATGGGACCCAGAAACTGCCTGGTTACTGACATTCTTCTAAATATCTTCCTTTCTGTTCAGCAGAAGAAAGAAATTCATACAGGTTGACAGAATTTTCATTTTAAAGTGAACTATTCCTTTAAAGCACGATGGTACCAGCAACACTTTTGTAAGATACAAAATATGTAATATAAAACTGTTGAGAAAAGACTACAGAAGGTTACAGACGGTAACACACACACACACATATTCACTCACACTGTAAACTTGACCTCATACTTTCCAACTGTAAGGTTACTTCTTAAAATAGAAAAGCATTCAAACATGAAGTAAACAACTCACTAAAGACTTTAACGTTAACTGATTAAAGACATCATTATAAACCGCACTGAGGAATAAGGGATGAAACATGTTTCATATTCTTTTGTACTTTATTCACTATATTTGTATTGCAAAAATTAAAATGCTTCAATCAGACGATTATACTGCAGTAGGTCCAGGCTGAGACAGTAACAAAGCACCAGAGTGGTAATTCATGGGTATACTCACATCTTGGCGTCTGACGACCGTCCCTCGACACACTTACAGTCTGCAGTCTGTCTGCTCCATGTAGAGTCTACATGCACCAATCTGAATTCAGCCACATCATCACAGACACTGCCACTGGTTTTTGAAGCATAAGACATATTGAAGGTGAAAAGTGAAAGTTGGCCTCTTGCCGACTCGTGCCAAGTGTATAACAGTAACCAAAGCCACTGCTGAGGTGACGGAGAGGGTGGAACTGTAGGCAAACTATAAATAGATTTACATCAGCGGTTCCCAAACTTTTTTTCCTGCGCACCCCCTTCTATGTCCCAACCGGGTTGGCGCACCCCCAATCCCCACTTCAAAAAAATAACGCAACAAAGCTTTGTTTTATCGCCATATAAAGACTCATGTTTAATCATGCGCAAATAACCAGAACACGCATGACAATAACAACATCAACAAAGTTTCAATATAATGCAACAAAGCTACGCACAAGCTTCCACTTTTAAGAGGACGAGTGACAGACACAGGCTCAGTAACAGAAAGCACGGTTATTTTCAGCCGCGTAAAAGAAACATTGCAGCAATATTAAATGACCGTAAATGATCGTGGAGCTAGCATCAACAACATGAAAATTAGAACGACAGTACATTGAATTAAATTGCAATGAAGTTACAAACGATCCACAACATTAAAGAGAATATAGGCTCCGAAATAGATAAAATAAATAAAAACGAGGATCAATCTGATACTTTTCAAGTGCGACAATAAAATTAGCCTACACACGATCCACAACATAATTAAGTAGCAAAGAGCATAGGCTCAAACATAAAATAAACAACAATATTTTGAACAATATTTTTATATATATATATATATATATATATATATATATATATATATATATATATATATATATATAAAAGAGCTCACCAAAGCTGAATTTGTTTGATCAAAAATACAGTAAAACTTGTAATATTGTGAAATAGTATTACAATTTAAAATCTTATTTGAATATGTTTCAAAATGTAATTTATTCATGTGATGTCAAAGATGAATTTTCAAAAACATTACTTCAGTGTTAGCCTACATGACCCTTCAGAAATATGAAAACAGTTTGCTGCTTTATATTTTGGAAACTATCATTTTTTTCATGATTCTTTGATGTATAACATTTTCAAAAGAACAGCATTTATTTAAAAACGAAATATCTTGTAACATTACACATGTGACATGTTTTAAGGTCACTTTTGATCACTTTAATGCATCCTTACTGAAAAAAAATTCTGACTAACCAACACATTTTTGAACGGCAGTGTACATTCAGTTGGTCATTATTGCAATATAAACACTATCAGACTGATCAACAAGGTATATCTTCATTTACCAGTCGAAGACGGAGCAACTTTCTGCTCTTATGTTTAGGCCTACTCCGTGCACTGTCAAGGGCTTCATCATATTTGTCGTGGTACCGGTATTTGCAGCAATTATTTTACCGCAAATACTGCATCGCGCGCTGTTGGCATCGAGCCTGGAGAAATGTATGTAGCCATACTTTTGATCGACTTTTCCACATCTTTATGGTATTGTGTGTGTGTGTGTGTGTGTGTGTGTGTGTGTGTGTGTGCTCGCGTTTCATATGAGTATGTGCGCGGAGAGTTTGTGTGTGTGTGCTCGGGTCACATTGAGTATGTGTATGTGCGCGAGTTTGTGTGTGTGTGTGTGTGTGTGTGCTCGCGTTTCGTATGTGCGTGGAGAGTTTGTGTGTGCGCGCGCGCGCGTCTCATATGAGTATGTGCGCGGAGAGTTCCGCGCGTCTCGTGTGTGTAGAGTTTGCTTGTATGTGCGTGAGCGACTTTGTGTCGTTGTGCATTTCATATGTATTTGTTTTATCAAAAACTAATAAATTATAGTTTTTTTATTTAAAATAAAAGGAAAGGGAATTTACAAAGGAAATGTTTACTGTTCATGTTTTTTTTTATTGTATGGAAAAATCCCACTTAAAAAAACAGACCGCCATTACATTTTTCCCCTCGCGCACCCCCTGGTGGTAGCTCGCGTACCCCTGGGGGTGCGCGTACCACACTTTGGGAATCCCTGATTTACATTAAAGGATCTGTATGGAGGGTGACCTTGTGGCAGCACTGTCGCCTCGCAGCACGAGGGTCTCCGGTTTGAGTCCCGGCTGAGACAGGAGGCCTTTTCTGTCTGAAGTTTTGTATCTTCCAGATGAACACCAGATGTTCTCAACATTGTAAAAAAAAAAAAAGAAAGAATCCTGTCATTTTTACAGAAAATTCTGTTACAGAATAATAATTCTGTACAAAATATTGGTACACACCTGCAACAAGTAGTGCATAAAGTAGTGGCCAATAGTGATGTCCGGAGGGGATATTTGTTTTTTTAGCCTACAAGTTCGATTAAACCGTCATATATATATATATATACATTAACTAGCTGAGCCACAGCCATTGATTATGAATATGAATGCCAACAGATCGCTTTCTGTATTACTGATGTAATTGCACACATTACAGACCACAAAGAGTTTTTTATTAAAAAAGGTTTTTTATTCATGCAGGATATTTAGTTCCATTTGACAGACATTAATGGTTTCCAGTTCACTGACTACACATGCCGAGACTGCTGGATCAGTAACATTTGAGGTTTATGAAGTGCTACCCATATTGCCCTCCAGAGGGCATCAACGTTGACTTGTTCAAATCTTTCATAAGTGCTGCAAGGATCACATTTTGAGGGCCAAACCTGTAAATTAGTATCACCCTGGTTACCCCGGAAAAAAAAAAAAAAAAAGTATTTTTCCATTGGATTTTAGATTATTGCAGAAAATACAATATGTGACAGCAAAAGTTTATGATTCTTACCCAATTTGTCCAAGATAATCTTCAGAACTACAGAAAAATATTTAAATTGTGAAGCCTAAATCCAACCGAAAGAAGAAAAGAGCTAAAATTAGGATATAAACAGACTACACCACTCTTATACCATTATAGATTAGTGTTAAAATTAGTTTACCTGTTGATGATAATGTTTCTGACAACATCTGTAGTCCCATTTAAATGACCAGCTAAAACCAGATAAACACCAACTTGGCTAGGCTAGGAGACTAGCTTGACTAGCTAAAACCAGCTAAACACCAACTTGGCCAGGCTAGGAGACCATCTTGACCAGCTAAAACCAGCTAAACACCAACTTGGCCAGGCTAGGAGACTAGCTTGACTAGCTAAAACCAGCTAAACACCAACTTGGCCAGGCTGGGAGACCATCTTGACCAGCTAAAACCAGCTAAACACCAACTTGGCCAGGCTAGTAGACTAGCTTGACTAGCTAAAACCAGATAAACACCAACTTGGCCAGGCTGGGAGACCATCTTGACCAGCTAAAACCAGCTAAACACCAACTTGGCTAGGCTGGGAGACCATCTTGACCAGCTAAAACCAGATAAACACCAGCTTGATAAGGCTGGGTTGGTACCCACACCCACCATTTTTCATGCTTTACACATGCGTCAAACATCCATGTGTGTGTGTGTGTGTGTGTGTGTGTTTTATGGCTGACACAATTTATTAAACAGTCATAACTTTGGTCATAAATTAAATTTACTTGGCCAGGGAAAACTCGCAAATATATTCCCCATATTCTGTCAGAATGAAATGACGATCTGTTCCTGAAAATGCTGTAACATGCTTTATTTTGTGAATGCTGGCCTAAAACAAAGGGTGACTCATTTTACCCTGGTTTACCAAAGGAATCACAAACGTCCTTTGTGAATAATGGAGAATCTCTGTCCTGAATCTATTAGCGGTAGCACACCTCAGATATCTCCATCGCCAGCTCGATTAACTCACTGGCCTCTTGACAGGAGTTCATGAAATTACAGTCAAACTCAATGTTACAGCCGCACCAGTCTTTTCCCTTGGACTGCTCGTCGGAGGTGCTGAAATACTTGCAGGAGGGGAAGCAGCGGATAAACGCCCGCTCACACACATCAGGCATCATGGTGAAGATGTCACAGAAGCGGCAGTAGAGGCAAGCCAGCAGGACGGTGGCGCAGTCATCTGGATAGAAGAAAATCAAGTAACCCAGGCCCACAGACACAAAATTATAGTTAGAAATATTTAGTTTATTTCTCTGAAGCTGCTTTGGCTCTGTATTGTATTCCAAAGCGCTATAAAAATAAATGTGACATCACTTGACATGTCCAAAATGCATGATGACATCCTAGTACCCCAGACAGCAACTTAGGCTACGTCTACAGTAAACAGAGGAGCTCACTGAGATGATACAGACGGAAAAATAAATAATGAAGTTATCGCCCAATTCTTCTGACAGGATCATTTTATTTAGCAAAATATCTCAGCGTTCCCTGATGCGTCCAGGTCGCAACTGGTCTCATGTTTTGCTGCGGGACAGTTCACGAGTTCACACTTGGTTTAGGAAGTGACCTGGGGCCTCATGTTCAAAGGCTTGCGTTGAATTCATATTAAAACATTGCGTACGGACAAAGCCGTAAATGTGCGTACGCACCAAAAAAATCAGATGTATGAATCTCTGCGTACGCAGCATTCCACATACATTCTCTTTGTACATCCCAATTAACGCGAAATTGAGCGCACATGCACGAGCACAACACCACACCCTGTCTCCTCCCTCAATTAAATTAATTTAAATATGGTAATTAGTCCAATTTGGCAAAAGAAACCTGCAAGAACATAGCTAAAGCAAGCAAGAAACGAAATTTCCCTGAAAATGAATTAGAGGTGCTACTATCAGAGGTAGAAACAAGAAAAAATATTTTATTTGGAACTTTGTCCTCTGGAATTAATAACAAAAGAAAGAAAAAAGAGTTTGTCTGATGCCGTCAACGCGGTGGGATCTGAGAGTTGCACCGTAAATGAACTGAGGAAGAAATGGTCTGACATAAAGGTGGAAGTTAAGCGGAGAACTGCTGCGCACCGACAAAGTGTGGGCAGAACAGGCGGTGGTACAGGGGCCGATGAACTTGCACCCTTTGATCAAAGAGTTGCCTCTATTGCAGGAGACACGTTAATCTCTGGAATCGTATCCGTTGATGTGGGAGACTCTGATATACTACAGGACTGCCAGCAAGGTGACTAATTTAAAATTTATTTCCTTACCTTTGATACATATAGCCTACCAGCCACCATTTAATTTTAAAATGCATGCAATGTAGCAAAAAGTACACCAGAGATTTTACGTATCCACTGCTTTTATTGCAAATGCGTGTACCCATTAATAAGGAACAGACTCAAATTACTGTTAACATGTGCCTGTGTTTATTTGGACTTAGGAATCGCAGGAACAACAGCAGGAACGTCCACTCAGAGTCCGCACCACCCGAGCATCCAGAGCCCATTCAGTCCAGCGTCTCCGGTGTCTCTAATGCTCCCCCCAGTGCTGAAGCCCGTCCATCTGGCCGCGTCTTGACACATGCTGTTCTGGAGTCACAACAGCAAATTGTTATGGCCATTGGAGAAATGAACAGTCACCTGACAAATGTCACTGACGCACTCACAGAAATAAGCCATTCATTAAAGGAATTGGTCAAAAAATGAACTTTGTGTCTGAGTACCATTTATATTGTCGCAATTACACGTCTGGCCTGAATGGCTTGTTGATTGTGCTGCACATATACTGGTCCTGGGTCAGGGTCATCTGGTGGTGCCCCCACCTCACCAAGGGGTATGCCATGCCTGTGCGCGACATTGTGCAGCACTCCACAGGCTAGTACGATGCGGCAAACCTTGTCAGGGCGGTATAACAGCATCCCCCTGAGAATGCGAGAATGGGCATCATTGTATCTGCGCTCTCGGTCAGTTTGTGGGTTGGTGAGGGGGGTTAACAGCCACGTCTTTAGTGGATAACCACTGTCTCCTGATGGGCAGTTGAATAATTACACACACAAAAATTAAACTTTTAGATAGAACCATACATTTAAATGCATAACTTACCAAGTAGCCACCCATCGCGTACCCTGCCAGCTTGGAGCCTCATCCCAAGGATGTATGAATCATGGGTTGACCCAGGCCACCTTGCCACAATATTTGTTAGGCGCATTTGTGCATCACATATAATCTGCACATTTATGTATGAATGAAAATGTTTCCGATTCACGTATGCAAATTCTTCTTCAGATGGCGCCTCTATAGCAGTATGTGTGCAGTCGATCGCTCCGATTACATTAGGAAAACCGGCTATCGCTGCAAATTGCGCTTTAATGTTTGGCTGGTCACCTGCATCGAATAGGAACGTTATATACCTGGTTGACAAGCGGATGATCCCGTCCCATACAGCTGGCTTTGCACGGCTCAAACACGACTGGCTTATTCCTGAGCGGTCTGCCAGTTCTCTTTGGAAAGAACCAGTTGCCAGGAAACCAAGTGTAGTAAGCACCTGTAAAGGAACGGGTAATGCGTGGCTCCTCACTGTCTCTCTTTCCAAATTCGGACCCAACTCAGCGCAGAGCTTCAAGAGTATAGCCCTTGGAAATCTGAAACGGCTGATAAGCCAGTCATCATCGCGGGCCAGAAAAGCATTGTGGTCCCTAAAAACTCGTTCTCTCCGGATTCGTCCGTTGAAAATGTCCTCTAATAAAGCCAACGCTGCCATTGCTAGACAGGTTGTATCAATTTGCACATGCTTTATATATGTTCTTACTTAATTGCATAATTAATAGAATATTTTAATAAGACTCGTGTGACAATAATATGTCAAATAATTTATCAATTACAAATTATAAGCAATATCTGACAGCTGGTGGTGCGATAGAACAATTCGTAGTGTAATGTTTGCCACTTCACTTTATTGCCTCTATGAGTTGCCAACGGACAAAAATCACAACAAATGTACGTACGCCAGGCATGAAGTTTATGTGGAGGAACGCACATTCTTACGTTCATTTCACTGTTAGTACATCTGACCATGAACGTGAAAGCTGGCGTACGCCGTGTTTTTGTGCGTACGCAGTGTTGATACATGAGGCCCCAGGTGAGTGAGAGGAGACGGGGTGGTGGAGGGATTCTGAAGACTGTAGAATATCCTTGACTGTGATTATGGTTTGCCTTCGTGCTGATTGGGTAGATATGAAGAGTTCAGATGCAAAAGCCTCTAAGTGCCATCTGAAATTTTCTTATAGAATGATCATTTTTATCAAGCTCGTATATTTAAGTTCAGTAATTTCACTTAAATGACAATTAATAGGTAATCTTCATAGCCATTTAAGTGAAATTATTGAATTTAAATATACGAGCTTGATAAAAATGATCATTATAGAAGAAAATTTCAGATGGCATTTAGAGATGGCATATGTTGATTACTAATTGTAGACAGCTGGTGATACTAGAGTATTTGTGATTACTGATTGTAGACAGCAGGTGGCAATAGAGTAGCTTATTTTGACGTGTTCCTCCCGAACTACGTTAATAAAACATAATCAAATGAGAGTACATTTTCTGTCATCTTTGCAGGTCTGTGATATGAAGAGTGTGCAAAGTAACATATTTTAGCAACTGTGTGAAAGTGAATAGCACATAACAGGCACAATACTGGTATAAACATGAATACCTATTGGTACAATATGCGTCACATGACTAAACTTACGTAATACCTTCTTAAATACCGTTTTGACAGTCCACACTACAACATGAAAACGGCGTCTAATTTGTCCACTTTGGAGAGCGTTTTCAAAATGCTTCGTTTTCATTAAAGGGGTGATGAACTGAGAAATCAAATTTTCCTTGAGCTTTTGACATATAAGAGGTCATCATACTATAAGAATATCCTGTAAGTTTCAGAACTGAAAACTTCCTTGTTAGTCCAATAAAAGCTTTTATTGACACCAGGCACAGCGAACGACAGGTTTTTCAAAGTGGGGATCTATGACGTCAAAGGGTTTCAAACCCCGCCTCCGCAGAAGAAGATCAACGCCTACTTCAACACTGCCTGTTTAGCCCCGCCCACCGATTCCCGCATTACATGAAACTCATTATAAAATGCAAAACTGTTATCCAATCATAGCAGTGGGTGTTTACTTCCAAGCCTTCAATGCGGCACGCCCATAAAAAACGAGCGTTTCAGGAGCTAGGCTCAAAACCAGGGTTGAAAATAGCCTATTACTTATTCATTTTGATGTTTTTGAATGTAAAAACCAAGCGAACGTCAGAAGTTGACCTCAGACAACAATATAAACAAATTAAAAAAGCCAGTTCATGACCCCTTTAATAAAAACGCTGTCTCATTGTGGACGGAAGGCCAAAACGGAGAGAAAAAGATGCGTTTTCAAACGAAAACGTATTAGTGTGGACAAGGCCATAGTGTCGGCCCAGATCCGGCCCACATCTGGTACGGGTGGAATCTGGGCCGACGCTATGTTGCTGTCTGGGACAGTACTTTTCGTCATTAACAGTTGCATGAATATTTGTCACTTAGCTTTAATAAATATTCTCTAGCATATTCATTATTTTCAGTATGCTGGTACAGTATTTGTGCACATCACTCTTTTATCATTACCTGAACACTTCTTCTTGCATGCATTATTTATTTTTTAGACATCCATACATCAAGTTAAGTGCAGGCTGCCATAAACTGTAAAACTAAGATACTCTAATTACACTGAAACCGGCACGAAAATCAGCCATTTCGGGATGTTAGATGGAAGCTGAAATGAGAGAAGCCCAAAACATGCATTTCAGCCTTTCATCAGCACATAATTCCTAATAATTATGATTATGGCACTTGTGGCCATGCTAGCCACTTTGCACAGAATCAGACTAATACACGCAAAACCTTATAGACACGAGCTCTCTACAGGTAATTATATTAAGGGCTGTTTGAGCAGAAATGGAGCACATAATGCACAGCTGGGAGAAATAAGTGGTCACCCGCAGACATTAATGTAACAGTATACATTCCCCTAGGGAGTTGGTGAAACAGAGCGACCCGAATAGAGTTTCACTACATAGGATGAGCATACAATAGCGAGAGAATAATTGTTTAATATATCTCAAAGTACAGGTTTATGGTCATGTATCTTGCATAAGGCTATGTCACTGAGGGAGTGTTTTAGCATCTGAGTGTTGGTGTAAGTGCTCATAAAAGTGCACTTCGCTCTGCATGAGAGCTGCAAGCGCATCAAATTAACATGTTTACAAGTGTGTCTGGGACTGAGTGATGCTTATTCGGGTGTTGAAACTACAGGATTTACTGACTATAGCCATGTCGTTTCTGAAGAACAATGTTTCTGAAACAAACTAATAAATAGACCAATGTTTCAGGCTTTTTAATAATATGTAAAAGCATTTTTTTTAAACAGTAAAACATCAATGGACCATTATTTTAAGAAACACTTTACATTTACAATTTACAAAAACATTTATTCGATCAAAAATACTGCCATTTTCTGAAATATTATTATTTATGTATAACTTAAAATATGTTTTCTATTTTAATATATGTTAAAATGTCATTTATTCCTGTGATTAAAGCTGAATTTTCAGCATCATTACTTCAGTCTTCAGTGTCACATGATCCTTCAGAAATCATTCTAATATGATGATCTGATGCTCAAGAAATATTTCTTGTTATTTATTATAGTCTTGAAATAATGTCATGTGTCTTTGCTAATAAATCCAACATTTTTAAACAGTAATTACAGTAAGAATATTCACTCACAGCCACTTTACTAGCTACACCTGTTCAGCTGCTCGTTAAAGCAAATATCTAATCAGCCAATCACATGACAGCAACTCAATGCATTTAGGCATGTAGAGATCAAGCTGTAGAAGTTCAAACTGAGCATCAAGAATGAGGAAGAAAGGTGATTTAAGTGACTCTGGCCTGGTTGTTGGTGCCCGACGGGCTGGTCTGAGTCTTTCAGAAACTGCTGATCTACACTGGTTCAGGCTGCTGGTGGTGTGATGGTGTGTGGGATTTTATCTTGGCACACTTTGGGCCTCTCAGTACTAATTGAGCATCGATTAAACACCACAGTCTACCTGAGTATTGTTGCTGACCACATCCATCTCTTTATGACCACAGTGTATCATCTTCTGAAACTTCCAGCAGGATAACACATGTGTCACAAAGCTTAAATCATCTCAAACTGGTGTTTTGATCATGACCGTGAGTTCACTAAACTCACATGACCTCCACAGTCACCAGATCTCAAACGAACAGCTTCGGGATGTGGAGGAACGGGAGATTCACGTCATGGATGAGCAGATGACAAATCTGCAGCAACTGTGTGATGCTATCATGATGATGTGGAGCAAAATCTCTGAGGAATGTTTCCAGCACAAACCAAAAATACAGTTCAGAAGGCAAAAGAAGTCAAACCAGGTGTACCTAATAAAGTGGCCGGTGTGGTTTATTTATTAATATTTATAATAAACCTTCTATAAATGTGCTGAAATTATAATTGGCCATTTTTTAAAACTTAATAGAAGTAACTGCTATTCATTAAAAACTTTAAAACGATTACATTTCAATTTGACCAATTTTATATAATCAATTTGTTTAAATCAATATTTTATTACATTTTCCTGATTAAGTAATTAAAAAAAAAATCTATTTATGTTCAATTAAACATTTCTTTTAATTGATTGTAGTTACTTCATTGATTTACAGTATGAATTTCTCAAATTACTATTAAGTGGCACACATGGTCCTCCGGAAAGCTGTCTAGACGATAGGGGTGTAGCGGTACACAGAAGTCACGGTTCGGTGTATACCTCGGTCTCGGGGTCACGGTTCGATATTGCATAAAATAAAATAGTTGATTTGTTACTCTAATTGACAGACTGACCAAATTCTGCGTGGCTGTTTTCAAACATATTGGTTTGATTATCGTGATGTGCGTAGCCTAAGCTGTCATTGTTTTTGCGCGTGAGAGTTCATTAACATGCGGTGACAATGGCGGATGCACAAAGTTCAATATTACGCTTTTTCAAGAAATCACGGCAAGATGAGCGAGAACTTCCATAACACAAATCACCACAATGCCGAATGATTTTGTCTCATTATAACAGTGGAAAATAGTCCATAATTTATGGTCATACAGATAATAGTAAGATAACATTCAAAACTGTAAAGAGTCTTATTTTTATTTGTGTACACTTACAATAAAAACAGAACATTGTGCTTTTGTAAAATAAAGAAAACTTTATGTTTGCCACTTTCTGCCGTCCCGGTTTCCTTTCCGTGAAGTTTGTGGAGCGGGTCACGAAGATTAAAGGGTTAGTTCACCCAAAAATGAAAATTCTGTCAGTAATTACTCGCCCTCATGTTGTTCCAACCCCGTAAGACCTTCGTTCATCTTCGGAACACAAATTAAGATATTTTTGATTAAATCTGAGAGTTGTCTAACTCCTCCATAGGCTTCTAAGGGACTGAAACTTGCTGGCCCAGAAAATGTATTAAAGACATCGTTAATATAGTCCAAGTGTCTCCAGTGGCTCGATCTTAAGTTTATAAAGCGACGAGAATACTTTTTGTGCGCAAAAACAAACAAAAATAACGACTTTATTCCACTTTTCATTTCCTTCTCTCTGGGCCTCGAGTCTTTTCACGTAGTGTTTAAGCGTAGCGCGTCTGTGTTGCACGTCACCACGTATCACACATGACCAGCGTCGGCCAATAGTGAGCCTACGTGGTGACGTGCAACACAGACGCACTACGCTTAAACACTACGTGAAAAGACTCGAGGCCCAGAGAGAAGGAAATGAAAAGTGGAATAAAGTCGTTATTTTTGTTTGTTTTTGCGCACAAAAAGTATTCTCGTCGCTTTATAAACTTAAGATCGAGCCACTGGAGACACTTGGTGTCAATGTCTTTAATACATTTTCTGGGCCAGCAAGTTTCAGTCCCTTAGAAGCCTATGGAGGAGTGAGACAGCTCTCAGATTTAATCAAAAATATCTTAATTTGTGTTCCGAAGATGAACGAAGGTCTTACGGGGTTGGAACAACATGAGGGTGAGTAATTACTGACAGAATTTTCATTTTTGGGTGAACTAACCCTTTAATCTAAATTCAGCGTATCGGCTACTAGCAAGCTCTTGCGGGACATCTGAACTCTTGCTTTGGATTGGTGCGTAGATCGTCTCTTCTTCTGCTGCTCTTTTTCGGGTTGTGGAGGTTAGCAAACAGTGTTGCATTACCGTGAGCGCCCCCTTCTGGACTGGAGTGTGGATCGCCTGTGACTGACTGTATTCATCGTCAGACTGAATGCACCGAACCGTGAAGTTCATACCGTGACGGTTCAGGACAAATAAACGTACCGTTACACCCCTACTAGATCATTTTCACAATTAAAGCACAATTGTCTTACACAGGCATAGGCTACATCAGCATTAGGAAGAGTACAGTTAAAATTTAAAGCATCCAGGACAACTTCTACATACCGGACACGCAAATAATCATGTAAACAGAGAAGCATTGACGCTGTACCTGCAGTGTCAGGCTGATAAGACTCAAAGGAGGTGAAGTTGCTGCTCTCAGCGCTGGGCTTTCCACGCGAGCAGAGTGAAGCACTGGATCCGACCCACTCGCTGTCCCCCGAGGACACCATGGACACGGGCTCCTCTTCACGGTCCACATCTGTCTCTGAGATGGTGCTCAACCTTCTCACCCCGCTAACCACAGCTTCACTCATTCTGCAAACAGGATCAATGGGAATGCAATCGTAGCAGGAAATCAGAACAAATATTAGGCTACAGCAGATTTAGCAAAGGAACATGCTAAAGCAAGACGTGTAGTGCATTCGGGAGGAAAAAAAGCATACTCTACCTTCAGTGATTCCAGTAACCCTGCCTCCTGATATGAGTCTACTATCCCTGAGAAAAAAATGAGCTACACACTTCAGTCTGATCAGAGCTTAACACGTGCCAGATTCAACCAATAGATTGGCTGTAATATCTTCAAATTTCAATAAAACAAGATCCCTATATGCAGAAGAATCTGCAGGGTATAAAGTGCAACAGATGCAATAATGTGACTGACTTGAGTGTGAGAATGAAGATGTGAAAGGAATATCTTTGCAATAACCTGTACTGAATAAATTATTAAACGTCATCCACATGCAATGAGTCCCTGGATAGTTTCCAGCGTGGCTGCAGGTCCATTAGTGCTGTAATACTCTTAAAAACATTTTTTTAAAGTCTTGGTCTTGTCTCGGTCTCCACCGCATTTTGTACTTTGTCTTGTCTTGTCCTCAGACTAAGAGGACTCAGGATTTTATCTCAAGACCACAAATGCAAGGATATCACAAAATTGCTGGTTCATGGTCTGATTTATTTGTTAACATCATTAATGTAAAACTTATGCTTAAAATGCAATCAATAATTATTCATTTTCTATAAATTCCTAAAGTGATTTCTTTTGTTACCAGGCTCGGAATCAATCCCGGATTGTCTCAAAAAAGTAAAATTCCCAAAATTCATACAATTGCCCACAAATTCAAGATATGATTGCAAAAAAGTACGTTTATATTATGACATTTCATTAAGCAATATCACAAGAGCAAGAGAGCTTTTTTCTCGAATATGTGCACGATTGCAAATGTGATATTTATTTTATACAAACGTTCAATACACATGAAGTTAATAAAGCAACTTACATTTTTGACAATTTTTCAAAAAAAATAGTTCATAGCAGAAGTGTCGTGCATTTCCGAGCAACACACTTCTGTTTCTTTGAACAAATCGTTGAATAATGATACCGTGAATCACTCAATTGTTTTGTCGCCACCTACTGGCGGTTTCAGTTTCATCTTAAAAAGTAAGGATTTGATTTCTCTATCACATTTCTATATTCAAAAGGTTATTTTTTAAAACATTAATCTCAACATTATTTATGCAGGTGTAATTGTACCAAGTCAGATGCAACTTCTGTGCCACCTCTGCAACACTTAAATGAATTTTATTGTTAGTGATTTGATGGGAACTGGACTTGTCTTGGTCTCTGTGGTCTTGACTACAAGGTTCCATGAAATGGATTTAATGATCATTTCTGTTGCTGCATTATTTCAGGGATGATTCTTCAGTTTTAATGCTTCTAAATTATATAAAAGTCGACAAAAAACTAAAGTTAACAGTTTGCAACTTGTGCAACTGAAATGCAACCGGACAGTTTTCACTGAATGTTTATGTTCAAAATCTGGCATGTGGAAATTTGAGGAAAAGAAAAAAGAATGGCTTCATACAATAATAAAAAACAATGACAAAAAAAGATTTTATTTTTCTTCCCAAATGCTATTCAAAACAAACTTTTTATTATCATCTTATTTTTCTCATTTTAGACAATGGAAAATACAATCAAACGTATATTTTACATAAAAAAATAGAAATAATTCATCCAAATGTGCAACTTCAGGTAAGAAACAAATGCCCTTCTTAAAACATCTAAACAAGCAGTAATCTGATTCTTATGATTGTCAATGATTCATGAACGTAAACATTTTCAGAATTTGTTAGATAAAAACTTGGTGAAACCCCTAACACATGAGTAAGAACAAAACCATTTTTTCTTATTTTTTAATTTATATTTAATTTATATTTTTTCATTTTGATTTATAATCACTGAACATCTAATTTCTATAATCTCAGTTTTCATGGCTTCACAGAAGCAAAGTGACACACTTAATAGTTTTGTAACAGTCACGTCATCTCCAATATCACAGCAATCAGAACGAAACCTCTGAAGTACGTATCAAATCCGTTGAGAACATGCGCACATGCTATTTCGCTGTATATATGACATATGTCCTGATTCTTTGTGACCGATTCAAGTTCATTTACACGGTTCAACAACCATCAATCAGAGAAATGACTTCAGCAGTAAACACATGAAATCTTTGGCATAATTGCATAAGACATAATCAAGCAAAGTATAACATTTTTTACAGAACCAAAAGTACTTTAAAGTGCACCTCAGCATTGACAATCCCTTCAATAATTAAATCTCCCTTTTTATCAATCACTGCAAAATGATATAACACCCTTTATAGATCATTGATTTATACTACAGCAAGTGAGAAGCTCTTGAGCAGAGAGCATACGTTTCAAACCGAGGAATTAATTCAAGCAATATCTTTCATCATAGCTGCTCTGTTCAGTTTCAGTAAAGCACAGAACTTGGAGTCGAATGGATGAAGGCGTGCTGCCATTGAGCTTCAGCCATCCAGTGGTTTCACCTGAGCAGTTTCCCGTTCTGAGGGACGTGAGGTTTGGACCAGCTCACCCCTGAGGGCTGGTGGTTGGTGGAGTTGGCGCCGCAGTCGATGTAGTGGTACGATTCCAGTGTGTTCTGGGTCGTCCGCACCATGTAGGAGGTCTTCACAGAGGTCCTGGGGTGTATAAGAGAAGCCGTCAGGTACATTTCATGAAGAATGTACTCAAGACTAAGACTCTAATAATAATTTGTCGTTACACTACATCCTTATGCATCGCTTTCTGCCAGGACTTTTACATGCTTTTCCTAAACCACTGAAGTGACGTCGACGTCCGGGTTAGCGGTAGCATGAGCCGTCAGGCAAGCGTTATTTAAATAAACTCCTGATGTGCTTACAAACTTTCCAATGCCTCGTTTTATGAGTACAGAACCTATTTGTACTACTGTAGAAGTTTGGTGCCATTCTGGGCATTATTAGTGGGGTAATTTACGAGATACATCCTTGGATCCATTAGCACCTGCACTAAGCCATTTAGATATCTCTAAATAAGCTCTAACTTTAATAATGTTCGACCGAGGGAAAAAAAGGCTTCTGGGGGGGTGTTTGGCTCGAGGTCATGGTGCAAAGGACCCTAGGTTGATTTTACTCCGAACCATCCCTTTAATGGATAACAGAGCACTATTTTAAGGTCTACGCATATGATCAAACATGAACTTTAATATTTTACATCAAATTTCAACAGCAAGGAACATTCTGTTCAGGATTTCCTTCTCGAACTCCGCCTCCACTTTACTGGTGTATGCGAGCTTTAATCGCACTGCAGTGATCGCTTTGAGCTTCAAATGGACAAAACTCACAAGTAACCTTGTATATGTTTCACCATGGTTTTCCCTTGTAAAACAGATTAATTTTGTAGCTTTAGCCTTACTAGGTCAACCCACAGCATTTAATTCACTGTAGCTCCGTTTTAAGTTGATGCGTGAATAAAAGTTGAAAATTAGGCTACTAGCTAACTTTATTTTGAGTTTTCATTATTAGATTGTTTGTTTTAGTGGTTTATTACTTGGAACAAAATATATTAAAAAAAATGGCCCATACTTTTCTTAACACTAGAACGGCCATGGCGGTCATTTTGACCGTTTTGAATTTTATATCTGCAATAACTTTGTTGAAAAAATAAATACAATCCTGCTGGTACCTGACTTTTCCTAAAAGTGTCTGTATTTTCATTTAAAATGTTTTTCATATAAATTACACATAAGGCAAAAAAACAAATGAACATATTTACCTATTTCGGCCATAGACGGTCATATTGACCGCACGGAATTTCGCGGTATTATTATAGGCTATACCAATATACACAACAATAAAATGTGGTTAAAAATACACTAAACATATTCAACAACAAATCATTTAAATGTAATGATATTCAGAACAGAACAAGAATGAAAAAATAACTATAAACAAGCCAAAATGAAATGCGTTATAAGCGAAAGTGAAAGTAAGCGGCGTTAGGCTCACGTAACTTTCTAATTAGAATCAAAATGTTTCAACATTTGCGATGTATTTGGATGGTAAACTATTTCTTTATTATAGGCTTTGTACTTCACTCACGTTCCAATATCGATGGAAAAAATCATCCTCTTCACATGCGCAAAATGGTACGAATTGTAGGCTAGCCTACTAGGCTACAAACAGAGCAGTGGAATTTTTATATGTTAGGTTGACTATTTTATTATTATATTTTATTGTGGCTATAATGAACAGGCAATGTCAATTGCAATACTGGAATATGGTTGGTGTGTGTGTGTGTGTGTGTGTGTGTATCGGCGGGCGCGACGCGATCGAACTGTGTAAACAAATATGGGCTACTCCGTCATTTTGTTCAGGACATCTACGGATATTATTTATTTATAAATGTATAATTAAACTTGTTTAAATGTACAGTTTGGTGTTGTTTTGTTTTTTAAAGACATATTAATACAATAAATGCATTAATCTCTCAATTGGGTATTTATCATTAAAGATATAGAGTTTGGAATATAGCGGTCAAAATGACCGCTTGCGGCAGTTCTAGTAGTTATGGAATTCTGGCACTTCTAGTGTTAAAGGGGTCATTGGATGCCCATTTTCCACAAGTTAGTATGACTCTGAGTCTTTAGGGTCTTCATGTAAAGTTTGTAATATACTTTGGTTAAAATTCCCCAATGTTTGTGAAAAACAACACCCTTTTTACCTCCTCAAAAACAGCTCTGTTCACAGCGACCCGTTTCAGTGCATGTCTCTTTAAATCATAATGAGCAACTGCTCACCCCACCCCTCTCTTCCATGGGGGCTGTCGATTGGCTGAAGGCGGGAAATATGCTAATACGGGACAGTCCATCAGTGGCGTGGGCAGAGCATGAGCATTATGACATCATAAAGCTCAGAAAAAACAAACGGCTTGATTATTGAGAGTGTTTAGGCTTAGGTTAAGGAGTGAATGGATTTTTTTCATTGTATGGTGGTTGTGTCCACACACATTTATATGCAAACACCATATAAAAATGAATTTTGCATCCGATGACCCCTTTAAGAGATAAACCCTCAGTCCCAAGGTCTTCTATGTGCCATACACATTGGTGTTTAAATGTAAATAAATACATATTTAAATAAATAATTAAATAAAACATCTGATCTTACCTTTTTATATTCATACCCAGTTGAGAGAAATATTTGTAAAAACCCCTGTTTTGGCTCTTGGGGCCCAAAAATTTTGAGTGTTTAGGTTTTATTTTTCTTTCACAAAGTACTACGGCTATGCCGAAGGAAACTGTTCCAAAAAGTATTGTCCGGACCTTCGCTGGGAACCTCTTGGAATTTTACCCCATTAAAAAATTGAACCCCATTAAAAATGTCCTGGAGGCGCCACTGCACCTCCAATGTTCAATGTAGGACAACAGCAAAATAATCAAAAATGTAGTGATGAGAAACTTACTGCATGAACACCACAATGTTGTGGACCTTGATGCTTGCCATGGTGCAAAAGGCACTGAGAAAACAGACACAAACAGTTCAGAAACAGAAGAGCAGACAAACAGACGTCAACGTGTTCATCCAAAAGGCCCATTCACATCAAGGATGATAACTATAAATATATATAAAAAAATTCTATATGTAAAACTATAGCAGAGTCCACTCACTCACACCACAACTATAGGCTCAGCTTCATCCAGCTGATGAATGATAAAACCACTGACAGCCAATCAGAATCCATCCTGCTTTGAAGAGCTCGAGCATTTAAAGCGACAGACGACAAAACTGCAGCGTATGCTTATAATAAACAGATGCTTTGGTTATGACGCTAATATAAGTGTCTTTATAGCAATTATTCTTGTTGTGAACAGGCCTTAAAAAGAACTGATATGATACTCACTAAACATAAGAGAGGCTTCCTCCAATCTCCAGACTGGCGGTGAAGTTGACCTGCATTTAAAAACAGGTTAATACTCAACAATCTGTCACACTGAAGTCCAGAAGTTAAAGACTTTTATAACGTTACAAAAGATTTCTATCCCAAATAAATGCTGTTCTATTGAACTTTCTATTCATCAAAGTATCCTGAAATAAACGCATCACGGTTTCCACAAAAATATTAAGCAGCACAACAATCTTTTAACATTGATCATAATCATGTTTCTTGAGCAGCAAATCAGCATATTAGACTGATTTCTGGAGGATCATGTGACACTGAAGACTGGAGGAATGATGCTGATCAAAGGAATAAATTACGTTTTACAATATGTTCAAATAGTAAACATTTTAATATTTCACAATATTAGGGTACAACGGGGTAAAGGCACACCTTAAGACAAAAAAAATGTGCTTTTCACTTCTCCCATAGTGTATGATTGCAAAAAAATATATATGTTTGTATTGAATATTGATGGAGCAACAGATTTTGTGCGAAAATAAATCATAAAATTTGTTAATTTTGTTTAAAAATCTTATAAATGTATGAGGTGGAGAGGGGGGCCTTTTACCCCACAGACACACAGGGTAAAACAAAACCAGCACGGGGCAAAAGGCACACGTTATGGCCACAAATACTTTAGCTAAAATCGTGTTTTTAATAATGTCTAAGTTAACACTTGTTCAAAACAACCACTTTAGCAAAGTTTGTACTATTTTCCGTTTATTTTGATAAATAAAATAATTCATTTTTGTTCAATAAATGCACTGTCATTAAAAAAAGTTAATATAAAAATTACATTAACAAAATTATTTTAAAAAGTAAAGATTCTGAAAGCACTGAAGGATATCCCATAATATTATATTCTATTATATGACATGATTAATGTCACATTTTATATATGATGGTTTCATTATAAATAAGGTGATTACCTCTAAGGTGGACACCCAATATATGATATTTACCATCTGAATCTAACCATGTCATGTCAACAAATGGAAAAGTCAGCCAGATATTTATCATCATGTTAATTACTGTGCCTTCCTTTAACCCCAAACACCATACTTTTACATATTCTTCCGTTATTGAAAAACTATTGCTTTAATTAGCTTGAAATCATTAAGACGACCTTAGTCTCAAATATATTCAATACTTTTAGCGATTCTCATTTGCTACTTAAATCTACAACATTTTAAAAATCATCAAATATCAGATTAAATGAGCACAGAATCAACTTTGCGCTGCTGCCCGCGATCACGTCAAGGATCAGCCAAAAATCCACGTGCATCTTGAAAAACGGATGTTTTGGATCGTGCTGCGGCAAGTTGAGCAATCTAGCGGTTTAGAGGAAACTAAAACCAAAGGCGCCTCTTCACCTTTAGCCTCGTTTTACCCCACTGTTTTTACTGGATTTTGGACCAAATAAATGCAACCTTGGTGATCATGAGAGACTTTCAAACATGAAAAATCGAACCGACCCCGAACTTGTGAACGGTAGTGACCGTTATAAATGAAGCCGACTCATCATACCTGTCTCTGGCTGAGAGGCTGAATGTGGATGACATTGTCCAGCGTTTGAGATCCAATGACTGTCTTCATGTAGAGCACCTGACAGCTCACACTGTCCACCCACACCGTGAAGAAGTTAGAGTTGCTGAAGTTCAGGGAGCTCTGTTTAAATCAAATAAAGAAATATCACACACGGTACAGACAGTTTTCACAAGTTTAAAGTTTCTTTAAATTCGTTTTCTGATTCGAAGCATTGGAGATGCATTGTGAACACGGACTGTATCCAGTATATTACAAGAGTCTTGATTCTGAAAGATTATAAATACTATTTTCTGAACATTCAGGGACACTTTGATAAAAAAATTGCTTTACATTCAATATAATTGAACCCATTGTAAATAAAATCTCATCTAAGGACATTGAATCACCGTCATGTTGATGTTCACTTTGCTGTTGTTACGGTCAAACTGGACCGTCACAGAGCGAATGCCGTCGTCAACGACCAGCACAGGACGTGGAAACAGGAAGAACGCCACCAGAATGGACGCCAGCAGACACAAAATCACTGACAGCACCACATACGACTTCCTGACAGGAGAACAATTGCACAATCATCAATCCGTTTCAGTCTGTTAAAGGAAGAGTTCACCCAAAAATAAACGTTCGTTTACAAATCATTTACTCAACCTCATGCCATCTCTGATGTGTATGACTGACCTTCTTCAGATAAACACAAATGAACAGGGATGCAAACACATGTATGGTCAAAAAAAAAAGAGAGGTTATCGAAGCCCTCGCCCCGCGGCAAATATCCAGATACTTACATAATTGTGATGAATTTAATCCTTTCTAAGTTATCATTTTGCAGTGTAAGATTACGGTTAACACCTTTAAATATTACATAAATGTATTATTATGTATTTTTATTAAACTTAGTGAGTGTATAAATCAGCAGCAAAAAGTCATTTTTGAAAAAATCTGCACAGTAATTTTATCAAATCTAAACATGTTAATAAAAACAAATTGCTATTAGTACTCTTATAAAATTCAATCAGGAAATCAAACATTTCACAATTTTATATTTATATATTAATGTCAAGAATTTAGAAGTGTATTTATATAGCCTACGCTACACTACACAGAAATAATATACAATTAAATTATGCTTATTTTAAATGTATTGTGCAGGCTAGGTATAAAAAAAATAGGCTTTTAATAATCTTTCAGTGCGCAAAACCATGATAATATGAAACACTTCAAAACAGAGCGCACAAAACGCGTATGCGCATCGCGGGTGCAGAATGATGTGCTCAAAGCAACATGGAGTCACAGCAAGTGCGCATTTAAAAGTTCACGGCACGGCACAAGGCGAAGAAATGTCGAGCGCACAAATCCTAATGTATATCTGTCCAACAGTTTATTGATTATTTGTTTCTTCACAGTTTTAAATTCCAGTTATTGTGCGTTTGATGCCGATTTAGTCCTTGTGATGTGTGTGATCTAACAGGCACACGGTAGCGAGTTGTTTAAAAACAGCAACAAACTCCAACAAAATAAAGTCATTTTATGCAAATCCACAGCCTTTTCTCTACAGATCAAGCATTATAATGTGAATATATCATATTGGAGAGAGTTTTACCGTGCATCCTGCAGTAACCGGACGAGGCGCGCGCGCTGTTTGAATAACGTTACTGAATAGAGAATGATTGACAGCCGCAGAGGAGGGAAAACGAGTTTCCATAAACTTTAATGATGTAAATAGACTTCTGTCCCTCACATTAAGCTATGGAATGGCTTCAGATGACTTTGTCACCCAAACTGACGTGAAAAAAGCGCGAGGCGCCGAAAAGCACGCTGTTTGCATCCCTGAATGAAGGAACACGCCGACTTTTTGGGACTTTAGCTTATTCACCGTATCCCCCAGAGTAAGATAAGTCCATACATACCCTTCTCATCTCCATGCGTGCCGTAACTCTGTCTGACGCACCCACCGCTAGCCTAGCTTAGCACAAAGACTGGAGGTAAACGGCTCCAGCTAGCATACTGCTCCCAATAAGTGACAAAATAACGCCAACATTTTCACTGTATTTACCGTATACCGTATCCACCCACCGTAAACATACGAAGCACTGCTTCTTGGGTGGAGTGACTTGCTCGCAGTGCCTGAGAAGCCCCGTGGTGAGGAGCAGAGAGTTCGCTCAGAGTTGGAGTAAATCACTCCGCAGAAGTAGCAGTGCTTCGCCTTCTGAGAATATAGTTCCCAGTATGTGTACGGTTAGAAGATGGCTGTGTCTCATGTGACCTTGTTATTTGTACACGCTGTGACTATACAAATCACAACATGTAAATAGGAAAATGTTGGCGTTATTTTGTCACTTATTGGGAGCAGTATGCTAGCTGGAGCCATTCACCTCCAGTCTTTGTGCTAAGCTAGGCTAGCGGTGGGTGCGTCAGACAGAGTTACGGCACGCGCGGAGATGAGAAGGGTATGTATGGACTTATCTAACTCTGGGGGATACGGTGAATAAGCTAAAGTCCCAAATAGTCGGCGTGTTCCTTTAAGGAAATAAGTCCATATATAAAGTAAGTGAATGGGTGCCACTCGTTTGACGCTTGAAAACCCACACACACAAACACAAAGCTATTGTGTTCTGTTGACAGACTTCGGCTCAGGCATTCCAGAACCACCAACCAACATTTGCGATGCTGTGCGATGTGATTGGTCCACTGGTTAGTCCAGATATCCAATCACATTCACTGTTGAGGCAAAGTCATGTACGTTTTTTTTGTTGCGCATCGAGGGATTTGTTCTGCAAATGTGTTTCCGTCGCTGATTATGCGCACATCTTCTTATCGATTGAGCATATACGTTTTTTTATGCGCACCTTGGCGTTTCCATCCAGTGTTTTTTTTTAATGCGATATCCCAAAATGCAGCTAATGTCTTCAGTAGTGAAATGATGGGTGTTTGTAAGAAAAATACTAATGTTTTAATCTCTTTTAGCTATAAATCATTGCTTCAGGCCTACAGTCCTAGATGCGTTTACAAGTTCATCTCGACATAATCCGGCAATTCTAGCATGAAGAAGCGATGGTTAAATAGTTAAGAGTTTAAATTATTCGTATTTTTCTCACAAACACCCATCGTTTCACTTCAGAAGACATTGATCCATGCGCTGTGGTCGTTTGGATTACCGTCATGATCACTGTGTCTGGTTTTTTAAGCGTCAACCGAGCGGCAGACAGTCAAAGGCATTATATGGACTAAAGATCCATATTTTCCTAAAAATCTTCATTTGTGTTTATCTGAAGAAAAAAGTCATACACATCAGGGATGGCATGAAGGTAAGTACATGATGAGAGAATTTTTGGATCAACTATCCATTTAAAGCATGCTTTAAAATAAGCATTCTTTTTATTAAGATACATATTAATTTGTGGCTCATTCAGGCAAATATCAAATATGAACGTCCAGGCATTTTCCATAGAGAATGTGCTGATATGTGTGCTGATGTGTGATAACTTACGTCCAGCGTGGCTTTAACCTTTGATCGCTGTAGGGGATCAGAGCAACTAACTCATTCACCTGCCCTGAAAGAAAAGCCTCGACTCAATCAGACGGTCAGATAACATGAAGAATCCTACCAAAGTTCACACAGTCATCTCTAAAACCTCATGACCTCAATCAATAACTTAAATGTGCAAATGCTTTACAGTTTTTGGGAACAAATTGTTAAACTGTCATGAAGTCACAGTGTGGCTCTAATATAGGGATCATTCCTCCTCGTTATCAAGCAGAAATATGACCCAGACATGTTTTAGCGAGATTCTCCCTATAACACGTCCGTACCTGATGGGATGCGTCCGGACCCCTGGCAGGTGGGGCAGGTGATGCTGTCTCGACCTGTGAACTCCACATAGGGGAACTGGGCGATGTCCTCCTGTCTGTCCAGCCCGTCCAGAGAGTCATCCCCACCCATCAGATCCCCCATGTGGCCCTCAGCCCTGCGGTGACCCGGGACAGACAGGAGCAAGCGCCCATACCGGCACACAGATGCACCCATGAGAAGAAGTCCACACGAGCTCCAGCCTGATACAACAGACTGTACACAGATGATCAGTCAGTAACTGTGTGTACACACACAAACATATACATAATACATACACACACACACATATATATATATATATATATATATATATATATATATATATATATATGCACACACACACATACACATGTATATATATGTGTATATATATATATATATATATATATATATATATATATATATATATATATATATATATATATATATACAAATACATATACATATACATATACCAGTGTGTCTGTTTAAACCCAGTCTATTATATATCCAGCTGACCTTAACAACTGTACACAACTGTATACGTCAACAAACTACCGGCATGTATTAGGAAACTGTAGCTGCAATCAGTTTACGTTTGGAAACTTATATTTTGATCACTTTGTTGTGATTTCAAGGTAAGCTTGATGCGAGTGAAAAGGTCTATCTTACCGTTGAAGTGTACAGACGCACAGAAGTCAGTGTTTTCACTCCTCTACTGCGTAGGGTTGATTCCAGGTTGATTCCGTTTGTGTTTGTTTCTCACTCTCTGCTCTGCAATCACTGAGCTCTCTATAGACTCTCCTGCCATCTGTCGATCTGGAGATCAACTGCTGCAAATAAGAAATCATTTACTCAGCGCGGTATTTTCGCAAAATAAACGTTTAAACAAACAGTGATGAGTAGCGTCGCTAAAGGTAGCAAAGCTATTAATTTGAGTACATTAGCGTAACTGAGTTCAATCTGCTGTGTGAAAGAGCTCTGTGTGAGAGAGTCTGAAACATTTGAGTAGGCCTTCATGTTGTTAGGATTTTTTTATTTATATATATATATATATATATATATAATGTAATTTTATTTATTCACAATTAAAGGCAGGGTATGTGATTTATTCCAGAATTATTATTTTTTTTATGCTGGTTGAAAGTGTCTCTTTACATGATATCAATCACTAAGTTAAAGGCACACTATGCAGTTTCCGTTTTTATCAAACAGTGACCCCTAGAGTCGCTGTGGAGTATTTGTATTTATCGTTACCGTTGTAAATACCACTCACGCAGAGCCGTCTCTGCACTCTTCCGACCGCGCTTTCTTCGTTGACTCTGCCATGATTCACGTCTGAAATGCATGCTATAGTGTCTTCTATAGAGGCTGCTTCATATGTTGTTGATGTATGTGACGTCGTGCCGTAAAGCAAGTCGTGATTCTCGCCACATTTGTTGGGGCGCCACCTCTCAAACCTGCATTGCTGGTTTTGCCAGCGGCATCCCCCCCTGCGTTGCTATTGGGATGATTCGCCCTAATACGAGTTTGTTTCGTTTTGATAGCGACAATTGTGCATATAAATGACTACTTACAGGGCTTGAATTACAACCTGTGGGCAGTTTTTCTACATCCTTTTGTGAATGTCGTTTTGCACAGCGGGTCATCTTAAAAGTGCCGTCGGAGCTACCAATCTCTGTATAACGGCCACTGGAGCCCTCTGCTGGTAGGGAATCGTAAGATGGCCGCTCGAACACTTCCGGTGGCTTCACTGCCTGCTGTCATTATATAGATCAGTGGTAGCAATCTTTGACCGTTTGGCCACGTCTCACAGCTTTTTCAGCGTTTCACGCTCGAGACCCAGCCTTCTTTTCCTTTCGTCAGCGCTGCGGCTCTGCAGTTGGATACTATTATGCGCGTCTCGTGTTTTCAAGAGCAAAAACGCGTTCTGTTTGATCATATGCCTTTCACTCAGACGTCAAAAATTGAACAGTTAGTTAAACTAAAGCGCTTCTCCTCATGCCAAAAAATGCTCATGCGGATGAAGACAACGGCACAGCGTTTAAAGATCATTTCTGATGACTGACATCACAGAATTTATCCGGTATTTTAGTGCTGATGTGCGAATGGTCTCTTACCTGTAAAAAGCCGGGACGCCGTTGCCTGTATGAACAGCATATATGTGTATTTACCGGTAAAGTCATTCTGGCAACTTTACGGTAATATACCGGGATTGCTGTGTGAAAGGGGCTATTGTCATGAAATAGGCCTATATGATTCCAGGAATGAGTTGATGTGCTGCAAAAGGTATAAAGTTTTCAGGTTGTGTGCTTCAAGTCTGCTATATTAACCTGACATATTGTTTCCATTATCATAGCTTTGTCCACAACAGTTTGACAAGTCCAATCCCAAGTCTTGTGTAATGGAGGCCAGCTAGTGTGAGCTGTCCAGGTAAACCTCACCCCCCTGATCTCAAGTGGTGCACTAGTTTGCTCGCCCGCCTCCCATCCCGGAGACGCCGGATCGAGTCCCGCTCGGAGCCGGGCTAGTACGATCTGATGGGCTACACTTGCACTATTTTTAGTACACCTTCTGCAAGGCTTGCACCTGTGTGGCTATAGAGGGGCTCAAATCCCAATAATCTCTCAACTACTTCACCCTGCTGAATGTACAATCACAGAAAAATATTTGGCCTGTTGGATTTCATCTGCTATGATGTTCTTAGTTTTCTCGCTCATTAATTAGATAAACTCTTTTTTATTATGTTCTTGACTGTCAAACTCGGCAATCAGTTCAAGCAAACCAAGATAATTCCCGTTGTGTGGTGATCCCAGTTTTTCATCATGCCTTTGGAATGGAAGCCCCCTCTCTCCAAAAACCTGACAACAGCTTCTACATGCCTCAAGACCACCTTCCAACAGTCTTGTTCTGCTTCAATCTGCCGGCAGAGCGAAGCATTCACTGAAGATATGGGTTTCTGATCTATTTAATAAAGCAAGCATGTGGTGTCGGTGATCAACACTCTTTTTTTGGGATGCTTCCAATTAACAGAAGTTGTTAATGAATACATGTGTGTGTGTACTGTGTATAATTATTTTGTATTTATAAATACACACACATGCATGTATATATTTAAGAAATATTTGCCTGTATATTTATACATAATTTATATTATATATAAATATGAATATTTTATATATAAATAACACATTTTCTTAAATATATACAGTGAGGAAAATAAGTATTTGAACACCCTGCTATTTTGCAAGTTCTCCCACTTAGAAATCATGGAGGGGTCTGAAATTGTCATCGTAGGTGCATGTCCACTGTGAGAGACATAATCTAAAAAAATCACAATGTATGATTTTTTAACTATTTATTTGTATGATACAGCTGCAAATAAGTATTTAAACACCTGAGAAAATCAATGTTAATATTTGGTACAGTAGCCTTTGTTTGCAATTACAGAGGTCAAACGTTTCCTGTAGTTTTTCACCAGGTTTGCACACACTGCAGGAGGGATTTTGGCCCACTCCTCCACACAGATCTTCTCTAGATCAGTCAGGTTTCTGGGCTGTCGCTGAGAAACACGGAGTTTGAGCTCCCTCCAAAGATTCTCTATTGGGTTTAGGTCTGGAGACTGGCTAGGCCACGCCAGAACCTTGATATGCTTCTTACAGAGCCACTCCTTGGTTATCCTGGCTGTGTGCTTCGGGTCATTGTCATGTTGGAAGACCCAGCCTCGACCCATCTTCAATGCTCTAACTGAGGGAAGGAGGTTGTTCCCCAAAATCTTGCAATACATGGCCCCGGTCATCCTCTCCTTAATACACTGCAGTCGCCCTGTCCCATGTGCAGAAAAACACCCCCAAAGCATGATGCTACCACCCCCATGCTTCACAGTAGGGATGGTGTTCTTGGGATGGTACTCATCATTCTTCTTCCTCCAAACACGTTTAGTGGAATTATGACCAAAAAGTTCTATTTTGGTCTCATCTGACCACATGACTTTCTCCCATGACTCCCATGGATCATCCAAATGGTCATTGGCAAACTTAAGACGGGCCTTGTCATGTGCTGGTTTAAGCAGGGGAACCTTCCGTGCCATGCATGATTTCAAACCATGACGTCTTAGTGTATTACCAACAGTAACCTTGGAAACGGTGGTCCCAGCTCTTTTCAGGTCATTGACCAGCTCCTCCCGTGTAGTTCTGGGCTGATTTCTCACCTTTCTTAGGATCATTGAGACCCCACGAGGTGAGATCTTGCATGGAGCCCCAGTCCGAGGGAGATTGACAGTCATGTTTAGCTTCTTCCATTTTCTAATGATTGCTCCAACAGTGGACCTTTTTTCACCAAGCTGCTTGGCAATTTCCCCGTAGCCCTTTCCAGCCTTGTGGAGGTGTACAATTTTGTCTCTAGTGTCTTTGGACAGCTCTTTGGTCTTGGCCATGTTAGTAGTTGGATTCTTACTGATTGTATGGGGTGGACAGGTGTCTTTATGCAGCTAACGACCTCAAACAGGTGCATCTAATTTAGGATAATAAATGGAGTGGAGGTGGACATTTTAAAGGCAGACTAACAGGTCTTTGAGGGTCAGAATTCTAGCTGATAGACAGGTGTTCAAATACTTATTTGCAGCTGTATCATACAAATAAATAGTTAAAAAATCATATCTTGTGATTTCTGGATTTTTTATTTTAGATTATGTCTCTCACAGTGGACATGCACCTACGATGACAATTTCAGACCCCTCCATGATTTCCAAGTGGGAGAACTTGCCAAATAGCAGGGTGTTCAAATACTTATTTTCCTCACTGTACATGTATGTGTGTGTATTTATAAATACAAAATAATTATACACAGTACACATACACATATATTATGTACACACAAACTTTTATTTTGGATGCGATTAATCACAATTAATCATTGCCCAGCACAAATACATATATATATAGTCCATTTAAGGTAAACGTTTACAAGTATCACTCTGTAGCCTATACATCAGTATTGATTATTTTAATAGTTTTGCAATGGAAGAGTATCATAACAAAGTATGTTTACATTAATATGATAGGTTACATGTCATAGGCCAAAAGGCTGTCAGCAGGATAAAACATGATGATTTTCAGTTGGGAACAACTGCCTTATACCAACAAAACACAATTCATAAATGTTTATTTGTTAACCTATGTTCACAGATTAATCTTAAATATTATATTTTTTTAATGATCTTGTCTTGATGTTCCTATAAATAATAGGTTTTGTTGAAGTGTTTGCAGGAGCTCAGTGTTATAGCTTCTGCTGGATGTGTTGTTCAGGAGTCATTTCTGGAGCATATATCTGACTTTATCTGTTTCCACTCAGAAATTCTTCTGCAAAGGAGTTTTGTCATCTTCTGAAAAGAATCTCACTGAAATAAAAATATTGGACAAATTAAAAGATTGCATATCATACATATCAATACCAAAACTAAATGTAGCAACATTTTTATGGCGAACAGCCATAAGCGTTTATCATTAAGGTAATGTTACAGTTGGAGACATGATGGGCACATTAGTAAAGTGTAAGCTTATTTCCTTTTTTTGACATGGAAATATATATGATATATACTGTATACATGCAGGTGAGCATTATTTAAAGTAGAATTTTACTGATGTTATTAAGAGTTTTTTTTACACACACACACACACACACACACACATATATATATATATATATGTCTGTGTGTGTGTGTATACAAATATGTGTATATATTTACAAAACTACTCTTGCAGTTAATATAATACAGTATTAATGAAATGAAAGGCCACTAAGTGTATTAAATTGAGTACTTTTTTAAAAAGTTCACTTTGTAATAATGTCAAATTAAAAGTTTCATTTTTAAGTACATTTAATATCATTGTTTTAATAATATCTAGTCCTGCTTTAAAGAAGTGCACTTATTTTGATATGCTGACTAACATTTTAAAGCACATGTAAAGTACTTGATTATAATTATAGTGTGTTTTTAATATTACATTTCAAGTTAATATATTTTAGATATAAAAAGTAAATTGCACCTCCATCATTACACATGCGTGACTAAATGCGTGACTTTAAATATATGAAATAAAAGTATATTTTAGTTTAAAATATGAAAACATAAAAACATGAATGCTTGTCAGTATATGTCTACATTCAGCAGTAACTTTAACCATGTTTCAAACACAATAGAAGTAGTTATGAAGTTACATAAAGATGCAAGCCTTACATTAGTCATTAAAAACACTCTAAAGTTCAACTAATTGCATGTAATAAAAATGTAAACTATAAGGCCTTTTAATTTAAATGTAAATAACATGCAGTCAAGTGTCCGAAAACGTTGCATTCAGTTAACACTTATATTAATTTCATAATATGTACTTTTATAAGTATTATTTTTGTATGCGTTTAGAGCTACGTTTGTGTGTTGTATTTGTGACTTCTCAACACATACCCTGTCCTGATCGAGATGAAGGCTTATCAATATCCGACTCATTTTCATAAATGTTCTGGACTCCACCAGCGTCCTGTAAGATAAATATCTGTGTCCAGAGAGATCGCCACAGTAAGTGCTACCCATAATGAAATCAATGCTGTAGCTGGATATTATAAATAAATTTATGTGTACATAAACTTATACGTTATAATAAGAAGTCTCTTAAAGGAATAGTTCAATAGTCGAGCTGAACACCCAAGGTCACTATATAGAAATCTGTAAGTTTTTTAAATATTTAACTGTGTGCCTTACAGAAAGCTGTGAGGGTGAGTAATTTATTTTCATCGTTGAATTATTCCTTTAAGCTTTGCAGCTGTTATATGAGGAGACATGTGTGTGTGTGCATGTGTTAGTGTTTAAACATGCTTGTGTATGTGCTTTGTGACTGTAGCCTGGTCATAGTCTGACACATAACCCACTTCTCCATTGGCTTGCAGTCTCCTCTTCAGCTCAGCATTTTCTCGCTCCAGTACCTTATTCTGAACAGCAGAGGGAGATCTCAGACAGTTCAAGCATTCAAACAGATACTAGTCAATCAAAACCACTGAGCAAGCAGGCGCGACTTGACAAGTTTTCAGTGACAAATTATGGGTGCTTCTCAAACTGAAGGCTGCATCCTAATGAGGGCGTGTGCTTCGTAGTTCAGTACTTTGGAAGCTTGTACTAAATATTAAAATGTAATTTGAAAAATACTTTATATTAAAAACCTTTAGATTAACTGCCTTTCTTTTAATGCAGGATAGGTAATGACAACCATCTGTGGTCTTCCAGTGGTTTACATTATCACAGTTAAGCAATATGTAATTACTTTACAACGAAACAAAAGAAAACATAATTCCTTTATCTCCGAAATTATTATTTTTGTCTCTGATTTCATAATGAACTCAGGCAAGCTCAATGTCGACTCGTTTTCAGTCAGTTGGAATGTGTGCAAAGGATTGTGGGTGATTTAAGGATGCGAAGGATACACTAGATGCTTCCTTCAAAATGAGCTGAATGAAGGACTGAAATGAAGGCTGTTTTCCAAGGATCCTTCAAACTGAGACATCCTTTGACGGAGCTTGATGACGTGGCAGCAGAGATATGCAGCCAGGGCCTTTAACTAACTTTTTGCCACACCTACCAATTTTTTTTTTTACCAGTTATGAAACATAGATTAATCCTATTAAAGTAAAAAAAAAAAAAAAAAAAGTTTGTCTTTTGTTGTTTGATTAATATTAAGGGTACGTTTACACGACAACGATATGCTTAAAACGTAGAGTTTTCCGCGAACAGACGACACCATTATAATACGATATAATAATATAATTACCATAATACGCATGTGCATGACGTCATCGTCTTCAGAGATTTGCGTTTTCAGGCACCCAAAACGCTGTTGTCTTGTAAACGAACGGCCAAAACGCATAAAAAGTTTTACGTTTTTACGTTCGTGTAGACAGCCCCTTAATCACAGACAGCAGCCGGACTGTTAGGCTGCTGTCCCTTTAAGAGCAAATCTAACATACTGATACTGATACACGTGTTCACTTTCTCAGCTGTTTACATTCACTTAAGACATAACCGACTGTTTACGAGGATGCTTTTGACAATTTTGTTTGAATATGTCTGCTCAAGCGCAAGAAGATGTGAAAGAGAGCTCAGGTCAGAATTCACGTGCTGTCTGAGACACAGATTTCTGGACGCACGTATCAGATGTTTAGTAACGAATCGAGTTCCCTTTCGTGTCTTTTTGTGCTTGACTATTAAATTGGCTTAAAAAGGCTTAAACTTTAACTCGTCCCACGTGCTTCGTTCATATTTATTCATGTTTATATTCTCTCAATATTGCTTTCTTAGAATTCATACAAATTTGACCAGCCAACTGGCGATCGACACTGTTTCATATACTCGCCAACACTGATTTTTACTCGCATTTGGCGTTTGGCGAGTGTTAATTTTAGGTCCTGGATGCAGCATTCCTATTGAGAAGCACCAAAAGAGGCAAATACAACCTCTCTGTCTGAAAGAGAATATTATGCCATGAAATGTATCACACCTTACAAAAAAAGTGTCTGATTTTTCTAACGAAACAGCTATTTTTAGTGCCGTGTTGAATATCCATGTTTAAATTAGTGCTGGCCTTTCTCTGATGTGATCTGTATGCTGACTGGTCACTGTACCTTGTGTCTGAGGGCCTCCACCACCAGGTCTCGATCGCCCTGTTGACCTTCATTCTGCTTACAAGAGCGGAAAGAGTCGCCAATGATGGACACCAGAAGATGGGACTGAGAAAGAGAAAAACAGCACAGAGAATCTAAAAATCAACTCGAAAATAAGATTTAACACAAAGTGACAGATTTCCAAAACTTTAATCCTACATTTATTAGTATAAATTATAATAAATTACATACTAAATTCTTATTAAAATGTATTGAAGTTCATAAAATCAAAAAATAGCATACCTACAGTAAGGCTGATATCAAAACTAAGATTAAAGAGGCACCTTCAAAATAAAGTGAAACCCAATTTTGCTGTTTAATCTAGTAAATACTGAGCTAAATGCATAATGTGTCAATGCATTTAAAGGGGTGGTTCAGGATTTTCGACATCGGACCTCATTTTCAAGTGAGCCTGGTTGTTATTCATCAGTGGAGACAGTTTTCAAAAAAATTCATCCAGTCCTTACTTTTGGATAGTTCGCCTATGCTAGGCTAGCGCGAGTCAACGGTGCACGTTAGCCTGCCATTAAAAACAGTTTTACCCACTCCACAGTACACCAAAAGCAAATAAATTATAACGCCAGACTATCGATGTAAATGTCTGTTGAGAGAATAATGTTAGAAATCAAACTACCCTTTCATCACATTGCATTAGTTATCATTTGTTCCCTGTATTTATAAGCAGTCTACAGCAGCGGCGAGTTATATTTGGTTACCTAGGAAACTGAGAGAGCCGGTCCACATAACAATCATGCAAGTGTATTACCTGCCGCAGATAAATGAGATACAAGAGTACTTTGATTTCTAACATTATTCTCTCAACAGACATTTACATCGATAGTCTGGCGTTATAATTTATTTGCTTTTGGTGTACTGTGGAGTGGGTAAAACTGTTTTTAATGGCAGGCTAACGTGCACCATTGACTCGCGCTAGCTTAGCATAGGCGAACTATCCAAAAGTAAGGACTGGATGAATTTTTTTGAAAACTGTCTCCACTGATGAATAACAACCAGGCTCACTTGAAAATGAGGTCCGATGTCGAAAATCCTGAACCACCCCTTTAAGGTTTCCAGAACTCACAAACTTCTTGCTCTGGAAGATGTAGCAGTGGTGCATGTCTGCCGCTGGGTGTCTGGCTATGAAGCCCAGTATTTTGGGCTGAGACGGATGAACTGCACAGAAGGAAACCGAGGGCAGAGCGCAGGAGTACAGCATGAACTGAGAAAAGGAGTGAGAGAGAGAGTGAATGAGGGTGTCGTACACATGCGTATCACTGTCTGAGCTCGAGTACATAGTCCTCAGTCACACCTTGGTTTTATGCTCGAGGATGTCAATGGCAGTTCTGGTCAGAAACAGATGTACTTTACTTTTCTTCATTTTCTCAGCCATCTCTATGTCAGGATCCTAAAAGAGAAGGAAAGTCATAATAATAGGATGCAGGGACACAGGATCAAGTTATATAATACAGTAGTGGCTACAGTAGAGCGACATTTATGGTTATCACCTGCAGGGCTTCGACTGCATCTGTCAGAATCTGCATCCCACCTGGACGGACCACCTGGACACGACCCAAAAACTACACACAATCCCCAAACCCCATACGTGAGTGGTTGCAATAAGACATTTTTATTATTTAATATTATTTAGCACATAAATGCAACAAAGCTATTGACTAAATCTATGACAAGGTGATACTCACTTTAACTGAGAAGAATATTTCACTATCGTCATCTATGTCACTCATTTTCACCACTTTACTGTCTGTCGTCTGTTTAAAAATGACAAAATACACACTTGTAAAGAAGACAAGATGAAATATTTATCAAACATTATTTAAACAATGACATAAAGTGGCCTGAAAATATTTGGACACTTCTGGCACTCTTTAAAAAGGCTTAACATTACATAATATCAAGCCAAGAGATATCAGCCAACAAATGCTACTGCGCAGGCTTTTCCCAGAGCTAACTTCCCTTTTATTAGTATATAATGCAAATCACAGGGCACAGAAACCACTACATATCCAAAACAACTCATACATTTTGATCACACACATGAGAAACTGTAAATGCACTTACGTTTGTGGGAGAACTTTGTATCGCTGGGATGATGTCCTCTTCTGCTGTCTTTCAGGGTTGAAGTTGTGTGATGTTAATGGTTAACTGTATAAAACTTCTTTTCTTTATGGCACATCAGGCCTGATAACAAGGCTGTTATTACCATCTGTTGTATTGACATTGTGTTGTCATAGCTGTTTATGAACATTTAGCCATACGGACAAGTTAAAGAAACCCTTTACACTTTACACCAATTCTTTCTTCAATTTAGTATTTAAAATGTATACTATAACCAGCGCAAGTGAGGATAACTGAATTTATTGCAATTTTATTTAGAGTATCAAGAACAAAAAGTTGTCTCTAACCAGTAGATGGTGCTGTTGTAGATCAAATAATGCCATACTGTATTATCATTTAATAAACAACAACAACAACAACAACGAAATCTTACAGGATAAACTAATTTATAAGTCAGAGCCATTCAAGTGATGTAAAATGTATTCAGCTAAAACTATGACAAAACCAAACACAATGTGAATGATTGGTTCCAGTGAAATTGTTTCTCAAAAAAGAAAAGAGGAAAGAGAGAAAAAACTGGCTTGGAAGTTTAAATAATCATAAACGTCTAACAGTAAAGGCGCAATCATCCAGAAATGAGTCTAAATTCAATTCAATTCACATTTATTTGTATAGCTCTTTTCACAATACTCATCGTTTCAAAGCAGCTTTACAGAAAATGAACGTGTCAGCATTACAATTTAGAGAGATGTTATCAGAGGTGACTGTCAAAGTTATGTACTGTATTTCAGGAATGTTCATATACAAACAACAGTTAGCTAAAAATGTATTCATTTAAACAATGTAATAATTTAAGGCAGAAACAATGAGCTCATTGAAGTAATGAATACTTGTTTGTTAACAAATGATTATGGCATAAAGAAAAATTTAGCATTGGTGCATGTAAATATATATATAGAGTCTTAAGTTTAATCAGCTCATACATAACAAATCTGCATCCAGTATCTTCAGTGCTTTACATAATGTCTAGATAACCTCTACATATATTCAGATTTATCTTCAAATTATATAAGGAAAAAGCAGAGAGATAATTGTTATGGGAAATTGTTTAACACAGACTGACATGAGTCAAAACTATTATAATAGTGTGACGGGGAAGGTGTAAACAAGTATTTCTTGTTTTACAGGACAAGAAGGTGATGTACATTACTTTTTAAGCATACAGACTATACAGGCATTTTAATAAATAAAATAAATTTGTACGCATATTTAATAAAACATGATCTAAATCGTCTAATATGGCCCTGAAGAATGCTGTTCTGTAGCATAATGTTCCTTGTGTACATGCATAGCTCACATTCTGGGTGCCGTTCCTGTCACTACATATTCCCATTAGTCTACGTGAAACTACAAGCAAAAATACCCCAGAGATGTTATCAAACTCACTGGTAATATAATACCCATGCTCTGTTTCTTTAAGAGCATCTGAATTTGATTTTTTCTTTCTTTCCTCAGACATGGAAAGAGTTGAGCTCTGGATAAAACACACTGTCTATGCTGGTGTTACTTTATTTACAATCTCTTTTCTTCAAAGACTCCTACTTCAGGCCAAAGAAACAAGATTTCTGGGTTGTATTCAAACAAAACCCATTCAGTTTCTTCTGTTTTCAGGGGTTGTTACACACATTATATTCAAACTTTAAAATAAGTCAGTCAGCAAAGGGTCAATTTGTAATAATGTCTGCTTTGCTTATAGTTGTTGTTCGTGAAGCATCATGCCAAATCAAACTGAGGGGACACGTGCCCTCTCGAATTCTCAGGCCACGGCCAGAAAAATGAATGCTTGATTAGCATATGTACATTTTCAATTGGTAAATTAAGTCTTTATATATCTTTATAAGTACTACTAAGTTTTTTTTTCTTTAGTAAATATAATGTGCATGACGTTCCAAGGCTATCCTTTCCAGGGGTACAGGTTTAGGCATACTAATGCATTAGGAATGATAAAGGGACAAAGAGAATGAAGCAAGAATGTTACATAATGAAAGCATGTTCGTGTCAGTTAAACTCCACTCAAAAGAGTTATCCATGAATCTCCAGAGGTAGAGTGGAGCCCAAATGCAGGATACACTGTGTCCTTGAACATGGCACTGAACGTATGAAGATGCTGCTTTCGGCCTCCCTGACCTGAGCTGTGGAATGCAATAGTTCCTCCTTCGTAATCCAGGGTCGCTTCGACCTTCTTTGGCGGTATGATCAGCCCGTCGCCCACGACCACATTAGCCGAGTCATGGCACGCCGTCAGCTTCTTGCTCTTCCACTGCAACCTCCAAGAGCTGGTGTTATGCCCCAGCCTGCTGTGGTCACCTTTACGTGGGATGCTTTTATAGCACAGTCCCACGGACCACGCGCACCCGGGGCCGACCTCCACCGCCCACATGTGAACTCCGGTGGAGAAACCCTGCGAGCACATGACCTGACTGACCGAGGAGAAGCGCTCACTGTGATCTCCGGCATTACTGCTCTTAACTCCTGCAGACTGCTTGACTGTTTTGAGATCGGTGGACAGCAGAAGGCTGGGATTGGCCGTGGTTGGGTTGAAGGTCAGGTCTAGAGGGTTCATTATGCCATGGAGGCACTCCAACAGAAGACTCATCTCGGCGTGGAAGGCATCTGTACGTAGCACAGAGCGCAGTTGCTTGGCATCGGAGGACTCTTGGGAAGGTAGACCGGGAATGGTGACGTTAGCAGCCTGGCGGACCCTTGCTTCAACGGTGAGGTAGTTCTGGATGAAGAGAAACTCTGAGGATTGATTGAGAACATCGCTGGTGCACTGCTGGGCTTCCCGCAGCTGGTGTAGACAACCCTCCAAATCGGATAGATTGGCCTGCCAGCTTTTGTCCCGCGTATGAAGCTTGTCGTCCATCTCGGTGGTCATACGACTCTTAAAACATCACATATAAATAGTGTTAATGTGCTTTACCTCAGCATGACTGTATGTCGTCAGCACTGGTCTAGATCTGTTGCTCTCTACATAAGTGAGGGTGACATTTATTTGGCATTACTACTAAAATGAAAAGAGACACATCACACACATTGGGCCCCATCATACACTCGGCGCCAGGCCCGACGCAAGTGTTTTTTGCTAGTTTAAGCCTGACGCAGTTATCATGTCCTGTGCCACGTTGTTCAAATAGCAAATGCATTTGCGCCCATTTGTTCGCCCATGGGCGGCTGGTCTGAAAACGAGGTGTGTTTAGGCGCACTGTTGGCGCGTTGCTATTTTCATTTGAAATAGACTGAGCCATTGACCAACTGAAACCTGGTCTAAAGCCAATGGCGCAATTTTTTTTTTGTTATTTACAGAGCGCGTTAGTAATGTGCGCCTATAGGTGGGTCCACAACGCGTGCACACTCTGCTTATTACACACTCTGCTTATTACACACACAGGGACACGCAGCCACACACAAACTTGCCAAATATAAAAAATAAAAGGATTACAATGTAAAAGATTATTATTGTGTACATAAAGATATGGTGAATCCGGCTTGTCCCGTAGATGGTTTGCTTGGACGCTTTAACCCCGCGCACGAGCAGATCCATTTGCGCTCTGGAGACACGTTCAGTTTTTCCGCTTACAAATCCCACCATGTAAATAGTGAATCCGCCATGGCGCGAGCGCAACTGGCTTTTAAAGGGAATGGGAGATGAGACTCTGATTGGTTTATTGCACGTTACGCCCAAAACACACCCATTACTCATTAAGAGAATAGGGACAACCCTTTTAGACCATGCGCCGGGAGCGCCGACCATTTATCCCGTCGTTAAACTAGCAAAAGTGGATTCAGACACGCACTAAGTGTGCTTGCGCCGTGCGCTTTAGATCATGCGCTTAGATCGTTAACCCTCTGGTGTCTAAGGTGTTTTTGGGGCCCTTGGGATGTTTTGACATGCCCTGACATTTGTGCTTTTTTCAGTTATTTATAAACATGATAATGGCAAAGGTGTAAATTCACTCAATATAGCACAAACAGGGCTACCATAATATATGATCAACATGAATGTAGATGTTTGTATTTTTAAGAGAATAATGTTTATGCGTGGTTATTGAAAAAAATAAAAATGAAAGTTGCTGAAATAAGACAACAAAACTCATACTAAATATGTGTCCACAAGACTTTTGACTAATGAATGTTGTTGCTTCGAGTTCTGGCTTCAAAATTATGTGAAAATAGTCTTGCTTTTTTTTATTAAAAAGGTTACAATTACAACAATAATTACAATTTCAACAATATTTCAAGTGTACTCTCTTTCTTTGTAAAAAAATGATTATAGGCCTACAATTTATCATGTATTCATTAGTTTGAATATAGCCAACATTTGGAACAGCTAACATCTTAGTTGATGACTTTATTTTTGACAAAAATAGTATTTTATATATATATATATATATATATATATATATATATATATATATATATATATATATATATAACATATGAGCAGAAATTGCTAAACAAAAGCTTATTTGATGTGGCAGTATATTCTACAGTAAAAACTGTACCCAAATCTAGTCAACAAAATGTTGTCTTTCATATTTCGCCTGACTGTAACGTTGTTTTTATGAAATATCAGGGCATATAAATGTTAATTTGCAGTTTAATACGTTGCTTATACAAATAGCCTACATTTTATTTCAACATATTTCAGTCGATTTTTACTCATCTCAGTATAGCAATACAGTTTGCTAAAACATCATCATTCATTCACACACAGAAACGCGATTCAAATTTAAACATCTTTTTGCTAGCTGTGGTAAACAGCGCGCATCTCTGCCCTTCATTCATTCACACACAGAAACGCGATTCACTTGAGAAGGAAAAAAAACGTACTACATATTCTCAGGATGCGTTGCTCCTCGAAATACCAGCACTTTTGGGGTACATTTTCCATTATTATTATTCCTCACAGCGCCGCGAGACGGTGTAAACAAGTACCATGATCTGATTAAACTTGTGTTTTCTCGAGCTGATATGGGGGCGTTCACAGGTTTGCAGGATTGCCTCAGTCATTTGCGTTTGAATAGCACGCGCTCTCCGTGGGCGGAGTCACATTAAAAATAATTAGATGAGATGAGAACGACTGACATCTCGCTCTTTTCTTACAGATTACATGAACATGAGAACATGAGAATATTTGTTTTTTATATAAATTACTTCATTTAAAAGAAGAGAATTCAAGCTTCATGCCTGTGTGTCTGTATGTCTGTTTGACTGAGTATTCGCTGAGTTATTGTTCATTTTCAGACGCGTTTCAGAATGGACTTCACTGACAGAGAGAAAGCAGAACTCACATCATGTTTATTTTTCTTTATTTGGCAAAAAGCACAACACTTTGTTTTTATTGTGAGTATACACAAAAATAATACACATTTAACAGAATCGATTGATGTATGAAACGTGTTTGTAATATCAAAGTCAACAGAGCAAAATTAATCTCTTTTGAACTGATAAAAAAAAAAAGCGAGCTGGTATCGCCGGCGATACCGCCGACCCCAGGGGGTTAAAATAGGGCCCATTTTGTCTAAACACATCAAACTGAACTAGTTAAAGTGGCATGATTTTACCTTGCTTTTTTATCATTCTTACCTTGTATGTAGTTATAAGTGAAGTCATGTTTTCCAGCAGTATGTTTGCCCTGGCCACCAGCTTATCTTCGGCCTTGTCTGGAGGTCCTTCGTTGGCGCTTTTCACCAGAGCTTCTGTCATCTGTAGCTTGTCAGACACAGACTTGCCCAGTTCCTCAAGAATTCTCGTCATTTCCCCCTTCGCCACCTCGAACGTCTGCACCTCGTGGTGCTGGTGCGTGCCCTCCATCAAGCACTCGGAGCAGAGGAACAGGCGCTCCTGCGCGCACAAGTACTCCGTAACCTTCAAGTGCACCGGGCACCTCTTCCCATCCCGTTCTGCAGGCAGCCCCACTAAGACATGTAGCGATCGGTGTTGTTCCTCGTGTTTCTTGAGGTGGCTGGGGCACAATGACGTTTCACAGCGTGTGCAGAATTTCACCGCAGCCACTGGATCGTCCAGGCAATGGTCGCATGGCACCGTCGGGCCTACTCTCAGTCCGCCGTCCGAAGTGGCTGC
This sequence comes from Squalius cephalus, assembly GCF_949319135.1. Taxonomy (NCBI): domain Eukaryota; kingdom Metazoa; phylum Chordata; class Actinopteri; order Cypriniformes; family Leuciscidae; genus Squalius; species Squalius cephalus. Next base: position 10,487,886 of record NC_137139.1, read on the forward strand.
CAGGAACCCATCCACGATACCGCTGAGCTTGAAGTTCTTGGGAAGAGTGTCCGGGCTGCCGTACTCTTCCCTGCACTCCGGACAACGTTTCGGGGACTTGGGATCTTCTGCGTGGGCAGCATTTTGTATACAACCCAGGCAGTAATTGTGTCCACAAGGAAGGGTTACAGGATCACGATACAGCTGCAAACAGATCGGACAGCTCAACTCCAAAGCAAGACGCTCCTCAGGTTTACTAAGAGACATGTCTACAGGTTCTTAGTGAAGGCACTTCTGTGTGTTGACTTTGAGAACTGAGGGACATCGGAGCGGTTACTGGTATAGCTTGTTCTGAGCCTGTACTGCAACATTCCAGGTAAAGAAGGCATTGCCGAGAAATGCAATTGGTTCTACCAGCAACACGAGAATTATAGCAACTGACAATGTTTATGAATGAAACAACAACCTCTACTGGAAAATTAAAAATGGATAAATGAAGCCCTGTGGATATCCGTGCATGTTGATCAGAACCAAGGAAACCAGAGGAACAAAATAAAAATGAAAGCAACGTTTTTACAAAGAACATGTGCCATGCTTCTTGATGTTTATGGTAAACACTAATTCCTCCGTGTGAGGCTCCTTTTGTGCCACATCTGAAAACCTTGAGAGTGCTTCATCCTGTTGCACAAACCAGAAAAGTTTGGTACTTGTGTCAAGGAAAGGATCTGACTGTCTGAAACTGAGAGTCACGCTATGGCCCCTTTGAGAGGGAATCGAAATCAAATGCTTTTGATTGTGCTGAAACAGATTAGGACATAATGCTTCACTTTCACCACTTAAATGCATCTCTTGTATTAATCACAGATTGTCATGTAAAGATGAATAAATACGTTTGCTCATGACTCATGACCTTTTTAAATAGGTAACAGGACATTTATTTCACTATCAGTCCTGTCAGAACACGTCAAAAGACTAAGGTTTGCTAAGCGTCAAATGTAAGTGCATTACATGTCTACAGAAAACCTCAAGACTCAGATAAGTGCCGAAGTATTTTTTTAAGATAAGTCAAGACAACTGAAGCTCGCTCAGGAGAAACCTGCCATCTGTAGGATATCTCAAATCCCCCGGAAGTCTTGCTGTCATTTGATTTGTGGGAGACGTCCAGGTGTTGTGATCAAAGAGCAAAATCCTCTCACTGTTGTCATCTTGTGAGATTCAGAAAGAATGTGAAATTGCTGCAGGGAATCTTGAACCAAAGCCATGGTGAGATATGTACAAAAGCAGAATGATCATAACAGTAGAACAATGCAAATCTGTGCATCAGGTTCAGTCAAAAGCGGTTTGAATTGAAACGTGTCTCGTGGAATACAGTCAAAATCTGCATTTTCCAATCAATAAAAAATGCATGATAATCACTGGCTGTCAGGTTCAGCTGAAGATAGAATGTGTATTTGTTATTCATTAATTTTAACAAGATCCTCATCGCAACCAGCCGCCTGAAATATATTCTTGGTCCATTGTCTTCTCAGAGTTGGGCGTTAAGGAGCAGCTGGGAGTGAAGGCAGAACGCCGCTCTCACTGTCATACATGTCTGCCATCTTGTGGTCTGATACATATCTGATGCATCACAATGAAAGACTAATATTTCTTTAATCAGTTGATTTCTGTTTTATTTAGAACTGATTCAGAGGATGACATAAAGGAAGGGTTTCAAAGTCTGACATCACTAGTGAAAATGCTTCTATTTTGCAATAATTTCTAATTTATTAATAATAAAATCAATATGGGTAAAAAGTTTATTTGAAAAACCAACATGTACAAGTCTTTTTGATTTGCTTTGATTTGATCCAAAGATCATCTCTGTGCTTTAGTGGACGCAAGAACATCTGCTCGTCTGTACAAAGAGATTCACAAATATTTCTTCATGTTTGGTTTATTTTCAGGTTTAAAGTCAACAAAATCCTAGTTTTTCAACGTGGACTCATTATGTGTCCAAATGTTCCCACAAATGTAAAACCTACATTTGTAATGAGGAAAACTAGCGACTAGAGAATTTCACATTTGCCAAATGTTTAGGGATAGTGACTGGATTAGGGTTAGTCTATATTAATTTGCTTAATTTCAAGTCAACAGTCAAGTCATACTATGATATAAAAAAGCAAATGTGCATGTGTTGTGTGTGTATAAACCACAGTTATAAGAAGGATGGAATTGTAATTCTCGTTTAGCCCCAGTTTAAACAGGGGTTCAGTATTCAAAGAGGCCTTTCCTTTCCTCAGTGCTTGTTAAAGCATCCGTGGGCTCTGCAGGTAATAGGGGACCCTAACCCAGCAATAACGTCCACTTTGAAGTGGAAACGCTATTAAATCAACGTATGGCTCCCCTCCTCCCACAGGAACAAACATGAGCCCGACGGAGCAGGGCCTTTCCCCACAAGCTACCACACAGTGCTGCCTCTTAAATTTAATTAGGCTGTAATAAAAAAATTCTGAAACAAAGGTGCGCTAGACTGCAGTACATTCAGGGAAACAATTCTGTGTTCATTCTTTGTAGTTTAACCTTTTTGATGGCGTCTTATATGTCAGACTTGGTCATTAGAGGTTTGCGAAGTGCTTAAAGGGATAGTTCACTCAAAAAAATGAATATTCTGTCATCGTTTATTCGCCCTCATGTCGTTCCAAACCCAAAATGACTTTGTTTCTTCTGTGGAACATGTAAGAAGATTTTTTGAAGAATGTTGGTAAGCAAACCGTTTTGGTGACCATTGACTTCCATTGTATATACAAAAAAACACAGACATATTTCACAATATCTTATTTATGTTCCACATAAGAAAGAAAGTCATATATGATTGGAACAACATGGGTGAGGAAATGATCACAGAATTTGCATTTTTGCGATTAAAAATCAAGTTATGTACTTTTTAATTTTGAAAACTGACGTCGTGTCCATTGCAGGTGGCATGATGAACTGTGCTCATTTTAATGTGTGTGTGTGTGTGTGTAAATATTTGTATTGCAAATGTCAAGACAAATGTGAGTAGTGATAGTACAGTATACACTATCATGCAATAAGTCCAAGAGTACAGTAGTTTTGTTCAAATAAAATAAGAACAGTTCATATTGTTTTTTTAATAGTGTATATGAATCCTCTGTTCATCGACCATAGATCCATGTTTTCCTTGTGCTAGCTGATACGGGCTGTTAATAGCACGGTTATGCTCATCATCCAGATTGCTGGAAGACTGAAGTGATGCATTAGTGATAAAGAGCATCGGACATATGGTGTGATGGGGTTATTGGAAGAATCCTCCGGCCTGGCAGTTATTTTTGTCCAAAAGCATTTACATAAGACTTGAATGAAAAGAACCCATCTTGAATCGGGCAGAAACCAGATGCCCATGCAGACATTAAAAGGTCCTTTGGAGACGCAGCTTCAAAACGAATTTAAGGAAATTCCGCCTGTGCGGAACAAAAGCCCAAAGCTATTTATCCAATATCCATCAGAATTTACAGATCTGTTTAGATCTTTAAAACTGTGTCTGTGCCGTGTGACTTTGCTTTAGTTTGATGTTTGGTCAGCTAATGAAGATCAAGTTTATGATGCCTTTGGCATTTTAATGCTTTGAACGCTAATAATTAAGCTGTTTTTAGAATGTAAATATACTTCATGAGCTCAGAATCAGGGATGTTTCATTTCATGAAAGTCTGTATTTATTTATAAGAGCATGTTTTATGGATCTATGAATGTTCAGAGCAGTCCGATAGTGGACACTTATGACAACTTGCATTTGAATTGCAAAAACAATTAAAAGGCTTTAAACTGAGGATTGTTCATACATAGTGCTCTATGAAAGGAAGAGTTCACCTGCAAAAACTGTCAATAAAATCAGTTTATATGTCCATATGAAGCCATACCATAACTTTTTTTTTTTTTTTTTTGGAGCTTGACAAAAAGATCTGTGTGAAGATTCTTTAAACTTTCCACCAACAAAATAGCAACAATGCTATTTTATATCATGCAGGAATAAGATGAAGGTGAGTAAATAATGAAAGGATTTTCATTTTTGGACTGTTGCTTTAAAAATAACGCCGTAGAGGTCAGACGTAGATTTCTCATGACCTGGAACTGGCTCGATCTCACCTTTTCGCTGATCCCAGCACGACCTCTCGCAGAAACACCTCCATGTTAGGCAGAAGCTCCCCTCCTCCTCGGCGTCTGCCCACAGGAAGTGAGTCCTTTGGGGAGGAAATGGCTCCCAGATGTGTGGAGGTGACCCAGAGCTCTGGAGAGAGAGGTGAGCGAAGGTCGCCACAAGAAGAAGAACAATAGAGTGTCACAGTCCGCCTTCATCGCAGAAGTGAGAATGGATTGCGTAAGAAAAACATACATTTGTAACTTCAATTGAAAACATAAAGGGCCGGTTCATCTGCTCATGTGCCGCTTACAAAAACTAAAATCAGATGAATTTCAATGCGTTTCTGATGAATGGTGCTTCACGCTGGTTATCCTCAACCTATCTGAAGGCATATTAAAGGGTAAGTCCACCCAAGAATGAAAATTATCCTATAATTTACTCACCCTCAAGCCTCATCCAAGGTGTATATGACTTTCTTCTTTCAGCCAAACACAATCGGAGTTATATTAAAAAATATCCTTCCAAGCTTTATAATGGGAGTGAATAGAGCCTGAGTTTTTGAAGCCTAAAAAAGCATATCCATCCATCATAAAAGTAATCCATACGGCTCCAGGGGGTCAATAAAGGCATTTTGAAGCAAAGCGATGCGTTTTTGTTAGAAAAATATCCATATTTATAACTTTATAAACTATAATCACTGGCCTCCGGTAACAGCCGTACACGAGCAAAGTCCCTTTAAGGCAAGTCATTTCACTCGGCGGCCATCTTTGAAATGCCTCTTGGGCATCAAATGCAGCTCCTGTCTCTTTGGAAACATCAAATTCTCCAAAACTGTTCGCCAAGCTTACGATTAAATTTTATATTTGAAATCACCAATGAAACCTGACAACAACTGTCTCGTAAATTTTGTTTCTAAACGCTCAAATCAAACCATAATTTTTCAGGCTGGATCAAGCTAATGCGCAGTGGAAGTGTGTCTGACTGTTTCTATGGGAACCGCAGCTTCTAACGGCTGCAGTGATGCGATGACTTTACCAATCTCTGATTGGCTCTTTTTTAGAAGGCGGGACTTATTCCGCCATATTAATCGTTTCACTTTTCCCCATTCAAAACAATACGATTGATAAACGCGGAAGTGCAGAGGAAAGAGCAAAACAAAACACTGGTCAAGAATTAGAAATCTAAAATGAGAATTTTTTATATAAATGTGGGAGGAGCTTGAGTTTGTTGCTCAGCTCTATTAGTTTGAACCGCGAGAGGCGTCGACTCTTACCTGAGCTTACGTTACTCCTACATCCTACGTCATGCGTCGGGTCAGAGGTCACTCTTCCGCCGGAACTAGACTCGCGTACGGCCGTTACCGGAAGCCAGTGATTATAGTTTATAAAGTTTTTTTTTCTTACAAAAAGACATCGCTTCACTTCAGAAGGACTTTATTGACCCCCTGGAGTCATATGGATTACTTTTATGATGGAGGGATGCACTTTTTGTACTTCTAAAACTTATTAAACTTAATCAAAGTGACCATTCACTCCCATTATAAAGCTTGGAAGAGCCAGGATATTTTTTAATATAACTCTGATTGTGTTTGGCTGACCGAAGAAAGTCATATAGGATGAGGCTTGAGGGTGAGTCAATCATAAGACAATTTTAAATTTTGGGGTGAACTAACTCTTTAAACTGCATAAAGGCATATTTAGATATCTTGAAAAAGATTTGTAGTTTTGATTTAGAAAACAGCACTCACAGAGATCAATGCTCCAAAAAAAAAAAAATTAGGCAGGTGTTTTTTAAAGCAATCGTGTTGTATCTTTTAAGTTTCATCTGATCCCATTATGTTCTAATACCAGCGGTGATTTACATAGGGTTAACAAAGGCGTTTGTTATGTCTGCATTGTCATAGTAGTAGCAACAAACTCACAAACACAGATTGCGAAAGCCTTTCATCTATGACACCGCTTTTTCCACACGCTAGCAACAGTGAGGTCATCGCGAGTCCCGCAGATGTCCTCCGTCCCATACGGAGAGACTCGTCCCAGTGTGTGCGCATGCTAACGCTCCTAACGCTCCTCTGTCAGCCCTGCTGGAGATATTAAGGCCAGAGATTTCCGCGGACCGTCGCGTTAGAGAGCGTTTTAAAGCCTGGAATGCTTTGCTATGTTGACGGACGTGTTGTTTAGCGAGGCAGGAGCGCTGGGCTTGAGGTGGAAACAGGGGGGATTCGAGAGATGAGGGGATGAGATGAGGAGGAGGGCGAGGGGTCTCGAGTGTTAGTGAAACATTATGTCACGGCCTTGACGAGGAAATGAAATGCGCAGCATCAATCAGGCGGCGGGCCAAGATCAAAGCCAGCCCCACACTCTCCCATATGGTTCTGTTTGACCAGTGCTTTGCTTTTTCCCTCTTCGTTTTTTCTTCTTCTTCTCTTGGCCTCTCTCAGTGGTTTTTTCTTTTTCTTCTTCTTTTTTTTTTTTTTTTGAGAGCGGGCCTTTTGTTTTTTTTCCCCGGCAGAAATTCCTCCACGTTACTGAGGCAACGACGTGGTAGCACGCAAGGTGAGAGGTCTGAGGAAACCAAACCTGCCACAGTCACACTCGTGTCGCTCTTACCTCTGGTCCTGCTGGCAGCATGACCACATGTTCAGTATTAGCACACACACACTGGCAGTGTGATCAGTTCAGCTGCATCAGTGCATCATGTGAAGAACTGCTCAGAGAAGGCATGAAGGCTCATGGTTAGTGTCTCTGGGTCAGTGACAGATTCCCCGGCTGTTCCTCGGGCTTTCTGTATGGCTTTGAGTGTCACCATCAACTTAAAAACATTTTCCTTACACAAATTATTATTTTAAAAAAAGTTTTTATATATACATTATCCAATGTATAAAGTTTTCAAATATCATGAATTAATAATTCATGAACATCTTTAATTTTGGGGAAGTCGCACCACATGACATTTTAGAAACCAAACCTTCCTTCCTTTCTTTCTTTCTTTCTTTCTTTCTTTCTTTCTTTCTTTCTTTCTTTCTTTCTTTCTTTCTTTCTTTCTGCATTTTTGCATTTCTTTCTTTCTTTCTTTCTTTCTTTCTTTCTTTCTTTCTTTCTTTCTTTCTTTCTGCATTTTTGCATTTCTTTCTGTTTCTTTCTTTCTGCATTTTTTTCTTTCTGTTTTTCTTTCTTTCTGCATTTTTTTCTTTCTTTCTGCATTTTTTTCTTTCTGTGTTTCTTTCTGCATTATTTCTGTTTTTGCATTTCTTTCTTTCTGCATTTCTTTCTTTCTTTCCGAATTTCTTTCTTTCTGCGTTTCTTTCTGCGTTTTTTTTTTGTTTCTCTCTGTTTCTGTATTTCTTTCTTTCTGCATTTTTCTTCTTTCTGAATTTCTTTCTTTATGCGTATCTTTCTTTCTTTCTGTGTTTTTTGTTTCTTTCTTCCTGGGTTTTTGCATTTCTTTCTGTATTTCTTTCTGCATTTTTGTGTTTCTTTCTTTACGTGTTTCTTTCTGCGTTTCTTCTTTCTTTCTTTCTTTCTTTCTTTCTGTATTGCTGCATTTCTTTCTTTCTGTGTTTCTTTCTGTTTTTTTTTTCTGGTTTTCTTTCTTTCTGCATTCCTTTCTTTCTACATTTCTCTCTGCATTTCCAAAATAAATCTAAATTAATTTTAACACAGGAATTAAACCATACGCATCATAGAAGAGGTGTTCAAGCCATTGTGTGAATAAAATTTTAATGCACTTCTGAATTAAACAAAAGATAAACCGAAAGAAGAACGAGTGTCACATGCATTTTCAAACAGACTCCTTTTGAAGAAATGATTTGTGTCTGTGTGTCAGGCTAGTATTTTTCTACATGCACATGCTAACGCTCCTGTGTCTGCCCTGCTGAAGAGATCTCAGTGGACTCGAGAGGCTTGTGGACCCACAGTACCACTTCCACCAGGGGATCCTGTGTTACTATCGCTGACCCAAGTCTAATTCACTCCTGTCCAAAACTCCTCCAGCGCACCATTGTTTATATCAGCCGTCGTATAGTTTCTCCATAACTCCGGTACCCCTAAGCTGTTTATTTCCTGTCAAAGAGTTTCGGTGACGTTGTGGCGTATAAACGTCTTGATCAGACGCAGGTGCGGTGTGGGAGGGACATGTGATCGGACCTCGCTCCGGAGGCTGATTTTGACTGGGACCACCATGGTGCGAATCTAAACAAGCTAAAATGCCAGTGAAAGTGGCTCCAACTCTTTGTGACAGAGTGGGTCACTCACTGTACATGCACATTGTATGATATTAAATAATCACCTTTAAATGTGTGCATCTTTCATAACTGATATTAGTGGTTAAAACACATGCTCTAATACATTAAGCCATGGTGCTCATATTAGCAACGTCAGTAAACAACTTGTGCCCTTTCTAACTGCTTTTTCCTTCATATCGTGTCCTCTTATACTGTACTACAAAATAAAATTGAAAAAATAAACAAATAACTATTAATTTCACCCAAAGCTTAATTGGATAAAGTGAAAGTAACTGTATGAATACGAGGGGTGCTCTGATTGATTGGCTGCCGATTCGCTATCGGCCAATAATCTCTTCGGGAAGTTTGATCGGCGGTCTCTATAAAGGCTGACCTCATAAACCTTATAAAGCTTAAAGGGGACCTATTATGCCCTTTTATGAAGTCTTGATTTTGATTTTGGAGTGTACTACAATTCGGGAAATGACACGCCCCTTCATAACTGCAAGCTTTACTCAGATGGAAATATTAACGATGCCATCAATTTCAAACCAGGTGATTCAGACCCTGACAATGTTAACGAAGAGGATCGTGCTGAACGGATTTCAAGCACAGATTTCACAGGACGTTTCAGAGTGATATGGTTGTTGTTTTTTGTTATAGATACAATCCACCATTTAATCATATTTGTCTGAAAACTATGGTAGGCCTAATAATCAATCACAAAATCATGGATCATTTTTCCTAAGGGGCGATGAACAGTCGTACAAAAGCAAGAGCTTACAAAAGCTACAGTAAACACCACTGCAACTCTGTAATGTTAGTTAGCAGGCTAGCGGAAGCAAAGCTTTACCCTTCGTTTACATCATAGCTATCATAACTACGTAGTAAGACAGCGCGCTCTTGCACATTCAAGGCCGCCTCACAATCAGCTCATGTGTACCAAAATGATCAAATACACACAAATGCATGTGCAAAATTACCGTCTTGACAAGTGTGCACATAAACAAAGTCAGCATTGTCTTAAGTGAACAGTTGAGAAAGTTGTGTTATAGTATATTGGATCTGTGCATTCGGTCTTAAAGTGACGTTGATGTTTTTCAGTGTCTTTTTCAGTGATGTTTTTCAGTCACCTGATGTTTTTCAGTGTCTTTTTGTTGACACTCACTGCTCTTGAATAACTAACTTTGTAATTGTAAGGATTAATATATATTTCTTTTATTCAGGAAACACCATCCACTATTATTTTATTATTTTAATTGATATTAAATTTATTAGAACTTTATTAGAAATTAAATTTCTGTAGTATTTCTGACCTCAATATTACCATTAGACCTACTTGAAAAAAAGCACTGTTTATTTTCTTTGTATCTTTATTCTATTTTGTTTATTTGTGCTACTGCTTGTAAATTGATTCTTGGTTCTTATTTTATTACTGACTGTATATTTGTCTTTTTTGTGAATTCAGTTTGGAGTTTGAAATTAGGCTTGTGCTGTGTGTAAGCTATTGTACAACAGTTGCCCCATTTGTAAAAACAAAAATACACTGCATGATCAAACATTTAGGTGAGATAATTATATACATTTTTGAGTATAATTATATACAAAGAGTTTGTGCCTATTTCTACAGGTTTAATTCAATCTTGGACTCGAGTCTGGTCTCAAATCCTACTATGAATGTTCTTGGATTTTTACTTTTGACTTTATTAAATACTTGTGACTGAAAATCGTGTCTATGGCATATCTGACATAAGAAAGTGAAAAGAACGAATTTTGACAAAATGAAGGTGAAGGGGCAGGACTTGTTCCCTTCTCTTTTAATAAAACTAAAATGTGTCCCTCACACTCCCCCTTTAGTCAATCATTGTATCCCTTAAAACTCATCTTTGATGATAACCCAAATGACATATTTAAATGTTTTTTCCTTGAAAAAAAAATCTTCATGCCTTAAAATAGCTTGAATGTAGCTCCACACCCTTGCCTCATTTAGTATACACAGTTCTATGAATATGAAACTGAGCCCCGCCTCCACTCACTCACAGCAGCTCAGAGATCCACTCGTTGACGATCACATGTTGACCTGATTGGTTACAAGGTTTGTGACGTCAGAAACACCAGCGATTTCAAAGCGTGTTTTTGAGACTGTCTTTGGTTCACTGCAGTTTTAAGGAGAAAATACTCAGCAATGCTGTCGACTTATGAATTTGCAATTAATTTGCACATGGTTTGTCTTAAAGCATATTAAAAACACCACATAAACATATAAACAACATTAAAAGCTTGATTTTCACCACAGGGGGACTTTAAGATATTGTATGCTGCCTATAACTGTGAATAGCCCTCTAACATGGCACATTTTGTACTTTCCCCGTCTCTGGCACTCATTTCAGTTCATGGGGCCTCTGCTAATGAGCTGATAATGTTGAATCAGGTGTGATATTAGATATGGGAGCTGGAGTACTAAAGGTCCAGCAACACTGATCTGACACACTCACAGCTCGGCCAGAGCTTGGCTTCTGATCACTCCTGAAAATGATGCATGATTTTCTTCTCTTCTGCTTCTCATTGCAACAAAAATAAAAATAGCAAGACAACACAAATAGGATACAGTTGCATTACTTGGCCACTCAGAAATGCCTTGGTCTTGCATTCTGTCCCTCTCTGTCTCTTGAAATCATTGCTGCACCCCTGCAAAACTGTCAGTTTTCTTAATCTGCTAGAAGACATTAAGATATAAGAGAGACTAAAAAAATAGGCCCATTGTTTGTACTTTTAACTGTTGATTAGAGTACTTTTAAAGCTGCCCCTTTAAATCAATTCATTGTGTTTTTGAATTGCATACCATTCGTACAGCATGTTTCAATTTTAATTTCAGCAGGACTTTGTTAGATTTTGAAATTAACAATCACAATAATGGGACACAATCAAGGCAGGTTTGGTTTAATTTGAATTGACACATTGTTCTTAGTTGTAAAGGTCAAAATAAAGCAAAAAAAATTAAATTGTGATGTAACAGTTTAATTCAGGAATTCGAAACTCACTTTGTCGTCTTGGCCAGTCCTGACTCAAACAAAACCATATCTAATAGTGTGCTGATATGATGCTACATTATATATAAACACAGATTAGCGATTTAAAGTTCACCATATTTTTTTTTATCATGGTTTGACCACCTTTTAAAATGTTACAATGCAACAAAATTATACAGAGATCAAATATGCATAGACAAATAGACACTCAGTGATCTTCGGTTTTCACTCAGCATGTTCAAAATAATGTTCAGTTTACCCCTGAAAACCTCGCCATGCCATAAAGTCAACAGAGAGACAGCATGAAACAGCATGCGAAACAGCAAGCCTGCTTCTCAGCTCCTTCCTATTGTCTGTGTTGGGCTGTGCCGGGGAAAAAGAGGAGGTGTGGAGTGTTGCAGTGGTGGAGGGGGTGTGTATGGACTAAAGGCTTGTTTTGGGGGAAATCTGGAACCAATATGCTTCAGACAATTTCAAGAAAACTCTACAGCAGAGTCTTTGCCACTACCTTAGATCGAGCCCCCCTCCTTATGGCTCTGTCCTCCAATCGCGGCACGCGTCGCCTTCCTGTTTCCTTCGAGCGGCTCCACCCCTCAACCAATCCACCTCTCAACCAATCACTGATCAAAGTAGGTAGGGCTTTTCGAAGACTTACCACTGGCCTTTATAAAAGACCTGACAACCAGATGGTGATTTGAGGTTTCAAGAACTGACCTACAGCTACATGACATACTGCGGAGACAGAGATTTTTATGAGCCCAGATGCATGGCCGTATAATCCGGCACCTTCTTGAGTTTGAAAAAAGCATGCCTTTTGCTTTGATTTGTTTTGCTTTCCCTTGAAATTGCTCTCAGTCAAAGGGGGGAAAAAAAGCGGGCCGCAAGCAAAGCGAAATAGGAAAGAAGCACGGGATTGACAAGTAAAGGACGACGGACCGTCATGCGAGAGGAACAGACTTGTGGCGACTTTCCCGAGGGTGGGGTCCTACCCAGTGAAGAGGAGCAAGAGCGTCGCCCCAACAAGTGCCCCGTCGTAGTTGCACCCCCGGCTGGTCCTCGGAAGCGGCTGACAGGTCCCAAGAAAGAGCCCAGTGGACCCCTAGCACAGGACGACAAAACACCACTGGAGGGCCCGTCTACGCTCGTTCCCTCTGGCCCCAAGCGGCCCAAGAGGAATTCACCCTCGTCCTCATCAAACTCTTCAGCCTCCCTAGTGCCCACCGTGAGCGCGGTGTCACCTGTGCCAGGGCAACCATTCGAGGACCTCCACACACAACGAGTGATCGCTAACGTCCGGGAACGACAGCGCACGCAGTCTCTAAACGACGCTTTCGCCTCTCTGCGGAAGATCATCCCCACGCTGCCTTCGGACAAACTGAGCAAGATTCAGATCCTCAAACTGGCTTCGCGATACATCGACTTTCTCTACCAGGTTCTCCAGAGCGATGAGATGGATGCCAAGCTGGCCAGCTGTAACTACCTGGCCCACGAGAGGCTGAGCTACGCCTTCTCCGTTTGGAGGATGGAGGGTGCTTGGTCCATGTCCGCCACTCACTAGACGCTCATCTGTTCCTAATCCTGCCGACCGACCCTACAGCCCTACGAAACGCCACCTCCAGCCAGCCTCTGAACTCTGAACCTGCAATCTGCCCGAGAGAGAGTGACTCTGATTATTAAACACATTGCTTTCTATCCACCAGCTACGGCTTCAACTTCCCCATCAACAGCCATTTGACTCCTGCTGCCATGACCTGACCCTGCCTAAAGCTGACCTCTGACCTTCCAACACAGATCTTTTCACTTTTCCTCAGAGCGACCCTCTACAGGTATGTCAGACCTCAAGTCTGTAAAATTAAGTGTTATTGATGAAATATGATCGCGGCTATGTGCACATGGTTCTGGTTTATGTCCGAGTTGATGATCGACAAGTTAACGCTTTCTCACAAACTAGAAAATGACTTGCTTATTGATTATGGACCTGTTGGGTTTATTTTATTACATGCATCATAAGTGTTTGGTGAATTTAGGGGTTACATTTACCTAACCTTTGTTAATGGTTTATGTGGAATCATGCAGAATCAAACATGCATCCAAAACAGTGAAGTGGCCATTGAAATAATTCTTCAAAGACTACAGTGTCTCAAATGGCGCTGATCTAGAAGCTCTGTTCCCAGTTACAACAAACCTCCTAAGATATTACTTTTATTAATATAATATAAGGGCATATTATTTTAAGGGCACTATCATGAAAGGTTTTCTTAAGGGGTTTGTTGTAACTGCCTCATTGCTCACTGAACAGAACGGAGCCTTTTTTTTTTTTTTTTTTTTGTGGCTGGACCTTTAACCAGCTGGACTGATGCTACTGGTCTAATGAACAGTTTACCAGTTTCAGAATCAAATGTACACTGCAAATTCAATAGACTGACAGGGGGAAATGCACATTCATAAATGCAGAGTATGTTCAATGCTGCATAATATTTCCAAATTTTGCGCTAGTTTTTTTTTTTATCTTGACTGTATAATAGACTGAAAGATCTGCGAACATCTGAAGCAAATTGATTGTAAATTTATTTGAGTTTTATGTATTTTTTTACTTTTTACTTGGAAAAGGTTTATGAATCATAACCACAGGAAAAAACAAAACAAAACACACAACATAGACAAGACAGGTTACTCTCAAGATTATCGTCTCGAGGACAATTTTTCAAAAATGTTGGATTAATGTTTTTTTTCTTCCATATAATAATTTTTTGCACCAATAATCTAAAAGTTGAACTAATTTAAAATGGGCTAAATATTTACAATTTCAGATTTGCACAAATAGGTAGTCATTTAAAAGATTTGTTTAAATGAAAAGAACGAACAACCAATGATTCAAATCCCAGGTTAATGGTATGAGGGTTAATAGCTATCTAAAATTAAATGCATAAAAAAAAAAAAAAACATGTTGTCTCAAGAATCTGTGAGATATTAGCCATTTTGAGAATACAGCATGAAAATGAAACTCCTCTTTAATTCCAACATCCTAAACCGTATTGTTTCACCACAACACGTCTGGGCAGAAAAACAGATATTATTCTTATTCTTATAGACAATTATATTCTTGTCATTTGATCCATGTTTATTCTAAACTTCCCGATCAGGTGTATAAAATACTTCTCAACACAACATTGACCTCCGGATATTTCGCTGCTCTTACACAGGCCTACTAGCGTATAGCCTCTTTTTGTGCTTTCATAGTATGCATTGTCTTAACCACCAGTACATTTAAATATACTGCAAGTATATATACTGCAAAAACAACAAATATCTTTTTTTTATGAAGTTATTGCCTTTATAATTCTGATCTGGTCAATCATTTTGACTATAACTAAATTCACGTGCAACTAATTATATGTTAGTAAATAAGTAATAACAATGTAGTTAATATGTAATTAATATAAATGTGTACTTATTTTCCACCGAGCACATTCCACTGAACCAGTGGTCATGTGTTGTTGTTAAAGATAAAGAAAAGCCATTAAAGGAAAAGAAAAGTGAGTGAGCAGGAAGCAGGGAAAGGTGGAGAGGACTCTCCTTTAGCCCACGGGTGTAAATCGCCCTCCCTCTGCCCTTCATAGGATCTTGTATCCAGTGTCGTGCAATCAGAGGCGACCGGGCCTAGACATGCAGGAACCTAATGATTGGAAACAGTTGTGGGGTGTTACAGAGGTGTGTGTCTATCAGTGTGTGTGTGTGTGTATGAGAGATACATCCCATACAACACACACTAATTCAGTTCGTTGATATATATCAGTTTGATTTTAACATATATGAAGAGGAAGATTTTAGTGAACATATGTGACTTTGTACCTATTTGAGCCACATGATACTATAGATGTTTGGGCACTGATCACAGAGTTTGGAAATATTTTATTTGCATGGCCGTGTAATTTTAGGATGGTGAAATCCTCCTGTAAACCCAACCCGAAACAGAGATATTCTGCAGCAATGTGCCAACAGTTAGCTCTGCCCAGGTCCAGACTAAACCTGTACACATTTATCACATTTTCTGCACTGATGTGGGGTGTGTGTGTGTGTGTGTGTGTGTGTGTGTGTGTGTGTGTGTGTGTGTGGTGTGGGGGTGCGCAGAAATCTGTGAAATGGAGCTGAAACAACTCACTGTTATTGGTAGCTGTAATCAAATTAACTCAAATACTTAACAAAAGAACAGGCAAGGGGTGTATAGAACTCACCCCAACAGAAAGCTGACAATTTTGCAGTGTTTTCTGCACTGTAAAAAAAATTATATGATCAATGAGTTATGACAACGTGTTTTTTACATTGCTTTAACTCGTCAAAATAATTCAAGCAATTTTCAGCTTTTTAGAAGTTATAAGTCAATTTAATGTAATTTAAGTTGAAATGTCTTAAACATCCAAGTTGATTGCACTCAATGTAAGGCTTTTTTTACAGTGTGTTTTTCTGTGGAGTAGATTACATTACAGCTTTTGCATTTTGCTTTTAAATTACCAAAAATTGTATACTCTAAAAATAAAATCTTTGAAAATAAACTTCCACCTGGAACTATAAAAGGTGCATTAATCAAAACATGGACCCCTTCTTATAAATTATTATTATTATTTTGATAAAAGTATGTCATTACAGTCCATCTTCAGATTAATAATGGGGTAATGTTCTATTAGCTTTAGCCACAATAGACAAACCAAAATCACAAATAACAAAACGATCTTTAAAGATACTTGAAAATCAGCTTTGAACCAGTTTTCTGATTCAGGCCAGGCAGTGATCATAATCTCAATCACTAAAATTGCATCTTCAAGTATTACAATTTTATTTTTTTTTATTTTTTTTTTTTTTAAGTTATCCAATCTTGATTGTCCGATTTGTGGAAAAATTGTTAATGGAAACATTGTATCTATGACTCTTTGTCAGGACTTATTTTTGGTTGTGGTTTACTTGGACTTGTCATAGTCAGCACATGCTCTATTACTTCAGCAATGTCCTTCATTTATATGAGATGAGTCAACATGTTTGCCGGTGCTCATGGGAATGAGTCCTTCGCTTCAGGCTGTGATGACGAGCAGATTCCAGCAAACCGATTGGGCAATTTAAAATAAAGCTGTTTATGAAGTAATCCAGTTGCACCAATCCAAACAGTAAATTCCTTTAAAACTCCTAAATGTTTTATCCCACCAATGATGGACTTTCTATTGTGTTCGTTTTCAAATGTACTATTTTACGTTTAAAATATAAATAAAGTCTCTAAATGAATTAAGATGACAAAAACTGCATTCATAATAATAATCAAAATATAAGATAAGCAAAATGTTAAATAAATAATTTAAAATGGAGTATATAGCACCATACATACATACAAATAACTATATTCTTGCAAATAGTCAATTTACAACGGGTCTTCTGTGACAAATTAATGTAGTAATTTTGATTATAAAGCACATTTCTGACATCTTCTCCTCTTCTGTCTCTCAACAGTATCCCACTATCCCAGAGGACATCATGCTTCAACATCAAGCCAACAATCCTTCCCTTCTCCCAATGGAGCTATACAACAAAATGCGGAAAACGACCCTCAAGAGGAACAGACACCAGCGTTGGTCCGGTGACCAAACGCGCATCTAAACCAAGACTCTGGAAATGACTCTGATTCAGTGGCAGAGTGCTGATCTGAGATCAGTATGTATGGACACACAGAGGCAGACATTGACTGTCATAAGGACTCTACATGTATAGCTAACCTTAACCTGACGGAAAAATGCTACGTAGACTCACTATATTCTCTGATATACAGATCCGATCATTTCAGAGTTGTTGCGCTTGTCGTTTATGCTGTATATTAGCCAACATTATTGCTTTTGTGACAGTGTAACAATTTTGTCATGGTATATATACCACATTTGTCTAAATGTATAAAGGTTGTTACGCATTTAAAAAAAAAATAAAGCTGTAAGATTAATTCTACAATATGACGACTTGGTGAATAGCAAATGCATAAAAGTAAGTTATCTGACAGTTACTTTATGAGTATGATACTGCCTTTCAGCACAATAAAAACTGTCAAAAACTGTTTTGAAGAATTGTGATCCGGGGGGAAAAAGCCTTGAGAAAGTTTTAAGCGACAGATGTTGATGTTCTGCTGGTACGATTTCTTTAGGATCCAGCCAGACAGACACTGCTAATTCCTTAATTAGAATAAAACGCTGGCTAAACGTGGTCTGCACATAAACTTGGCATTATCCTTTTTAGTTTGAGGCTTCAATGAATATATGTCTGGTTGGCAAGAAATAAGACAGACCGCCTCACCACAAAAGTGGCATGTTCTGCTGTTTACTATGTGTAAATTAGGTAAGGCAATTACAAGATGTATGTTTGAAGATCACTGCAAAACACACTGCCATAGTGGCCCAAACTAAAGCAGAAGCCTAAACGTGTGACAATAGAAGGAGCCAGTGACCGGATGAACTGCTGATGATCCAGTGGCTTCAGGCTTCCCGTATTTCACATTTCTTTGGTTGTGTGCATGTGCAATACTGGTTCATTCGTTTATCAAAATTCAGCACGGCAACAGTTAATATTAAAAGGCTAAAAAAATAATATGGCATCTCCTTTAAATAGTGCAAGAGGATTTCAGTGTAAGTTTTTTAATTTTAATTTTTTGGATGACTAAATTACCAGTTTTACATTAGTAACAACAGCTGTATTTTGGTGGAGAATGCGGGCATTATAGTTACCATAGTATATTTTTGTAATAGCAATGCTATGCTGAAATAACTAAAAGATCAAGCTATAGATCTGAGTGAATTTTTGACAAATAATAGAAAACAGATGGATGTGCACATGTGACACATTTGATTCATTTCATATATAGTGTAAGAAGTTTTTTTTTTGGATGACCAAATTAAAATTTTAAGTACAATCAACTAAGACATTTCAACTTAAACTGACTTAAATAAATCTTGTATAACTTATTTTGATGAGTTAAAGCAATGTAAAACCATATTTTGTCATAACTTATTGATCATATAATTTTTTTTTTTTTTATAGTGTAGTCAAAACATTTGTATTTTGGTGGAGAATGCAGGTATTGTAGTTACCATAGTATATTTTTGTAATGGCAATGCAACGTTCAAATAATAAAAAGATCAAGCTGTAGATCTGAGTGAATTTTTGACAAATAATAGAAAACAGATGGATGTCCACATGTGACACATTTGATTCATTTCATTCAGTTCACTGGTATTTGATGTTCAGAGCACCAGAATGAACAAATAAAAAATGACAAAGCCGAACGAAATTCAGGCAAACAAAAAAAAATGCTTTCATTTTAATTAGGAAGATAGAAACAGTACAAAATAGACATTCTTTTCTATACACAGAGAAATAAAAGAAGTCGGAAATTAACAAGGGAATCGTTAAGCACAGGAAGATTCGAAAACATCATTTCTGTTATTCTTTGTTAAACAGATCCAGTTAGTGGGGTCGACAGGTGAAGTACTTCAAGGCACATAGGTGAAGTCTCTCTGGTGGTAACTATTTACATTTACAACGAGGCGAAGGGAAATAAATGAGAGAGGAATTAAGACGGCGCTGGTTTGCTTTTACAGGAGTGAAGACAACAGCACACGCTCTCCATCTTACTTCATGAAGGGTTCGGAGAGACGAGAGAATACAAACGCTTTGAGAGGTATATCGAAACAGTAAAAATGCACAAAGCTATTGTAAAAATGCACCACTGGAATATAACTGTGTATAAGACGCATAGCAGTGTCCGAACTGCAAGGGAATGTCAAGATCTGTTTGTATTCGCGGTCCGAACGGCCCGGCGAAACTGTCACTAAGTGCGTGCTGTCGAATTTAGTCGCTAACCAAGGCGATTTCTGTTTTTTATCAAACGTTGAAGGTGAACAGGTACGTTTTGTTGATGGCGAAATGCAAGCGCACCGTTTGAAGTACTATAAATACGCAGCAAGATCGCCGCTAGTTTAGAGATTAGCTAAGACTTCATTAATGGGTGAACGCTCTATTTTACAACAGTCTTCATGGGGGTCTGATGGGCAAAGGCTACCCAGGGTCTTCATGAAAACAGCCATATGAACACAAAACATCGATAAATGGGAGGATGGTGCTATATACATGGAATCATACAAGCGCATAACTATCCACAGTGGTTTGGTACGAGGCAAAAGAGGGAGGAAGTAAAGACTCATTGGTCGGGAATTACGGAAATCTGTGTAGGAATGCCTCAGTTTTATTACACAATAACAGCAATTTGTCAGGTCACGATTGTTTCTTGTAGTGAACGCAAGAAAGCATGTTAACGCTGTATTTTGGTTGTAAATACAGAGGTAAATGGTTGTGCAGACTCAAAAAAAAAGATAAGATTTGGTCATTGTCATCCAAGTCATGCTGAATAACAAATCCGGAACAAATCCGACACTTGAAATCAAGTCGTAGGGGCGTTCATCAACCCAAAAGCACAACGCAAAAGTCAAACAAGCACCATGAACTGTCCTGCCAGTCCCGATAGCCGACCATCCAGACTTTAACCGTGAGATATTGATACAGCATGTGGATGATAACTTCCAGCGCATTATTCTCGGTGGGTTTGACCCGGTAGGATTACGCAGCCGGCAATATTTTGGGCTAAGCGTTTGTTTAGAAAGGCTGAATAAGTCTGTCCGTTTCGGTCAACGGTTGGCGTGATGTTAATTTTGGTTCATTGAAGATGGCGTAAATGTGAATCCCAGCGGCTGAGAGACATATTTAATATCACTATAAAGTTCATCCACACAACTGGTGTGAATTATACATCTATGTGCAGGCTGTGGAAAACACAACGCCATCCAAAAACAATGCATCCCTCGTAAAAAAAAAAAAAAGTGCACAGCAATGAAGGAAAATCATTAAATGCACAGAAACTTTTGAAACGTCTCCTCCACAGGTTAAAAGGCTGGATATTTCCCTTGTCCGAAACAACAAAGATCGATGAAAAATACAGAGAATTGATTTAAACGTTAAAGTGGCTTCGAGAGCCCATTCAATTGTCGTTTTGCGTTTTTGCTTGTGGTCAATTGAGGTTTGGTTGTAAATACAGAACAGACTAAATATATGACTGATAGATACACATGGACACACACATATAAAAATCATACTCATATTAGTTTGGTCTAAAGAGAGACTGATCTACTTTGCGTTATAGTTAGTCTAGGGAAAGTGTAAGCACTTCCTGTGTCCACGATATTAAATGTACAGTGGTCGTATGGATGCGACGTGTGCTTGCGTGCACAGAAATATGGACATATGTGTGTGTGTTTTGGGTGGGTGTGTGTGTGTGTGTGCAATACACTTGCTAATAGCTGGTTTGTCCCTCTGGCCTTTAAAAACATGAGGCGTAACATTAAATCAGGTGCACAGAATCAGTACAAAGAAGTATCTTGAAGTTTTCAAGTGTACAGCCTTCATGCTGGGAATGCAGGTAGAATGTAACTGAACTTGACAAGAATGCAACTGTTTTTTTGCTTCACTTTTAAAAGAATGTTAAGCGTAAAACTAGATACAGAATTAGATCTTTCTTTTCCCAGAGGTTTGGAAAATTTCACGGTTCACATTATGGAATGCACAGTGCAAAAAAAAAAAAACGATTTATAAAACCCACAGTTGTCGAGATCGTTATTTCTTCTTCTTCTTCTTCTTTAGTGGTTAAATTGGTTAATAGTAATGACATCATAGAGTGGAGCCACTTTGCGGTTGCCAGGTGCAAGGAAACCCCTTATTTTCTCTCAGCACTTCAATAGTTCGCTTGTCAGGGGTGGTGAAGTGGGCTGCCTTTAAAAAAAAGGTTAAATAATCCTCAACCGTTCCCACAAATCTGGTTTCGCATCTCCAGCTAAAGTAAATAGTCTCTTTTGAGGCACCAGAGGTGAATATTTGCGAGTTCCCGAGCGCGTCCTTTTAGTGAATGTTAAAAACACACTAACGCACGAAGAGGCCTCATGCGTTCTAGTGTGAATGTCTGCATGGTTCTTGAATGGAGACGATGAAGTGGATCCCAGAGTCCCAGCCGAACTGTAGCTGTGTTGTTAGCTTAGCCGCGCTGCGCTGGTGGTCAGTCTTGGGGGAGGGGCCATGATGAGGAAGCCACGCCCCCTGAGGCACTGCTGGTCTGAGGCACGGCTCGTTCACGTGATGTGGAGCGCCATTTGGTACTGGACAGTTTTTCAGACGAGTAAAGACCTGGTTTAAAGGGAGTCGTCGTCGTGCTCCATGGGTTCGTCAGCAAGGCTGTAACAAAATCAGGTCTATGTTTAGCATCAAACAATTGCCATATGGTTGTTATGCCTAAGAATGCGTCAAAAGCATAATTTGCTACAGCAGTGAAGCCCACAAGATGGGAATTGGGCACCTATGAAAACATTAGCGTGAATTAGTGTGGATTACAGATTTGCCTCTTTCTGCAAAAACAAAATCCTTTAGGACAATTTGGCTGAATTTTTTTGTTGTAGAATGTGTTGTAAATCCCTATGCTATTTTAGTAGTATTTATATACTATTGTAGTTTTTATTAATATTTTGAATGATATATATATATATACTTTAATTTTAGTAATTTTATTATCTGCTTTTGTCATTTTATTATGTTTTTATTTAAGTATTGCTATTACTCAGCTTTATTTCAATAGCTTTATTTAACCATTTAAAAAAAAATAATTTTAGATAATGATAATAACTCTGGTTTACACTGTAAATTACCAAACATATTGTGTACAGAAGAGGACTGAGCACTATAGAGGAATGACAAATTGTATTAATCACATTTAGCAAAATGTCTTCATCATGACGCACCTTTTGCTGGTCAAGACCCCCACAGAGAGGGACGCCATCGCATTGACGGTGTCCGTTTCCTCACAGTCTTTCCTCTGGGCACCCAGAAACGACATACCCACTGTGCTCGACAACGGCTTGAGTGACGACCAATACTGGCCTGAGACAGAGGAAGAGACTTCACTGTTAAAAGGACAGGACTACAGGCACACTGGCAGCAAACAATTAAAGCAATAGTTCACTCAGAAATATCATTTCGGCCATTATTTACTCTTCCTCATGTCATTCCAAACCTGAATGACTTTCTTTACCAAGTGAATCACAAAAAAGATCTTTTGCAGAATGTCAAAGCTGCTCATTTCCATAAAATGAGAGTACTCCAGAAAGTAAAAAAAAAAAAATAGTACACACAACGTGTTCTTTAAGTGAAGAAAACACTGGAATTTAAAGGGATAGTTCACCCAAACATTAAAATGCTGTCATCATTTACTCACACTCATTTCGTTCCAGACATATAAGACTTTTTGTTCATCTTCAAAACACAGATGAAGATATTTTAATGAAACCTGAGAGATTTCTGTCTCTCCACTGAAAGGCCATGCAACCAAAACTTTGATGAACAGATTTAATTTAAGGCTTTTAATCACATAGAAACGTTGATAAACACACATACATAGAGCACATCAAATATAGCAAACAGAAGTTCAAACATGCTTGCTTGAGTTGCAGGTTTGTTCTTGCGCATCAAGCAAGTACAGTTGAGCTTCTGTGACATTAAAGAACTATAGTAGGGGGAAAGATAACGACCAATTTTTTAGTCGGTTCCTCAAACAAAGATATTGTATGACCTCAGAATATACACTACCTATAGACATCTTCGACCGTACAGATTACTGTACTAATTACTCCCTCTAAAAAGTACAGCATTATTTTCCAAATCCCTAATCAATCTCGACCAGTTGAACAAAACAAGGATAGACATGAAACGACTCTTTTAATTATTTCAAATAAATAATTTGCATAAATTATTCTTGAATTGACCAAAGTATTCAAAGGGAGAATACTTTTTTTAATATACATTAAAAACCTATATTTTAACGTGATGTTTAATCTAGGGCTGTGAAACGATTAATCGCGATTAATCGCATCCAAAAAAAAAAGTTTGTGTTCACAAAATATATGTGTGTGTACGGTGTATAATTATTTTGTATATATAAATACACACACATGCATGTATATGTTTAAGAAATATTTGCTTAAATATACTGTATATATATATATAATTTGTATTATATTTAAATATAAATATTTTATATATAAATAACAAATTTTTCTTAAATATATACATGCATGTGTGTGTTTTTATATATACAAAATCATTATGCACAGTACACACACACATATATTTTGTGAACACAAACTTTTATTTTGGATGCGATTAATCGCGATTAATCGTTTCACAGCCCTAAAACCACTATTGTTTACATATAATTGTTCTATAGTCAAATGCAATTTAATTACATCTGTAATTAAATCACAGAAGAATCCATTACTTTAATTTAATTACTTTTCCTTTAAAAAAAGTCAAGTAATTAATGACTTAGTACACCTAATACTGATACTACATTTAAAATAATGTTGGTGTGTTTTTTTGTCCTTATCGGAGCTTGACTGTCTGAATCACAGTACACTTTCTTGCCCAGACTTTCTGCAAAAGTTTTCCATTGTGTTGAACTGAAGAAAGAAAGTCTTGAAAATGTGAATGACAACAGACTGTTGACTGCAGGCAGATAATGGCAATAGCGCGTAGAAAGCGTGAGAGAGGTAGTGTACGCCACGTAGTGCGTCCCATACCGTTGTTTTTATTGGAATATTTTGGCAGAGCAGGAACCATGTGGTGAAACAACGCTGATCATGATTATAATTAATTACGAAGAATTAAACAAATGTGTGCTACCAGGAAGCCAGTGCATTTCAGCATAATTAGAGGCAGACCGGGACGAGAGACACTCACTCTGTATCTGCAGGACTCTCTGCAGTGAAAGCACTCCGTTGGCATTGGGCGTCTGCAGTAGAGTCGACTCAGGAAGAGAATCCTAACAGAAAACCAGATGAAAAACTGTGTTTTTGTTTTTCCTTTAAAACAAAGATCACGTCATACAAGACTTTGCCAGAAAAGTCATGTTAACACCCTTACATAACAAGATTCCTGAGTATTTGTTAACGGCAATGCCATAACAGGGTTATTAAGGAATAATAAATGTGTTATAAAGTATTTGGCCGGAGAATGCATGAAATCTGACCTCCAGGCCCAGCAGGGCGCTGACACAGGCCTCAGACGCATCGCATATGGCCGTGAGGTCGTGACCTCCCTCTAATGCTAGAACCACGCGTCCTCCTGCTAACGTCATCAGCTGCCGAGTCAAAATCCCAAAACCTGCGGAGAGACCAATAACAGCGTTACCATCACAGTCCAAACACAAGGACATTAAAGGGATAAGGATAATATATCAAGGACAGAAATTTCCTACATTTCGCAGTGACTTTGTATCCTCCTAAAGGAGCGGGATGTCCTTCTGCGGCATCAAACCCTGAAGAGACCAACACCACGTCTGGGGAAAACTCCTGAGCAATGGGCATCACCACCGTCCTAAACATCAAAACAACACACAGACATTGATCAGTTAAAATCATATCAGTGATCTGCATTAGAGTCTTTATGCGAGGACAATTTCAAACTGCAAAAATGGTTAGTTCACCCAAGTTAGTTCATCATTCACTCATTCTGGTGTCACTCCAAACCCAAACGACTATCCGTCTTCAGTGAAATATAAGTTATTATTAACGTATAATCTTCTCCTGTTAACTTGAAACCTTAACTTGACTGCTTTTGTGAACCTGGATCAACCGATTCATTTAAAGATCCAACTCAAAAGAATTATTTGTTCGTGCTTCACTCTTGAAGTCTCATGAACATGGCAACGAAAGTCAGGGCAGATGTCAAGATTGTCAGTGAATAACAAATTAAATTTCCGTTCATGGCTTCAGAAGACTTGGAATATGGTGAGTAGTGCTTTTATGACGCGTTTGGATCTTACTTGAAGCTTGAAAGCTTCAGTGGCCATTCAGTGTAGTTACGTAGAAAGGCAACCAACTACATTCTTCAAAACATCTCCTTTTTCGTTCCACAAAAGAAAGTCATGGGGGAGAGTGAATTAATGAGCATTTTCATTTTTTTGGGGTGAAGTATTCCTTTGAGGGGTCTTCTGAGGCAAGACGAATATGATATTTTTAATGAAACGCTGGCAATATGAATATAACAAAGACACGAATGCTCAATAAATAGTTACATTTATTATTAATAATGAGCAGAATTGTTCCAGATTACTTTTATTCATATTTATTTATTCTTTTGGGTGTATTTGTCAGTTCTGATCAAAGCCTTCACGGAAATATGTTTCACATGAGAAACTATTTGCCCAAAAGACTGAAAAGAAGAAAAAAAGTCCAGTGGCGTTCCTGTTATAGTTGACAAATTCTACAAAAGAATTAAGCTGGCCGAAGCACAGCGTGACAATCCCAATGACTAAAGTGTTTGAATTAGGCCTCGCTCTCTCTTCCTTCCTCGTTTTCCTCGTCTCCCTCTTTCTTGCGCTCGGAGGACGCCAGCCCTGCCAGCGATTTCGCCTCTTGAGCGCATCACCGGCGAGTTCAAAGCGACCGCCGCTGCATCTGGTTCCCATTTGAAGCTTGTCGTTCTCCTCACGTCACTGACAGCCCGGCATCTGGGAGCCATTTGCCTTAATTACCCAGGATCCTCCACTACTCCCCCACCCTCTCCGCCTACCCTCACCGTTGTTACCAACTCCGCCTCCCCTCTAGACCAATAAAACTACCCACGCTCCCCTGTGTGGAGAGGAACAATTTTAGTTTGGGTGGAGGGAAAGAGAGAGAGAGAGAGAGAGAGAGAGAGAGAGAGAGAGAGAGAGAGAGAGAGAGAGAGAGAGAGAGAGAGAGAGAGAGAGCAGCATTCATTAAAGACCAATAAAAGGACGAGAAAGAGTGTACAAGACACAGGAAGTCAAGGAGAGACGGGCTGGTTAGAGGCATAGCATTCAGTCCTGAAGATCTTAAAGGTCTTTTTAGACGCCCACCCACTTTCACGCAGGGATCCTGGTTAGCGTGTGGTTAGCAATGCCTCCCTGGACCAAAACCAAAAACCTGAAGCAGGCTTCCTTCAAAAATGCTAAAAAGTTTTAATAAAACCACCCACCGGCGCCAATTAAGTTGCATGTGGAAGTGGCCAAGCTTGAGTTTGATCCCAAAGCAATGAAAAAGCTGGGAATCATTTGAAGGCCTGCAAGTGTTTCAGACTACAATAAACACCTTGACTGATACAGGTTGGCAGTTGCAAAGAAGGGGACAAGTCCTGTTTAAAGTGTCCACAACATGATCCGTCTTCAAATTCTGGATAAAATCGAAAAGATCTCAGTGCAAATACTAGTGCACATGAACAAAGTAGAGAAACCGATGTGATATGAAGGACGCCCATAGGAAGAGCACCTGGTTCTTGGCAAAACCGATGATGGAAGGTCAAACGCTTCTTCCTGAACTCTGACCTGATAATGAACGGACCATGTAAAAGCTTAACAAGACATATAAGTGGATGGTGGAGAGGTTGTGGTTAAACTTATGGACCACGGACGACATAACAATAGAAAAGTTGCCGGGTTCCCCAACACCACTGCACCCTTCACACAACACTAAACACCCACTTACCCCAAAGACAGTTGGCAAATCACATACTGAGTAGGAACTACATTTAAATATGAACTTACTTTGTGATCATTAAAAAAGTATGTTCTATATTGTATGAATGTGTGCAGTATGAATGTAATCCAGACGTACTACATTCTCCATGTTGTCATTGTCATGTGACTTAGAGCATCAGTGCGTCGCTTCACTTTCATTCACAAATCCTCTCCCGTGGCCTCATGGGACAGTAAAGAGTCCATCGTATGCACACTTCAGAATCTCACAGGAAGTAGGAGGTGATACGGGTCATTTTCGCATACTGTGTACAAGGGAAGTATTTGATGTGCGTTCACACTGCTGACATGTTTACCTGTTGTATCGTTTCCACATTGTGTGCACGAAATAGATGCTGACGTGGTCAAAATGTGATAATTAAACAATTTGGCCAAACACATTTTTTGCCATTTAATCAAAGATTTTTCACTAAATTTGTTTGTTGCTACAGCTCCGTCCCCTAACCCTGAAGTCAGCAAATATATCACATTTAATAATCATGGTGTCTTCCAATGTCCGAATTAATTTATTTATGTGAAAACTGATCTATAAATGCAAATATGGCATGGTTTAAAGTCCCCCTGTAGTCAATAATTTCATCCCTTAAAACTCATCTTTGATCATCAAAATGACATATTTAATAAAAATAAAAAAATTCTTCATGCCTTAAAATAGCTTGAATGTAACTCTACACCCTTCCCTCATTTAGTATACGCGGTTCTATGAATATGCAAATGATCCCCGCCTCCACTCACTCACACCAGCTCAGAGGATCACACATAAACACCAGCGATTTCAAACCACATTTTTGAGACTGTCTTTGGTTCAGTTTTAAAGAGAGAGTGTACTCTTGTGCATTTGCACATGGTTTGTCTTAAATCATATTAAAAACAACACATAGACATATAAACTACATTATAAGCTGGATTTTCACCACAGGGGGACTTTAAATGAACATATCTCCAGGGAATACTGTCCTTGTTGAAATATTCCCCTGAGTCAGTTGAGAATATCAAATAATGAAGTGAAAGTATCACCTGAAGGCAGCCAGGTACTCTGCGTCGCCCATGGGAGGATCCAGTCCACCGGTCCACGCCACATTAACGTTGAAACCCTCACCGGCACCAGAACCCACCTGGGACCAATCAAACACAGACAGCACTGCTGTTAAACACTGAAAACGCTCCATTCACTGTTGATCCTTTTGTGCTAAAGGCCATGATGCAACTATTTCTGGTTTGGGACACAATTGTGACGCATTGAAATCCTTCAGTGAGTCAATGAAAGGTTCTGTGAGCCTATAGTGAATTACAGCAATAAATAAGAATATCGACCAGGGAGTATTTGCTGTTGTATTTGTATTTGCTGTAATGGTAATCAATGATCTTTGGGTACCGACCTCTGCCGGCCCACCACTTCCGGGGAAGAAGTTTCCATTGTCGTAGCGATGGAGGGAGATGTAGAGGACGCTGGGGTCATTGTAGAAGATTTCCTGGGTGCCGTTGCCATGGTGGACGTCCTGAATGATTGATGACGAAAAATAATCAGGATAACAATCGTTTAAATTCAGTGCACAAAGGAACACTACAGCGAGTAAAAAAAACATTGACATTTTATTTTATTTGTTAGCAATTATTTGTATTTTGGTTGCTGTTCAGTTAACATTAGCAGTACCTTTGCTTTGGCCCAAAAAATACCAAAATTTGGAAGTGATTTCATCGAAAGATTGATAAACTCGACTCATTCTATCTGTTAACCGATACAGTTCAACTACACTGTTTAAGAGTTTGAATCAGGTGCAAATCAGTTCATATGATCCATTCGAAAAGAATATTTTCAATTAGGTTTCATTCAAATATCCCAGAATAATTGTGGAATTTTTGAGAAAAAAAAAGTTGCTAACCTACATTTTTTAAGCACAATCAACTTGGATGTTTAAGTCATTTCAACTTAAATTACATTAAACTGACTTTAAAAACTGAGTTGAATCTTGTATAACTTATAAAAATTGCTGAACTTTTGATGCGTTAAAGCCATGTAAAAACATATGTTGTCATAACTTATTAATCATGTAATTTTTTTACAGTATATTGGCGATGTATCAGTAATAAGACTAGCTATTTTTTGTTTATCAGATGTTGTGAACTGTATTTAATGTGGATATTTAATTGAAATAAATTCTTTATTTTTCATCCTGTACATTACACTGTTGTGATGCCTGAACTTACTAACAAACTCTTATTGCTTTAATTGTGTATAATAGGGATAGTATAGATATATTAGTATAGACTTCCAATCTCAGCCATCATATCAGTTATTTGACATAACATGAATATAATGATTAGCATTCGCAGAACGAGCTCTCACCCAGTCAACGATGAGGATTTTACTGGCACTGAGTTTCTGCTGGAGCTGCTTGGCAGCGATCGCCACAGAGTTGAAGAAACAAAAACCCCTGAGAGAGAGAGAGAGAGAAAGAGATAAAGTGAGGTCTCCCACATTAAATGCCAACAATTATTGGAAACGCAACAACAAAACTGTAGTAATACGCAAACAAATTTCCTCATGCAACTGAACTCAGTTTTATCATGACAGGAAAACCATTGAAAGATAATAGGTAATCTAAAAGCATTTAAATATGTACATATACACAAATAATAAACGTGGAAACTTCAAGCAGATGATTAGGTCTGCACTGGGAAGTAAGGGAGCGAGGTGAAACGCTGAGAAATGTGTGAAAGAGCGAACTCAGCAGGCCAATAACTGCTGAAATAAATCAGCGTCTTTCCTCCCGCTCCCTCCAAAGCTTCATTATCAAGCCGTAAATATCCACACACACAGACAGGCGTGCTGACACTGCAACACACACGCCGAACGCGAGGTGACAGAGTGCACATGTGCGAACACAACGCCCACGACAGACAAACACAACACTCCAAACATGCCATCAGCACACATGTACAGGAAGAAGCATTTCACTCATGACCACAGTAAATAAACACAAACTCACATGCACGACACACTGCACAAACACCCACATTTATATTATTATTATTATTATTTTATGCATGTGAAGAACTTTATATAGTAAGACAGTGGAAAACAGACTAGGAAAAAACGACACAGGCCAGAGTTCAAGCTCAAGTTCAATGCACACGTCTTAAAATAACCATTAAATCAAAACTGACCATTCTTTTTTTTTATTTTTTTTTTTTTTATGGGATATATCAGTATTTGTGCTGGGCAACGATTAATCACATCCAAAATAAAAGTTTGTGCTTACATAATATATGTGTGTGTACTGTGTATAATTATTTTGTATGTATAAATACACACATATGCATGTATATATTTAAGAAATATTTGCCTGTATATATATATATATATATATATATATATATGTATATCTATATATCTATCTATCTATATATATATATAATTTATATTATATATAAATATAAATATTTTATATATAAATAACACATTTTTCTTAAATATATACATGCATGTGTGTGTTTTTATAAATACAAAATACACAGTAGTACACACACACATATATATTATGTACACACAAACTTTTATTTTGGATGCGATTAATCGTTGCCCAGCACTATTATAGATGATTAATTTGTGCAAATAATTTTTTAATATTAATAGTAATCTTTAATCAGAATAACTTCCCCTCCCTCTCGCAGCAACATCTCTTCTCTGATGATGAGGGCGGGACTATAACCTGTCACTCACATGAGATCCACCAATAGCAAACCACAAACATCCAATCAAATCCCCACTGACAAAATCAAGCCCCGCCCTACATTTGTTCTTATTGGAGAATCCTTTTCACTTGCATATATGTCACAATAGGGAAGAAAATATTGCAACTTCCGTTTCATACCGACATTAAACAAACTCAAGCAATACACACAGAGAAGTTTCTGTCTGTAACAGCCAGACTTACATGGGGTTTGACGGGTCTGCGTGATGTCCTGGTGGCCTAACCACAGCAAAGCCGTTCTGAAACATTGAAACCAACATGTCATTAACTGTGCATTTACCAAACGATGCTTTCACAAACGGGCCACCACTTTCAGTTAAAGCAATAAAGCCATTTCCCTGAAACATCCCCTATAACCTTCATTAAGTTTAATTACCAGCCGGGGACTCGAGTGATTGAACCGTTCCCTCATGTTGGTTACAGTTTTCCACGTCTTAATCAGTTCGGTTTGCTACTTGGTTCATTTTTATTTGAAGCAACGGTAATTGCAAAGGCTCTCTGAAAGGAAACGAGGACTTGATTCTGATTGGTTGACGCAAGATCCAAGAGTGTTGACTGAAGATGCATTCACGTCACGTCGGAGAATGAACACGAGATTAACTTCATGTAATCTTTTACAAAAATGCCGGTAGCAAAGTTAAAGTTTTTACACTTTACACATATTTCTGTTTATTATAGCCAGTGATTTCTTTGTTCTTGAATACTTTGTGAGAGTATTTCACTGTGGAGCTTTAAGGAAGTGAGTATCTCAGAACATAATCTCAGAAGTACCTTAATAACAAGATGACAACCCTGATGCAACGAGAAATCTTTATAAGCAAACAGTCAGTTAAAGATGCTAATAACTGCATTTTATAATTAGCATGACAGTAGATTCGTTTTATTCAAAGTAGTGAATCAAAATATTAACAAGCGGAATCATTGTATTTCTCATTCAGCTTTACAGCAGAGCAAGCTGGGGCAATAATCAAACACTCACTCTTCTGTCTCGTACAGTACGCCTGGATCATTTTACTGAATCAGTTTGTTTGCATGGATGCACCGGTCATGATTCAGCGCTTCACTTTTGACCCTTACATTTTACTTGTAAAATGTAATGCTTTCATTCTCATTTAGATGTTTCCTGCCAGATGATGTCTTTACTTTGTATAATCTGATAATTACACATCAGTGCAGATAAACAGCTTCAATGTAGTTTTTATACACTAATTTTCAAAAGTTTTGGCTCAGCAAGATTTTTTTTAAAGAAATAATACTTTTATTCATCAAGGATGCATTAAATTGATCAAAAGAGACAATAAAGACATTTATAATGATTCAAAAGGTTTCTATTTCAAATAAATGCTTCCTATTCATCAAAGAATCCTGAAAAAAAAACACATTTAGCAGCACAACTGTTTTCAACATTGATAATAATCAGATGTTTCCTGAGCATCAAATCCTCATATTAGACTGATTTCTGAAGGATCGTGTGACACTGAAGACTGGAGTAATGATGCTGGAAATTCAGCTTTGATCACAGGAATAAATTACAGTTTACAATATATTCACATAAAAAACAGTTATTAACTTGGCGATTTTGTTAAATAAGGGTCTAGTTAAAGTACTTAAATTATGTGTAGCTTCTTTAACATATGCATATTTTTTTTCCAGTTCCAGGTTTGTTTCAGTTCCAGGTGCAACAGGACTTGACTGTGTTTGCTCATCAGCCACTGTGGCTAGTGGCTTTCCAAAGTTACAAGCCACTCAACATTTCCACTGGCCACAATTTTGACATCGTTACCATGGGGAAAACCTGCCATATAGATATTTTTTAGATTATCTTACAATTTGTCAGCAGGTTTATTAGTTGCTGTCACTTTAAGAGCTGACGCACTGATCCATTACACTGTATCCATCGCACTGATCCATTACACACATTTTTTTGTGTATTTTGACTGTTTAAGCAAAAAATAACTCAATTTAGTGCTGAGAGGCGGCTTTATGTGCCACACTTTGGGTGCGAGTGCAAAATCTGTGGGAATGAGTAAAATTATGTGCAATATGTGCAATCCCACACCGAAATTCAAGCCCTGTAACATCAACAATATTCATCAGTATCAAATGAAACGAGTGAGTGAGTGGAGGCGGGTTTGTGTGTCACTCGCTCTCGGAGAGATGAGAGAGAGAGAGAGAGAGCAGCTGGTCTCCTGTGTCTATTCTGTGGAAAATTAGTATTGGACGTGTTTCAGATATTTCAGTATCGGTACTAAAAAATCTATATTTTTGACAACACTACATTTCATCAAGTTCATCATTTCAGATGCATTTTTAAAAGACTACAATTGAAAAATGTATATATTATATATACAATTAAAGCCGCCAGCGTGGCAAGTAGGAATACCATCAGAATTGGCTGTTTCTAAGCCGGACATCTAACCAGTGGTGTAAAGATGTTGGAACACACCTTAAAAAAGACTTGACACGTATACATGTGGCTGACCTACAAACTAAACAGACGAACAGTGTGAATTTTAGCATGTTGTCCTGAACAGACCTTGAGCTCTCCTTTAGCCACTCTGAAGGCCAGCTCGGTCACGCTCCCGGCCGCCATGCGGGACGCTGTGGAGGTGTGCATCTCGTTCCAGATGGTGTCGTTGTCCACCTGTCCAAATACAAGCAAAGAGCTCTGGTGAGGGCTGATTTACTTATTTACTCCACTTAGGAGTACCCAATCCGTTCATAAACAAAACTGCTTGGCTCAGTGATTTATGTGCATGTAATCCCGAAGTTAGCACTTGATTTTGAGACAGTTTCACAGTTCCACCCAAGCCCTGGCTCACGTAATCCCTCAGCGCCGCGTACATGACACATAATCTATGTCAGTCACCCATTCTGCCAGAATAAAATGATGTAGCTGAATTGTCTTGGCGCACACTATTGCACATTTATCATTATGACAGCCGTGATCAACGTTCATAAATCTGCAGAGCCGCAAACAGCGGTTCAAGCGAAGGGCACGTATGCACGATGCCAGCGTTACATGCTGTTACGGAAAACGTCCCATCGTAAACTGATGAAACAGAGAAGTGTTCGTCAACAACAACCGCAGACAACAAGACGAGGTGGAATCTGAACTCATAATTCAATGATCTCATCTTTAATTCTCCTTAACTCACAATTTAAACCTATCAATAAACTGAGCGTAATCCTATTCAAATAACAGATGAACGAATAACCAGCTGTACGCTTTCACACAGATGTTAACGCTGGAGATTTATGACGAAATTTGTATACCCAACCATATTTGTATAAAGATCACTCATGCTCGCAAAAGTATTTAGATGCTTATTTTTGTTGTAAGCATCCACAAGGCGTAGTGTGTGTTACAAATTACAGAACGTAAACTACATTTCAAGAATACACTAAAAGAAAGCGGCTAGAATGACCGACACTATAAATAGATTTCCTGTTATGTGTCATACTAATGGTATGTTTAAATATTCTTTGTGTGGTCTCCATATTGCCATAAACACGGTCTCTCATCACTGCACCGGCTTGCAGATTACACGTATTATCATATTGGAGGATGAAAAATGCCTAAAATGTGATATTTTGAGCCAGATCAACCATAGTCGTTCAGCCAGTTCTTGTCTGTGCAAAACCTTCAGACACACGTTTTATTTTACATAATATTTACTAAAATAATTAGAAATAAATTTGATAAATGAATCAACTGACAACTATGGAAGCTTGTTTCTGCCACGGAATAAAACAATTTATAAGATAATTTCGACTTTTTATCTCACAATTTCACAATCTCATGATTTTTTTCTCGCAATTGTGAGTTTATATTTCACAATTCTGTCTTTATAACTCACAATTCTGACTCAGAATTTAGAGTAATAAAGTCCAATTCTGAAGGAAAAAGACTAAAATAAAAAATAAAAAAGTTGATTGTGACTTTTTATCTCTCAATTCTGACCTTTTTTCACAGAATTGCAAGTTTATATCTCACAATTCTGACTTTCTAACTCGCAATTGCATGTTCTAAAGTCAGAACTGCGAGATGTAAACTCGCAATTGCGAGAAAAAAGGTCAGAATTGAGAGATAAAAAGTCGCAATCACCTTTATTATTTTTTATTCTGTGGCGGAAAGAAGCTTCCATAGACAATCAATCGACTTCATAAAAATAAATCTGTATTATAAACACATTTATACTTCTTCATTCTGTAACCATTTAGTAAGTTTCACAAATAAATAAGTTGCTGACGAACACGAATAAACAGAAGCAACAGTAATCTGCGTTCACTGGGAATCATATTTTCTTAAATAAAGACCAGGTAGCACTAACTTCACATACAGTACACATTAGCTAAGTTTCCATCCACTAGTCAATCGAATTATCTGAAGTTCGGTAAAAAAACTCATGCGAATAAAGCTGGTGAAAGTGTGTTTCCATCCAACGGCTTTAAAGCGAATAAAAACCTGTGCGTAATGACGTCACATGCTGTTTTGCGATCAAATTGATATATCGAATTGATTTGAGACATTGTTTCAATTCATTTTCGCACTGAATCGCACAACATTCAAGCAAACATTTGCGAACAAAGTTTTGCTAGACAAAATGCAATTCATTATTTATTCGGCAAATAACGTTTCCATCAGCGTTTATCGCATAAGCCGTATATCGATCAAGATCAAATCCGATGAGACCGAACGTATTTCATTTGAGTCGATATTCATGAAATTCAATCGAATTTTACTGTTTCCATAAGGCATTTTCATTCGATATCACTTAATTCGGATAAAAACGTGTGGATGGAAACATAGCTATTGAATAAGAAATGAGTATGACAAAGCGACCAACAGGATAGAGTGCAGCATAGTTTGAAATCAAGGGTTTAAAGCCACTCGCTCGTGTCCCGACTGACAGCCAAAAGTCCCGCTTACAAAATGTATTGAAATATCAGCTGACAATCAGCTGATATCGCTTACAAAAATTGAAATATCAGCTGATGATATCGGTCAAGCCGATTATCGGTCGACCACTAATCATAACCCGTCCTCGTAGTCATACAGCCTGTTTATAATCTAAATGGAAAACCACATGCTCCACAGGTTCACACACTGATATCCGCACAAACCAATGAGCGCCATTTAAACTGTTTACTTGAAGCCATTTGTGCAATTAATATAAAGGAAATCAGTCATCGGATCTGTGCATTAGGCCTTGTAGTAAATGCAGCATGTGACATTTTGCATCAGGTCCCTCCTTCCATGTAAGTCTGTAGGATTTTATTGTCCAAGTGAAAATCATAAATCTGATCAATTCAAGGTATAGTTCATGTCCGTAGCATAAACGTTGCTTTGAACAAGCCCCTCACTCTAAGTATGAGTGGTAGTAATAGTGATGGTTGCTTCAGTAAAAGGCACTAGTAAGAGAAGAGAGACCATCATTAAATTAATCTATAAAACCACATTCATAAGGGGCATGAGAGTACGGGGTGGCCATGAGAAGAAAGAATGAGGTTATACATTCCCCTCTCTCCCTTTTGTTTGTTGCCCTGCTCCCCACATCTTCCTTCTCTCTTTTCTCTTTCATTTTCCCTCATCCTCTTTTTTTTTTTTTTTTTTTTTTTTTGCAGAACTTGCATTGCTTGTGGTTTGGCACTGTGAACAATGAGAGGGCTGGAATTTCTTTTATCCTTCATGGCACATATTGTTCCAATCAATCCACATGGACCTGCTCTGGGCTTGATCGGCGGAGTGAAGTTTTCAACATTTTCTCCAAATTTTCAGCAGGGGTGCTGCCCGTGTCGACAGTGCTGGGATCAGTGCTCTCTGACTTGTAGTTAAATGGACTGGCAGGACCTCGTATGCAAAGTCCACACATGCTGTATAGTCTGTCAGCCAGTGGTTTCTGTGGAGCGTCACTGGGGGCTCGGCAAAAGTCTGCATCGAGGAACTGTAGTGGCACTCGTCATAAGCACTGCATTTATACCTAATATCTCAAATATCTCTATGGCAGGGCTGTCCAATCCTGCTCCTGGAGGGCCACAGTCCTCCAACCCCAATTAAACACACCTGAACCAGTTAATCAAGGTCTAATTGAGCATACTGGAAACTTCCAGGCTGGTGTGTTGAGGCAAGTTGCAGCTAAACTCTGCAGGACAGCGGCCTGACCCTAACCAGGACCGAGTTTGGACGCCCCTGACTTAACTTCACCAAAAAATGAAAATTCTGTCATCATTTACTCGCCCTCATGTCACCCTCAAACCCATAAGACTTGTTCATCTTCCGAACACAAACGAAGATATTTTTAATGAAAGCTCAGAGATTTCTGTCCCTCCATTTACAAAATCCATTCCACCAAAACTGATGCTTCAAAAAGTCCATAAAGAGATCGTAGAAGTAATCCAGATGATTCTAGTGGTTTAATACAAGCCTTCTGAAGAGACACGATCCATTTATATGATGAACAGATTGAATTTAGGCTTTTATTCACATTTAAAAAATTGACCAACATGACAACGGCAGTTAAAATGTGATTGCTTGACATGCAAAAACCAATGAGTTTTGTACCCACGCATTGGGCAAGTTCTGTTGAGGATTACGCTTGCAATGCCTTTTGGTATTTTGTGATCCGTTAAAGTTTTGGTTGTGTGGACTTTCAATAGATGGACAAAAATAAGACGACGATATTAAAAATATCTGGTAACATTTTAGTTTAGGGTACAATTCTCACTATTAACTAGTCTCTTATTAGCATGTATATTACTAGGATATTGGCTGTTTATGAGTACTTATAAAACACATATTAATGCCTTATTCTGCATGATCATATTCAACATCCCTTAATCACCCAATACCTAAACTTAACAACCTAAACAAATACCTAAACTAACTATTAATAAACAGGAATTAGGAGTTTATTGAGGCAAAAGTCGTAGTTAATATTTTGTTAATAGTGAGAATTGGACCCTAAACTAAAGTGTGACCAAAATATCTTAATTTGTGTTTCAAAAAAGAACAAAGTATTATTGGTTTAAACTGACATGAGGGTGAGTAAACGATGGCAGAATTTTAATTTTTGGGTGAACTAACCCGTTCATTTCTCACTTTTAACTATTTGCCTATTAGCAAGCATATTACTAGAATATTGTCTGTTTATTAGTACTTATAAAGCACATATTAATGCCTTATTCTGCATGACCATATTCAACATCCCTTAATCCACCCAATACCTAAACTTAAATACTACAAAAATACCTTACTAACTATTAATCAGGAGTTTATTGAGGCAAAAGTCGTAGTTAATAGTGAATATGTGTTCGCCATTCTAGAAATAGAATTTCTGGGCAGATGACGATATCCGCTAACAAACAATGTTTTTGCATTATAAGGTTGATAATGATGTAATAAAAACTAGTAAAACATAATTTAGAGTAAGGGTTAGCAGAATAAGTTGACGTAGTTGCAAAGCCACTTATAGTCAGTATATTGTCTGTTGGAGGACCATCACAATAAAGCGTATATTAAGCAGACAGCCTACTAATACTCTAATGACTGTTAGTTGACATGTAGTTGCAAAGTTACTTGTAGTTAGCAGAATGTCTAAAGTGGACCATCGAAATAAAGTGTTACTGTCTATGTTCACTTACAGCAGATGATTCCGATTAAAACGAGCCCAAACACAGCGTAAGACGACACGTGGATCTTTAAATAACCCTCAAAGAGCAACATGACATGCTAACTTGGCTAAAAACATCATATTTTTCCGGGTCATGCTTTTATGTACACAAATACTGCCTTACTGTATGTTGCAAATACTCTCTGCTGAGAGTACTCCATTTTCCATTTCAATAATAATAATACAATTTTCCCAGTTACCAACAAATAATATAATGGCCAGCATCATATCACGCATCTCTACTTAATTTACGATCAAAACAAGTTTCTTGAAGGTTTATGACCAAGTTGAAGTGTGTGTGTGTGTGTGTGTTTTCACTTACCCCGACTCCCCCACAGGGCAGCATGACGAACATCCGCTGTGACAGTATGCCTGTTGGACACAGTGACGTCAAGCAGATTAACTGTCATTCTCGCAGTCGACGTTTGACATTTCCAACCCTTTAGTCATTTTGAAAGTCGCTCATATTCGTGTTGGCGTGCCTGTGTGTCTTTGCTTTGAAAAATGGGGTGTTGCGCTGGCCAAACTGTAGCTGACTCATGTCTATAAGATCCGAATCATGTGTGTGTGTGTGTATGATGATGATGTGTTACCGGCCAGTTTGCGATTGTCCAGTTTGAGGCGGTTGAGTGGATTGGTGCCGTACAGCAGGACGTGCCGCTCCGTGTGGACAGACTGTAACTCTTCTAGGGTGGCCTTTCTTCCTCGAATACTCTGAGGAGGAAGCAAACACATCAAAGATGATGAGAGACTTTTCATGCTGCAAACATGGGGTCAGCAGTGGTGACACTGGAGTTATTAAAAGCAGGGCGGTTTCTGGATGTTTTGGTGAATTTCCCTCCTTTTTTTCAATTCTTTCAAACTCTTATCAGTATAATGAATGTGAATGAGGACTGACGCTTCGAAAAGGACAAACAAGTGTGGTCAAAAGTCATTCAAAAGTTGAAGAAAAGCCATTATTTAGTGAATATTTTGAGCTGTTGTGACCAGGGGTCGGACTCACGAAATCTTTCTTGAGAATGCCTGAAGATAAATTCTAAGAAGTTTGTAAGAATGCCATTCGAGTTCTCAAATATTTTCTGAAGATCATCTTATTATTTTCTTAAGAAGTAAATGACTTTGGTTTTGGTTTTATCTGATTGTATGGAGGTTCTCGGTGAGGTGTATGAAAGACTCGCTGATCAAATGACAAAAAACACTACAGTTTACCATAATAAACATCAAAGTATTTTCATTGCGCTGCTTTTTTAATGCACAGTGTAATTTCGGTTATAATGCTTAATATTTGAAACAGCCCAACAAACTATTGAAATGACTTTGCTTTGGGGATTTAAGACAAGTTGGAGGGGGTTGTAACTTTCGGAGAATGATTTCTTAGAATATTCTTCCCCCGGTTTCACAGACGAGGCTTAAGTCTAGTCCCAGACTAAAAATGCATGTTTGAGTAGTTATAACTGAAAGCATATCTTAAAATATGTCAGTGCCATTGTTTTGTCTCAAGATGCACACAGGTAATGTTTTTTTCTAAGGCATGTTAATAAAAGCCACTTAAATGTCCTACTTTAACTAAGGACTAATCCTGGCTTAATCTAAACCCTGTCTGTGAAACCAGTTCACTGAGCCAATCGGATCGCTAGGCTTGGGGAGCTGATTTCGAGGGAGGACACTCGATTTGTGAACGAATCATTCAGGCCTGTTTTCCGAATAGCAGCTTAAACTTCAGTCTGTTCCTCACATGAATCAATCATGTAGCTCCAGAAGGCTAGGATGCGTCACAAAGGCTGCTTTTATGATGCTTCCTGGAGCTTTACAGAATATTGAAGAGGTCTATAAATGTGTCTCTAGTGTCCTCCAGAAGAAAAGAACCACACGAGGATAAAGGAATGATGTGAGACTGTCCATTTTGGGTTGAACCGTCCCTTTAATGTGGATGAGTTGAAGCAAATATCATGCTAGAATAATAGGACAGATTAGTCAGCGCCCCCTTTAGGAAAGGAGAGGAACTGTGAATACCTCGCACTGGCCCCTGAGGCCCCTCTCCTGCAGGCGGGACCAGATGCTCTGGATTCTCCCAGCATGCTCCGGGTGGCTGCTGTTGTCTCCGCACGTGCACTGGTGCTTCAGCATCTGGGAGTCGTACACCAGACCTACACACACACACATGAAGGCATTGAGGTTTGAGTCAGCGAGGACTGAAGAGTGAGGAGTGAGGGGTGTTTGGCGCAGGCGCTGTACCCGTGGTGAAGCGCGGTTGGCTCTGGGACGGCTCTGTGGTCGAGGTCAGAGGCAAGGTTTTGTCCGGCAGCGTCAGCGAGGTGGAGGCGGGAGACGACTGCGTGCGGGACAGTGGCCGGTGCATGCCGCCGAGCATCATGGGTACCGTCAGCGTCTCCATGTGGGCCGTCTGTCTGCGCAGTTGCTGGAGTTGTTTTTGCGTTTCCCACAGACGCGACTGCAAAAGAAAGCGCTTTAATCAAAACATGTTTGCATGCATTGCTGGGAAGTGCTTCTCTAAATGCATCTGAGATAAATGTCTGTAATAAAATATAATATTCTGTTGGGGAAGTATGAAAAAATGATGATATATGACATTAATGGTATTTGTACCTCATGATAGACGGTGTAAATTAAAATTTAAATTTTAAAAATATAAAAAGAAGTAGCTATAACTTAAAATAAATGTACCTCATGGTAAATTGTTGTACTGCTTTTTTATTGTATCACAGTAATGATAATGTTATGGATAATAATGAGAATGTCAAACAAACTCAAAAATAAAACATTGAAACATTACAGTGATTGAGAGATGGGGAGAAAAATTTGCTTAATTGACATAAAAATAATGTCAGTGTTAAAACAATCTTTTTTTAAGTTTTGAAGTTATATTAAAAGACACAAAGCATAAAACAGTCAGGACAACAAAAGACACATTCACATTCAACAGTCAAGATTTTCTTTTTTTTAAGAAATGAATACTGTTATTGAGCAAGGATGCAGTAAATGCAGTTATAACATTATAAAAGATTTCTATTTTTTCTAACTTTTTCTATTCATCAGAGAATCCTGATTTTTTATCATGGTTTCCACAAAAATATGAAGTAGCACAACTTTTTTTAACATTAATAATAATAAAAATGTTTCTTGAGCATCAAATCATATCAGAATGACTTCTGAAGGATCATGTGACTCTGAAGACTGGAGTAATGATGCTGAAAATTCAGCTTCGATCACAGGAATAAATGACATTTTATGATATATTCACATAGAAAACAGTATTTTAAAATGTTAAATTGTAATAATATTTCATAATATTGTTAAAATAAGTCTTGGTGAGTATTAGCGTATTTAAAAAACAAAGACTTTTTTACTCAGATGTGTTTTTGTGAAATTCACCGATTAACAATCATTGGAATATTTCTTCAATTTTCTTCATTTTTTAGTTTTGGCTTCCACCTCACATGTAAAACAAATTATTTTGCAATAACATTTACAGCTTGTGTGGCGTACTCTGGTTCTGACCTGGTTGAGAATGAGTGTGTGCTGCAGGTTGATGTGCTCCTCCTGGTTCTCCATCTCTCGCTGTGACTCGGCCCTGATCCGGCCCTGATGGGCGTCCCCCGCTGACGGCCCCCCCTCCTCCGAGTCCATGTCCTCCGACGGGATCTGCCGCAGACGAGGCTTCTCGCTGGACTTCGACATGAGCTGGAGGACACACACATCCTTTTGATGTCATTTAGTATAGTATGCTGTAGTATACAGTACAACAATGCTGTATACTTCATTTGGTATCACTTTACAATAAGGTTAAGGGCCCTATATTAAGGATCTAAGCGCATGATCTAAAGCTCCGGGCGCAAGCTCACTTAGTGCGTGTCTGAATCCCCTTTTGCTAGTTTCACGACGGGATAAATGGTCGGCGCTCCCGGCGCATGGTCTAAAAGGGTTGTCCCTATTCTCTTAATGAGTAATGGGTGTGTTTTGGGCGTAACGTGTAATAAACCAATCAGAGTCTCATCTCCCATTCCCTTTAAAAGCCAGTTGCGCTCGCGCCATGGCGGATTCACTATTTACATGGCGGGATTTGTAAGCGAAAAAACTGAACGCTTCTCCAGAGAGGAAACGGATCTGTTCGTGCGCGGGGTTAAAGTTCCCAAGCAAACCATCTACGGGACAAGCCGGATTCACCATATCTGTATGTACACAATAATAATCTTTTACATTGTAATCCTTTTATTTTTAATATTTGGCTAGTTTGTGTGCGGCTGCGCATCCCTGTGTGTGTAATAAGCAGAGTGTGTAATAAGCAGAGTGTGCACGCGTTGTGGACCGGCCTATAGGCGCACATTACTAATGCAAAAAAATAAAATATTGCACCATTGACCAACTGGAACCTGGTCTAAAGTCAATAGCGCAATATTTTTTTGGTTATTTAAAGTCTATTTCAGTTTCCTCAAAATAGCAACGCGCCAACAATTGGCCTGAACACACCTCGTTTTCAGACCAGCAGCCCATGGGCGAACAGATGGGCGCAAATGCATTTGCTATTTAAACAGCGTGACTCAGGACTTTAAAATGATAACTGCGTCAGGCTGAAACTAGCAAAACACACTTGTGTCGCGCCTGGCGACGCAATACGCTGGGTGTATGATGGGGCCCAAAGTCTTTAAATTAGTCAAGTACTTACTAACCTGAATCCTAACAGTCCACTAATACTCTAATGAGAGTTGACACGTAGGTGCAAAATAACTTATAGTTAGCAGAATGTCTCAAGTGGACCATTGAAATCAGAAAATAACTCAGATTTGAGTGAGGTCAGTACCTTGCCCAGGTGCGTCTGCTGTTTGAGTCTCTCGAGGAGCTGAGCGCTGTGCTGGAGCAGGTGCGGGTGAAGGGCCCGGGGACTCTGGGGCAGCGGCTCCGAGCGCGTGCGGCTCAGAGGCTTATGAGGACCAGACGCGCTGAACTGCAGAGGAACCGGACCCAGACCTGGAACTGATCACAGGCAAGTCTGCTTACAATTTCAGCAGATGAAAGCATAATATTCAAGCTAGATGTCAAAATATCATGCCACAGATCACACGAAAGTAGAAAATAAACACATAAAACGATCCACGATGGCTTAAATATAACAATTTTAGCATATCATCATGAACTCTGTGAACACAGCGGTTGAATTATAAACACAAAAAATACAGATTTGTAATACATGTTTATATTTTTGAGGTTGGATTTTGTTTTTAGAGCATTTTTTCATATTTAGGTTTTTGTTTACTTAAAAATAAGAAATAACTAAGATTGTTAAAATCTGATTAATAGAATAATCTATGAAAAATATTATTATAATATACACTACCATTCAAAAGTTTGGGGAAAAAAACAAGATTTTTTCATGGTTTTGACTGAAGTATCTTATGCTCACTAAAACTGCATTAATACAGTAAATACAGTAATATTGTGAAATATTATTATCTATCAAATTTTCAGCATCATTACTTCAGTCTTCAGTGTCACATGATCCCTCAGAAATCATTCTAATATGAGGATTTGATGCTCAAGAAACATTCATTATTATTAGTATCAATGCTGAAAGCAGTTGTGCTGCTTCATATTTTTGTGGAAAAAGTGAT
Organism: Squalius cephalus; assembly: GCF_949319135.1. Lineage (NCBI taxonomy): Eukaryota > Metazoa > Chordata > Actinopteri > Cypriniformes > Leuciscidae > Squalius > Squalius cephalus. The sequence continues at coordinate 10,531,979 of NC_137139.1, forward strand.
AATTTTTCAGGATTCTTGGATAAATGGATCAAAAGAACAGTATGTATTTGAAATAGAAATCTTTTGTAACATTATAAATGTATTTATTGTCCTATTTGACCAATTTAATGTATTCTTGCTGAATTAATGCATGTCCAGTGCTTGCTTGCTAACGCACCAAATAAAATAAAATAAAATAAAATAAAATAAAATAAAATAAAATAAAATAAAATAAATAATAGTAATGTCTCACTATCAATATAAATAATAATTATAAATATACAATAAATCCAATAAAAAAAATATTTTTTTTAAATAAAAAAACCTTAGTCATTTATATTTTAAAAAATATTTTGTAACTGGCATATTTTTCCCAACAGCTCTTCCCTGTCATGTCAAGGAGTGACCACTAGATGGCGCACACATCAAGCTGATAGTTGTTGAGTGGTATTTCCTCAGGCTGATCCTGCAGATCTTACCGGCCAGCATCGGGGCGTGCACGAGTCCAGAGGGCTCCAGGATGAGGACGGGCTGCATGAGCTGTCCCGTCTGCTCTTCCATACCCAGAGGAACCAGCAGCGGAGAAGCGCCCGGTCCCATGGGCACACGACCCAGTTTCAGTGAACCCAACTCGCTCTCCGCCTGCAGACACACGGCCAGCGCTTTACAACATGATACTAGCTTTGAGTTCAGCCTCAGAACAGCGGATGAGGAACCAGAGTCAAACCAAAAATTATTCACCAGATTAAATGTTTTACATTTTTTTACTAGTATGAGCAGGACACTATAGTTCATTTATGTAAGTGAGGATTGCAAAATAAACTGTGACATATTATACCCAGAAATACTTCATACAGTGACTACCAGTAACACTATTTTTACAAAAATGATTCAGATGCTTTGACCTGACCTGAAAGTGTTTTTTCTTTAATTGCTAATGCGACCTTTTTACACCACAGACTGAACAAAAATAAGCATTGCTTGGTAATTCACTTGAATTGATATTATCTAATTGTGTAGTTAAATTTAACAGCTGACAGATATTCAACATAATTCATCTGTGAGACAGTCTAACAGAAGGATGGACAAAACCAGTGAAACATCAACTGATTTGATAGTTCTTGTCATATTTTATTACCATTTTCTAAACTATAGTGAATAAACTGATAATGTGAGAAATGTTGAAGGTGTCTGAATAAATTTTGGTTTGACTGTATATTTAACAACATTACAGTGGTTCTGAATGGGTCTCAGGTCTGGTCTTTTTTTTTTTTTACTAAAAAACTAAATGAAAATATGAACCAGAATACATTAAATATGAGTTTCATGTGGAGAATTATTGGGTGCCAAGAGCACGAAACCATCAAAATGAAATTTCGTTCAATAAACAACTTTGGCCCTGTTTTGTGTAAACACTCGATGTCGAAGCTAAATGCGTAAATTCATTACTTTTATATGGAAAGCAACACGTTCGTTACTTTTATTTCACTTGCTCTCATGTTAGCTGGCCGAGGCTCACGCTCATTTGTGGGCGATTTTAAAATTGAAAGTGGTGTTTTTAATGTTGACGTGAGTTTTCCCTGGCACTGTTAGCATGACAGCTAGCCTACACCCCTGTACAGATGTTGTGCAGTTTGCAGTGTTGACAGCTTAGTTGGTTATAATGGGAGCAATGTAGTTTAGTCATCGCATTGCAATTTTCAATTTCATATTCAACAAGGCTGGAATGCTGTATTGACTTCTAACCATCTAAGACCGAAATTATCCATATTCGAATCGTTTTATAAACAGAAAAGTAATGCATGTTATGTTTTTCAAACATGTAATTTGGGTATTAAATTCTTGTGAAAAAAGTGTGCTTGATTGTATTGAATGTGTACTTCAAATGTATATTCTGAATGAAATGAAAGGTGAAAGGCACACTTTCATGCCGGATTCAGGGTTGAATGATGGCGGTTGCGATACCTTGGTGTTGGCGGGGAGGCCTAGCGTGATGGTGGGCAGACTGGACGGATTCTGCACTGTGAAGTGAGCGAGAGACCCGTCCTGCAACAGCAGCCTCTGAGCCTGAAACACACACACACACACACCGAAGGACAGGGATTAAACCGCTATCAGGGAGGAAAATAACACAAAATGAACTGATATATCATGTTATCTGCCATGTGATATATTCTCTTTTAGACCTAGTGATGGACTTCTCTAGACAGACACCACAGTGACCTGTCACACGCCTCAGGACACAAAGCTGCTCATATGTTGGTGTTTATTATGAACAAAATAAAAACTAAAATCAGCTCTGTACACACTTAATGCAAACTCAAACACTTGCATCAGTGATTTCATTCAGCCGGGAAGTGGACAGTAGAGATTAATATAATCTAACATATTTTTGTATTCAATTATTATTAAACATTTATAATATACATTTTTATATATTTGTTTTATAATATATATTTTTTAAATTTATTCTAGGGAAACATTATTCGTGCATATGTTTTATAATATATATTTTTTATTTTATTATATATTTGTACACGTATTGTAGCAAAGCTTTATTCATTCATGTTTTATAATATATATTTTTGTATATTTATTTTTGAATATATATTTTTACATTTATTGTAGCAAAGCATTATTAATCCATATGTTTTACAATATAATTTATTATATATTTATTTGATTATATATTTTTAAATTTATTGTAGTGAAGCATTATTCATCTATATAATGTTTGATAATATAATTGATTATATATTTATTTTATTATATATATTTTTACATTTATTGTAGCAAAGAATTATTCATCCATGTTTTATAATATAATTTATTATATATTTATTTAATACATAATACATATACATGTATTATAGCAAAGCATTATTCATGCATATCATGTTTTATAATGTTTATACATTTCTTTTATCGTATTTTTTTTATTTATTGTAGCAAACCATTATTCGTTCATATCATGTTTTATAATCTATATTTTCACATATTTATTTCATTTTTTTTTCCAAAGGATTCTTTGTGTATATAACATTCTATGATATATTTTTTTATATTATTTTATTATATTTTTTTTATTTATTGCAGCAAAGGATTTTTCGTGCATGTTTTATAATATATATTTTTCTATATTTATTTTATGATATATTTTTAAAGCATTATTTGTGCATATAAATTACAGCTACCTTTATATTTGATGTTGATTTGTTTTAGAATTATCAGCCAAAAATGATATTTCACTTGAGAATGTTTTTCAATTAATAAATGCAAATGAAGTATTAATGATACTTCGATGAAAAATGCTGTCATAAAGCTAAAAAAATGTCCATTGGGCAAATATAACAGAAAGTCTGCGTGCCGGTCTGTGTGTGATCAGCTCTTGCGTGCGAGCGGACGGGGTTCCCGTGTGCGACCCATCAGAGACTCCTGCATTTATGCAAGCCCAAAAATGGAGGAGCGTGGAGTAATAAAGCGAGGAGGAGGCTGTGGATGGAAACGGGAGATTGGGTGTCCTGGCAGCTGCCTGCAGCTGTCCTTCTCCAGTGTCTTTGTTTAAAACATGTCATTATGCCAAAGGGGGGCGCAAGCCTCCTGAAACAAGCCCTGTCGAGCACAAACAACTCCCACCACAGCAATATTAAAGAACTGTCCCATCATGCCTCGGTGTGCGTGGGTGTGTGTGTGTGTTCGGCTGGGAGTTTGTCCTCTGCAACAGATTGTATTTTTGAAAAAGGGAGAAGCTGACTTCACTTAAACTGACTGCATTATTACATAATGAGTCATTTTCCATAATTGTCTGGATCTGCAATTGCATTACCAGGACGTCCCATTATAAGGGAGCCGAGAAGCACCTGAGAAGCTGTGCTGAGGAGTGTGTTTGGGGAGTGTTACCTCATGGCACAGGCTGGCGGCAGCGGGCAGCGCTCCGTTCTCGTTGGGCAGGCTGTCGTTCGGAGAGCTGCAGCCCGACACTGGGGTGCTACTGCTGCTGGGGGACGAGTCTGAGAGGAACACACACATGCGTTACAAGTTTCACTTCAGTCACTTTTTCAACTCTTCACACACTGAGCAGAACAACAGTCTCAGGGCCAGATTTACTAAACTGGGCAAATTAGCGTTAGAGGTCAATCCCATAAAAGCGTGATCTACTGACAATGCGCAAATCCAATGTCACGTCAAGCGCAATATGGGTAGACGTGCTATTTGGGGCAGTAAATATTGGCGCAAATACCAGTAAATTCACTACTGTGTACTTAATTCATTTAAAGTCCCCCTGTAGTCACCCATTTTATCCCTTAAAACGCATCTTTGATCACCAATTTAAAGTTTTTTTCCTTCTTCATGCCTTGAAATAGCTTGAATGTAACTCTACACCCTTGCCTCATTTAGTATACGCGGATCTATGAAATGCGTATGAGCCCCGCCTCCACTCACTCACAGCAGCTCAGAGATCCACTCACGTTGATCTGATTGGTTACAAGGTAGTTTGTGACGTCAGAAACACCAGCGATTTCAAACTGTGTTTTTGAGACTGTCTTTGGTTCACTGCAGTTTTAAGGAGGAAATACTCAGCAATGCTGTCGACTTATGAATTTACACATGGTTTGTCTTAAAGCATATTAAAAACACCACATAGACATAAACAACATTAAAAGCTTGATTTTCATCACAGGGGGACTTTAAATACTCTTCACTCACATTTTGCGTCTGAAAGGGAAACTCCTACAAACGCATATGAAATAAGGTCAGCTGCAAAACTGTGTTTGTTGGGTGAAAACCTTTATGGAAGAATGAGTTGATTTGAGACATGAATGAAGTGTTTTGGTAGTTTTAGTGCATTTTGAATGTGAAATGAACTACTGTGCCAAGCTGTGAGAACTGTGTGAAGAGTTGTGAATAAGTGACCTGAGTGTTGAGAAATAAGTCCTGGTCTGGTGAAGAAATATGAATATAACTATGCATCGATGTTACAGGTCTACATGAGAACAGGGTGGTCTAGTTACCCAGAGCATCAGGACCGCGGTGCTTGATGGTGGGCGGCGCGCTCTCTTTGCGGGTCAGCGGACTCTTCCGGGTGTTCAGGTGCTTCTTTAACTTATGCTTCACCTTCAGGTTGGGCTCTGACCCTGCGAACAAGAAAGAACAAAACGAAAAACAATAGCATTACCAAAAAGGATGACAAACTTTGGGTCGTATAGTAATCTGTCAACTTGCTCATCTGCTGTACTTCTGCAGGGTCAATTGCTGTTTGTTTGTTCAATAAACATGATTTTTCTTTTACTTTGAGGGACAATGTGTTGTGTCATCACTGCGCTGTTTAAAAGTAGCACTTTATGACGACAAATAACATCCCGGCGTATACATGAGCATATACAGCACCATCAAATAAAGCTGCGTAACCACGACAAACAACCAGCAATGTGTTCACAGATAACCTGTGGGTTATAAAAACTGCCTGGCAACACATGAGATTTAAAGTAGATTGTTTGAGAGTCGACGCAAATTAGCCAAATAAGAAAACTTGACATTTATCACGGGTCAGGTTGGGTAACTAGTTGCGCAACAACTGACTAGCGAGTATAGCATGCTATAGCTGCGTCAGTTAGCATCTGTTTATCTCATGAAACGACTCAGGACTTTAATCGTGCGAGAACCAATGAGATTTCTACTGACGCGTCAAGCAAGCACATTTGAACCTTTGGTTTACTATATTTGATGTGCTCTATGTATGAGCGTTAGGACTTCGTTATTCAAATATAATATAATGACATTCGAACGAATATTAGGCATCCTTTAATATTCGAACCTGTTATGGGCATTATTTTTTGTAAATGTGTTTGCTTGTAAACGTTGTTTTCAATTCAGATTCCGAGGCTTTTTCACGCCTGGTGAAGTTGTGAATCGCGAGCTCATTAGCAAGGCTATTATTGGTCATCGTCCTATTTTGTATACCAAAACAATGGCCGCGCCAACGCCTACAACAACCACGCCTGACGAGGAGTTCGAAATCTACACTCCTGACAATTTGAAAAGCAACGTGTGGCGCTACTTTGGGCTCCCAAAGAAACAGGGAAAAATCACGAGTAAGTCCATTTTTTAATTAAAAAAAACAGTCGTGACAGTGTGTTTTTCTTCTGAAAACATCATTGCCTGCCTATTGACATTGGCTGATACACTGCCCTCTGGTGGACAGAACATATACAACTTAAGTTTGATACCAATATAGGTCTTACTGAAGGCATTTTAATGGTCAAAATATTATTAATAAATATTCAAATATATTCGAATATTAATATTAATAAACAAACAAACTTTGAATATAATTTTTGGGCAAAAGTCAAAGCCCTAATGTGCATTGATGAATATGTGAACAAAAGCCTAAATTAAATCTTTTCATCATATAAATGGATTCAGAAGACTTGGATTAAACCGCTTGATTGATATGGATTACTTGCGATCACTTTATGGACTTTTTGAAGAGTCAGTTTTAGAGGGATAGACCCCATAAATGTAGGAACACAAATCTTTCAGATTTTATTAGAAATATCTTGGGTGAACTATCCCTTTAAGACTAACTAGTCCACTACTCATTCAAATGACCCACCAATTGGTTGATTTTCGATTTAGAGGTAGTTTTGCACATCCCTATTGACCTATAACCATTTTATATGCAAATGTAGCATCTACTTCCTTTGATCACACAGTTACAGCTCAATGCTTTTGTTTGCTGGTTCAGAAAAGACAAAGGTTCCGAAATATCTTCTCTACTTCCCACTAATTGTTTTAGTCGTTTTAAAAACACACTTACACCATCATCAGCCTTAAGTTCTGGCAGAGGACATGTTGAAAACCGTAACTCCACAGCTGGACTTACTCAACTTCACCAGTAAATGACATTGTTCTGCGCAGCATCTTGTGGTTATCATGTTAAATGTTTGACTGTCGAGCACAAAGCGATCCTGACAGACGGGACCGAACTGATATGAAGTGGACATGTCAAGTGTTTGGAAACTCTCTCAAGGACTACTTGAAAACTTCTGCAAAATGTTCTGTTCTACACTGAAAACTGAATGATAGTCACAATTTTACTTTTAGATTTTCTAAAGAAAATGTGAGTGGTGTTTTCCAGTGGAAGGTTGTTGTGATTGGTTGCCAGGTGATACTATGCGGTTACTAACGTGTTCTGAGTGTAATGCCGCGTTCCAGGCAACCTGTAACCCGTGTTTTTCCAACCTTATACCCGTGAAAGTGCACTGGAACGGCAGTCAAACCCGTGATTTCCCACCCGTGAACTCGTACTAGATCGATGTACTCCCAGTTACGAGTTGGAAAAACACGGGTTACAGGTTGCCTGGAACGCGGCATAATACCTCAGGCCTGTTCACAACAAGACGAATATTCAGTGCGATAAACATTTTAATTACAGCTGATAATGCATCATTTGTGCACGCTATCAAATGGAGAACGGAGCATACGCTAGGCTAGAGCATGCGTAAAAAAAACAAGTATACTTTGGGCTTTACTGAACGTCCAGTCATAGTTATTATGACATAATGAGCGGCTGACGGGAGTGTTCTCGTCTTTCAGAGGTAAATGAGAAGGCTAAGCAAGGCCTTGTTAACAGCGTGCTGCCTGCAGGCAGAGTGAGGCGCCGGGAGTGTGTTTGATCAAGGCAGCGGCGCTGGAATGCTTCCACACACACACACCTGCTGAACGACCAGCCCTGCCTCCTGCTCCCAGGTGTGTGTGTGTGTGTGTGATCTGTATGTAGATGGTGATGTCATGCTTTGATGAATGAGCTCTCATGTGTATGTGTATGTTGGAGGGTGACGTACGTGCCCGTCTCAGGTTCGTCGGCTCGTCGGATCCTTCTATGAGAGTTGGTTTGGAGGAGGGCAGGAGCGGCTGTAGGGGAGCGCTGGGATCTGGAACCAACTCCCTGTCAGAACACAAAAGATGAAAATAAGCACATGGATCTGTGCACATGCGCACTTCAACAGCTGTGGGCGGCAACGAGAGTCGCTTCTAACCGGTAGGCCACCGATGCGGGGCTCAGGGGGTTGGAGTTCGTCCTCTCCAGGACCGCTTGCTTCTGTTTCTTCAGGATCACTTGCGCCAGTTTCTGCTTCACCAACGCACTGGCCACAGCACCTGTCAATCAATACAAACAGCCAATGAAATGACAATGTTTCACTCAATTGGTTTGAACAAAGCTGCATTGCAAAAAAAAAAAAAAAAAAGATTTTGAGTGTCAGACATTTGTCAGGTGTTTATTTATTTAATTTGTTTTATTATTATTGAAATATAATTTAGTTTAACACTTTTAGAGAGTTTATCCCTCAATCAATTCAACCAGCCAATGAAATCATGCCAAACCACTTTTTTCTTGAAAAGCGGCAATGCAAAGTCTGTTTATGAGTCTCAGGTTTACTGTTTTAATTGCATTTTTATTTTTATTGTATTCATTTTTTACAAGTCTTTATTTTATTCCTTTAGTTAGTTAGTTAGTGTGTTAGTATAGTTTAGTTTGCCCTGGACTAGGTCATTTTATGTAACTAAAGTAAGGACATTTATTTTTTACTAATATTTAAATGAATATTTTTAGAGAATGTTGCCCTCAATCAAGCCAATGAAATCATCCCAAAGAGTCCCAGGAATACTATTTTAATCGAATGTATTGCTTAATTTTATTTTAACTCTTTATTTTAACTTTATACTTTAAAAGTAATAATTAATTATAATAATAATTTACTCTGCATTAATTAATTAATTAATTAATCTTTTCTTTTATCAATTTATTTTTATTAATCTTGTTTTATTATTTTTAATTTAATTTTATTTCTTTATTCTATATTTTATTTTACTTCATATTTTATTTAATATACAGTATTTTAGTTTAGTTTATTGAGTTTAGTTGGCTCTGGACTAGGCCATTATTATTATTATTATTTAAATAAGTCAAAACTAGTCACTGAACCGTTTTAAAATGCCAGTTTCCTCCCACACAAAACTGCGAGCGCTGTTTCTGTGAGCGTGGTTCAGCTGTGTGTCCGAGGTTGCTCCGGGGTCGAGGGAAGGAAACTGTGTGTTGACTCAGTGCCTCCCTGTCCTTCCAGGGCGGCCACGTCATAGTGGCTCGGACCAATATGGTCAATATTGACACGGTTAATGTTTGCACAACTCAATTTAATTTTACTTCTCTGCAGCTACTTTCTCTCACAACAATCTTATCAACTGTGATAAAAGCCTCCAGTTGCAATGATTTATAATGAGCGAGAGACACCTGTGTGACGCCGACACACCTCTGACTGAGACCGACTGCAGGATATGCAGAAACGTGTTTTGAGACAGTAGACTTTACAAGAACAGTTTTGGGTGTTACAACAAATCATTTTCTGCTTAATGCACAGTTTATCAGCAAACCTGCTGTTAGTAGGTTTCACACTCCAGAAGTTGTTCAACTCTAACAGTGTACCGTGACTCAAAAGGAAAATGAATGCTCTCATTCAATGAAAAATAAACAACAATAAAAGTGGTATTAATGTTTTGCCTGGGTGACCAAGCGCTGCAGCATGACACAGACTGGAGACTGTCATGATTACAATGGAGTAATTCTACCACACACACACACACACTCACACACACACACAAACTCACACACACTCACACTACACACACACAGATATTACTGACACACAGAAGGCAAAAGTGCAAAACCCCTGATGAACATGTTAACACTATCTATCTGTCTATCCATCCATCCATCCATCCATCCATCCATCCGTCTATTTGTCTATCCATCCATCCATCCATCCGTCTATTCATCTATCTATCAATCCATCCATCCATCCATCCGTCTATTTGTCTATTCATCCATCCATTATTCATTCATCTATCTATCTATCTATCTATCTATCTATCTATCTATCTATCTATCTATCTATCTATCTATCTATCTATCCGTTTGTCTGTCTCTCTTTCTGTCTATCTATTTCTCCTCCTTTCTGTCTATACATCCCTCCATCCATGAGGAGTCCATCCATCCATCCGTCTATTCATCTATCTATCAATCCATTATTCATCTATCTATCTATCTAGTGTCTATCTATCTATCTATCTATCTATCTATCTATCTATCTATCTATCTATCTATCTATCTATCTATCTATCTATCTATCTATCTATCTATCCGTTTGTCTGTCTCTCTTTCTGTCTATCTATTTCTCCCCCTTTTTGTCTATACATCCCTCCATCCATGAGGAGTCCATCCATCCATCTGCCATGGTAATATTTAATTTAGGGTCAGTAAACCCTAAAACAACTTTTTTTAGTTAATGATCTGTAAGACTGGGGCTTTATTAGTGCGGGTCATTGATTCGAGTAAATGTTTTGACATTTGGGTATGAAGTATTTTAATTCTACAGTATATGCTGTAAAAACGTCTTGAGTTGAACGGTGGCCACTGCAGTTGAATTTTCCTATTGGACGTTGTTTCCCCGCGTGACGTAAGCAGGCTCTGCCAACGGCTCACTACCCATCATAGACAGTAAAAGAAATGGACACAGCGACCCCATAGACTTCGACGGAGACCAGTGAAGTCAATCAGAAGCACTCACTTCCTGATGGCTGAGCGACTGCGCAGACTCAAACTGAGCTGGACGACGTAGATGTGACGTGAGCAACCCGTCTGTCTTCTAGTAGCTGTGCCAAGAGAAATCTGAATCATTCCCTTCCCAATCTTGCAGAGACGGAGAGAGTGAGTAGGAGCTGTCCATGAGCTGGAGCAGGAGAAACTTTTGACTATTCTTGACTTTATCGGACTTTATGCCTCCACGTCCCCCGATTGCCCGCGAGCTTCTCCTCCTGTCCATACGGTAATCTCTCTACTGTGCGACAGAGAGTCACGTGATTATGATGCAATCGTTAGCCTATTTTTACAAAAACGGCTTCTACGGGGCCATAATGTAAGATACAAGGTAATGGAGCCTTTTATACATTGTCGTGTTTCTTTAGAAATAAACAATGGACAAATGGAGTTTTTAAACGCCTCAGATGTAAAGTTATTCGCTGTCAAAGTGACACCAAAATGAATGGGAGTCAATGGAATGCTAACAGCAGGTGATGGCTTGTTAGCCAATGGATGCCCCCATAGAAGGTACGCTTTCTGGATGCTGGATTACCCCCTTGCTACTCATATGTGACCCTATGTGTCAATCAATCCGTCACTGCGGATCTCAGGTGCACTCCCCCCCGCTCAGCCCCGCCCTCAGGTCGTCCCCTCTGTCTCCGCTGGGCTCTGCCCACTGTTCCAGCATGCAAATATTGCCAGTGGGTGGAGTCAGGCTCTGACCAGGCGTGGAGTTACACTTTTAATAACTTGGAGTAACATGTAAATATGGTCACTATTCAGTTAAGTGTTATAGTATTACCGTCCATCTATTAATGTACCCGTCTAACAAAAAGCACCATGGTACTGTATGGTCTGCTCTGGTACTGTATGGTCTGGTACTGTATGATATGACATGATCTGGTAGTGTATGGCATGGTCTGGTATGATCTAGTACTGGATGGCATGGTCTGGTACTGTAATGGTCTGGTACTGTATGATATGGCATGATCTGGTACTGTATGGCATGGTCTGGTATGATCTAGTACTGGATGGCATGGTCTGGTACTGTAATGGTCTGGTACTGTAATGGTCTGGTATGATATGGCATGGTCTGGTATGGTATGTTATGATCTGGTACTGGATGGCATGGTCTGGTACTGTAATGGTCTGGTACTGTATGGTCTGGTATGATCTAGTATTGGATGGCATGATCTGGTAGTGTAATGGTCTGGTATGATCTGGTACTGTAATGGTCTGGTACTATAATGGTCTGGTATGATATGGTACTGTAATGGTCTGGTACTATAATGGTCTGGTTTGATATGGCATGGTTTGGTACTGTACGGCATGGTCTGGTATGATCTAGTACTGGATGGCATGGTCTGGTATGGTATGTTATGATCTGGTACTGTATGGTCTGGTATGGTCTGGTATGATGTAGCACTGGATGGCATGGACTGATATGGTCTGGTACTGGATGGTATGTTATGATCTGGTACTGTATGGTCTGGTACTGGATGGTCTGGTACTGGATGGTCTGGTACTGGATGGTCTGGTACTGGATGGTCTGGTATGGTCTGGTATGATCTAGCACTGGATGGCATGGACTGGTATGGTCTGGTACTGTATGGTCTGGTATGATCTAGCACTGGATGGCATGGTCTGGTATGGTATGTTATGATCTGGTACTGTAATGTCTGGTACTGGATGGTCTGGTACTGTATGGTCTGGTATGATCTAGCACTGGATGGCATGGACTGGCATGGACTGGTATGGTCTGGTACTGGATGGTATTGCACGATCTGTAATTGCTGTAACTGGCAGGTCACCAGCAGCAGTGTGACAGTAAATCACCTTTATAGAACAACAGGGTTCCCATGTTCAGAGGAGACGAAACTCCTCCCATGTGTTTTCAACCACAAAGTTTTGTTTTTACTCTCAGAGCCATTTCCTGAAGCAGCCGTGACCCTGTTTCAGTTGAGGTATTATTAAAGAGGGCAATGGCGTAACATAATACAGCATTTCTCAGTGACTTTGAAACATTTCTCAAATCAAAACGGAATATCTCAAAACTGTTCGTTCAACCTCGACATCATCTAGTCACTTGCCATTCGCCAATGTTTGGTACATTCCACTCATGTGATTGATATGTACAATTGTCTGCTTTTTCCCACATTACCAATTGCTTATGTCACGTTGATCAAAATATATCATACTGGTTCTCTTTTCAATGGTCTTATCCCTCCAGACATCTAGGCATTAGTGGCTGAACACAAGCTACTATTACCTCTTAGATACTTCTTACCTGAAGGACTTTGACAAACTAAACACTTTCTTGAGGCTAAAGATGCACATAAGTCACATTTGAGTGCTTCATTTTAAAGGCATCTCATTCATGAAATGACATGAACTTCAAAAACTCATAGTGAAAAACATAAACACTTTCTGCCATACTAATCAACGTAACTCCAACACTAGCCTAGCATAATATGTGTAGTCCCATTGTTATAAAGCAGTGTTGCTAAGTAAGTACACAGTAAGTCTGTGTGTGTCACTCACTCTGTTGACTCTTGTCCTTGTGTTTGAGTTGCTGTAGCTGTTGTTTCGCTTGTTCTTGGTCTCGTAGATGCTGCTCCATATTATACTGCTACAAAAAGAGAATAACATCATAATTATACATAACAATGCTAACTAGCTTATCAAGTTCATTAAGTGCCCAGTAAGTACATACATTGGGACTTATTCAAAGTAGAGTACTTAATCTATTTGTACATGAATTGTCAATAGTTTCAGCTACTATTTATACAGAAATTAATTCTGTTTTCTGTTTTGTGAAAAAGGTACAAGAGTAAATATTTTAGAAAGCATCATATTCTGTTTTAAAGGGTAACTTTTATGCTTTTACATGTTCAACTTCCTTTAGTGTGTAATGTTGCTGTTTAGCATGAAAAAGGTCTGCAAAGTAACAAAGTCCCTCCAGCCCTAACTTGAAATGACTGGTTGATGATAATTATGTTCCAGCACCAACAAGAATGTCGATTGTGACAGGAATGTGTCATAATAGACTAAACCACATTAAGGGAGGCGCTATTTAAATCAGTGTATGACTGGATTTAACTGAAGGCATTGTACGGCAGTGGTCTCAGAGGTATCTTGTGTCACATGTACTGTACCTGTATATGCTGCAGCTGCGACTGGCTGTACTGGGAACAGTGCTGCGCACTGAAGGGGCCGATCAGCAGAGGGGGGTGCAGAGGGGACAGGAAGGCCGTGTCCGAACCTGGACGCACCAGACGCTCGCCTACACGCAGGTCCATGGGGACGGGGCCCGTGGGAGGAGACAGTGACTCTTCTGGATGGACAGAAACACACACACACACATTTATTATTATAATGTTTTTAAAAACGTACTATTATGACGAAAGACCTACATGAATAGGAGAAACGTAAGATAAATATTGTTAAAATTTAAAATATTATGTTGTAAAATGATATTTATTCCTGTGATCAAAGCTGAATTTTCAGCATCATTACTTCAGTGTCACATGATCCTCCAGAAATCATTCTAATATGATGATTTGATGATCAAGAAACATTTCTGCTTATTATCGTATTAGTGTTGAAAATATTTGTGCAGATTAATATTTTTGTGAAAACTGAACGATTTTTCACGATACTTTGGTGAATAGAAAGTTCAAAAGAACAGTATTTATATAAAACAGACTCTTTTGGAAACATTATAAATGTCTTTATTGTCAGTATAAGTATATTTTAGGACGCTTATTATTTGCGTTGTGACAATATTTTCATGACAATTAAGCACATCACACAAAATTCTCATTCCCATTATTTTGCTTTTAGTTTTTTTTATACTTTTTTAATATGCGTGTCTTCTAATTCACTATAATTCTCATTCGGTTATTTTAATATTTTTGTGACATTAAGGCAAAACAAAATAAAGTAACACACATATATTTATCAGTAATACAATGGTTTAATGTTCTGTTTAAATGATCATAAAAAAAAAAAATGTCACACAATGCAAACATGTAAATGGTTTTAAAACAGGCCTCTTTTTTGTAAAATGTTTTTCACAGATTTCATAAAATGTAAAATATCAATACAGTTATTGAGGTCATCGCATCATAACTAGCCCCCGTCACCCTCCATCATTTTGATTTAATAATAATAATAATAATAATAATAATTCATGCTCTATCAAAGGACATTTCCATTGGTGGGAAAGGGAAGAAGATGAAAATGCAGAAAAAGAGAAGAGAAGAAAGAGAGAGAGAGAGAGGTAGAGAGAGAGAGAGAGAGAGAGAGAGAGAGAGAGAGAGAGAGAGAGAGAGAGAGAGAGAGAGAGAGAGAGAGAGAGAGAGAGAGAGAGGTAGAGATGTGTGTGTATTAGTGCGAGTGCATGTTCCCCTTACGGCTCATTCCACAGAGATAAAAAGTCGGCCTGATTTCCATAACTTTTGCATGCAGCTTTAAGAATATTTGCATGGTACCAGTGACTCAATGGGACGCAATGCCTCACCCTTACAGCGAGCAGACAGGAAAATCACAAACACACTCACAAAAACCATCCGTGTGCATGTAGGTTGCTGCATATCTGGGCTACCACAGCACTGATGTCACTCATGCAGCTCTGGCATCTTGCCCAGGTAAAACCAGAGCACGTTTATGAATGCGCTCGACAGGTTTCTGATCTGAAGAGTTAAACAAGCACTTCAGCCATAGAGCTTTCAGTATTTCCCAACTCTTTCCCACTTATTTCCACACCCGCAAGATCTTGTGCCTCAGAAATTGTGACTCATGCCTTTTTTTCCGCCCCATAGCACATTTACTATTGTGTTCCTGTGTGTGAATTGTGACTGCTTTGTCACCTTTATTCTGACACAAATCTCCCAACAAAAAGGCTTTCTACAGCAGACCAATGAGCAGCGTGGAAAATGACTCACGAATGACTTCAACCGGTGAGGAACAATATGTACCTCTGAGATGCTGTGTTATGCAAGAGGAGGAATCTGAAAAACATCGCATGTGAGTTTTTCTGCTGACGAGACGATAGCGGGACTTTAATTTTGACAGCACAGTTTGTAGTCCTTGATTTCGAACTATGATGCTCTATTGGTGCGTTCAAGTCATATAAAAAAGATCGTATTTAAGAGTTGAACGCACATGAACGCCACCACAAAGTTGTAAATACGACTGGGAAGCTCAGGATTTTATTTAAGCCCCGATGTTTACGCGTTTGAGGCGTGCAAGTGAGAAACGTGGCGGATTACCACAGTATTTATAGTTCTTCATTTTCTGGAAGTAGAGTTTAAAACCCTTGCTGTATTTTTGTGATGGTAATAAAGAGAAGGTACACTGCCATCTTGTTCTGACAAAGTATATATATATATATATATATATATACACACACACACACACACACAATATATATATATATATATATATATATAAAAACACACAGTATAATGTTCCATCTGCCGCCCTGCTCTCTAAGATATCGGGACCAGCCATACAAAAAACAATATCGGCTTACTAGTTAAGAAGAGAAAACAGGAGTGCCGTGAGAACGGCCAGAAGTGACCCGCTGGAGTTGTTTACATGAGGAGGGATGTCCTGACATGTTCTGACACAGTCCAGGATCTCCTCAGCCCCTTTTTAGGATCTTGAAATGGAGAAGAGGAACAACTTGGCACCGCAGCCCTGGATGCCAAACATGTTTTGGGTTCTTGCTTCCCTGAGCTCTCAACATATTCCCACCCAGACGTGTACAAGATCCGCAGAGCTCTACTGTATTCCAGGAAATAACACGACTCCCACATTTTTTTCCCCCTCAGCATTCCCTTCCCTGATAACAGAACATTTTCTATATTCCACCCTGGATTATTCCAGCTTTCAGCATTGCATGGCATTTGGAGAAATGACCTGTCGGCCCAACGCTGACAGATCCAGGAAAGGAACTCAAACTCCCAGAGGGAAATGAGAGAGAATTGAGCAATATGGTGTTTTCTGACCTTTAGAGTGCTACGGATATGAATATTCTTACACAAAAGTACTATGCTACTATCATGGTACTCTTTGAAGCAATACTATAGTATATGAATATGGCAATCATTCAGTACCAAATACCTGTTATGGTCATTTATAGTACAATATATACAGTTCAATCATGACAACTCTCAGAAAGTGAATTAAACAGCATTTATTGATAAGAATGGAATGTACAAAGGCGTTGTCTTGGCGGACTAGATCTGCTACGCTGCTGCTGCTGGCATGAGTGAAGGCTACTGTCAAAACATGCACATAAATACAGGGAATAGCATACAAGCTGCTGCAAGGAAAGCAGGGAGAATCCCAGAGCAGATCTAGGCAGGTGGTGCTGGGGAAGGTGGAGGGCTGGGATAAATCACATGCAGCGCTGCATTGAGCCAGTTCAGGATGGAAATAAAGAGGTTACGTAGATAGAACAAACAGGGGTGTGTTTCCCAAAGCCAAATATGGTCGCAAGTTCCGTCGTTACCTATAGAGTTCAATGGAAATTGCGATCATAGTTGGCCAACAATGCTTTTGGGAAATGCGCCACTGATCGATTGGCCAATTCAGCCGGCTTTAAGAGAACCAATCAGCTGTATGGAATAGTTTCATGACTGAACTATGTATGTAACATAAATAATGCAGGAACAAATGTGTGCGTGTGTGTGTGTGTGTGTGTGTGTGTGTGTTGAGGCAAGTGGTGTGTGTGTATGTGTGTTTGTGTGCAAGCATTTTTTGGTACTCCTACACAGAAAGCCAAACAATAGTATCTGAGCCAACTCAACAGAAATAGGCCAACAGATACACTAATAGAAGTGACAGACAAGCAGATGTGCAATGGAATGCACACAAAAATGTGTGTGTGTGTGTGTGTGTGTGAGGGACATCTTCCTTGAAAGCTGTGCGACTGTGCGTCTGCAGGAAAATATGTGTAAGTATGAATCTGCTTCTAAGGAAACTGTGAGTTGGTGAACATCAAGCGTAGACTGACACAAGCGTAAGACTGACTGCAAACGAAACTGGTGGTCAAACGATTACTTTAAAAAAGTTAACTCTGCAACACATACTTGAGTTTATGCGTCAATTTTAGTTTGGGGTCAGAAAGAGTTTTTTTTTTTTTAAATAAATGAATATGTTTATTCAGCAACAATACGATAAATTGATCAAAAATGACAGTAAAGACATTTATATGGTGATTTCTATTTCAAATAAATGCTGGGGTTTTTTTTTACTTTCTATCATCATAGAATTCCTTGAGCATTAAATCATCATAATATGATGATTTAATGCTCAAGGAATTCTATGATGATAGAAAGTTAAACAAATATTTTTATTTTTAATATTATTAGACTGATTTCTGAAGAATCATGTGACACTGAAGACTTCAGCTCAAGAGTTCAGCTTTGATCACAGGAATAAATTACATTTTAAAAAATGTTCAAATAGAAAAATTTAAAGTTTTTTTTAGTTTGTATTTTTGATCAAATCCATTCAGCATTGGAGAACATAAGAGACTTCTTTTAAAAACATCAGAAACCTTACTGTACATAGTGCACCATGGTAATGCGATTCAGTATTCTCTGAAACATCTTGGAATATTAAAGTACCATGGTATGAAAGGACCATAGCAGTGTAAGGATAATAGCTGGAAAAGTATTTAATTTCTTGAAATAAAAGCAGGTCTCTATGATATTCTGGTCTCTGTATACGGCTCGTGTCTCTCAAAGGGCATTTTTTTATCGGTTTTATTATCTAACAGGTGAAAATTGTAAATCTGATAGTTTATAAAGGAATAAGACACGTCGTATGCGCATAGTAATACTAATAGTGATATTATTAGTAACTGTGGTACTCCAAAATAACTATTTTTAGAACAAGGCACCGTTTAAAGGAGAACTCCGGTCAATTTTAACATTGAGCTCATTTTTTTGTAAATTTGGAGTGCTGTCAATACAGAGAACAACCACAAAAATCGGTGTTGCCTACACCATGTTATCCTCTTTTTAAAATTTGCACCCTGTTGACTTCAATGGGGCAAGTTTTAAACCTGCTTTTAGCCTCTTAACATCCTTGATGTGTCATTACAAGTGCACAGTTCACTTCAGAGTGAACACGGTGAATCTGACTGCAGTAGATGTGAAAGATATGAATAAAAATTAAGTTAATTCGGCCAGCGCTCATACCTGTATTTACATCCTGTTTTCGGTCGAAGTCCACAGTAGTCGATTGTCGAGTTCACGCGTGTGATCTAAGCAACAGTGGAGAACTCGACAATCGACTACTGTGGACTTCGACCGAAAACAGGAAATAAATACAGGTATGTGCGCTGGCCGAATTAACTTCATTTTTATTCATATCTTTCACATCTACTGCAGTCAGATTCACCGTGTTCACTCTGAAGTGAACTGTGCACTTGTAATGACACATCAAGGATGTTAAGAGGCTAAAAGCAGGTTTAAAACTTGCCCCATTGAAGTCAACAGGGTGCACATTTTAAAAAGAGGATAACTCGGTGTAGGCAACACCGATTTTTGTCATTGTTCTCTGTATTGACAGCACTCCAAATTTACAAAAAAATGAGCTCAATGTTAAAATTGACCGGAGTTCTCCTTTAAACTATGATGTAGGACACTAGATGCACACTATCTGACTGTACTTGATAACTTCCTGTAGTTGCCAACTCATTATGCAGTGAGGAAGAAACGCTGGCACATCAGAGATAATTTTAGGTTTTTGAGTGTAATATCTCACTAGTTCATGCAATGTATGCAGAGCATAAAGTGTGAAGGAGTTGTTGCCACTCTTAAATAGTTTTTCAGCGGTTCTCTTCAGCATCATTAGATTAGATAATCCCTTTGCTTGTTTACTGTACAGGCTTCTTGGATTGATTACAGAGAACTTTGACAGTTAATGACATTCTAGATGTTACATTATTAGTTCTTCAGTTCAATGCATTGTTTGGGTTGATTAAACAAGTTTTCTAAAGAACTAGCTCTTAAAAGTCCTTGCTTAAATTTCTGTGTTGAACTGAAAAATGGTGTTTGCCTGTGCAAAACATGCCACTATGATGCCAGGGTGTTGTCAGGCAGTTGCTAAGGTGTTTAAAGTGCATAACTGAGCTAGGCAGTTGCTATGAGAGATCACTAGGTGGTTATTTACTGGCTCAAGTCAAAAGAGCAAACCCAGTCTGGCTCATGTTCCTTTTCAATGCAAGTCTCCTGGATTTTGACCAGTCTCTCCTCAAAAGAAATGGTGTAAGACAAGTAATAAATGGTGTATTGTTGCAGTAGTGACTGTCAGACATTTATTTCCGACAGAAAAAACACGAGTTCCAGTGTGTAACACACTCCCACTTCCAGCCCTCTCACACCCCGACCTGTTCGACCAGCACAACCAGTTTAAAAGGCCTCTCTCTCAACACGCACTGTGTGTGTGTGTGTGTGTGTGTGTGTGTGTGTGTGTGTGCTGTTATAATCAGATGCTGACTAACTTCAGAACCTCTATGGATCATAAATAATGCTTACAGGTGAAATCAAGTGTGACTTGCTGTATAGAGGAACTCAATCTCGTAATCACACATCAATCAGTGGCTTCTGTTCTTCTCTCGATTCCTGTCTTTGCCTCTTTTCTTGTTCTTTGAATTTAAAAGCATGACTAAATGACTCATTAATACGGCAGAAATTTAGAATTATCTTATATAGGCAATGAAGATGGATTCATTATTCACCTTTCATTTAATAACGTTTTCTTTCAGTCCGTATATAGTCACCAT
Source organism: Squalius cephalus (assembly GCF_949319135.1). Classification (NCBI taxonomy): domain Eukaryota; kingdom Metazoa; phylum Chordata; class Actinopteri; order Cypriniformes; family Leuciscidae; genus Squalius; species Squalius cephalus. The sequence goes on from NC_137139.1 coordinate 10,552,399, forward strand.
AATGAGACCGGCCTCAATGGGATACGGAAAACCCTTACAATGTGGAAACCATAGTTTCTGCCAAAATAACAAAATACAACAAAATTATTGTAACATGGTAGCACAATGAAATAAAAAAAACAATAAATAATGTTTTTTAAAGTAGATACAACACCGTGCCATAACCAGGCGCAATGTGATAAAAGTATAAAAGTCAGTCCAAATATGATAATCTGTGTATCCCACTGCAATCCAATCTAAAATTACTGACTGTCCGCACTGTGTATCGCAACTCTTCAGATCTGATTTGTGTGTCAATGCCGCTCTTTAATTTCCAGAATATCTGCATTGGCTTCTATGGCAATGTCGTTGTGTTGGTATGCATGCGCCAAAACATGAAGGGGTCTGCAGTGCATATGTTGTATTATTTGACCATGTGTAGCCGTAACTTCTCCGTTATAGCGTCATTTTATGCTCATACCACACTTTGCAACAACACAACCTTGTAACAACACAACCACAATGACAACGTCTGACGTTTACGCATTACACGGCATGAGAAAGTGACATAAACCACAAGAAATCCCTTTAGAGTGGTCAGACTGAAACGGGTTCCCAGAAATGAATGATTTCAAACCAGAAATGAATGAATCTCGAAATAGATTCGAAAAAGCGCATTTCCATATAAGCTGCGAATGCTCTGCATACCCATGCCATTTGGGGACTTACGAATAAATTGCTATAAATGAACACCATAAATATTATACCTGCCTGCCTGTCTAACTCTGAACGCGCTGATGACGTGTGATGTCTGTAAATACAGCCAGGTAGGACATCAAACCATAGCATTCAGACCGTATGTAATGATTGGACCAACATTTCGTGGTCCTAAGACTTCCACAGAAGATATATGTACACGTTTTAATATTTAGGCCACTTCTATTATTAATTGCTGTCAGGATGTGAAGAGAGTTTCAACCAGAATAACAAAAACATCACAGTCATTATTATAGTCCTCGTCTTTGGTGTGAACGGCCCTTTAGCCAGATTTTGGTAAAGTGGGATAATGTTGGCTTGTCAGTCAGTGCTGCTGAGACACCACTTGACCTTCATGTACGAGTCCAGTCCAAGAACACCAGCTGCACGGTCAGGACGAGTGTGAGCTACACAACAACACACACACACACACTGCTGTTGGCCAGCGATGTCGCCTGAGTCACAGCAGAATGGGAAATGGAGAACAATAGGAGGCAAGCTGTCGCTGTAAATCTGGGAGCCTAGAAAAAGAGCCGGTTTGTGTGTTTGTGAGTGTGTGTGCTGATCTGAAAATAACACCAGCCAGCAAAACAGGAAGTGCAGAACGAGTGACATCTGCTTGTACGGGGTCAAACCCCCCCGCCGTGAGATGTTGATGTTAGGCTGCGTAATTGGCATGTATTCTGGTGTGCTTCTTTTTTAGCTCCGATCATTTCAATGCCCACTTTTGTTTGTTCTGCTCATCTGACAGCAGAGGAGGGGTGATATGTGCTACGAACTTCCTCAGGGCAGGCAAGAGTTCAAGAAGAGAGGGATTTTCTCTTGAAACAAGGAGAACGTTAGCCTGGCAAGCCAGACCTACATCAAGATGTTAGGTCTGGCAACTCACCATAGACACGGCTCAATCCGAGGGGCGGGATAAACGGCTGTCTTTCAAATTCCCTCTGCACGCAATAGGACAGCGCTTCAACCAACCAGAGCGTTTTCCCAACAGCGGAGCTAGTTGATAGATTCAACTTTTGAATCTGGCCGGCAAAACTACAAACACATCTTCCTTTTTTAAGAATGACTTAAGTGCCGTTCTTTGCTCTTTTCTCAAAGAAAAACTTAACTCCAAGTCCTCCAGAGTCGCGGCCAAAGCCGATTTGAAAGACTGTTCGCCAGAAGCAGCAACTCTTTGTTTTCAAGTAGCAGGGAACCGTTGCAACGCCATCATGTTAAGCCCGCCCCTCCTACTCTATACGCGATGTGATTGGCCTGACCCAATTTAGGTTTTTACAGCTCCGAAAGTCAACGGAGAGTTGCTAGACTACCCTGGCTGCAAAATACATTTTTCTGCCGCTAGGGTGCGTCTAGATTTCTAGGCTAGGAGAACGTTGGATTCTTGAAGGGTCTGATTTGATATGGTAATTGACATGGTTTCATAGAAGTGAAAGTGGTCATCGTTTGATGTGTGTGTGCTGGCTAGTTCATCCATGGCATCAGTTTTGTGTGTGAAAGGGTTGTGGTGTGTGTGTGTGTCTAAAACCTTACGAAAAACCTGACCTGTCAGAGCATCATGCGAGTGCGTGCACTTCAAAGAGATTGAAAACAAGCTCTGACTGCTATGTAGTCTATCATCAGCCTTAGGAGTGTGTTGAGTGACCACACACACACACACACACAGCTGAGTTATGGGCCTCTAGAGATATCTACAAAGCTTTCAGGTTGTATGTTCATTATCAGTGGAGATTAAACTCTAAGTGTTCCTTCTTCACTAAACTGCACACTGATGACTTGCAGCCAACATGGCATTTAAATCTCATTTAAAGGACTAATACGAGTTGATCAGTTCGACTTAAATTACTCAAATGCTTATTTAGCTATAAGAAAATGCTGGTTAACCAGCAGCCAGTAAGTAAAATTGTGTGGTAGTAATGACTCTTGACCTTCATTTGGTTTTAAAATGAGCAGTAACCAACAATCGTGAAAAAATATTGGTACACTTTACTTAAATCACTTATATATAATGCATTATATAAACATATATTCAATGCATTGATTTTACCTTGTAATGCACATTATTATGCATTTTAAGGTCATAAAATATATTTGTAACCACAATTACAATATACTCATCTGTTCATTGTTCAACAAACAATTTCGAATGTAAGGAATCTGCAAATATTATAAAGCATTTTAACTTTGGTTCCAATTTTCTATGAAAAGATATAATGCATTACAACGAACATAATGAATACATTTATATTATAAGTTTGTACTATACATAAAGGCCTTAAGTAAAGTGTAACCAATATATTTATTGTAATTCAAGGAGGAAATCAAGTGTTTAGCGTTAAACTGTCTGTCAAACGGGGGATATTATTTATAATTATTTATATATACACTATTATACTAATTCTTTTTTCAGTTTTGAAGAAGTTTTATTAATTTTGTTCTGCTAAACTCATTATAATGATTTCTATTAATCTTTATTTTATGTTTATTTAAGTTGTTTTTCGCTTTAACTTATATTATTTCAGTTAGTTGTGTAGGCAAAATTACTATTACTACTTTTCATTTACATTTTTTAAGTTTTATTTCATTTCAATTAATGAAAACAATATCAGTCTTAGTTTTAGATTAAAATACAACACTGTTGAAAACCTGTTTAAAACAATCATTATTTTCAAATTAATTTTTTACAACCATTTTTTTAATAACCCCAGACAACCATGTTGTTGACCTGTTCCTCAGTCTGGAAAAGTGTTCAATTGGCTTTTAGCAGCAGGGATATGAGGCTTGTTTTACACACATATTTCAGGAAAATGTGTGTAATTATATTGTAATTTGGTGTTACATGCACATGAATCACAAGGCAGTTGTTTATCAATGAAATATCAAAAAAGTGTAAAACCAAGTTACAACATTAGAAACAACAACGCAAATGTTTTATTGCTAAGAAATGATGATTAGATAATGTAAGTGTTTTATTTTTACAAAATAATCAACAAAATTATTGTCTGAGGTAACAGTCCGTGGGTCACAGAGTGTTTAACACATAATATTTCTTGGATAAACTGCCTGAGAAAAGTGCCTGTGAGTGTCTATTCTCATGTCATAGCTCTGACCTCTGTTATGCCATCCATATCTCCTCAGATCCCGGAGATGAAAGCTCTCTCAGTGTGTGTGTGTGTGTGTGTGTGTGTGTGTGTGTTTGGAGGTTCAGAGAGAGCTGGGGGGTATGGGAGTGGGGAGCTGATCTGAAAACCTGACACTCCTGAGAAAGTAACTCAAGAGGCCTCCGGTCAGCCGCCAATGGAGCAAGAACCGTCCGAGAGGGCAAACGAGGGTGTGTGTTAGTTTATGCGCAATGGCGTTCATTTATTAGATGGCAGAGTTGGGTCTTTGTTGTGTTGAACTACACCACTGGTTACTGAACTGAGATGCTATTTTAGATTTGTTTACACACACACACACGTTTGTCAACTGGATGCCCTCCATGAAACTGATTTGCTTAATCGCCGGTCTGTTTATAGTAACACATAGTAAGATGCATTTAAAATGTTTGGACTGCAATGGAAATGTGTGTTGGGAATTCAGACTCTCGCATGATCTCACCTTACAATAAATTATCATTCAAGATCAAGTTTGTGTCATTAAACCTCGTCTGCCACTGTATAATTTACCATGCTTTAGCTCTGTCCTGACAGTAGTCAGTCTGAAAGAGAAAACTGACAGAAAACATAAAGACTTTAAGCTAATGTTCACTATAGCGCCACTTGGGCATGTAATGCGTGCTTGTATTGCATTATGAGCTCCATTCTGACCGATTTCAATGAACATATTGAGCTTGAGGAGCTATAGATGTGCAATGCCGGGTTCAGACTACATGATTTAAGCCCGGGTTCGGCACAATCCATTTGATGTAGGGTGTCGTGGATATTCGTAAACTACAATGGGCGCCAGGACGCAAGAACCGATAGTTTTATCTTGTATAGTCCACAACATGTTCTGTCACATCTGTGGCGTTGACCAATAGGAGCACAGAAGCTCTTCCGTACACAGCTTTCAAACATGATTAAATGAAAGCGAGACAATGGTATATTGACGCTGCAAGGTAGAATTATGCAATGGAGGAAAGGTTGGCATCAATACTCCAGCTTTTCTGATGTTTCCTTGAGGGACGACCACGACGGAGTGAAAAAAGATAAATGCTGGCGAATGATAGCGTAGGCGCTTCAGCAACCCGGTGAGTGCTGGAATTAGCATTATGCTAGTACAAACATTGTTTGTTTACGCTCTTGTTTCCAGAAGTCAGTCCTAGCTCCACCTCCTCGATGACATCACGCACATCGTTAAAGACGGCAAGCGATGATTGGTCGGGAAGAAACATGTAGTCTGACACAGTGAATATCGTAATAGACAAAAATATTGTGTAGTCTGACTGAACCAGACTTTATTCAGGGAACTAGCTGTAAACATTAGGGATGGGATAAAAATGTTTTCTCCGATGCATTGTGATTCTCTCATCAATTTAATAAAAATGTAAAAAAGTCTGTAAACTCATTAAATAATAATAATAAAAATGTAGATCAAGAACTGTTTTAGAATCGGATCGTGATTCCCAGAAACTGAATCGGATGAAATCGTGACGTGCCTAAAGATTCTCACCCCTAATAAACATACCGTTAGCTAGTTTACCTAACTCTCTGCAATCGCTTGCTCCGCCATGACCACATCTGACTTGAAAGAGAAAACTGACCATAATAGTAGAGTAAAAGAAGAAAATATATCCTGATATAGCGCCCCTTGTGGCAAGACTGAGAATGAACATGCACTACAAAGCAAAACCTTCATGTGCTTGCACTGAGCACATGTTGCAGGCCTAAGATTCATTCTCTGCTGGTGTAACCATACAATTATTGACTGGAAATACAGAACAAGTAAGACTTACAGAGAAACACAGGACGAGACGCTCAAAGTAACCTGATAGTGGCACACCCGATTCTGACACAGCTCAGAGTTTGTACACACGCACAATATGTAATGTGAATGTGAGTGCTTTAACATGCTCTGCAATGTTCTGGACTATGCAAATACTTTGGTATGTTCATAAACCTGTTTTCTGGACTATGCAAATACTTTGGTATGTTCATAAACCCAAAAATTGAGTCATATATATATATATATAGACACTGAATGTGCAAGAGATGGCACAGAGTTTGTTTTTATAACTGTGTGAAAACACACTATATGTATGAATTTGCTGCACATGTGAGGACATTTGGTCCTCCTCAGTATTTGAAATGCTTTATTGGATTTTGCTTCAAATCTAATAATGTCAACAGGTTTGTGTGAGGTTAGATTTATGGGTAGGTTTTACTAAATATCTCAGTATGAAAAGCATTGCATTGAAGTCTATCTCTGTGTGTGTGTGTGTGTGTGTGTGTGTCAGGTGTGGAACATAAGCTGATGTATAATGCATCCTGAGTATAATATTCCCAGACTGTCCCGACCCAAGTTTCCAAAACTGCTCATGTTCTCTGTCCGATGACCCCTGAGCACCCCCACTTAAACATTCATCAGCAACACGAGCTTCAAAACACCTCAGCGCAAAAGATCTGCTTCTCTGCTGTTTCGCTCAGCCAGAACGATAACAATTAACAACTGACCAATGCGAGTCATTCACATTCACTGAATCATTCATGCTTGAAGTCCTACCAGACAGCTCTTCAGAGACCAGAACAAGAACATTACGTCCCATCTATGCTGACAAGGTGTGTCAAAAACTAAAATGCTAAGGTTATAATCAAGGCAAACACAGTAGCTCAAGCGTATTAGTTTTGTCACGTCACTCGTCAAAACGTTTTTTTTTTTTGGGGGGGGGGGGGGACCACTTTCCATTGTTTTCCTATCTAAACGTGCGTTCATTGGCTGTCAAACAGCTGTCTTTGATCATTACACTCGTGTCCCGCGTCTTCTGCAGCATCTCGATCATGACGCGGTATTTTAAAAACATGGTGCTCAAATAAAATAAATTTATAAACTTTTTAAAAACGGATTTCGAGACTTTTCGGGAAAAAAAAATCCACTGCTCGCGTCTCACATTTTGAAAACGCGAAAACATGTTCAGTTCTGTGGCTGTTTCCTGATCGCTAATTGTTAATCGATACTCATTTATAGACCAAAGCACATTTACTGCTTATCGACGGATCTGAAACAGTTTGCACTACACAAAACAGAGATACTCACACTGAGAGACGCAACTTACATTGGATTCCACTAGAACTTGGCGTTAGCATGCTGCTAAGCGAGCAATGTGATATTTTAATAAGCACACATATTGGTAAAAACAGATTTGTATTATTTTTGCTGACACTTCTAAGTATTGCATGAAATATTGAGGAAAACGTCTTTAAAATATGCTTATAATTAATATTTCACCTTCATCTTGGTTTGTTGAACACTGCATTCTCTCCTCACTTCATGTCTGTATTGTATTTTTATGTCAAATAAGGGCAGAAATATATGGCCTTTTATGGAAGCTTGTTTCTGCTACTTAATAAAAAAAAAAAAGTGTGAATTTGGAGTCTTTTGCAGCTTTTTTTCTTGCAATTGCAAGTTTATAATTATTAATTCCGACTTTTTTTCTTGCAATTGTTATTTCTCTTAATTGCGAGTTTATATCTCACAAGTATGGGGGAAAAGAATTTCAAGAAAAATAGAAAAGTCGCAATTATCTTTTGTATTTTTTTTTTATTCCATGGCAGAAACAAGCTTCCGTAAAATGTCAACAACAAAAAAAACTTTTAAAATATGAAATAACTTTGAAAAATGCTTTTGCTCACATTAAATTGCAGTCTGAAAGCTCATGCTTTGCAACAAATTACAGTGTTAAAAAGGAACAAAAATACAAATAGCATGAGTCAGTGTAAAGAAAAATACAGACAGGGTTTATGTAAGTCCAAGGCACACTAACAAAAACTTTGCATGGTCTGGTCACCATGCAGTGAATAAAAAATATGGTAATCCAGTGGAGGAGGAACAGACAGTCCTCACTGGATGTTTCAGATGCCTCATGCATGCACTGTGAAAAGATGCACCAGAAAAAAAACAAAACATCATTTCAAATACAAAAAGGAAAAGAAGTAAAAGGGCATGACTGTAAAGAAGACATGCATGGAATGCAGAACACACATTCTTAAAAGGTGCTTTTGTTTTTCTTACACTCTTAAAAATAAATGTTCCAAGGGTTTTATTTATTTTTTTGCACCGATGCCATAGTAGAAACATTCTGGTTTCCCACAGAACCTTTTAGTGAAGAGTCCTTTTCTCAGCGTGAGGAATATTTTGGGGTGTGTTCACGGGTTTGGTTCAGATCTGCTGCGAGGAGACGCGGTTCTGATCCTGTAGTGAAGTGTGATGGGCAACATCACGACTATGACGAGAAAATACAAGCATGCATGAGCATTCGATCCTTTTTAAAGTCACATCTTGTGACATTATATCCTGTTTTTGGTTCGTTTACATGTCTTTGGTCCGTTTATATTTCAGTCAAACCGCATCAGAGTTAAAACGAATCAATTAAAAGGAACTCTGGTGCGATTGCTCTGTTAGTGCGGTTCATTTGATGAAGTGTGAACGCTGCCATCTGAACCCTGGTGCATCAAACAAGCGGACCGAGACGCTGAAAAGATGAGTCTCGTTCTTCCGAACGAACTCTGGTGCGGTTCGAATGAAATATGAACGCAACACGAACTAAAGACATTTAAACGAACCAAAAACATGACATGATGTCACAAGATGCGACCCTAAAAAGGACCGAATGCTCAAGAATACCTGTTTTTCTCATCATAGTCGTGATGTTGCCCATCACAGGTCAGTACAGGATCAGAACCGGGTCTCCTCACTGCAGATCTTCATTTGTGTGTGTGACGGAGGGATTCCTGACGCTGTTTTCACTCCTTTACACGTTCTCAGCTGCATCATATATAGGCTACGCACATACGACTGCATTTAGCCCAGTAAAGCTTTGTTTTGGATGTTTGACCAATTCCATCACAAAATACATCATAAAAGCATTTTTTTGTATCTGTAGGCAGCCAGGGTAGTCTAGCAACTCTCCGTTGACTTTCGGAGCTGTAAAAACCTAAATTGGTTCAGGCCAATCACATCGCGTATAGAGTAAGCGGGGCGGGCTTAACATGATGACGACAGAGTTGCGACGGTTCCCTGCTACTTGAAAACAAAGAAGAGTTGCTTCTGGCGAACAGTCTTTCGAATCGGCTTTGGCCGCGACTCTGGAGGACTTGGAGTTAAGTTTTTCTTTGAGAAAAGAGCAAAGAACGGCACTTAAGTCATTCTTAAAAAAGGAAGATGTGTTCAGAGTTTTGCCGGCCAGATTCAAAAGTTGAATCTATCAACTAACGTAAGCTCCGCTGTTGGGAAAACGCTCTGGTTGGTTGAAGCGCTGTCCTATTGCGTGCCGAGGGAATTTGAAAGACAGCCGTTTATCCCGCCCCTCGGATTGAGCCGTGTCTATGGAGAGTTGCCAGACCTAACATCTTGATGTAGGTCTGGCTTGCCAGGCTAACAGTGAACGCTAAGCGAACTAGAGCTAAATGTATCATTTTCTATTTTTGGTCCGGACCAAAAGAATCAAGAGAACCAAGAGAATCGAACTACAAGTGTGAACACACCCTTAATGACCTTTTCTCAGTATAAAGAACCTTTTGTGGACTAGAAAGGTCCCATTGATGTTAGTAGAGAACCTTTATTCTGAAAGTCCCCCTGAGCTGAAAATCAAGCTTTTAATGTTGTTTATATGTGGTGTTTTTAATATGCTTTAAGACAAACCATGTGCAAATTCATAAGTCGACACCATTGCTGAGTATTTTCTCCTTAAAACTGCAGTGAACCAAAGACAGTCTCAAAAACACAGTTTGAAATCGCTGGTGTTTCTGACGTCACAAACTACCTTGTAACCAATCAGATCAACGTGTGATCGTCAACCAGTGGATCTCTGAGCTGAGTGAGTGAGTGGAGGCGGGGCTCATTTGCATATTCATAGAATCGTGTATAATAAATGAGGCAAGGGTGTAGAGTTACATTCAAGCTATTTTAAGGCATGTTTTCTTTCAAGATTTTTTTGTCATTTTGATGATCAAAGATGACTTTTAAGGGATAAAATGATTGACTACAGGGGGACTTTAAGAATGCACTCTGGAGTCTGGTAGTTCATCTGGTGACTATCTCTCTCTTTTTTTGAGTTTTCTGTCTGCTTGTCTAATAACTACCCACACTACAAGTGCTGCAAATAAGTGTCTGAGGCCCCAGAGGCCAACAACACACAGAACAAGGGGAGGTTTAATCAACAACAGAGGAGACCTCAGCCATTTTAATTAGCCACACACACACACACACACACTGACTCCCCTGGGCACACTGGCGATAGGGCCTGGATTGTTTGGTTTCCTGTTCGACTGAGGAAACACTGGTGATTACAGCTCCAGCCATGGCTACCTCAAAAACAATCTGCAGTTTTATATAAATAGCCAGAGGATGAAGTCCGTTTTTGCACTCTTAAGCAACACTTCTCTCTCTTTTTTCGTTCTCTTTCTTTCTCTGAACTATAATTAGTCAGTACTGTTGCTCCCACTGGTTGCATTTGGTCAGCAACAACATCCTCTTTCACATATTACCCCTGTATGTGTCTTGCTCTTTCATTCTGGCTCTTTTCTTCTCACACGTTTAACATTGCGCTGGTTTCGAAGCCAAGGGTGCTCGGGGCCATCCCATAAACACACACACACACACACACACACACACACAAAAAAGAGAGAGAGTTAGAGCTGCTAGTTACCATAGAGACCTTTCTGCGTACATGGAAGCCGTATAAAAGTGCAACAATGAGAGTGAGTGAGGTGTTGGTTACGAGTGCAAAACGTACAACAGAGGAGAGACAAAAAGAGTGAGCGAGACTCTTCCTGTTTGCTCTCTTCGTTTCCTGTTCGTGACTTCTTGTGTGCGGCTATTTTTGTTGCTGCCAGTTTCTATTGAGGTAGAAGAAAACAGTTCATGTTTCAAGGCCGAAATGCTCACAAAGCTACATGTTAGCATAGCCACGCGCTAGCATACCTTCAAAATAACAGCTTACTCTGTTGCTAACACACACAAAACGCATTTCAAACGTATTTCCTCCAAGTGTTTGTTCAGAGAATAGGCAAGCATTGTAAAACAAAACTGTTTTAGCAAGCTAGCTATAGTGCTATAACCGAACATTCAGTGCTTCACATCCAGCAAAGAAGCAGAGCTTATACCGTAACTGGACTCTTTTCAACAAAGTAAAGCAAGACAAATGGAAGGGCTATTTCTGTCCGTCTCATGTGGCCATTCAGAAAAAACAAAGCCTCCGATATGTCGCAAAAGCCCCATGGTGCGAAGAGTTCACGGTCGCGTAATGGCTAACTTAGCCTAGCGTCTGATTAGCCCTGAGGGTTTAGACCCTAATCAGGGAGTAGAGATGGAAAAACTAGTTAAGCATGAATCACATGAAGGTCTGTTTTTCCGTTCATATTGCCGAGCTCCCAAACCTCTGATAACATATGCAGGGGTCCAAAAGTCTGAGACCACTCGTCAAAGTGCATTCTTCATAAGAGGTTCAATACTACATTTTCATTGTGGACTTTTGCCATATCTACTATTGATAATGTATACGTGCGTATCAGGTTTAGCATTCTGCAGAAGCCTAATCTTCAGTTTTCCTCATTCCTTGCACTTGCAAAGTGAATAAACTTTCCAAAGTGTCTGTGAGAAACGTTGACATTTGAATAGGCCTCACGTTCTTGCTCTCTATTTTACTGTTGCTAAATCGACCTTGTGCAAGACAGGATCTCCAATTTTAGAAACATTTGACCGCATTCACATACACCCTCTCGCTGCGTTCTTCGCTCGCTCCTAATCTCACCATCTGCTTTCCTTTCTTTATCTCGCTATCTATCACTCCTGTCCTGATATTTCCCATTCCTCCTGCTCAGAGAAACCTAATGTGACATGATTCAAACCTTTACAGTCTATTCTCGCTCTCTCTCTATATATATAGACACAGTATGTATATCTTTATATATATTTTTCACACACACATAGGCTCTCTTTTTAACTCTGTGCACCACAGAAATAACACTCACTATTGATTACAATAGAGTTTAACTTTAGCAAGTTACCAAAATAACAACTCGGCATTCTAATAAACAATAAAAAACACACACACACATAAATATCGGGCAAAACAGTCTACACTCTAAAAAACGCTGGGTTGTTTCAACCCATGTTTGGGTCAAATATATGGATAAACCTAAAGGTTGGGTTTGTCCACATAAACATGGGTTGAAACAACCCAGCGTTTTTCGAGTGTATTTTTCGTTAGATGCATTCATTATTCTAGCATTATGTGAAAAACCCCATGTGAAAAAGAAGTGTGGTTAATCGTATTGAATGTGCAGTTTGATGTGAATCTTAACTAAATATATATTTTTATAAAGTTTCGTAACACATTTAAGTAGACTTCTAAAAAGTGCACTTTATAATAATGTCAAATTAAAGGTTTTATGTTAAAGTACATTTAAAATCGTTACGTTCTATTAATCTTTTGTATTTATGTGTTGACTAACAAATACTAAAGCACATGTGAAGTCATTTTAACTGTAGGGTGTTATTCAATATTATATATATAATATGAACTAAAATTGCAGCTTCATAATTATAAATGTGTAATAACAAATGTATTTAAATACATGACATACAAGTTTCAATAGAAGTGACATTAAAGTATATTGTAGTTTACCATAAATTCTTGTCAGTGCATTCAGCAGTAACTTTAACCATATTTCAAAGACAATAGAAGTAATTATGAAATTGCATATAAATATACACTTAAGTCCTATTAAAGTGGGACTTTAATAGTATATCATACACTTTCATTTAATTGCAAATATCATGCAATTAAGTGTCTGAAAACACTGCATTCGGTTCACACTGTAGTCAGTTCTTTTAAAGTATATTATTTCCATAATAAGTGCTCTTTTTAAAAGTATGCTAAAGTGGACTTATTTTTCACAGAGGTACTTTTGAAGTCTTAAAATACTGCCTATATACAGACACCAGCTCACGTTTTGTAACAGAGCAACAATATCTCTTCCTCTATTTATTAATAATGCATATTAAATGGTCAGCTGAATATAGGATTGTAATGGATTATGTTTAAGTATCAACTAATATAGAGATTCATACGTGTGTTTTCATCCTGAGTGTTCCTGCAGAGTCCACAGCTGTCTGAGCTATTCAGACCCGTTGCTTCCGCGGCAGCTGCTCGGGACGCTCGTCGTGTGTGAGTGTGTGTGTGTGTGTGTGTGTGTGCTATTCTTACATTTATAGCTGGTCGCAAATACTTGAGCATCTGCAGATACACAAGGCATGTGTATTCCTGTCAACAAGAAGATGATGGCTTGTACGGGAGGAAGAGTGGATGGATTATTCAAGCTCCCGCTCAGTGATTCCCTTTCAGTAGCGGAGAACGTTTCCACTCAATCCCAGACTTTTAACAATGCCAGTGTGTTATTCTGGGATGACGGCCAGTCCACACGTAATTTAACTCAGATTAGCTCAACTCAAAACAAATGTGAAACAACAAAACGGTGTATGACGGTAATATCAAAGGCTGTCTGTTATTGGTCTGGTGAATGTGTAAGGGAATGTGGTTAGAAGATTTCGGCTGGAGGAACCATTTTAAGGTTCAGACAATTGATTATTTAAAAAAAAAAGTTATTTCTTTAAGTATCAAATTTGTCTCAGATTTTCTCAGATATTCCTAAAATAGACAAAAATGAGATAATTGTTTACAGAGCTATAAAATGTATATGGTTTAGTTAGATCAGATCATTTGTCCTCTTCTGAAACTCTAACGGAGATGCGTGTGAGACAGAAACATCTGGGAAACAGGTGACTGTTGATCTCGTCGCTGTCTATGAGAAAGACAGATATCTAGATCTTAATCCATTCTAAATCTGATCATATTTTCATCCAGATAATATTCTTTAACTACATCTATTAAAAAACTCAAAAAAAAATGTGTTCATTGAAATAAAGCTGAAATAAAATAAAATATCATATAAATATTAGACGAAAACTTTATTAAAAAAAAACTTAAATTAAAATAAGAAATGTTGCTTGCTATGGGCAACTAATTGAAATAAATAAGTTTAAGTTGAATTACTAAAATTTTAAAAAAATAAAATAATTAAGGCTAAATAGAAATATTTAAATAATCTTAATAAATGCCAAAAGCACAACACCAAACAAACTTACTAAAATTAAGATTAAAACTGAAAATGTAAAAAAAGAAGAAATTGTAAAAAAAAAGCTAATGCATAATTTATCATTATTATGCATTAGCTTTTATTTTTACATTTTCAGTTTTAACCTTAATTTTAGTTTTAGTAATTTTGTTTTGTGTTGTGCTTTTGCTATTTATTAAGATTATTTAAATATCTCTATTTAGCCTTAATTTATTTTTGTCTCAATTTTAGTTTCAGTAATTTTAGTAATTCAACTTAAACTTATTTATTTCAACTAGTTGCCCTATAATATAATTATAGTATATAAATAATACTAAAATAACACTAAAGCACGTGCAGTCACACAACTCTCAAGATAATTCAAAATCAACATTTTTATTATTTTTCAGTTCTCTCTAAAGACTGCTGACTTCTTGTTACTCGATGTGGCTTCTAACCCAAGTGTGTTACAACATGACTGAAAAGACATAAGCAGATTGTGGAGTCATGCTAGTCAGCTGATGCGACTACACATCATCAGGAGTGTGTGTGTGTGTGTGTGTGTGTGTGTGTGTGTGTGTGTGTGTGTTTTACAGGTAGCTACTGCATTTTATCAGAAAGAGTAACTGCCTTACCAGGGCAATGAGAGGAATGTGTCTGATGTTGAAAAGATAGCATGATAGAGGAGAAAGGGCAGGAGTAAAGGAGCGTTGCCTCGGGCTGGGGTCACATCTGTGTGTGTGAGATGGGTTGAAAGGTATGTCCCACTAATGAAGAGAATACTAAAGCCTGAAAAAGTGTGTGAATATAAACGCTTCTGGCTACGCAAGCTCAATGTTTACATCTGCTTCCCTGAATAGCAATTCTAGTTAAGCTTGATTTCACGTTTCTAGAAAAGAAAACAATTCACAGCGCAGCACAAGTACGCGTTGCATTCTCAGAGTTGCCACAAGGAGCGCTGTAATGACACATATTGCTTAAAGTTAACGTAAAATAATCATATTTATTTCCTTAACATAGTTGACCAGGGGTGTGTTTTCCAAATGCATCGTTAGCCAACTATGGTCGCAAGTTCTGTCGTTATCAGAATATTTCAAAGAGTCTGTGTTTCGCGAACGTGCTGTAGTCCGTAAGATCGAGCCTATGATTGAATCTGAGAATAGAGCAAAACAAATGAGAAATAGTGCTCAGATTCAGTGCACTTTATTCCAAAACAACAATCATTTTGTCTTTGTATCTATAATCAAAATTGAATAACTTGCGACAGCTTTGAAATGGCTTTTTCTTCAGTTGACATCACCATGGCAACTTAATTATCATAAAAAAAAAAAAAAGTCTTTCCTTTTTCACTTGGAGATATCTCTCACGGACGTACCATTGAGTTACGGACAGTTAAAGGCGACTGCATCGCCCCCTAGAGTATGGAGGTTTGTTACTGCCGCAATGACACGTTGACCAATCATTCACGTTTGCATATTAATCTGACCTACGCAAGTGTGTTCGGTGCATTACAGCATAATTGGATTGTACTTCTGCTCTTGGTATGGTCACAGCGCAAACCATTTTTGAGAGAGACATGCACGGAGGAGGTTACGTCTACCCGCAATTTACTGCACACTCAAAATGGCGCCACTCAACAGTGTAATTCAGTGTTTGAACTCCAACAACTCTCAAGTGGACACAAAAATGCACATAATGACACCTCTCCACGCAGATTTCCCTCTTTCCTCTTAGCCCTTCACTCCCTCTCGCCCTTCCTCAGCTATCCGTTCCCTTTCCATGGATTCCTTTTTATTTAACAACCATTCTGGGAAAGCATTCGCCAGGAACACATCTCATACATATGCAGCCTCACGGACTTCTGTCTGAGCCTCCGACAATGAAGGAGGACATTAACATTCCCTGTAACCTCAAATACACACACACACACAAACCGACTCACACTGGCTCACTGAGCTCTTTTTGTGCTGTGCGCTCTAACAAATGAGCACCTTTGTGTCCGAACACTTCCTTGTCTCCAAACATTCAGGGGGTCAAACACAACGTTCTGATCCTCACAGACCTCGGTTGAACTTGCTTCTAAAAACAGCAGGCCGGTGTGGGCTGCTCTGGGAAAACAGGATTAGTTCATTCCCAGCGACTCCAGAAAGCTGGCTTCAGCCAACACAGTTTTTAGAAGTAGATAATAACCAATAGGGTTTGTATATTTACTAAGTGCTCCAGAAAAGTTATCGACTAGTTACCTGATGTAAATGAAATGACGGCCAGCTGGAGAACACGTCCCATTCTGTGTCTCAGTTTCACTTTTATTATCTTTAACTGGTCACATTGCAATCAATAGTGGCACAACTAACTGACAAGTTGGAGGAACAATCCTTTACTAAGCAAGACATGTATTTATTTTCCCTCCTGCTGTGCAATGGAAGTCACATGGTGCAAAACTAGTCAACACAAGCTCAAACCTCAAATAGTGGTACAACTAACTGATTAGTTAACTAGCCAGTGCAACTATTTGCTAACCAAAAAAACGTAGATTTCTTCCAGTTGCTGTCGTCAAGAACAAATGCAACAGGAGTCAAGCGATCCACTGCTAGTCGAAAAAGGCCTATAACATCTAATAGTTGCAGAACTATTAGATTAGTTAATTAGTCAGTGCAACAATTTACAAACAAACACAAATGCATTTTCTATCACCATACAGAACAAAGACAAAAGAAGTCATGTGACTAGGTCTACAACATCAAATAGTGGTAGAACTAATCAGATAGTGAACTAGTCAGCGCAAACCCTACTAAACAGGAATCTCAATTTTCCTCCCAATATAGAGCAAACACAGTAACGTCACATGGTCCCCAACTAGTCGACTCTGGCTCAAAACACGAAACTGCTCGTGAATTTACGAACCAAAAACTGGAATTTCTTCCAGCTGCCGCCATATAGAATAAATGCAACTTGAGTCAAGTGAACTACAGCTAGTCAACACATCCCAAAACAGCTAAAAGTTGCAGAATTAATAGATTGGTTAATAAGTCAGTGCAACAATTTACAAACAAACAAAAATGTATTTTCTTCCAGCTGTCGCCATATAGAACAAGGACAAAAGAAGTCATGTAGTGCATGGACTAGACAATACAGGTCTAAAGCATAACTACTATTTAATTACTTAACTAGTCAGTGCAACAGTTCACTAATTAAAAACTGGAATTTCTTCCAGCTGCCGCCATAGAGAACAAATGCAACTTGAGTCAAGTGATTTACATAGTCAACGCTGGCTCAAAATATCATGTGGTGCATGACTAGTCAATACAGGTCTAAAACATCAAATAGTGGTAGCATTAATCAGATTAGAACTAGTCAGCGCAAACCCTACAAAACAGGAAACTCAATTGTCCTCCCAATATAGAGCAAACACAGTTACATCACATGGTCCCTAACTAGTCGACGCTGGCTCAAAACATGAAACTTCTAGCTGTTGTCATGTAGAACAAGCACAATGCAATCATGACTAATCAACACAGGCTCAAAGCATTGAGTAACTGAACAGTCTACTAGTTTGTAAAATCTCTACTTATCTACAAATGGAATTAAGCCGAAACTATAACCCAGACAGCAACATAGCATCGGCCCAGATCCGGCCCACATCTGGAACGGCTGGAATCCACATGCACCAGATGTGGCCCGGATCTGGGCCGACACTGTTGCTGTCTACACCTGCAATTGGGAAACAACGCAAAAACCTTCAAATCTTTGATATTGGCGAGAAGATAGTCCACGGTACGAGTTACCTCACGTAGAAGAACTGAAAAATCACACTCAAAATCAAAGATGTTTCAGAAGCCGGCACTGTGACATCCTGGATGAATCACGAAGGGCTCAGATTTACTTGTACGAAAGCAAACGCAACCTTGCTCATCAGTGCACCACATCACTTCAATGTCAGCGCCACTATCACGCAGCTTTTGTCTGGACCCTGCGAGTGATATTTGTACATGTTAAGAGTTAACTTGTGCCTTGAAGCTGTTAGTGTCTTTTTCCCCCTCGTCTGAGCGGTGATGACAGCCGCAGCGGTGAAGGAGGCTGGTGTCAGCTGACCCCGCTTTCAGCCAGTAACAGGAAATGTGATCTTTACTGCAGCTCCCTGAAAAACAATCTCGCTATTGTCAGCTCTCCTGTCCCTCTGCCCCTCACGGGGGAGGGATGCAAAAACTACCTCACAATGAACATCTTCCCATCATTCCTGTCAGCTAACACATAACCCTGGACATTTATGTTGCCCCACAGGTACATCAATTTCAATGAACTGGGATGGTACACTGTAAAAATAAAAACATGCAGTTGTTACCTTAAGGAGATAGTTATACCTGACAGTGATTTTTGTTGGTATGACCTAACATAGTCAGGTTGATTTAGTCATTTTAAACAAAACTAAAAATTTAAGTACAATCAACTTGGATTGTTTAAGTCATTTCAACTTAAATTGCATTAAACTGACTTGAAAAAATGTGATGAGTTAAAGCAATGTAAAACATATGTTGTTATAACTTATTGATCATAATTGTGGTAACACTTTACAATAAGGTTCATTGGTTAACATTATTAACTACATTAGTTAACATGAACAATACTTCTACAGCATTTTATTAATCTTAGGTAATATTCATTTCAACATTTACTAATACATTATTAAAATCAATTTGTTAACATTAGTTAATGCACAGAGAACTAACATGAACAAACAATGAACAGCTGGAGTTTTATTAACTAACATTAACAAAGATTAATAAATACTGTAACAAATGTATTGTTCATTGTTAGTTAATGCTAATGTTAACTAATGAACCTTATAGTAAAGTGTCACCATAATCTTTTACAGTGAACTTTGGGTCCTGAAAACCAGCAGATAAAATTCAATAAACTGTGAATCACACTGGTTTAGTGCTTTAAGTGTATGCAGGTGAATTATGTTATATGGTTATTACATTACTGAGAGAGAATTTCTAAGGCATTAAGATGCACTAAAGCTTTAGGGGAAGTTGTATGTACATGTCAAAACCACAGATGTCTTCAAAAAACGCTCTAGAGGAATTCACTCATGAGATAGTTTACACAAACTGTGGTTTAGTTACTGAACGCAGTGTGATTAGGCACACTAGCTCAGTCGCATTCCCCAAAATCATCTGTAATATAAACTCACGAACGACATAAATGGAGGGAAAGACAAAAGCCCGGCACTTCTACAACAGAGCGTTCACGAGCGGCCCGTGGGGCCCGGTTACAGATGAACAAAAGAGCGGGAGCGGTGTCGGATCCCTGAAACTTTATCCCCGCGCCACCGGCCATGACCTCATCGTGTTGTTTTCCCCGCAAACGCTCGGCCCGCTGTGGCGCGCGCAACTCGAGCCGGCATCGCTTCCAGCAATAGGCCTATCTGATGCCAAGCAATATCAAGTGCATAGAGCATTTCTGTTTGTTTACACTACCATCCGCTGAGTCACAACTAGTTATAGATGTAAGATAATAATTGTAACTTTCGTGCCAGTCGCTTATTACAATATGACATAATGGTAAATCCGTTCAGTGAACGTGATCAATTTATTGAATTATTTATTAGTTGGAGATATCAGTGTGTTGGGTTAAATGTCTCAGTCATTGGCATGAATTAATAATTAATTCTCATGTTCTGTTGAGATTTGCTTTACTGTCTTGATGGGGTCCCATAAACATGATATAAGAGTTAAAATAATAGGTTAAATTTGAATTTCAGATTAGTAAGATTATGAAAAGCATTTAGTATCTGACTATAATCTGATTACACTTCCATTCACAAAAGTTTGGGGTCTTTTTAATGTTTTTGAAAGGAGTCTCTTATACTCACGAAGGCTGCATTTATTTGATCAAAAATACAGAATAAACAGAAATATTGTGAAGTAATATTACGATTTAAAATAAGCGTTTTCTATTGTGATATATATTCAAATGTAATTTATTCCTGTGATCAAAGCTGGATTTTCAGCATCATTACTCCAGTCTTCAGTGTCACATGATCCTTCAGAAATCATTCTGATATGATGAAACATTAGGCTACTAATTATTATTATTATCAATCTTGAAAACATTACATTTTTTATTTCATATTTGTGTGGAAACTGTAATTATTTTCAGGATTCTTTGATAAGTTCAAAAGAACAGCATTTTTACTGTCAATTTTAATCAGATTTTATGCAACCTCGCTGAATGATTTATTTTTTTATTTTTTTTATTTTTTTTATTTTTTTTAATCGTACCAACCCCAAACTTTTGAACTGTAGTGTACAGTGGCTCCAAAAATTAAAGGACTGATAAAAACGGTGACAAAAGGAATATGCACACTTTATGGATGTCAAATGTGAAACATATTGATAGTTCGTGTGATTCTCTCCACCTGCGGTTGCTCGGCTAGCGCACCTGTGTGAACGTAAGAACTGACGTCATACAAACACCAGAAATCACCTTGTTTGTTAGAATTACACACACACAAAAACTTTCTTCTGAGAAAACCTGCAGCATTTCATTTTAAGAGCCACTTACTTTGCCATTTTGTTATTTAATGCAATGACATTCAAACATTTTAATACTTCTGGGGTCCACTGAGAAACTTCATCACCTATGACAGAAATATAGTGTCGGCCCAGATCCGGGCCACATCTGGTGTACCAGATCTGGGCCGGATGGGCCGACACTATGTTGCTGTCTGGGAATGTCCATGAATGAAATGGATTCGGTCAGTATGGCTTATTTATTTGCTTATGTAGAGGCAAACACAGGAATGTCACAGTCTTCTCGAGAAGGTTCCTAACAGTTGAAACTCCTCTGAAATGAAGGGAACATCAACATACCTGCCACTCCCCAGTAGTGACTGTCCCTTTGATCTGACTCGACGATCAGTCCCGCCGCACAACTTCCATCTGTGGAATGAGAAGATGTGGAGATGTTTGTGAGATCTTTCATTTTCTGCTGTGCACCAATACAAACCTTTACCATGGTAAGCATGGTTTCAGTCTAAATACAACAGAATACAGAAACAACGTATTACACAACAAAACTGTGGTGAACTAGTTAGCAACCACTGAAAAAAAAAAAAAAAAACTTACAAATGAATTAATTTAAAAAAACAAGGCTCACACAGAGTAAAGCTGTGACTCAAACACTGGGTGCCTGCTTACCTAGACAGTTTTCACCATCACTGCCGCCTTTAAACCACTAAAGAGTCAGTTGCTTAGTTAAGCAAGGCATTTGGTTTTGAAAGAAACTGCACGCAAACTGAACGTTTTTTTAAGTTGAAGATGCATTTCAAGACTCGAGTCAGCATAGAGAACTACAAAGTTTCTCACGGGCTATTTCAGACAGAGGACTTCATTTGTCTCTTTGCTAGTCTTGTTTGGGTTTCATATCCACTTTGTTTCTAAACTTATTCCTTATATGCATCAATTTCACCAACCTAATGCACACATTCACACAATTCATACAGGCCTAATGATTATGTTTTTTGAAAGCCATGCTTGACATGAAAAATAATTAATGACAATACTCAAAAAATACGCAAAACAGATTGACAGATCACAATAAGCGAGTGAAATCATGCAATGCTTTCATAAGGCACACTGGAAATGCCAAGCAAACTGACTTCCTTATAAAGACTAAAGCAAAACAGGACGCGTTTATAATATGAAAGACAGCCTGTACCGTATGTGAAAGATAAAATCATGCAACAGGTCGTTATTCCCTTGTTTGAAACTCCTTCTTCTTTTTTGCAGAAGTCTTTACGCCTGGTTTTAATGTCCAAATGCCTTCCCTGTCAAAGCTTGTGTTAATCCTCAGTTAGTAGTCTGACATCCATTAAAAAGAGCAGCCGCGATGTTCGGCAGTGGTACGAGAGGGAGAAAGTGAGTTATTACAAGTATCTCTCGCTAAGCCCCGCCCCCGAGGCGGACGAAAATAGAAATGTGGGCGGAGCTCTCCAAAAATAGCGTGTGACGACTCACGCCTGCATTCTCGCATTGTTTCCTTCTCTGTGATTTGATTGGCTGAGGCTGTAGCCACATCCACACTGCACTCTAGAGTACTTCACAGTTCTGGAACTACTCACCGTTTAAACCACGGCATATTTCAGTACAGCAGGTGCTGGTGTGGATATAAATGAACAACAGAAGAGATTTTCACATTTAAAAAATGCAATTAAATGTATAATAATAAAATACCGGTCCAAAAAATAGGCTAATGAGCACCAGTAATACTTGATCATATTTATGCATTAAATCAGTATGTTAGAATGATTTCTGAGGACACTGAAGACTGGAGTAATGATGCTGAAAATTCAGCTTTGATCACAGGAATAAATTACATTAAATGTAAAAAATAAATCACAATGCTGTTTTTACTATATTTTTCATACTTGATTCAAAAGCATTAAAATGTAATAAATAAATTATATATATATATATATAAACTGTTCCCCCTCAAGTTTACACAGGCGTCCAAAGTAAATACTGTAGTTCACATCAACTATAAACAACTCTATAAATAACTATAAAGACGATTTTATGAAATTCTGTCTGTTTGTGCTTTCTTTATCTAAAATATCTGTGGATATCCCATACAATTCACTCATGCAACTTGTAAATAAATGAGTGAATACATTTATTGCATTCTTCAGATATTTCACATTTTTACGCGTTCACTAAAAATGTTTTAACTCAAGATTAATATTGTATCTCTGTTCATCTTCAGGTCAATACATGTTTAAAATCCCCTTATCAGGAAACCTTTAGCGATCTACACCAAAGATAACATGCATCCAGTACATATATGACCGGACATCCGTGCATGATGCAAAACCGTGTAAATGTACAGTATCTGCATATGTTTTAAATGCATTTCTTTCTTTCTTTCTTTCTTTCTTTCTTTCTTTCTTTCTTTCTTTCTTTCTTTCTTTCTTTCTTTCTTTCTTTCTTTCTTCCTTCCTTCCTTTCTTCCTTCCTCAGTAAAACAGAACCGGTCAGCATTCACGCGCCGCACACGCGCAGTGAAACCACTACCTGACCTGTTTCTCAGAAACCAGGACACACAGTGCCGGTCTCTCTCCAGTGGGTTTCTGGTTTCCTCTGAGGCTCACTCGCTCACTTCTCGTCACCGGCGTGTAACTGCGCACCTAGACTGCATTTTTGGTCATTATATAAAGCACTTTTTGGGGACTGCATGCTTTTATTATGATCATGCTGTAAGCAATGAATAATATTTCAATATTTAAGAAAGTTCAAGAAGCTACAAACACAGACTGTGCATGTTTATTAATACTGCATGCATGCCTTTTACATGTAAGGGGGTTCCGGTGCTTATAACCTCAATGCTATTTAAATAGGCTTCTTACTAAAATAATTTCTAGGGCAGAGGAAACAAATATATACACCCGTGTACATACACACACACACACACACACACACACTGCAAAAATGAAATGAAACTAAGCAGTGTTGTGCTGCACCTAATGCTCCTCCAACCGGGGGATCCCAACAGTCTTACCAGAAACCCTCATCTGTGTGTGTGTGTGTGTGTGTGTTATAATTACACAGTCCTTCAGTCTGAATCATATCCGGCAGAAGATGAAAATAACAAGACCACGATCTGACAGTGAAGCAGCTCAGTAGGGGAACAGACGACACACACACACACACACACACACGCACACATCAAAGCAAACCATTGCCACAAACACTTAACTTTTGGCATTAGTCTTTCAGCATCTACACTCTTAATTCACTCTTAATCAATGAAGTTTCTTCATTGGTATTGATGGTTCCATGAAGAACAAACATCCATAGAACCTTTCCATTGCACAAAAGGTTCTTTAAAGTGTTCATTTTTTAATGTTCTTCATACTAACAAAAAAAAAGGTTAATTTAAGAACAGTTCACTGGAAGGTTCTTGGGGGAAGCAAAAATGGTTCCCACACAAAATGTTTTTTGTCACACACACAAAAAAACAAACACTTTGGAACATTTACTTTTAAAAGAGTGTATTATTGTAACATGTGGTAAAGCTCATGATGACGAAGAAGATATCAACAAAAACAGTCTTTAATGGACAAGTCCAAAAACGTAACACACAGGGGATCACTTGGGAAACAGAATAGCACAACCACTTCAACAAACTGAACAAAGAACCAAGGGAATATGGGCTTTAAATACGCGGAGGCTGAATCTGCGTATTCCCTACGTTAGTCCACCACGGTACAGTTCACTTGAAGGGGTAAACGAAACGAGTGAGCGAATTCGGACAGCCGTTGTGTGTACATCGGTTGTACTCTCCTTATTGCGATGCATTGTGGGATTGAATGAGTGCATTTGATAACGTCCACTATGGTTTCAGACACAACTAAAAATGGCTGTCCCATTAAATAATGACCTATTTAAGGGTATAGATGGCGATTTCAGATTCAGCCAGAGTGAGCTAATAAACTGGAACAGAAACAGGAGCGTAACTAATCAGAATCAATGGAAACAAACAAGCAAAGGGAACAACGGGCAAATAGGAACCGAACACAATGGAACAAACACTCTGCTCTAACAATCATATTCTGTTATATGCATATATCTGAAAGCAGAAATGGGCAAATACTCTTAAAAATAAAGGTTCTTGCACTGATGCTTTCATGAAGAACCTTTAACATCCACGTTCCATTCTACAATACAGTTCTTTATAGTGGGAAAGATTTTTTTTACATTTTTAAGACTAAGAAAAAAATGCTTCTTTTAAGAATTGTCCACTGAAAGGTTTTTAGGGGAAAACCCCTTTTGGAACCTTTATTTTTAAGAGTGTTTGTTATAAATAATTGTTGTATTAAAATAGAAAAAGTATTTTAGGTGGTCTTAGACTTAGCTCTGGCATGCAGAAGCTTAAACGTCTGATTAACATTTATCTTTGCATCATGCACTATAAATGATTTAAACACTTTTGTTTTTACATGTATGATAGACATCAGGGGTTATTTCGTTAAATACCAGTTAGCAAAAGATAAAGAGAGAATGTGTTCGGTATAACAGGAAGTGCTCAGCCTCAGTCACACACTTCCACAGAACAGACACAGGTGTACACTAGCGCTCCTCTCTTCATGAAAAGACGAGAAATCAAAATGTGTGGGTTCTGAGTTCTGACTACTCATGTTTATGTTTACTCATGTTTGGAGGGGGAGTAAATGATGACAGAAATAAAACTGTTTCTTTAATAAGCAGGTAAAGGTGTGTAATATACATTACCATTTAAAATTTTGAGCTCAGTTGGAGTGTTTTGTTTGTCTTTTGTCTCTTCTACTCACCAAGGCTGCATTCATTTGATCATACAGTAATATTGTGAAATATTATTAGAATTTAAAAGAACTGTTTTCTATTGTAATATATTGTAAAATGTACTTTATTCCTGTGATCAAATATGAATTTTCAGTGTCATATGATCCTTCATAAATCAATCTAATATTATGATTTGATGCTCAAGAAACATTTCTGATTATTATCAATGTTGAAAACATACGACCGGCTTAATAGTGTTTCGAAGACAGTGGCTGTTAGCCATTATTCACTTTTCTCAATCCTCTTGCCGACAAACACAAACTTAAACGTGTTTCTCACTAATGAGATCCTCTCTAACAGGCCAACACCGTAATCATGGACATGGTGTGTCCCCTCAGCGAAATAATGAAGGAAAAAACATCCGACCATAAATATGTCAGTCCAAATTCACACGGGATGCTGTGCTCGTGGTTTACATCTTGGGAGAAAAACATTTTAGTGAAGAAAAAAAAAAGTGATAGTTTGAGGCAATTTGATTTAGAGCAGTTCCTCTCTGCCTGTTGAGTTTCCCTGATTTACATGGCTGTCGCGTCAGGCGAGAAAACCACAGTGACACAGACTCATTTAGACTCTTCTTAGTGATGTTTTTCATCCATTGAAATTATCAACCCTCTTGGACTGTGATTATTTTTCATGGTGTTTGCTAAGCCAAGCACTTGTACTATTGCTCAGGTGATTGAACTTACAAGTTTAGAAACTGGAATATCCTAGAGCCTATACTAGAGTCATCCGTATTTAATATATATATATATATATATAGCAACACCCTGGCAACCACCCAGAACACTCTAGGAACCATATAGGAATGTGCTAACAATCCCTTGGAATGCATTGATGACTGTATATAGCAACGCCCTGGCAACCACCCAGTACACCCTAGAAACCGTATAGCAATGTGCTAAAAATCACTTGGAATGCCTTAGTGACTGCATATAGCAATGTCCTGGCAACCACCCAGAACACCCTAGCAACCGTATAGCAACGGGCTAACAATCACTTGGACCAGTTTAATGGCTGCTTAGCAACACCCTGGAAACCACACAGAATATCCTAGCAATGGCATTGCAACATAACAACCATTCAGAACTCCTTAATAAGAGCATAGCAACACCCTAGCATCATTGTGGTGCTGCATGAACAAGCAACACTCAGATTTTCTCAAAGTCTCAGTAAGAAATTCTTAAATTAAAAATAGTTCATACAGAAAGGTCAAAGTAAAAAATTTTTATAACCCCACTCCACACTGTCATAATTATTAAATTTGGGAGATCCAAGAGAACAAGGTTTGTTCCCCTTGCTTCATAAAGAAACCATATTCTTCCTTTCGTTCTCCTTCTTTCTCTTTCTATTTCTGAGACAACACAGTATTGGGAAACTGATGGCTGGGAATGCCAGCAAACTAGTCATATGAATCAACCAGATTTGATTACATCTCTGGCCTCAATGTGCTCTTTCAATTTCAGCTACACTACCTTCTTCTAAAATAACCACACACACACACACATTCAATGAAAGCATGGCAGTGTTCCTCCGCTAATGTGGCAGGTTTGATTGGGATGGGTGGCGTTATAATAGCAGCCATTGATAAGCTTTAATCGGATTCTCTGTGGCATTTGGATAGACAGTAAAAGAGTCATGCACAGGCCCGGAGTCTGTTGTGTGGAAATGTCAGCAGTTACGACGGCTCTGTTCAACTCTCAACCTCCCTTTACCCTTTAATGCCTGCAGTATAACATCAGCCAAATAGCCTGATACCGATGAATATTTACATTTATGAATTTGGCAGACGCTTTTATCCAAAATGACTTAATTGCATACAAGGTACACATTTTGTCAGGTCTGCATTCCCAGGGAATCAAACCCGAACCCTGCTTTATTGCTTTACTGTTTGAGAAAATATGCAATTAGTAGCAACTGTAGCTATACGTTTAAATGGACACAATTTATTTCAAACTGAATGAATTCATTAAGACTGATGAATCCGAACACAGTGTTTACATGAACGCTAAATAAAGCCCAAGACTGGTTGGCCACTGAAGCTAAGCAGGACTGAGCTTTGTTAGTACCTGGACGGGAGACTCCTGGGAAAGCTAGGTTGCTGTTGGAAGAGGTGTTATTGAGGCCAGTAGGGGGCGCTCACCCTGTGGCCTGTGTGGGTCCTAACGCCCCAGTATAGTGACGGGGACACTATACTGTCAAAGAGCACCGTCCTTTGGATGAGACGTTAAACCGAGTCCTGACTCTCTGTGGTCATAAAAAATCCCAGGATGTCCTTCGGAAAAAGAGTATGGGTGTAACCCCGGCATCCTGGCCAAATTTTCCAAGGGGGTAATCCATCAGCCGGAAACCGAAGCTTCCCCGGGCGCTGCCATTGATTAGCAGACCATCACCTGCTGTTAGCATTCCATTGACTCCCATTCATTTTGCCGTCACTTTGACAGCGAATAACTTTACATCTGAGGCGTTTAAAGACTCTATTTATCCATTGTTTATTTCTAAAGAAACACGACAATGTATAAAAGGCTCCATTACCTTGTTTCACGAGTTCACATCTACATATAATTATTACGGTAAAGGTTATGCGTATTTGGCGTGCTGTCCGGGTGGAGGGCTCCGAGCTCGGAATTCTGCCCGAACCCAGAGTACTCCCCCCGTTGGTAAGAGGAGATGGAACTAAAAGTGAGGAGATGGGGTGGAGGTGGGATGCTGATAAACTGTCAAGGAAACAGAGGTGGGTTCTGCTGTTATTTATATTGTCCTGAGTTGATTACTGATTGATCTCCACTTGTGCTGATTGGGTTAATTATCTGCACCTGCTCCTCCCGAACCTTGTTAATAAAACATCATATCTTACGTTATGGCCCCGTAGAAGCCGTTTTTGTAAAAATAGGCTAACGATTGCGTCATAACCACACGACTCTCTTACGCACAATAGAGAAACTCGCAGGCAATCGGGGGGACGTGGAGGCAAAATGACAAAATAATTAATCAGAATACTTAGCAAAAGTTTCTCCTGCTCCTAGCTCATGGACTCCTCCTACTCACGCTCGGAAGATTCGGAAGGGAATGATTCAGATTTCTCTTGGCACAGCTACTAGAAGACAGACGGGTTGCTCACATCACATCTACGTCGTCCAGCTCAGTTTGAGTCTGCGCAGTCGCTCAGCCATCAGGAAGAGAGTGCTTCTGATTGACTTCACTTTTCTCCGTTGAAGTCTATGGGGTCGCTGTGTCCATTTCTTTTACTGTCTATGAAATTTTCCCTTTGGTCTCTGTCCATCATCATGGCCTCCTAATAATCCCCATATATACTGATTGGCTTCATCCCTCCGTCTCCTCTCCACCAATAAGTGTGTGGTGGACGTTCTGGCGCAATATGGCTGCCGTCACATCATCCAGAGGTGTGTTTCCCATACAATGACGTAACTCGCTGCTTCACTATAGTACGATGCATCGTTGAAGAAATCAGCTTGCTAGTCACGACTGTTTCCCGAAACCGTACTGTCGCAAATTGGTCGTTCAACCACGTTGGTTAATGACATCACACAGGTGGTGGAGTAATAACTACTTTAATGAATCTGTTTGAGATTTAATTAATGCTAGATGTTTTGCTATAAACATGACATCTGAGGACTATTTATTTTGCTTTATTTTCAGATTCAATCATAGGCTCGTTCTTACATAGTAGAGCACGTTCTCACATACACACTCTTCAAAAACGTTGCTTTAAATCTCTTTATAACGTAAAAGACGTAAATGACATTTGTATGTATTCTAAATAAAAGACACAGTTAGTGCTGAATGTCAGCTTGCTTATTTTGGCTCAAGATAAGGATTGAGTCCACATGTCATGCAAACAAGAAACTCTGCTTCTAACACAGGTCGAGAGCTGTTGTTCCAAACACACAACTTTGCGAAGCTGTTTACGAATGTTTGTTGGAACGATGGTTTCGGGAAACACAGACTCGTTGAACAATGCTGATAACGACAGAACTTGCGACCATAGTTGGCTAACGATGCTTTAGGGAAACGCACCCCTTCCATATGTAAAGTGCTTTGAGTACCCAGAAGCGCTATATAAATGTAACTAATTATTATTATTGTGTGCCTGTTTATATGTCACAAGCTTCAAATTGTAGACTACTGATCTTATTATGACACTACTCGGACCGCTCAGAGTGGTATTCGAGCCAGAGTCAGTCGCTAGTGCGCCTTTTGAGGCCAGGGAAAGTGAGGTTTACCCGCACAGTTCTTCACATGAATTTACAGAGTCCTCCAATCATTGCTTCTTTTCTTTGTTGTAAAAAAACCCAGATTTAATAAGTTTTTTAGGACAATTTCGGGTCCTAATTAGGAGACGACGAGCACATGAAACTTTGTGGCGTGCTGCTTATATTTAGCAGTGAAAACGCCCCTTTCCACGCCCAAAACAAGGCGCCTGTGGATGGGAGTCTGAAGCAAGGCCTGATGGGACGACATTCTCCTGCTGCAATTCACAGACGATGAGTGGAAGGAGAAT
Source organism: Squalius cephalus (assembly GCF_949319135.1). Lineage (NCBI taxonomy): Eukaryota > Metazoa > Chordata > Actinopteri > Cypriniformes > Leuciscidae > Squalius > Squalius cephalus. Next base: position 10,582,347 of record NC_137139.1, read on the forward strand.
TTTAGAATGACACAACAGCCATTAATGACACTTCATTCAACAACAGCAGCTCGTTCTGTGTGCGTCATACGTCACTGCACAAGCGCAGAACTTTCCGGTTTCAGTTTTCAGTGCCAATCAAATGTTTAAATGTCCTATCGAACAGATTAGTAAAGACGTTAACGGTCACCTCCCTTTTTGAGCAAATAGACATGAAAATGCACTATTCAAACTTAAAGGGTTAGTTCACCCAAAAATGAAAATTCTGTCAGTAATTACTCACCCTCATGTTGTTCCAACCCTGTTCATCTTCAGAACACAAATTAAGATATTGTTGATGAAATCTGAGAGCTGTCTCACTCCTCCATAGGCTTCTCTGTAATTGAAACTTGCCGGCCCAGAAAGTTAGTAAAGACAATGAAAAGTAATGACAACAGCGCATTGCTTCTGGGTTGTACATCAGAACGTAGACTCACTATTGGCCAGCATCACACTCAGAGGCCCAGAAGAAAATGAATAGTTGAATAAAGTCGTTTCTTTGTTTGTTTTTTTGCGCACAAAAAGTATTCTTGTCGCTTGATAAACTTATGGTTGAGCCACTGTAGTCACTTGGACTATTTTAAACATTGTCTTTACTAACTTTCTGGGCCGGCAAGTTTAAATTACAGAGAAGCCTATGGAGGAGTGAGCCAGCTCTCAGATTTCATCAACAATATCTTAATTTGTGTTCTGAAGATGAACGAAAGTCTTGCGGGGTTGGAACAACATGAGGGTGAGTAATTACTGACAGAATTTTCATTTTTGGGTGAACTAACCCTTTAAAGTCCCCCTGTGGTCTAAATCAAGCTTTTAATGTTGTTTATATGTGGTGTTTTTAATATGCTTTAAGACAAACCATGTGCAAATTCATTAGTCAACTCCATTTCTGAGTATTTCCTCTTTAAAACTGCAGTGAACTTTAAAACTTTCTGACGTCACAAACTACCTTGTAACCAATCAGATCAACGTGTGATCGTCAACGAGTGGATCTCTGAGCTGCTGTGAGTGAGTGGAGGCGGGGCTTATTTACATATTCATAGAACCGCGTATACTAAATGAGGCAAGGGTGTAGAGTTACATTCAAGCTATTTTAAAGGTCCCATTCCATGGATTATTTTTATTATTTTATAATGTTTCCAGGGGTGCCCTTATAATGTTAGTATGTTTTTTAGATCAAAAATTGTTATAATTTAGAAATAAAAGGCATATTTCCTAGCCTGATTTCATTCCTTGGTTTGAACACCCTGTTTGAAGGGGCGTGTCTGCTGTGAGACTTCAGTGTAAACGCCCTCTGCTGTGATTGGCTGACATGCTTGCATATGAAATATCTGGCATTACATGTGGAACTATCTGGAAAACTTTTACTATTACAGCTATTATACGTTTTTACTATTACAGCTATCTGGATTAACGAATCGTGAGAAGTTTTTTAAGTATTTAGATCTATTCCCATCACATAAAAGGTTGCTGTGATGAGCATTGAGCAGATGACAGTCTGTTGATCGTGTAAAAGATCTTATCATTGCAACGCAGTTTCTGCACTCTCACTAATGATTTCACCAATGCAAACATGAGGTATATAAATACAGTAAGAGCTTCGTTGTGCAGTGTAACAGCGTCATTGATTTCATAACGAGTTTTGGCAAGTGTCCAGATAAACTCGCGCTGTGTGATTGACAGCTTGGGCGATTGGAAAGGGATTGTTCTTTGATCGCTTTCTGTATATTAATCACAGTTTAAGTAAGATTATTTTCATCCTACTAAGAGAAACGATGTGAAGTTGATCGCTACTTCCATATTAAATCACTACTTACCGCTTGCTGGAATATAGTTGAAATTGCACCCTTCGTCAGTATGAAACACTGAGAGAAGCCTGCTTGATATTATCCCAGGTTAGAATAACAGTACGTGGTGAAATGGACAGAGCAAACTAACAACTTCGAATTAAACTTTTGCGGTATCCGATATATTATAGATAAACATCAACCACGTCTGTTGACATTTCGCCATCAATACGCCTGTGTTCCTGTGGGCGGAGGTTAGTCAAAACACGGTTCTAGTGACGTCATTAAAGAAGGAAGTAGAGGGGTGTAGTCCAATCCAGCCGTTCGTTGTAGTCAACTTTTGTTAAATAAAATATCTCGCTTGGCATTGAACTTTGGGCTTTATAATTTTACAGATATTATTTATACTCTAACAACAACATTACACACTAACTAAAGTTTGAAACATGGGATTGCGAAGAACGGGACCTTTAAGGCATGACAAAAAAAAAATTCATGGAAAAAACTTTAAATATGTAATTTTGGTGATCAAAGATTGACTACAGGGGGACTTTAAATGGCTGCAATTCATGAATGCTTTGGAATACACACCTAAAAATTAAAGTTTCAATGCACTGTAAAGCATATGTTAACTAAACTAAACAATTTCTATTTGATACAAAATACACATATTACTAAATCTTTTGGACTCAAAGCCATTTGTCTAGCCAAGTTCTGTTCCAAATTTCACAAAATTTGATATCACAAAAAAACTGAGATTCCTATGAGATTTTGTTTAGGCACTAAACCAAAAATAGAAACCGGGTGACACACATTTCATTGATTTTCTTTTCTTTTCTTCTTTCTTTCGATACCTAATTTATGATTAATAAAATATGTGATGGGGAAAAAAAGGCAATACATTTTTTGGGGTGTGTGTGTGATGTAAGAGTTTACAGATTGTGATGTTTTTCTTTTATATGGCCTTTTCTTTGAAGAGGCCTTGCATTTATAATTAAATACATTTCATACTATTAAATAATGTGGCTTCAGTATCTTTTAAAAAGAAATTCAATAATGATTATTTTATTATTATTATTTATCAACTTATTTTTAATTAGTTTTATATGAGATACTATTTATTTTATTTTATTTTACCACTTGTGCTACATGTTCCTCATGCCAATAAGGACTACTAAATTAAATTGAATTGGGTCAGAGAGAGAGAGAGAGAGAGAGAGAGAGAGAGAGAGAGGTGTGGGGTGTTACGGTTTGCCAGAAGGGTCTGTCCCTTAAGAACCCTGACGGAATTTGAGGAATGCTGGATAAGGAGAAAGAGTCCTGAGAGACAGAGGGCATTGGGGCCAGGGAGCTCCAAGTGGGAGAGGTATTGAAAACACAGAGAAAAAACAGATGGAACTGAAGGAAAGGAGATATAGTGCAAGGAAAAGAGAAAAGAGAGGGTGTGGAGAGAAAAGGAGAGTGTGTGTGATGGGAATGGGGATTATTAGGGAGGAGTATTTCAGGGTGGGGTGTGGAGTGGCGTTACACTTCAGATAATGTGACTCATACATGACTAAAGCAAGGCAAAGCTAACACAAACTACAGCACATTGTATCTGACAGTTTACTTTGGCTTCAGGCTGAGACTGGCCTTCAGCCGCTAATTAAAAATCCCATGTCAGGAGTTTAAAAATTGTACAAAAGCCTCGTGGGAGGTGCAGTATTCCAAGAATCTTGGAAGCGATTCAAGCTCTTTGAATTGTAGGATTTGGGACTGATTCCGGCACATTCGACGATTTCTGCTTTATTGGTTTTTCTTCAGTTGCATTGAAACCTGAAGACGTTATTTTTCGTTGTTGCAAGCCCTGCAAAAAAAAAAAAAAAAAAACACATGCATGGCAGAAGTGGTAAAGGTTAAACACTGAGTTGGGGAATCTTTTCATTCATGATGACTGCAGCGGTGACTCACATGAACACCACTCACCATGAGGAGCCACGTGACGCGGTTTTACCGCTGTTGTGTGCATTTTACACAAGTGCAAATCTCCCTGGTTCTGGAGATAGAATTATACCTCGTAGCGCATCAAAATGAAACTCTTGGATTCGGTTATTAAAGTTATTAAAGGGATAATTTACACTAAAATGAAACTTCTGTCATCGTTTACTCTTATGTCATTTAGAATCTGTATGATTTATTTCCTACGTTCGTACACATACATTTTTAGAAAAATCTTCATGCTGCTCTTTTCCTCACAATGACGCTTCATAGTGATCACAGTGGAACTGTGAATGAGGTTTTCAGTGAACAACAATATAAAATGCAGTCTGACTCTGTTCTATATCGATTGAGTGACTTCAGAATGCTATTCTATTTTTAGTGCCTTTTGTTCTTTCTGGAGCTTGACAACACCTTTTGCATTCATATATGTGAAAGAGCAATGTGAACATTACTCTAAATATCTCATTTTGTGTTTAATGAAGAAAGAAAGAAAGAAAGAAAGAAAGAAAGAAAGAAAGAAAGAAACATTTCTGGTGAACTATCCCTTTAAAAGCTTCAAAATAAATGTATTTGGCTCTGTCTTCTTGGCAGCAACAGTGTCTTTAAATATCCAGGAGTGGTTTAATTTCACACCCTTTCACACCCTGTTTTGTATTATGTCTGATTTTTACTTAATCTATCTACAGTATCTATCTATCTATCTATCTATCTATCTATCTATCTGTCTGTCTGTCTGTCTGTCTGTCTGTCTGTCTATCTATCTATCTATCTATCTATCTATCTATCTGTCTGTCTGTCTGTCTGTCTATCTATCGATCTATCGATCTATCTATCTATCTATCTATCTATCTATCTATCTATCTATCTATCTGTCTATCTATCGATCTATCGATCGATCAATCAATCAATCAATCTATCAATCTATCTATCTATCTATCTATCTATCTGTCTGTATGTCTGTCTGTCCGTCCATCCATCTCTCCATCTATCTATCTATCTATCTATCTATCTATCTGTAGGCTATGTCTGTCTGTCCGTCCGTCCATCCATCTCTCCATCCATCCATCCATGTTACTGTACATGCAATTCACAATGGTGAGATGTGTTAATTTTCTTTTAGTGTTTCAATACAAAAATGAATAAACACTGTTGCTGGGTTAATCATTATTATTAAAGTGCTAAAACAGTTTCAAA